>NC_050069.1:26085792-26704542 GCF_009764565.3 Dermochelys coriacea
GTCTCCAAAGCTTGTATTTATATTACCTCCCCTCTGAACCTGGCTGGAAGAATTTGCTCTATATTTTTAATGAGTTGCATCATTAGGACAGATCCTGCCATGTAGTGAGTGCCCCCGTCTTCTCACTGTCTCCCCTGCCATCTGTCCCTGATTATGGGAGCTGAGCTTTTTGAAAACTGGCCCAACTACAACAAAATCTCAACGCTGCCTCCCCTATATAGTCTTCTGTGGAAATCGGCAGCTAGGTGACAATGGGCCAAATCCTGCTCTCCTTACTCATACGTGTCACAAGGGGAATGCCTGGGTGCTGAGAAACTCTGGGAAATGTGCTCCTATGTGTGCACAAAGAGAGAATGAATGGCAAGAGCTAGAATTCTCTAACTGCAGTAAGAGATGGCTGCTTTTTGTGGAAGCATTCAGATGCATTACAGTGTAGAGATATTCTGTACCCAGGACCTGCTGTAATTTCCATTGAGCTGCATAATAATTTTCACATCAATGTCAGCTTCCCATCTTTGCTGAGTACTATCTGAAGCTCTCAGAGCTCCATAAACATACTAAATTACAGTATTGGTTTAGAAGTGTCATTCCAGTTTCTCCACCCCCCCACTGAAGTCTGACAATGCTGCTCTAATGTGCTGTGTATCCCAGGAAGTGTGTAGGATAGTCGGGAGGGTGGTTTCATTCTTGCTAAATGATCTGTCTGATGAAGGGGAAACAAACCCTAAAAGGAATTTTGGACTGTTAACAGCAACGATTTATGAGATATCAGGCCTCTTTTCTTACTAGAGTAATAGTCAGAGGTTTACCAAGGGTGAGTATGTGGCTCATCAGTGAAAGCCATTCATTTTTCAAAAATGTACTACACCTTCTTTTTAAATAGCTGTGAATCAGATCCAGACATTTAAGACAGGTTTCAGAGTAGCAGCCATGTTAGTCTGTATTCGCCAAAAGAAAAGGAGTACTTGTGGCACCTTAGAGACTAACAAATTTATTTGAGCATAAACTTTCATGAGCTACAGCTCACAACAGAGCTGTAAATCGTCAAGACAAATTCGAATTAGAAATAAAGCACCCATTTTTAACAGTGAGTGTGATTAACTACTGGAACAAAGTACAGAGGGAAGGGTTAGATTCTCCTTTTCATTATGTCTTCAGATGAAGACTGGATGCCTTTCTGGAAGACATGTGTAACTATAGCATCCATGTGACCATCATGGAGTCTGTTCTGTGGGCAGCTCCGGCCAAGAAAAGGTATACATAGGAATGCAGCAGGGAAACTCCCTTCCACCCCAGGGTGCTGGAACAATTTGTATAGTGGGGGTGCTGAGAACCATTGAACCAAACTGTCCACCCTGTATCTGATGGAAACCACTTCAAGCTAGGGGGTGCTGCTACACCCCAGCACTCCTAGTTCCAGTACCTATGCTTCCACCTCAGAAACTCCTGTTCCAAATCCTCCAGAGTAAATACACACACACACACACACACACACACACAAAATACAGTGGAATAGTACAATGAATATAGGAAAGAGAAATATTTATTTATTGAGGGATGAATGGAAAAAAACAGGGAAAAGGTGGGGGAAACAGTAAAACAGGGTTACATCTAACACAAGGACCCATCAGGCTGGTGGTACCACAATATAAAAGGATAGACACTGAGTCTAGATTCAGAGGTTAGGAATCCTGGGTGGAGTTCCAGTCCAACAGTGAGTCTTGAGTCATCTTCCACACCAGTAAACTTTCCCCAGCAAACCCCTCTGGTGCCCTCTTCTGCTGCTCCACACAAACCCACACAGAGCAACAACCTCCCCACTTAACTAGCTATAACTTCCTTCCTTATTCCCAACACAAGGTCACAAGCCCTAGTACTCATGGCCCCATGCAGCGCTGGGTGACAGTGATACCGAGACTGGCTCTGGTTTGGCCTTCTCGGGTGATTCCTTCTTGGCACAGTGTTCCTCCTAGCTCCTGTGCTGGGACATCCCTGGTCAGCTGCTCTGTCTCTCCCAGGCTTCAGGCTGGTTCTTGGCTGCTTCCGTATGTGAGGGCGGCGATGGTTCTTGGGTCTCTTGTCTGGAGCTCCAGAAACACACACTTCCCTGTGGCTTTCCCTACCTTAACTCCCCTCCCTTTAGAAGAACAAGGCCTTCCTCTGCATCAGGTTTTAAAGGAGCCATGCTCTCTAAACCCCAAGGGAGATACACAGGCTTTAGTCACACACAGGTTATTGTGCTCAATGAAAGGGTAACTGGGTGAAAGGATAGTCGGGAGGGTGGTTTCATTCTTGCTAAATGATCTGTCTGATGAAGGGGAAAACAAACCCTAAAAGGAATCTTGGACTGTTAACAGCAACGATTTATGAGATTATCAGGCCTCTTTTCTTACTAGAGTAATAGTCAGAGGTTTACCAAGGGTGAGTATGTGGCTCATCAGTGAAAAGCCATTCATTTTTCAAAAATGTACTACACCTTCTTTTTAAATAGCTGTGAATCAGATCCAGACATTTAAGAAAAACAGAGCTGTAAATCATCAAGAGAAATTCGAATTAGAAATAAAGTACCCATTTTTAACAGTGAGTGTGATTAACTATTGGAACAAAGTACTGAGGGAAGGGTTAGATTCTCCTTTTTATTATGTCTTCAGATGAAGACTGGATGCCTTTCTGGAAGACATGTGTAACTATAGCATCCATGTGACCATCATGGAGTCTGTTCTGTGGGCAGCTCCGGCCAAGAAAAGGTACACATAGGAATGCAGCAGGGAAACTCCCTTCCACCCCAGGGTGCTGGAACAATTTGTATAGTGGGGGTGCTGAGAACCATTGAACCAAACTGTCAACCCTGTATCTGATGGAAACCACTTCAAGCGAGGGGTGTGCTGCTGCACCCCAGCACTCCTAGTTCCAGTACCTCTGCTTCCACCTCAGAAACTCCTATTCCAAATCCTCCAGAGTAAATACACACACACACACACACACACACACACAGTGGAATAGTACAATGAATATAGGAAAGAGAAATATTTATTTATTGAGGGATGAATGGAGAAAAACAGGGGGAAAAGGTGGGGGAAACAGTAAAACAGGGTTACATCTAACACAAGGACCCATCAGGCTGGTGGTACCACAATATAAAAGGATAGACACTGAGTCTAGATTCAGAGGTTAGGAATCCTGGGTAGAGTTCCAGTCCAACAGTGCGTCTTGAGTCATCTTCCACACCAGCAAACTTTCCCCAGCAAACCCCTCTGGTGCCCTCTTCTGCTGCTCCACACAGAGCAACAACCTCCCCACTTAACTAGCTATAACTTCCTTCCTTATTCCCAACACAAGGTCACAAGCCCTAGTACTCACGGCCCCATGCAGTGCTGGGTGACAGTGATACCGAGACTGGCTCTGGTTTGGCCTTCTCGGGTGATTCCTTCTTGGCACAGTGTTCCTCCTGACTCCTGTGCTGGGACATCCCTGGTCAGCTGCTCTGTCTCTCCCAGGCTTCAGGCTGGTTCTTGGCTGCTTCTGTATGTGAGGGCCTGCTTGACTTGGGTCTCTTGTCTGGAGCTCCAGAAACACACACTTCCCTGTGGCTTTCCATATCTTAACTCCCCTCCCTTTGGAATAACAAGGCCTTCCTCTGCATCAGGTTTTAAAGGAATCATGCTCTCTAAACCCCAAGGGAGATACACAGGCTTTAGTCACGCACATGTTATTGAGCTCAATGAAAGAGTATCTGGGTGAAATTCTATGCCCTGTGTTATATAGGAGGTCAGACAAGATGATCTCATAGTCTTTTCTGGTCTTAAAATGTATGTATGAAACCTCTGCTGCCATGGGGGTCGTGTAATGGAGGCTGGGAGAGGCTAAGCCTCCCCAAACCTCGGCTAATGTTCCCCGCCACGGCCCTGGACTGTGGTAGGACTCAGTGCTCCTCTGGACAACCAGGACTCAGACAGGCAGGTGGACCGGGGTGGATTGGGAAGATGGGTGCGCCGGGGTGGCTTGGGCATGCTGGCCAGGTGGGGCTCAGGGCAGCTTAGGTGGGCAGGCCGGGGTGGCTTGGGCAGGCTGGCCAGGGCTCCTTTGGCCCCAGCAGATGAGAGTGGAGGGATGGAGTGGGGGCATGGTCTTGGGTGGAAGGGATGGGCCTCAGGTGGAAGGGGAGAGGCAGGGGGCTAGCTTCCCTGAATGGAGAGTTCATGCGCCATCCATGTGAGCTGCACTTCCATACGTTTTCTAATGGAGGACTGAATTAATCAGGGGAGGCAGAGAAAGCCTTTTGACCCCTAACAAGGCAGCAGTGACCAAAAGTCAGTACAATCTGATACATAGGTGCTGGAACTAGGGTCACTGCGGTGCTCCCACACCCCCTGGCTTGAAGTGGATTCCATTATATACAGGGTTGACAGTTTGGTTCAATGGCTCTCAGCACCCCCACTATACACATTGTTCCAGTACCCCGGACTGAATAGCTGTTTGGAAACCTACATGATAATCAAGTGATGGTCAAGTGTCCACATCTCCCATTGATATCAGTTTTGGTTTTGTGCCTGAAGGAGTTTTGCTTATGTAGAGTACACATCTGGCTCCCTTGAATGGAGCCTCAATACGGAGGCTAATGCTGAATGGGCATAGAATGTGAGATACCACTTATACCTGAAGATGGTTCTTCAGGTCAGGGTAAGGGCACATTGGTGGGATGGTGTGGAAGAAGCTTGCGTTGCCATTGCCTGTGTTACATTTGTTCTTTGTATCAACAGAGAACTATGGAGCTAGAGCTATTAATCCAGCACCACTGATGGACATCCAAATATACTTTAAATAAATAATGTTCTCCTTGTATAAAGCTTCATATTCAGTTCTCATTATAATCCATTCTAGAAGATGAATCCCTCAGTAACACACACATGCTTGTTTTCCACAAATAGCCACAAACACAGGTAATGCGTGTTTAATGTTTGTAAAACCAACAATATTTAAAAGAGTAGCAATGAACAGAATGCACAATATTTGGCTGGAGCAGAGTTCTGGGTCCCAGGGCCATGCCCATACCTAATGACATCACATGTATCACAGCACTTCATGCATGGAAGTAAACAAGTGCACTCATACATTTTGTGATGCATTACTGGAGAAACTGCAAAACAAAATTTGTATTTAGATGACAAAATAATGACATTCCAAGGGACGATCTCACAGCTGAGCAGGGTCATCCCAGATTAGCACTTCCTGAGGCCTCCAAGGAAACCTCAAATGACTGCAGGAAGTTGAGCTGATTATTCATTAGGTAGCTCCCAATATAGTGTTAGTATTGTTATAGGGCATGTGCCTTTTGGATAAGGTGTAAAACTGAGATCCCATGACAGGAAGCATTAGCCCTAGTGTTCTGGGGCATTCCATTTTGGGAGATTAAATTCTACCCTCCTAAAGCCTCCCTGTACTTTCAGTTAGCTGCAGCATTCTTCACATGTCTAAAACTATTGTTTAGTGTTGCTGTTGGATATTAAACAGCAGTTACATTTTATCACAGGAGTGGCTGAATGTCAGTGCTAGATTAAATGAAAGGCACTTTCAAAAAGCATGCTGCTACATTTATTTGATTGTTAAAAATAAATATAGGAAAGGAGTGTCCTTTGAATTTTGATCTATCTTTTTGGTACTAGTGCAATCTAGTAGTTTTTTTTCTATCATAGCAAAATTAAAATTGCTCAACAGTACAATAATATATTTATAATTTCTGTTGCACTATAAAAGTTTGCATGATGGTGGGGGATAGCTCAGTGGTTTGAGCATTGGCCCGCTAAACCCAGGGTTGTGAGTTCAATCCTTGAGGGGGCCATTAGGGATCTAGGGCAAAAACTGGCAAAAACTGCTTTGAGCTGGGGGTTGGACTAGATGACCTCCTGATGTCCCATCCAACCCTGATATTCTGTGATTCTATGGTTCACAATACAGATGGCCTGATTCTCCTCTCACTTACATCAATGTAAATCAGGAGCAATTCCATTGAAATTTGTGGGCCAGATCCACAGTTGGTGCAAACAAGCACTGCTCTTTGGCCCATTGGAGTTACACTAGTGTAAGTGAGAAGACAATCCAAATCCATAGTCCTGTTCCCACAGCATTTACAGTCTAAGAGCCCTATCCTACAAAGAACTGCTTAAGTGATTTGCAGGGTAAGTCCCTTTGTTAGATAATGAATGGACCCAGGAAAATAGAGGGGTATCACGGTAAAATCATGCTATTTAATTGGTTAGGGCTAGCGTGGACTTCGTTGGTTCCAGAATATTTTAATAGTTGTAATATGGAATGCCTGATTTTTTTTCAAATATTAAATTTTCTATGATAATGTAGCCACTGGAGAGTGGGAAAGTTGGTTCATATTTTTATATCGCTGCAGTACGTCTTTTTTAATGACTTTGAAGAAACAGACATGATTAGATACATAAACACATAGAACAGAACGTAGGTTTTTTTTGGCTGTGCTGTCTCATAGAACTAAAGAGAACAATATTTTATTTTCCTTTTGCTAGTTCTTGAATATCTATGTTAAGTGGACAACTCAAGAAACCGCTCCCCCAAAGTATCTCCATTATGACCCAGTAACATCTCGCCAACTGATGTGTGACCTGTGCTCTCCAGGAACCTATGTAAAACAGCACTGTACAGCTACAAAAAAGACTGAATGTGCACCATGTCCAGATCAGTACTACGCAGAGGACTGGAACAGCAATGATGAATGCCAGTACTGCAACGTAGTGTGCAAAGAGCTGCAGTATGTGAAGCAAGAATGCAACAGTACACAGAATCGCATCTGTGAATGTATTGAAGGGAGATACCTTGAGCTAGAATTTTGTTTAAGGCACACAGAATGTCCTCCTGGATTTGGTGTAGTACAACCAGGTACGTATCTGCTTTCAATATGAAACAGAATTAATTAGAGCTGTACAAAGCATTAAAGACTTGTGGCACTTAAAGATTAGGAAACAAGCTTGTCTGATGAAATTACAGACTAATAAACAGCAAAGTTAATGCAACCTGTTACCATTGTGACATTGCTTTGGACTATAGCCAAAGGAACATTTCTCAGTGGAATACTCTGCTCCTACTGAATATGTAACTTAATGGCAGTACAAATGTAGTAAATTGCACTCTAATGAGAAACATGATAGATAGCCTCTTTTAAAGGAACATTATCTGGGATACAGTATTTCTGTTCTTTTATTTTGAAATCTGCTGTTTCAAGCCACTGTGTATCTTGACAAACACCAGAAGCATTAACTGATACAGCACCAAGAGCATAATTATAACAATATTAATGTAGCTCTAGAGTCAGAGTAAAATGTGGTAATAATTAATTACCAGTGTCCTAAATGGGAACTGTAGGAGAAACCATTATTATCATCATCCAAAGACCAGCCAACTACTTCTTTGTCAGACAAGCAGGTAACATGCTGTATGTCTGAGAGGGATAAAGGCTATAGCGATGTTGTTTCCGTGGAACATTTTCTTCATTTTAGACAAAAGAAATTGTTAAGACTGAGTTCTTGTCTTGAAACAAAATATTTTGTCATCCTGCAAATGATGTGGCCCAGTGTCATGCCAACATTGAATGTGGCCTAAAAGAAATGGAAGCTGGCATTCTGACTAATCATAGTTACACCATATCCTGCATGCTACTGCATAGATCCATATGGCATTTAAATTGTTTCATGGGCTCTGATTGTGCAACAGGACCTATGTGCACAGACTTCTATGCCTTTGTTGAATCCCACTGAATTTTGGGTGTAGGGATCCATGCAGGCAAAATCTATGGATTTCTGGGATAAGGATCCATGCAGGTTTGGGGCCATATTTAGTATCACTGAATGCATCCGATGAAGTGAGCTGTAGCTCACGAAAGCTTATGCTCAAATAAATGTGTTAGTCTCTAAGGTGCCACAAGTCCTCCTTTTCTTTTTGCGAATACAGACTAACACGGCTGCTACTCTGAAAACTGTTAACTTTGAAACTCTAGTAGCAGAAAAACAAAGGATAATGAACGGGAATTTCAAAAGTAGTTAGCTTTGGCCTACCTCTATTCCTGTTGAAGCCAGTGACAGTTATATTATTGACCTAGTGGGAGCAGAGTTACGCCCCAGTGAGTATGTTTAAAAGAAGTGAGCTGAGGGCCCAAGTGGACCCAAAGTTTGAACATTCAGCTCCTTATGGATTTGGTATAAAAATCAGTCTTCCTAGCACTGAGTAATTATTTTGGAGTCTGTATTATTGTGCGTTTCACCTGAACAAAGATGTGAATGTATGCTGTATGGTTGTGGATGATGTAAATACACAGCAGGGTTTTATATGTGACCAGCAAAATATGTGTATTTGTACTTTTTATGCAACAGAACAGGGGGGTTAAAGAGTTATTGTAGATTCATGGTGGTGCTGTCCACATCTGGTCTGATTGATGTGGCTGTGCCGTGCATACTAGATTAAACAATTCAGTCTAGTAATCCATCAGTCAAGTAATTTGTCCTTTATTAAAACAAAGAGACTGTTTCTGACAGTAGCAGTAGCAGATTCACATGGCTATGATGTAGCCATGGTTGCCATAGAAGAGGCTTCTTTCTTCAGTGGTCCCTTGCAAGTCGTCTTCCTGTGAGTCAGTATGGGAGGATTTAGACTTCCTAAATCCCTCAGAATTGCATCTTCCAACCTCATTTGTGGTCAGTCCTGTGCTCTGCTTCCTTTGACCTCAGACCTACAAAGCTTCTGTAAAAGTGTATCTTCTGCACATTGGATATAATTCCATCATTGCTGTTATCTTGTTCTCAACTGGTGCAAGACTGCAACTTGCCAGGATTCTCTAAGTATCTCCTTGTTTGTGACAAAATCAAACCAATGGCGGTTAAGAATATACCATAATTTTTTATACTGAAAACTATTTAGTTTCCTCTCCCTAGTTATTTTTAACCACCATGTTTCTGCTCCATGAAACAATTGTCATCACTACTGCATTGAATACTCGTATCTTAGTTGTCACACAGACATCCTGCTTCCCAAACAGAGGTCTTTGAAGATGCTCAAATGCCATTGATGAAAGAATGATCCACCGTGTAACCTCTTCGGCTATTGAACTCCTGCGGTCAACCAGCTACTCAAATAGACAAAACTATTCACTCATTCAGTCTATTGCCATCAACATACAACATCAGCAGGTCATTCATTTCCATTTTATAGGAGGTATGCCTAGCTTTGATTTATCACCATTGATCTTAAATCCCATAGATTCTGCAGTTTGTCGCAGCTCTTCCAGCAGTAGCTGTAGTAGGTCAGTAGTCTCTCCAAGTAAGGCAATTTCACTGACATACTCAAGATCCCCTAAAGATGAATCTTTAAGTTTCACACCTTCTACTTTGACTTCAAGCAGCTTTGCCATCATATTGTCTATTAGAACATTAAATAATATAGATGAGAGACCACATCCCTGGAGTACTCCTGATTCTTCTGAAAACCAGTCTGTAATATAACGGTTGACCCTCATATAGCTACATTTATACTGGTACATGTCCTCCAGTAGGCCCACTAAGTCCTCAGGCACTCCATACTAATATAGTAGTATCCATAATTATGATCAATAAACTGGGTCAAAAGCAGTTAAAGTCTATACATGAGATGTTAACTTCCTTTGGTCACTCTAGTCATTTTCAATAACATTTCGCAGAACATCAAGTATCAGAGGGATAGCCGTGTTAGTCTGGATCTGTAAAAGCAGCAAAGAGTTCTGTGGCGCCTTATAGACTAAAAGACATATTGGAGCATAAGCTTTCGTGGGTGAATACATCTGTTAGTCTATAAGGTGCCACAGGATTCTCTGCTGATTTTGCAGAACGTATATTGCATGGACTGCAGGTTGAACTGTAAAGGAACCACACTCGTGGTTTTTTGGTTGAAATAGTATTTCAGTTACTTCAGTAGTATGATCATAAACACATTCCCTGGGACTGACAACAACAACATTCCCCTATAATTTGAGTAAGCTGATTTAAAAAAAAGAACAAAGAGTGATGCAGCCATTTTTCCAATCTTCTGGAATGTGATCAGTTTCCCAAACTTTAAAGACAACTCTGAAGCCAATGAACTAAATCCAGGCCTCCACTCCTTAGCAGTTCAGATGAAGTATTGTCAACACCAGGTGCTTTATCATTTTCTAACTGTTTGACCATAAGCATCACTTCTAATTGTCACCAACCTGTTTTCTACAGGGTTCATTTCTGGATTAAGTTAATGCCTTGATGGGGATCTGTTCACTAATTCACAATAATGCTCATGCTAATGCTTAAGTTGTGCATCAATATCGTGGCAGAACTCTCCATTTTTGTTCTTAACTGGAAGAAGCTGTGAGAACGGATGTCCCATTAGGATTTCAGAGTGTCAAAGACACACTTCTGATCATGTCTTTTAGAGGCTTCCTCAATGCACTGTGCCATATGAGTCCACCATTTCTTACAATCACTTTGACAAGCCCTCGTGACTACTTGTTCAAGACATTTCTTTTCCTGTATTGCCCATTTCCTCTCCTCATCACTTACTCAACTCTGACTTTCCAGTACATCCATTCTGCAATGCACCTCTTTTTTTTTTTCCTATAATTTGATGGTATCATCTGTAATCCAGTGTTGCTTTTTCATTTTCCTTAGTCCCAGTTGTTCTCCAGCAGTCTCTGTGATAGAATCCCGAAATAAAGAATCCCGTTCTTCTTTCACGGTACACAACTGGTTATCCAATATACAATATTTGTTGGAAATCGCTACCATGTAGCTATTAACAATTGCTTCAACATGAAACTTATCAACATTGAAGCATTTCAATGCAATACATACATCTCTGGCACTTTATTAAACAGATCATCATTGTTGCTATTAGGAGCAAATCAATATTCCTAAATAGACATACATCCCAGAAGAGTTTAGTCAAGAGTGTCTGAACTAGAATGTGATCCAAGATTTTATTGTCACCCAACCGATATCAAAATGTATACTTATGGGAATTCTTGTGCTTAAACCAGATACCATTAAAATAGTCCAATATCTTGATAGTAGCTGATGAAATACTACAGATTAAGACACAGGACCGGCAGTCAGAAGATATAGGTCGTATTCCCAATTCTGCTATAGTTTCCTGTATGATCTTCAGGCAAATCATTCAACCTCTCTGTGGCTCATTTTCCTAATTTGTAGACTGGGGTAATAATAGTCACCTCTTACTCAATATGTTCTTTGGCTTAACACGCTAATGTTTGTCAAGAACTTCATGATCCTTGGATGGAAGGAATTATAGAAACGTGCAGTAATAAGAATAGAGGCAGGTACAAACTTGAGATTGGTTACTGCCTAGAGAGGAGAATGAAGGGAAGGGGACACAAGGAAAACAAAAGGAATGTCTCGAAATAAGTCTTTTTCAACTGTAATGCCCCAAGTTGCAGAAACTGCTTTCCACGTCATGCTCATACAGAAGAGGCAAGAGATTAAAATACGTTGGAGCATTAGCTGAACTTTTAGAGCTACACTGATTCATTGGTATGCAGTTGCAGAAGCATTGCTAGATAAGAAGTTTGATGCAGTGGCTTTTTCAGCTAGGTTAGAAGAAGAGTCAAGGGGCCTGAAACAAGTACATAAGGATGTCCATTTGGAGACTCACCAAAAGAAGTCTGGGTTTGTGTGGGAAGCCTGTTTACTATAGCCATCAAGGATAATAAAATAATGGCTAACAAAACTGAAGTCATCCAATCCAAGACCAAGCCAAATCTGTTAGACTTCCAAAAGAAGACAATGAAGCAAATCACATAATCTTTTGGAGAGATGGGTTCCCAAACTACAAGCAAAGTGCATCACTAAACGGCAAGTAGGGCCTCAAACAAGAAACAGAATACAGACTCTGGCAACACAATAACTTTTAATCACTTCAGGTTTTTAAACAAGATAATTGCTGGAAAACTTAGACAGGGAACCAAATTTTGTTCTCAGGGACATCTAGGCAACATCACTGAACACAATGTGTTTGTACTGGTGTAATGAGGGTGGAGTGTGGCCTTAGTCTATCAAAAATAGGCCCTCATAATCAGATAGGGAAACAATGTGGGGTTCAGTGGCTGGGGACGCAGGCTGGAGAATCGGAATCTGACTACTGCTCCCAGTTGCACCCGCCTCAGTTTAACCGTGGGCATTTAACCCTCTGCTTCTCAGTTTCCGTATCTGTTACTGCAGATAAGGATAATTAACCATCTTTGTAAAGTGCTGTGAGATCCATTGAAGTATAGCACTATAAAATTAAGTATATTAAGTATATTTTTCTTCCATGATCTTAGTCCTGGCACCCAGGCTCTGAGGCATGCATTGGTGGCACTATAAATCTTTCTATGGCAAGAGAATCAAAGCAAAGGTCATCCTGCTGGCCAAATATTATCTACACCATCAAAGCATATTTATTCTGGGAAGTGACCCTACTGTCAGACTATTAGACGCTGTTAATTTAGCAGCCATCCAAGAGAGCTCATTGCACATTATTGTTTCTTTTGGATACAAAGAACTTCACCTTCCCTGGGACTGTCCTATATTGTACTATAGTATTTATAAGCCTCTTTGTCCTACAAATTGATTCTGGCAACTGGAAATTTCTTATTTTAATGCATTTTGTAAACTGATCAGATTGTTTCTCAGACTGGTGCTCTCTGATCTGTTTAATTCTTGTAATTTACTAAGGTTTGGTATTTTGTAGTTTTAATAACATATGCCTCTTACTTTTGAAATTCATTTGAACTAGAATATGAGTTCCTTCGAAGGACTGATAAGGAACTAGAATTGGGCCAAAATTAGAACCCCAAAAGCAAAAGTACCTTCAAATTGCAAAGAAGAACAGGAATTTAACCTGTCGACCTAAATCAGTCATTATATCTTTGATTCCAAGTCAGATCAAAACTACATGGAGCTTGTTTTCTGGTTTGAGTATGGATGCAATTGAAATCACACAGTAACATTAACATTCAGGACATTTCACCCCAAAATGACAGAAATTACATGAGATCACCTGATCGTGCAACATTTCTGCCATTTTGGACCATTTTGCAAGAACAGTCTTTGAGATCTGATCCTGTCAAATCCAAACCAAGCCTTTCGCCACTCTCTGACTATGGTGCCCCAATAATGTGGCAGGCTTCCTAGGAGAAATCCACTTGGCAGTTAACGCAGATCAAAGCAGTGTTAGCTCTCACTGTGCACTTTGCTATTCCCTCAAGCGGGTATCGGGGGGACAGTCAATGGCAGCACAAATTGTAAGTGGCTGGAGGAGCAGCGTACCAGAGGTGCCATACTGCTTTAACCATGTAGAACCTAGGACTCTGCTCGGTTTCCCAGATCACCTACCCTACTCCTTTCCCATTCAGAGGAAGATGCAGAGAAACTCTGCAACCTAACTGGAGTTTCCATGTACTTTGTCCCCCCCTGCAAGTATTTCTGGGAATGAGGACAATCTATCTCCATCTCCCAAAATATGGAGATGCTAATCTCTTTGGAAGGAACACTCTGAAAAAGCAGCATATCTGTGGTAGGGGAAAGTCCACCAGAAATTCTCTTAGCAATGGTAGTTGATGCTCAATCATCTGAAATGTGCAGATCTCTGTCAGTTGGAGTTTCATATTGTTACGGCAGCTGTCATTGCATAATATTAGCAGATTAAAAAGGAAGACCTCTGTGTAGACTTCTGTGGTGCATTATTCTGTCACTATCTTTTAGAGAGTTGGCTATTGCAAAATTAATTTTGTTTAAGTAATTGTACAGAATCACTTTTGAAGTTCAGATATGAACAAGGAGAGCTCTTGCTCTCCTGCACATGTTTTTACTCATTATCTAGTGAAAGCAGAAGTTCTGCGTTTGAGTATATATAAATATACTCTTTATTTCTTGGCTACTTGAAAACTCAGAGATTCATATCCTTTTGTTTCTAAGCAAGTTTTAGAAATGTAAAATTGTAGCAAAGGTGAATTTGCTTATTTTTACGCAAATCTCTGGGGATTTAGCTTTTACAGCAAGTACTCCTAAAATACACTAGATGGAGGCATTTTCAAATGCAAATATAGTCCTCGGTTCCAGCAAAGAGTTGAATCATAGATTATAGACTTCAGAGGGGTAGCCATGTGAGTCTGTATCAGCAAAAACAACGAGGAGTCCTTGTGACACCTTAGAGACTAACAAATTTATTTGAGCATAAGCTTTCATGGCTATAACCCACTTCATCAGATGCATCATGCCATGCATCTGATGAAGTGGGTTATAGCCCACGAAAGCTTATGCTCAAATAAATTTGTTAGTCTCTAAGGTGTCACAAGGACTCCTCGTTGTTTAGACTATAGACTAATAGATTTTAAGGTCAGAAGGGACCATGTCTTTAAGTGTATCCTTATTCAATGACGCATTTACTCATGTGCTTGACTTTGGGCATATACTTAAGTCCCATTGGTGTCAAGGAGACTTAAGCATATGCTTAAAGTTAAGACCATACTTAAATACTTTGCTGAATAGGAATGTACTGCTGAATTGGGGATACATTGTATGAGCTTTGATTTGAATCAGGATTTTCCTTTGATAGACTCTTCACAGTAGCTGCCTGTCTTAAGTTTCATACGTTAATTTTCTCCCTTTCAGTCCATGTGGTGGCAGTAATGTTCCATGTTGTCTCAGTTCTTTAACTGTGGGACAATAAATATATTTTTTATAATAGCAGTTGGGCAAATACTGTCTATATACTGTTCCTGATCATACATATTTATTAGATATTAGGCAAGTATAGAATAATATAATCAATCCAAGAAAGAAAGGTCAATATGTAATCTTGAATTTACCATGTTACTGAACAACAACTTACTTTTAAAGGCTTTGGAAACTCATTTAGTTTATGCAATGGCATAATTTGTTATAACTTTGGAAATTCATATTTAAGAGATTAAAATATGTATGGAGAAACTTCCACAAACGTGCATATATAAAGGAAGGGAGGAAAGTCACAATGGATGAATGGTTTTAATTTAAAGGCCAATATGTAGACTGTATTCAAATTATATTACAGAACACACATAAAAAGAACCACCTGCCTGCAACAGATTTAAAGAAATGGGCTGAATTCTACTCAGTTACAAACAGAGTAATTTATTTTAGTGATTGTCTGCACAGATGTAACAGAGCAGAATTTGGACCAATGTTTTGTGCCCGTTAATTGATTCTCAGAAAAAAATCTATATGGAGAAAAACTGAACGTCAGACACCTTTTGTAAATATTTGAATAAAGTCAAGTTATCTGGTGCTAATTTACAAATGTATGCAAGGGTGAGAAGCCAGTGTGTTTAAAAACATTATTTAACATACTTCTGTAGCATGAGCATCTGAATTTGAGAGAAAAGTTTTCAAAATTATACAAATATCTTCCAAGTGAGTGTTCATGTAGGAACGAGAAAGCATGAAAATCCGAAGTCATGGTTTATTTTTTGCTATTTCTTTCCTGATGCACAAAAACTCACACAGTATGTATCTTTTGTAAAAGGTAGTGGGTTTTGTTTTCTAAAGGCACCCCTGAGAGTGATACCATTTGCCAGAGATGTCCAGAAGGATTTTTCTCAAATGAAACTTCATCCAAAGCAGCCTGCCAAAAACACACAAACTGCAGTGCACTGAGTCATAAAATAGCACTGAAGGGCAATGCGGTTCATGACAATGTGTGTCATGAAAACACGGACACATCAACTCAAAAATGCGGAATAGGTATGTATAATGCCAAAGTGTAGTGTAAGTATCCCGACAAGCATTATCAAAATGGGATTAGCAATGGCTATGGCAAAAATTATTAAAACTGTTAGGGGCTCTGATACTACAGTGATGGGGAAAACTCTAAAGTCTAGTTACTGTCGATTAGATGAATATAGAAGGGGTAAGAAGCATATATTTCATAGCTCTAAAGACCAGTCCCTTATTTTAAAACGTTTTTTCTTTCAAATCTGAAACCCTCTATGTTTTGTCAGGGCCAAACAATTTCAGAAGAATTCAAACACTTGCTGGGATCATTTGGCTTATTTCACCAAATCAATTCCCTATCATTGCACGGAGCCTCAGGCGTTGGTGTTACCTTGGTCCCTTCGTTCTGTGTTTGTGGCACACAATAGTTTAATCTCTCCTGAAAGCTGTAATTCTAGCCTATCCAGGTTATTGGGGTCAGTGCAGGAGTAACTCGGTGGGGATTAGTGTCCTGTGATGTACATGAAATCAGCCTAGATGATCTGCTTGCCCCTTCTAGCCTTCACTTCCAGGATTTAACCTATCTTTTTCTCTGATTTGTTTTTAGATGTAACCCTATGCGAGGAAGCACTTTTCAGGTTTGCTGTTCCTGAAAAACTCACCCCTAACTGGCTGAATGTACTAAAGGACGGTTTGCCTGGGACAAAGATTAATGCAGAAAATATAGAAAGGATTAAACAAAAACATAGTTCTCAAGAACAGATGTTCCAACTGTTGAAATTATGGAAGCAGCAAAATAAAGAACAAGATATGGTCAAGAAGATCATTCAAGGTAATTCAGACAGCATAGCAAACACAGTTAGAAGTAACTTTTCAAATAGCACTTTTGTAATCTCCTGGAGCCAAATTCTGCCCTGGGTGGTGGGCAGACTGCTCACACTGATGCCAATGGGAACTGTGTAGGTGCAACTGTGGGCAGAATTTAACCCTTTATGTTCAACAGAAAGGACCAAATTCTGCCCAGACTCGCAGTCTGTGACCCTGTTGAGTATATGTATGGAGTGTAAATCAATTCCACTTTGGGATCATAAGAGTAGGAAATATTGTGATACTCAGGGTCCATACTGTCCTCATTTACACCAGAGCAAGAACTAAAGAAGTCAGTGGGAGCTGGGTATGTACAGATCAGGGGAAACCAGGTTCACAGTATATGATATAAGTAGGGCCCTATCAAATTCATGGTTGTGAAAAACACATCACAGACCGTGAAATCTGGTCTTTTGTGTGCTTTTGTTCTATACTCTACAGATTTCACAGGAGAGACCAGCATTTCTCAAACTGGGGGTCCCAACCCAAAAATGGGTTGTGGGGGAGTTGCAAGGTTATCGTAGTGGGGTCGTGGTATTGCTACCTTTACATCTGCACTGCCTTCAGAGCTGGGTGGCCAGAGAGTGCTGGCTGCTGGCCAAGGGTCCAGCTCTGAAGGCAGCAGCACAGAAGTAAAGGTGGTGATACCATACCATGCCACCCTTACTTCTGCACTGCTGGTGGTGGTGATGCTGCCTTCCAAGCTAGGCTTCTGGCCGCCCAGCTTTGAAGGCAGCACTGCTGCTGAAGTAAGAGTGACAATACCACAGTCCTCCTACAATAACCTTGCAAACCCCCACCCTCTGCTCACTAACCCATTTTGGGTCAGGACCCCTACAGTTACAACACTATGAAATTTCAGATTTAAATATCTGAAATCGTGACATTTATGATTTTTTAAATCCTATGACCACGCAATTGAGCGAAATGCACCGTGAATCTGATAGAGCCCTAGATATAACCAAGGCACTATAGGTGCTGGCTTGAGAGACGTAAACCCTTTAGATAGCCACGAAGAGGAATAGTGTGGGCACTGGCAATTCAAAGTCTCATACATACCCCTGCAAACATGCTTTTCTCTTCTTGGAAAGAGTATCCCTACTCATTCCTTCACCTTTCTGCTGAAACTGCCACCATCAGTGTCAAAGGGGAGCTTATGATGGCAGTTTTTGTGATGTTAACACTTGTTGCTGCAGTTTTCACTGAAAACTACCAAACCCTTTTCACATGAGCCACCATCAGCAACCCTCAGATTTGAATGACTTTTGTTCTACAAGGAATGGATTTGAAATGGTGTCCTTGAGAAACTGTTTTTAATTTATGTCTGTTTATATCATTGTAACATGTCTGTGCTGGAGCTAGTGCTATGTTGGAACTGAAACACCAGCTAAAATGTCTCGGCATTTCCTGTATATCAGGAGTAAAACAGTCATGTAGCGCAATGTTAGATTCAGAGCACTGCCTCATGTACTGTACATATGACAAGATGCACATTACAAAATTGTAGAAATAAATGTATGATAGCAAGTCTGTGCGTAACTTGGGACTACTTATATGAAGAAAGTTACACACATGCTTAAGTGCTTTGTAAGACAGAGGGTTAAAACAGCAATGATAAAGGGTTATTTGGAAATAAAACTTGGAAACATTTAGTGGGTACATGTCCTTTCTGACTTTAGAGTTTGTTTTAAGCCATTATAAATAGTAATGAATCATATGAATGTCCTTCCCTTGCTTTTATAGGTATTGATCTCTGTGAAAACAGCATCTTAAAACATATTGGCCAGGCTAATCTAACCTTTGAACATCTCAACATTCTGATGGTGAATTTACCAGGAAAGAAAGTAAGAAAAGAAGATATTCAGCGCACTATGAAGCTGTGCAAGCCTACGGAACAAATTCCAAAGCTTCTTAACCTGTGGAGAATAAAAAACGCGGATAAAGACACAATTAAGGCTCTGATGCATGGGCTAAAGCATTTGAAAGCCTACCACTTTCCCAGAAAACCTATCCAAAGTCTGAAGAGGGTGGTCAAGTTGCTTCACAGTTTTAAAATGTACCAATTATACCAAAAACTCTTTTTTGAAATGATAGGGAACCAAGTCCAATCAGTAAAAAAATGATCTGTCTCATTCAAGATATTTTTCCATTCATTCTCCACTATTTCCCCTTAATTACTGTTAGCAGTAATTAACATAGAACATCATTCCCCTACATTGTACGTGATTATTTATAGAAATGTATGACTGGAATGGCTCTAAACTCTCAGAGCTTAGAGCTTTTTTTTATTATAAAGTCACTTCTGTAAAAGCTATAATCATTTGATGACATTTAGGTCCTGATCTGCAGCCTTTGGCATCTAAAAGTACCACTGAAGTCATTGAGTAAGCAAAGAATGTTGGACCAGGCCTAATACAGTATTTACTATTTATATTCATTGATATAAAGGTTTTTGTTGTACATATTTATTAACTTAAATGGAAATTATATGAGACTTAAATTTAGAAAGAGAAATTAAATACAAACTATATTTTCAAGATAGACTAAAATGATCAAGTATATTTTTAAGCAGAAATTAAGTAGCATTTCCTAAGAGATCCTACTTTCTTTACTTTGTGGATAAATTTTTTAAATTGTTACTTAGTTTTATGTGTATAAGTGTGGTATCTTTTGGTAGGCATTGTTTAATTTATCCAAAGTTTTTAACTGAAATAGTATGAGAAATATACCATAAATGACCTGAATATTTAAATATTCTGTGAGAAAGTGAATGTACCGTATTTAAAAACTGGATGTTCAGATACGATTGTAGGATCTTATTTTATAAAACAATTAATTTTTTCAGCTTATCTTTTGTCTGTTTATGTGGTTTCTCTCATCGGAAATGGACAAACCCGACACAGATGTTTTCCTGCAGATTTTGCTCCCTGTTTTGAAGGCATAGGGCCTGTTTCTCCAGTGCCCCATATCTTGTGTAGTCACTGATACTTGAACAACATGAATGCAAAGGGATTAGATATCAGTATTCTGACCTGGTAGCATTGTGCACTCACTACACAGAGGTCAATGACTATACAAGGTACGAGGCAGTGGAGAATGAGGCTCATGGTGAGGCTTAAACAGATCTGACACAAGCAACTATGATCCCATTGAAACCTGATTTCAATTTGGACCATAGTAATCCTTTCAGAGTTCACAACCTTTGAACCTACCACAGATTAAGAATTCATGAAGGAAGGATGCACCGCCCTCAATGAGCTTGGAATGCCCCATTCCACAATGCCAATGCAAAGGGAAGGGTGAAGATATGGCACCACAACTATGCAGCTTCACAGGCCTAACTCTTGTGAGTAGGGAGCATGCAAAGGCCCTAGGTGCTATTAAAAGTCCATTTGCTATAACTGTGGCAGCCAATCAGCTTGGGCTATTTCAGGTGAAAGGACTGGAGAGGGTTACTTGCCTGAGTGCCCCTTTAAACCATCTATACAAAGCCTGAGCGACTAGGTGGGTGAGGTAATATCGCTTATTGGACCAACTTCTGTTGGTTAGCAAGCCACCCAGAGCTCTTCTTCGGGTCTCTAATATCCTGGGACCGACACAGCTACAGCTACACTGTGTATACAAAGCTTGTTCACTCAGGGTGTAGTGAGCCAGGGGAAGGAAAGGGACAGCAGCATTTAGTCTCAAATGAGATTTATTGTTACACCAGAGGTGATGAAATCTTTATACACATTAAGCAAAGAATGGGAAAGAGACTACTGCGATATACAATAGATGTGGAAATATGCACCAGAAGTAATTTCCTTCTAGAGAACTCAAAATTGAGGTGTGTTTATAAATGTTTGTTGTTGATGTTTAAGTATGCAGGAATAAATTCTCCTTGATATTCTGAATGAGATGGATTAAAATCTAATTTAATGTAGCTCTACTTTGAATATATGGGTTATGTGCATAATTTTTATAAAAGATTCCTCTTACACATTAAAAGCATGTACGTGATTTAAAATGAATATTATAATAGAAGTTGTTTCAACTAAATTATAATAAAAGAACTTAAAAGACCATCACAAAAGAGAGTCAGTTGATTTGAAAAAGAGACATATCATTTCAAGACACTTTTCTAAGTGTAAAAGCTTGTTTGGATGATTAAAATCAAATGTAGTAGTCATCCCATTTACAGCATTATAAAGTGAAATCCAACGCATTCTCCGTAAACATTTGTCTTAAAGTAACCTGATCCAGATCCATTTAATCCATGAAACAATTTAACCTGATCCAGATCCATTTAATCCATGAAACAATTTAGCAATTGTTACTTCAGCTACAGTGCCAAGTGGCCATACAATTAAAAACCTCTTCAAAGTAAATCTAAAAGCACTAATAGACAAGCAGAAAACTCAGTTGCTTCTTAAACAAGTATTTTATATTAACAACAGTCATCTTCAAAATGCATACCTTTGGACTTCTCTATCAGAATGAAATATTAATAATAATGATCATTTAAATAGTACTGAATATGTACACAATGCTCCGCAAAACATAGAGTATGACCTTGAAGAGGTTTTCAGAGACACAAAGGACAGTTAGGCACTTAACTCTCATTAAAAGTCAATGGGAACTAGGCATCTAACTGCCATTTGTGCCTTTAAAAAATCTCCTCCTTGCCTAAATACAAAGTTGCAGCTGTTAACTAAAGATGCATTATTTAGCCAATGTAGTTAAACAGGTGCACACTCATGTGAGGGCATTCTTAAATCAGTTTAAACCCAGTTTGTATCAATTTAACTTAATTCTCTAAGGAATCTACTTAATATTATGAGGGGACAATGCCTAGGACATGCTGTTGCCTTCCACAGGGAGCATACTGCCCAAAGTAGGCAAGACATACAAAGACAAGACCCAGCATAATAAGGGAGGCTTAAGGCAAGAACATAAATGGAGAGGATGCTCGGGAAAACTGTTTTCAAGGAAAGTTTTGAAGGAGGAAAGAGAAGGTGTGACTACCAATAGTGGAAAAGCCTTCCATGTACAGGGTGCAATAGCAATGAAGTGCAAACTGACAGTGAGGGAAGTTGGAAGGAGTAGCAAGGTGGGAGAACAGGGAGAGAAAAGAAAAGCAGAAGGAAATGCAAGCAGACCTATAAGCAGGGGTGACGTTACATACCATACCACTCTAACCTTCAAGGCAAACACAAGGTAAGCAACCCTGAGCTCCATCTGTGCCAGTCCCAGGGCCTTCCAGTTATGCTCAGTTACACTTGTGCAGTCCCACTCTAGCTGAGGGGATAATTTGCCTTGCAAAAATCTCTCTCAGTGGGGATGGTGCATGAAGTTGAAAGTATACTGTCTGCTTTTTATTTTTTATTCCTGATTTTACCTCACTCCTTTTCTCTACATTCTCTGCTCCTCTTCTGCTTGCTGTGCCCTCATTTCTCAGTTCTCTCATTCTCTGTCATAAGAATGCCCATACTGGGTAAGAACAAAGGTCAATCTAGCTCAGTATCCTGTCTTGCAACAGTGGCTGGTGTCAGATGCTTCAGATGGAATGAACAGAACAGAGTAATGTATTGAGTGATCCATCCCCTGTCTTCCAGTCCCAGCTTCTGCAAGTCAGAGGTTCAGGGACACACAAAGCATGGGGTTGTATCCCTGACCATCTTGGCTAATAGCCATTGATGGGCCTATCCTCCAAGACAGGGATGAGGGGACAGTTAGCACTATGAGACATCAAAAGGGGCAGCACTGGGGAATGGGGAGCTACAGAAGGGATGTGGGAGGCAGCAGAGAAACAGCACAGGAATGGGAGATGGGGGACAGGGCAGGGGCAATGACTGAGGTACAGTGGTGGGAACTGAGGACCCACAGCACTAGCAATGGGGGAAGAGCAATAGAGAAACTAGCAAGGGGACAGCACTGAAGACAGAAAGAGACGTGTAAAAAAGTATAATTAGGCAGCCCAGAAAATAACTTGAAGAGCAACTAGCAAAAGACACAAAAACTAAACAGCAATTTTTTTTTAAGTACATCAGAAGCAGAAAATCTGTCAAACAATCAGTGGGGCCACTGGACAATCAAGGTGCAAAAGGAGCACACAAGGAAGATAAGGCTGTTGCACAGAAGGTAAATAAATTCTTTGCATTGGTCTTCATGGCTGAGTATGTGGGGGAGATTCACATACCTTAGCCATTCTTTTTAGGTGACAAATCTGAGGAACTGTCTCAGACTGAGGTGTCAACAGCGGAGGTTTTGGAACAAATTGACAAATTAAACAGTAATAAGTCACTGGAACCAGATGGTATTCACCCAAGAATTCTGAAGAAACTCAAATATGAAATTACAGAACTACTAACTGTGGTATGTAACCTATCGCTTAAATCAGCCTCTGTTCCAGATGACTGGAGGATAGCCACTATAATGCCAAATTTAAAAAAAAAAAGAGTCCAGAGGTATCCTGGCAATTACAGTCCAGAGAGACAAAGCAGACGAGGTAATATCTTTGATTGGACCAATTTCTGTTGGTGAGAAAGACAAGAGCCACAGAGCTCTTCACGTCTGAGAAAGGTACTCCTAGCCTCACAGCAAATGCAAGATGGAACAGATTGTTTAGCATAAGTAGTTAGCACGTATTGTAAGGGACCATTCAGGGTAGAGTTGTCCATTAACACTTCTTCAGTCATAGGACAAAAGTGGGAATCTACCAGTGCTCTGACCCAGTATGGCCATTTTTTTTGTTCTTCTGTTCTTAGTTTCACCCTCAATTTTGGGGACAAGTCACACCACATTTACACTTTGGTTCTGTTTCCCCTCTGCCCCCTTCCATTTTGAGTGATGTTCCCTCTCTGTTTAAAGTTACTCCTGACATGTCTCATCCCCATCCACATCATCCCTAGTGCTATAAGGTGCAGTTTCTTGCCTCTTGCCACAGAATCTGTCGGAAGCTGCACTAGGTAGCAACACCTAGTGGATGTAAAAGGTCAGAGATCCAAGTTAGAGGAAGTGACATTAGACAGACAGTTAGAGGAAGTGACCAGCACTGGAGCTGGCTACAACAGGCCGCAGAGATGGACACACCTACTTATGGCCATACCCGCAAATTGGGAATTCCTGCTATACAGACTTCTGAGAGCATGGTCAGGTTCTGTGGTTCTTCTCTGAATGGAGGAATGCCCGATGAGGTAGAGTTGTACTGAGGTTTTACCAGCCCGTGCTTGGGATAGGCACATTACTCAGTGGTGAAGTCAGGAGCGAGCTATGCTGGTCATCCCAGAAGAGTGCCAGCCAAACCTTTCTATCACACCACACCACACCACACCCTCTTGCACTCTATATATGCCATGTGTTACAGGAAAGCGGTTTCAGGAATGTTTTACAGCAATTTAAACAGTTTTTGATGGGACTGTTTTTCACGTCCCTCATCTTATAAAGGCAGTTGCCTTAGACTCAGATCCTCAAAGGTATTTAGGCTCCTAACGTCCATTTAAATCAATGGACATTAGGAGCCTAAATACCTTTGATAATCTGGGCCTTAGGTACCATCTGTACAACTGTGCAGGGCTCACAAGGTGACAAAAAAAACCCCTCTAAATCTAACCAATATTCTCTAGATCTAAAAAAGATCATGAGATTAAGGCCTAATATCTTGGCTCTTCAAAGAACTGACATTTTTAGATATAGAAAACCAATCACTGGTGCAGACCTGAATTTTGGCCCTCTGGAATGGGGTAAATTTTGGTGAGTGGAAGGAAAATTCTGTATCTCGGGGAGAAGGTAGAAACAAGATATTGGTGCAGGGACCGACTTTGTTTAGTGTTTGTACAGTGCTTAGCATAATTGGTCCTGGTCCAGGTTTGTTTCCTACGTGCTACAGTAATACAAATAATAAATGCAAGTTGATGTAAAAATAACGTCCTCTGAGAGTTGCTCAGCGATTTAGATAGCTGGAGCAGTCAGATCCAGTGAGGTGATCAAAAGTGCATGATAAATGTACTTATTTCTTGTCTTTGAAATTTATCATATGGCTATCACCACCACATACTTACTATCTAGGTATATCTAGATATCTATGAATAAGGCTGCGATTCTGTCATGGAGGTCATGGGTTCTGTGACCTCCGGGACTTCTTCTGGGGCAGGGCTAGAGCTGCTATCAGCCCCAGACTGCTGAAGCAGCAGCTGCTAGAACAGCTGACCAGTAGCCAGCCCACAGTGGCAAGCTGTGAAGCTGCAGGAGCAGCGGTCCCCAGCCCACCAGAGCAGCAGCTGGGTTTGGGTCAGCCCCTGCCACAGGAGCAGCTATGGGACTGGAGTAGCAGCAGCGCTCTGTCACCATACTCCCTCTTCAGGGTATTTTTAGTAAAAGTCAGGGACAGGCCATGGGCTTCTGTGAATTTTTGTTTATGGCCCCCGACTTTTACTAAAAATAACTGACAAAAATCTTAGCCTTACCTCTAAGCAGATATAGATATAGCTATAAACTAACACAGAGAGATGGGATAAGTAGATTTTTTTTTGGAAGCTTGATTGTCTAACTTTAAAAATAGCTAAATGGATTTTTTCCAACCTTCTAAAAATATCCAACCTCGGCCTCAGGCCAAGGATGAGAAATTTCCATCTCAAAATCCTGTTTTGGAGAAATAACTGTAAGAAAAGGTTTTGAATTGGTCCTTCCACACCTTAATTAAACACTAGCAACTCTGCTGCTAAATAAATATGGAAACAAGATATATGGAACCAATACTTCAGCCCTTACTTATGTGAGTAGCCCAAGTGGATTAAATGAGGCTACTCATATAATTAGGGGTTATAGGATTATGTATCATGATTGAAAAAAATGGAACACCATTTATTTTACAAATCTAGTCTGGTCACAGAGCTCCCAAGTACAAAAGTAAAGCAGAACTCGAGTGAGGTCTGTTTGGTCACCCAAATACATGAAAATAGTTTATTACACTTTCATCATCATGCCTGATATTTATAGCAAGTTTGCGTAGGATTTCTTATTTGTTTTTTCGTGTTTAAAAAAAAAGTTCATTCGTAGTAGCAGGTTTTTTTTTAATCATTATGACATTCGGTACCCCCAGAGGTTATTTAAAAGCAACTACATGATGAGTGCGTGGGGCTTTGGCAATATTTTATACATGAAGAGGACAGGGTGTGGTCAAAAACTGTGGAATATGGCATGTTCTAGAGAATATTTTCCCTTTCCTCCTTAATCTAGGAAGAAAGGCTTCACTCAATATGAAAACAAACAAAAACATTTACCAGCAATGAAATCATATATCATTCTGGATGCCTAGAATACTGCCAGTATATGCAAAGCTTCAAAAATGTGCTTTATTTTAATTAACGGTGACAATGATTTATTATTTGTATACTGCCTTTCGTGTGCATGATACTGTCCAGATAAGTGAAACCACAGGTCTCTACCCTGAAGAGCTAAATGAGAATTCATACAGAAAGGGCTGAAATTACACCATAGGTTATGTCATCTCTGCATTGACATAACTCCTCTAGAGCAGCGGTTCTCAAACTGTGGGTTGGGACCTCAAAATGGTTCGTGAGTTCATTTGAATGGGTTCACCAGGGCTGGCGTTAGATTCGTTAGGGCCCAAGGCAGAAAGCTGAAGCCCAAGTCCCGACACACGGGGCTGAAGCTAAAGCCCAAGCCCCGCAATGCAGAGTTGAAGACTAAACCCCAGGGCTTTGGCCCAGGACAGCGGGGCTCAGGCTTTGGGCCCAGGTGGCTCGGCTAGGGTTCGAGCTTGGGCTTTCTGCCCTGGGTCCCAGCAAGTCTAACGCCAGCCCCCTGCCGAAGCCCGAGCTCCGCTGCATGGGGCTGAAGTTGAAGCCCAAGTAACTTAGCTTTGTGGGGGCCCCCTGTGGCATGGGATTGTGTAGTCATTTTTGTTGTCAGAAGGGGTAACAGTGCATTGAAGTTTGAGATCCACTGCTCTAGAGATAGCATGGCTCAAGTGAGAGCATTCACACTGCAAAAAAAAAAAAAACCAAGCTGACAGAGTGATTGGATTATTGCACAAAGTAGTCATGTTTGCAGCGGACAAGGAGTGCCAACTCTAGCCAGTATGCCTTGATGCTCCTCTCCTCTGCAGGGAAAGAGTAGCAAAAGCTGTCAGAGATGGTCGGGAAACAGCAGAGAAGAGGGCACAGCTGCTGGGGAGGGGGGTGCACAAATTAGCTTGACTGTTTTTACACCTGGGGCTGCCCTAAACTATGCCAGTTGGCTGTGGTCAGAGGGAATCATTATGCCAGTTGAGAATATGTGAAGCCTAGAAGTGCTCTGCCCATGACCCTGATATGCCCTCTACACATAAATAGCAGCCAGCTATGCCAGCTGGGGAAATCCACAACAACAAGGGAAGCCTCAGATGCCAAAATCTGGTATTTTCTGGCCTCTGCTCCACCACAAAGGGTCCTGAATACAGAAGAGAATCTGGCTGTTTATAATTTGCATTTAATTTTAAAAAAGGTACAAATTTTTAACAGTGAGGGCAATTAACCACTGGGACAATTTACCAAGGGCCATGGTGGATTCTCCATCACAGGCAATTTTTAACTCAACAATGGCTATTTTTCTAGAAGAGATACTCTAGTTCAAATCAGACTTGTTTCAGGGAAGTTCTATCGCCTTATGGTGCTATACAGGAGGTCAGGCTTCAAGATCACAGAGCTCCCTTCTGACCTTACAAAGTAGCAGCCAAGCTCAACGGTCAATACTGTAGCAGATTTTGCAGTGCTGATATGACAATACATTTGACAATCTGTCCAAAGGCATAGCTGCTCCCATTTTCATTAATGATGCACTGACATACAGAATATGTTGCTAATAGGACCATCAGAGGGTTGTTCACCATGCAGTACTTCGCAAAGCACTGATTTCCAAGTTTTTTGGGAGGTTGCTGTGTAACCTTTGGGTGGGCTAGAGTTCACTTCATTGCCCTTCTCCAATGCCTAAAAAACCCAGCTCCCATAGAAAAGCAGCTGGAGACCCAGAATTCAGCCTCTAAGGATTTTCAGCAGGAATTGCACAAAGTCAACCACCCCACATTCAAGTCCCAAAAGAACCTGAAATTAATTAAGTATCAACTTTATACATTTTATGATGAACAAACAAGTTAATGTTTACAACATAACACGATTTTATAATCCATGTACATTATCTTCACAGTTATACATAAACATAAAGAAAATAAGTCAGCCCCCACAGAAACACATGGAGAAGAAACTCAAAGTTCCCAGAGGTTTAGGTTGAGTTCAACTGAGTCTCAGTTAGAGTCTTTGATCACCAAAAATCTATACAGTCGGCTGAGTCAAAAGCAACATCTTTCCTCCACTTGCTTGTGGGAATCTTCAGTTGGGATCCAGGCAGACTCTTCCTCTGCTGAAATCACTGCTGGCCAGTCAGCTAACTGATTAACCAACCACTCAGTTAAATGTATAGATTAAAAAAACCTTCTGTTACAAGAAAAATACAAAACTGAGAATAAAATAAATGACTCTTCCTTGTGATCACATTTAAAGAAATGCTGGTGAATCATATTAGTTGAGACACTTTAAATAAAATAGTTTGGTTAAAATAAAACATTCAAAGTACACAATTAAAATAAAAAATTATTTTTCCTTCCCAATTTTCTCTTTCTATAATTAACTCTGCCAGGGCTTCCCTGTGGGAGGGTTAATATCATCACTAACCTGTTTCAGAGTTAAGGAAAACTCCTGTTTTCTGCTCCTGTGGTTCAACTTCCCCCGGCCCACACAGGTCACTTGCCTTTTGTAAAGTACCTGACTACATGCCCTCATGGCATGGGCAGCAGGTTACCATATTAGGGTGACCAGACAGCAAGTGTGAAAAATCAGGACAGGGGATGCGGGTAATATAGAACCTATATAAGAAAAAGACCCCAAAATTGGGACTGTACCTATAGAATCAGGACATCTGGTCCCCTGCATAGACTGGGGGAAGCTGTGCTTCCCCAAACAGCCAGGTGTGGCCCTGCCCATGTTCTGCCCCAGCTCCCCCAACCTGCTTCCCACTTGCTCAGCGCGGCTCCAGTCTCCCTGTGCGATGGCCCTGGCTCAGGCAATGCTGCCCGCCCACCCGCGCTCCAGGGCTGGAGGGGAGGCTGCAGCCATGCCTCCCACCCTCCCATTGCTCTGGGGCTGGAGCCAGTGGCTGCGGGGGGCAGCTCTGGGCTCTGGTGGAGGCCGAAGGGATGAGGCCTGGCAGAAGGGGTGCAGCTGGTGGAGTCTGAGTCCAGCGACAAAGAACCTATTGAGCATACCCAAAACTACCACATCCAATTCCAGAAACTTCTAAATGTGCTGTGCTAACAGCTACCTAGCACCAATGACCCAGACACATTCACTTCTATCCCTGCCCTCCCAATTGGTCTTGTAAAGAGCTCTCTCCCTATTAGGCATGTGGGTTACAGTTGGATACTGGAATTTTACATGGCTACATAATCCCAGAAGCACTGTTGGACCTAGAGTTTTCTTTAAAAAAAGCACTATTTCAGCATATCGTGAATGTATCACACATTTAGAATCCCACAAGGTACCTTCAGAAAGCTTTCATAACAAATTATTGATTCCCTATCATAATGCATTAAACTTGCAACTCACAATCCAACAGCATAATCTGCAGGGAGTTTGTATCACAAACTAACTAAACAAAGGGGGTGGGGGAGGGAAATGAGAGGGAAGTCTGATGAAGACTGATGCTTAAAATGTAGAAGTTCTGCCTGAGGAAGTACTGAAAAGCCTTTGTTTACAGCAGTTAATAAAAATAAGAACCAACTGCCAGTAACTGAGATTCGCCCTTCAATTAAACATTCTCAGACAATATATTTCTATGTGCACAAAGAGATGCTGTCTTTCAAAAAAAAAAAAAAAGCTGTATGACAATCCATGAACAGCACAGTTAGTTCTGAGTGTTCAGGTTATGTACTATTTGTTCCATTAAAATGATTCTGCTCACATAAGTCTGTCTGCTTTCTTGGGGATCAGAAGGCATTAAAAAGATTTCCAAATAGATTATGCATCTTTAAAGATAAGGAAATATGGATCAAATTTGAAGACATTGATCAGTATTTTCCCATCAGTCACCCTTCAGTAAATAATAGGATTTTGAAAAGATACTTCAGTACTGAGATTGAGAACTTAAAATGACAAGATGTTGGTTACAGTTAGTGGTGGGTCACAACATGGAGCTACACTTCTCATAGGGCAGGGGTGGGCAAACTTTTTCGCCCAAGGGCCACATCTGGGTATGGAAATTGTATGGTGGGCCACGAATGCTCACGGAACTGGGGGTTGGGGTGTGGGAGGGGGTGAGGGCTCCGGCTGGGGGTGCAGGCTCTGGAGTAGAGTCAAAAATGAGGATTTCAGGGTCTGGGCTGCAGTGCAGGGTGTGGGTCTGGCTGGGGGTGCAGGATGATGCTCCAGGCTGGGACTGAGGGGTTTGGAGAGCGGGGGGGGGGAGATCAGGTCTGGGGCAGGGAATTGGGGCACAGGAGGGGATCAGGGTTGCAGGCTCAGGGCAGCGCTTCCCTCAAGCAGCTCCTGGAAACAATGGCATGTCCCCCTCCAGCTCCTACGTAAAGGGGCAGCCAGGCGCCTCTACGCGCCGCCCTGTCTGCAGCTCCCATTGGCTGCGGTTCCAGGCCAATGGGAGCTGCAAGGGTTGTGCCTGGGGCAGCGGCAGCGTGCAGAGGCCCCTGGCTGTCCCTATACTTAGGGACCGGAGGGGGGGAATGCCGCTGTTTCCATGAGCTGCACAGCACCACGGGACATGCAGAGCGGGGCAAGCCCCCGACCCTGCTCCCCAGCTAGAGCACCAGAGCAGGGCAAACCCTGGACCCTGCTCCCCGGCAGGAGCTCGAGGGCCAGATTAAAACATCTGAAGGTCCAAATGTGTCCCCCAGACTGTAGTTTGCCCACCCCTGTCATAGGGCCATGTGTCTCATTCCATGCAATAAACATGTGGAAGGAGAAAATTTACTTAATGAACCCATAGCTTCCAAAGGCAGCCTTAAAGGTAGCATAAAATGGAGAGTGGGTGCAACCTGAAAACCTCCTGGAAGCAGGAGATCTGCAGGAACAGACTGGCCCCAACTCCTGGATCTACATCTAATGTGTCTACCCTTATGCCAACTTCCCTGTCCTTCCCACCCCAGCAGTGTGAATGGCTCAGTAGATGTGCTACCATTGACCCCCCTGCCATACCTGCTACATCCTGCCCTCACTGAGTTAGAAGCTGTAAGACACAAATCAATACCACAAGGAGCAATGTTAACTCTGTCAGGGATTTGCACCAGAATGAGTTTGCTAGTGGAGAATGCCACGAAGAGTGCTGTATAGTTTAGCCTCCCCCTGCCCTCTTGATGGTCACACCCCTGATTTGAGGAAAGCTCCAAATTCATGTTAGTCCCTGAAGATGGGAAACACATGCAGCAGAGCTACTACTTTGGCTATCCTGTATTTGCAAGCCTTTGCACCCATTTTTTCCATCAGGGCTGATACTTGGACCTTTAAAGCAGAGACTGAACAAATGTTGAATGCAGTACTACAATAACACAGTGATTAAAGCAATACCCTGCAGTATAAACCACAGCATTGGAGGAGCATGCTTAGTATACAGAATAAAGAGAATCAGACAATTATGTGAGTGGTAGTTAGGAAAAGCCTTAAGCTAAGAAAATGCAGCTCTAAAGAATCTATATTACTCCCCGGTGTAGTTACTACAGGACATCTGCTCCAATGTTTCTGGAGCAACAACAAATCTGATAAGAAAATTTCAGTCCTGTTGCCTGACAAATCTCCCGCAAGGCTAGAGTTGTGACAAAGTGTATTCAGCACTGAAAACACTTATTCAGCAATTTCCTGCCTGACTCCCAACAAAACTTTTAGTGTAAAAATAAATGCACACTTCCCAAGTGGCCTACTTATGCAGCATGTCTAATTTAATAAAAAAAAAAGTATCTCTTGCTCTTATTTCAGCTATATTCCTCTTTTGTGTGAGAACATTTGGATTTAATATTGGGCTCTGTAGATATTCACTGTTTAAAAAGAATTTAGTTTCAATGGGCCTAATTCAGAGATGGAGGAAACCTCTGGTGAAAACTGAAGGGAGGCTTGGGTTGATTTCTGTGCCTCTAGTGGAATTCACCACCTTACTGCATCCATATACGAGATACTATATCTGGGGTACATATAAATACTTCTTATGAACATTTCCCCTCCCATGTGCTAAATGTGAGATTTTATTTTAAATATTATATCCCAGAGAGGTTTAACAAGCTAGCAGTGTTTGCCTGAAACATCCTATCCTGTTAGGAACAGTTGACCCTGCCAGGAAGGAATTAAGTGGGTTCTAGTTACTCATTGAAATAGTGGCTCATTACCCAACCCATACAAAAAGAAATGGGAGAGTGGCTTTTTAGAGAGGAAGAAGCACACGGACATGGGAAAGCAATAGACAACCCCGGGGAGCAGATTTGAGCTGAACTTTATGGTATGTTAGTGTTAATAAAGGCAAGGAAGGGTGAGAGTAGACTTGTTTGTGATATGTTTGCATGGTCTCCCCATGAATGCATGTTACTTAGGTCCTATGAATGTCTTATTTTGATGAAACTTGTGTCTAAAGCCAAACACTGTAGCTTGCAGCCTCTCTGTTCTTCCCCTAAGCAATGAAGAACACTTTTCTTCCTCTCATTCAGATCAGCGCTCTGAAAAAGTTAACAGTCCTTGCCCTGAATAAACTCTGAACTGGATTTGAAAAATGAGCTAGTTACCATTGAGGTTTTAAAGCTTCTTGCTGTTGGAGGACAAAGTGTTGATGTCGGCTGCACCAAAGAGTAAGCCAGTTTCCAACCTCCTTCAACCATATTTTTCACAATCACAAATAACTGTAGTGTTTAAATATTTTTTTAAAAATTGGTTTATTACAATTTAAGGATCTTACCCTGTATTCCTTGCAGCCCCCAAACTCATTGATTTGAGTAATTTTGGGTCTGGAAAAAATACTTGAAAAGCCATAGTGCAGCAGGCTGTAAATAAGTGTTATATCTCTGCCATTGGCAGTCTGAGAACTCAGCATTACAAAGGTCACTGCTTGTAGAAAGATGACTAGAGTTTTAGACATGAGAATTTTATTTAAAAATGTTATTTTTAAAGTTTTCTTGGAGTGAGAGGGCTTCCTTGTCTTTGCAGCTCTTGGACTGTGGGGCTGAACAAAATGGCTACAATTTAACTTAAATTTAAGTGTACTACATAGGATTACTCAAGCCATAACTAAATTGTTGGGAACCTACCCAGCCATTCAACACATTATATAGGAGTCATATTGAACCACTGGCTAGAACACTGAAAAGTAAGTAAAGAAATGTTGCTACAATTCAGATATCAGATTCCTGGCTTTCTGCTTATTATTCATAGGCAAATGTTTAATGTTTGTTCTAAAGGGGAATTCTGACTCATTATAGACACTTCACTGTGCCTTCAGAATTCCTGAAGAGTTGTGCCAAGGTGGAGGGTTTCAGTTTCTCTGCAGATTTTCCCTGTATTAGTTTTGGTTCCTCTTCCCTGGCTGCATCCACTGTAAGCTGAAACTTAACCTTTTTATGTGAGCCTGATTCTAAACTTACTTGAACTGGTATTACTTTGCTATAACTCCATTAACTTCAGTTTTCAGAGTAGCAGCTGTGTTAGTCTGTATTCTCAAAAAGAAAAGGAGGACTTGTGGCACCTTAGAGACTAATAAATTTATGAAACGAGCTGTAGCTCACGAAAGCTTATGCTCAAATAAATTTGTTATTCTCTAAGGTGCCACAATGCTCCTTTTCGATTAACTTCAGTAGAGTTATTCTTAATTGACAACAGCATGAGACAAAAATCAGGTGCTATGGCCTAATCTACACTAGCTCTTTTCCTTCTACTGGTGCAACACTAATGGTGGTTATAATGCAAATGAGGCACCACGAGTTAGAGGTGATCTACCATCGTATGTAGACAAGATTAGAAGACAGGCTAGAATTCCAGTCAGCACCTGAGCACTCTTGCTACAGTAGCTTCATCACTGGTAACAATGGTGGAGAGTTCCGGACGGGGGGGAGACCCAGATAGTGTGTGCTTGGCTAGTTTCTTTATGAAAGGAGTAGAAATGATATCACTAATTAAGCCGAATCTTTCTTGTAGAGAGGGGAAAAAGTGATTCACTGTCTATTTTTGGGACTCAGAAATTGTTTTTTTTTTGTTTTGTTTTTTTTTAAAAAAAAAAAACACAAACATGCTGGATTAATCCCAGTATCCCAGGAGGGGAAAAAAAGCTTTTAAAATTAAATTACATGTTCTTGGCTATAGTTAAATACTCTTGAGCATTGCTGCTAATACCAATATGCTAGAGTTCCAGAAGATTTAGAGTTGTGGTTCATTTGAATATGAAAACAGAATGGCTTGGTTTTATCATTCTAAACACAAATGGCCAAATTGAGCCCTGGTGTAATTGACTACAGTCAATGGAATAGTACCAATTCACACAGGGGCTGCATGTGGCTTGAAAATTCAGGAAACCCCTTATTTATAAATCAACACCACATTTATTGAAGCTTCTGAAAGGAATGAATAAATAGATCTGTTTCTCTGAAAGAATGGGATGCAGCATGTAAAGTATCACTTTAGACTGTATATGTAGTCTCGATATTTTCTGGGAGTTTCTCCCATTAAATAAGTATATAATATGCTGCATGTGATTTACATACAGTGCATGGCTTAAGCAGCTAATGGATGGAATATTTAGGTGCTTTAGCAAAGCTCCCCTAATGTTCCTAAATAGCCAACTTTTCCAGGCCCCCACCAGTCTACTTTTATCATAAAAGTAGAATTCTTTACTGTTCTGCTAATAGACTGAGCAATGTAAATATGGGACCTTGGGTGCACATGTTCTATTATGATCTACTGTATGATTTGGCAAATACTTAGGATTTATATATGGCTAGATAATAGACCATACTTAGCATGCAGGGGAGCAATAGGTCCTGAACTCACCTGTTCATATTGTGAGTCTGCCTGCAGTGAGGACGTCAGGGACTACTTGTCTGATACCACCTACTACAAGGAAAGGGATTGTAAAGGAGAAGGATTGAGAGGACTGCTACCTCCTCCCTCTTAGTCACTGTCAGAGCAGGTCCTGCCCTGATCAAAGATGAAAGTGTCTGAGGGCTTTTCTGCACATGGAGTTACTCTGTAATAGGTTCTACTTCACACTTTACCTTAGTCTGAATTAATTTTCAAATTAAAGTGTAGACAAGCTCCGAGTTGCAATTTTGTTTTCTCATTTGCTCTTAAAACAGTGTAGCTACATCCTACCTCTTATTCAGAGCAGCTTGTCAGATTGCATTCTAAGACATTGTGATTTTCATAATGAGATCTAGAACAAGTCTACTCCAAAGTTACAAAACTAGGTAGGAGGTCAACAATACCATGTTGGAATGGCCCTTACAGAAAAGGGTCAGCCATTCATTCCCTCATTCTGCTTCTTTTACCCAAGTTATACATTAATTTTTCCAGACAGCAATGAGTCATGTTACTCGGTGTAATAAAAAACAATAAAGGGCTACTATTATCTGATTTCTCATGAAGTTATCTGATACTCTAAAGCTTGTAGCAGCTGCACTTTCACACTAGAAATCTGTCTAAAAGTGGTGGTTTATGGCCTTTCATACAAGAGGTGTGAGTAATACAGTAAACTTCCCACTCATGAACAATCTGTTGTGTCTAGTAGCACATGAGGAAACATGTTTTTCCCCCACCGCTGTCTATCCAGAGCAAGATGTTTGACTCCATCATAAATTGTCTCCATGATGGCAGCATCCTTTTCAATCATCCTGCCGTAGGTCATTCTTTGTACTCCACACCTTTCCTTCTCTCCAGGTGAAATCCATTCTAAGATGTACTTTGTGCTTCTGCCTTGGGTTAGCCTGACGACTTGGCCAAACCACTGTAGTCATCTGTCAAATTAGAGAGTCTGCAATCTGTTGCCCATGCAATGCAGCATTTCTGCACAGATTACTCACAGACAACACTGGTGGAGGGCATTCAGCTTCCCATTGTGTACTTCCACCATCTGCCACATTTCTGAAGTGTACAGTAGTCTCAGAAAGACAATAGAGTTGTACAACCCCATTTTACTGTGTAGATGTATCTTCTTACTCTTCCATAAGAGTGATAGATAGAAAATAATCCACTCTCTCCAGTGGATTAGGTTCTGTGGCCTATGACGTTCGTAAAAAACAATCTCCAAAGATGGAGATTCTACAACCTCCCAGGGGAATTTATTCTACTGCTTAGCCACCCTGACAGTAAGGAAGTTTTTCCTAATGTCCAACCTAGACTGCTCTTGCTGTAATTTAAGCCTATTGCTTCTAGTCCTGTCCTCAGAGGTTAAGGAGAATTATTTTTCTCCTTCCACCTTGTAGGTACTTGAAAAGTGTTGTATCCTTTGTCTTCTCATCTCCAGAAGAAACTCACTCATTCCAATCTTCCCTCATAGGTCATGTTTTCTAGATCTTTAATCATTTTTATTGCTCTTTTCTGGACTCTCCAGTTTGTCCACATTTGAAATGTGTTGCCCAGAACTAAACACATTATTCCAGCTGAACCCTAATCAGGGTGGAGTAGAGCAGAATTACTTCCATGTCTTGCTTACAAGACTCCTGCTACTACATCCCAGAATGTTGCAGAAAAAAAAAAAAAAAAAAAAGACAGTGTTACACTGTTGACTCAATTTAGCTTGTGATCAACTATGACTCCCAGATCCTTTCTACAGTACTACTTCCAAGGCAGTCATTTCCCATTTTGTGTGTGTGCAATGGATTGTTCCTTCCTAAGTGGAGTACTTTGCATATATTCTTATTGCATTTCATCCTATTTACTTCAGGCCATTTCTCCAGATCATTTTGAATTTTAATCCTATCCCCCAAAGTATTTGTGGACAATACAAAACTGGGAGGGGTTGCAAACTTTTTAAGTTTACTCTGCCATTATCTAAACCATTGATGAAGCTATTGACCAGAACTGGACCCAGAACTGACCCCACTCAATATGCTCTCCTAGCTTGACTGATAAATACTCTTTGGGAACGGTTTTCCAACCACTTATGCACCCACTTTATAGTAGCTCCATCTAGGTTGTATTTCCCTAGTTTGTTTATGGGAAGGGTATGTGAGACAATACCAAAAGCCTTACTAAAGACAAGATACTCCACAGCTACAGCTTCCCCCCTATCTACAATGCTTACGACCCTGTCAAAGAAAGCTATTAGGTTGGTTTGACATTATTTGTTCTTGACAAATCCATGCTTATTACTTTATGTATACATAATATATATAAAAACATGTATCTGTTATTTACCACATGGATACTTCCTCCACCACCAAAACAGCCATGAGCCAATAGATATGGCATCTGGAGGATTCACAGGGCATGGCTGACAAAAAGAGGCCATGTCTAGGCCTTCCCTACACCTGGTTGATCAAAGAGTTCCTGTGACTGCAGGCTGCCATCACAAGCCACAGCAGACTTGGTCCAAGGACTGTCCTGGCATCTGGATGACCTCAGGACTGAGGGTTGCAAAACCCTCTGAAAGCAACTATGCCACACACCCCCAGGACTGACACAAAGAGCTCTTCACAAGCACTTGGAGAATAGAGACAGAACTCATAGCAGTTTAAGCAAAGGCCTGGGAAACAGCAAACTGCCTCCATGTACAGTTGTATCCAAGTCCTTGGATAGACCTTGCAAAAAGTCAGTTTCTAAAAAAAAAAAAGAAGGCTTCTACTACATCTTAGCCTTTTTTCTTCTTAAGTCATCTGTAACCATGCCTTTGGAAAACAGCCATAATTCAGTTTGCATTCTTATTATTTTAGGGACACTTTCAGATGACAAACAGGTCATTGAAACTATGAAATAGGGCTTCCAAAATTTTCCTTGGAGACTATCACTTAAACCATTTAAAGCTGAATTAGACAAACTAGAGAAGAACCAACACACTATAGGGAACATCCACATTTGTGGGGTGGGAAGTGGTCAAGCTGACTATTTTCCTTCCCAGTTTCAGCATTCACAAAGACAACTATACATATAAAGGTAAATTGATTTGAAGTCTGCTCCAATGAAATCCCCAGGATGGTGCTCTGTACAAGCAGCATGACTGGCAATGCACAATGTGTCCTTGGAAAGAGGGCTCATGCTATAGTTTTTTTAAAAAGCTACTCTAAATAATTTGGAACCACTGAATTGGCCAGATAACTTGTCTCTGTAAGCAATATTGTGCTCATATTGTTACACTCACATTCCCTCCTATGTATTACACCTTGTAACAGGATGGGACTCACCCCTGCAGTGCCTCTTGCTGGTTCCTGGGAATTAGCTCTGTTTCCAGCTCCAGAGCACCCTCTGAAAGCCAGTGTCCCACTTGCCACTGGGCCCAAGTGGCTTCTGGACCCCAATGCCCCTTTCCTCTGGGTTCTACCCCCTTGCAGTACCTCACAATCTCACTGTGTCAACCCTCCCCAGGGAGCCCCCAACCCTATCCCTACTCTGCCTCAGTATAGGGCTACTGCCAGTCACCATCTAGCCCCATTCACTGCAGCATACTTGCCGCTCATCACAGGCAAAGGGGTTTAGACCTGCTGCCTCCACCTACCCCCTGCAACTCCAGTTCCTATTTAGCCTAAGTCTAGGCCTGCAGCCTGGGAAGTTTCCAGGCTAGAGCTCCCCAAGCCCTGCTCCAGTCTAAGTACCCTGCTTCACTTCTAGACAGCCAAGCCCTTCTCCCTTAACAGCTAGAGGGAGAGTCCCCACTGCCCTCTTATAAGGGCCAGCCGGGCCTTAATTAAGTTGGCCACAGCTGTGGTCAGCTACACACTCAGCTTCCCTCAGCTGTTCTCACTCCTCTTCCTCACTGCAGCCTTCTCCAGGGCTGCTTTAACCCCTACAGGGCCAGAGTGGGGTAACCACCCTGCTACACACCTATTGTGTCTTGTCTTCAATTAAACTGTAAGCTCTTCAGGGAAGGGTCCATCTCCTTCCATACAATACATAATGAGGACTCTGATTTTGTCTGCCGCCTGTTGTACTACAAATAAATGGTACATAACTGTGAATTTTGTGGCAAATCTGGAAAGATTTGAAGAAAAGAAACTGTGTAGCTTGGACTGGAAGGGCAGCTAGTTATTTCTTAAATGCTGGTCTTCTTGCTTACTGACCTATGTGTGTGTTCATATAATTATGAATAAGAACATATTTGTGCTTGGGAGAGAAACCTCATTGGAGCTAAAGAGAAACTATCTTGGAAAAAGTAAAGGCTTTAGAAGGTGAATGTTTTAAGTAGAGTTCTAGTCCACCTTCTGAATCTTGGGAAAGTTGGGATCAGCATCTGAACTTTATAACATGGCCCTTTTTCTATGACCAACTGGACCAACACCTTGGACCCACCCCTCATCCTCTCAAGTCTGGGAAAGGATCCAAAGATCTGGATCCAAACTTTGCAAATTGTGTTGTCTTATCTGAAGAATTAACTGTATTCATTGGCAGCTGTTCCGGAAAAAAAATTACTTTTGTTTTCTTTTATAGCAGCTTATTTAACTGGTTTATCTTGAAGAACAGCTTATATGGTTTATAATGGGCCTCTCTGGTATTGTGTTTCTTTGCCTATTGGGGAGCAAAAGAGGGCTGAAAGTGAGGGAGGATATTGGGTATGTGAGAAAGAGGGAAAAGATTCAGAAGGGAGTGGGGAAAGGCAATGGTGGTGAAAAGAGTGGGATAAAGTATAGGAGAACAAGGCTGGATATGCAATATATTTATGTATGGTTGTGACATAACCCCAGGTATAATCTGGACTATTGAATAGCTGCATCACTCCAGTTCTCCAACGTGGGGTGCCTCTTACACTGCTTTACTGTGGGAACAGCCACTCCTGGCCAGTTAACACACAGTCTCCAGCATGTAGTTTGCTCCCAGTTACACAATATTGAGTGCTACAAGCTAGCCACTCATTAATTAAACTGCAGCGCAACACCAACAAGCTCTCTAGTCCCAGACTTTCCCCCAGAAATGTGCATGTTCTACAGTCCAACACACTGCTGAACAATGCAAGCTCATATAAAGTCTGTCATTTCATCAAGGGAAAATGATATGCGCCAGCCTTGTTATCCCAAATGGAATTGCCCACACACTTTAATCCAAACACACTGGTTCAGATAAAACAGTAAAACAAGTTTATTAACTATAGAAAGAAAAGAAATATTTTAAGTGGATACAGGTAATTAGGCATAAAAGTCAGGACAGGTTATAAAAGAAATAAAAAGATAAAATGCAAGCTAATTGCCTAACTTAACAAATTAAGTGAATTTAAAAGCAAAAGATTTTTCTCACCATAAGCTTACAGCAGTCTATACTGGCTGAAAAGCCTCCCAGCCAGGACTTCCCCAACCCTAAATTTCATTCTTTTGATGCTATGAGCAGAGATGAAGGAGGAGAGTGAGGTCAAGCAATTTTCTCCCCTCTTTATAATTAAATTTCTTGTGCTAGAAACATCCTTGCTGAGTCATGGTGACAAACTGTCCTTTGTGGATGTGAGGTTTGAACCATCCTTGTGGTGAAATGCAAATTTCTTGTTCACACCTTCCCCCTGCCAGAGGATGTCACTTTAAGTGATAGTCCACTTGATTTTATTGATACCTGTCTGCTGGTACTAATGTCTCTGTCTCTGAAGAACTGGTTTGGTCCAGCCTCTCTAACTCTGGAACATGTTACACAGTAGAAACGTATAACTTTACATACAAGGTTGATACACATATTTTACCAGGACAATAATGTTCAGCAGATTATGAGTTTTCAAATGATACCTCACAAGGCATACTTTGTACCAAGTTTGTAATAATTCTGTAAAAGTGGTGAACATAATGCTATACACTGTCATAATGATGTGTCATACTGTGTAAACAGAGGGTATGTATGGTGTGCTGTACTGTATAATATGGGATGTTTTCATGCATATTAGAAAAAGGTTTATTATGCTGGTTGTGAAAGGACTCCCTAGCATTAAACAGCTATCAGTGCATTGCATGTATAAAAGTGCCAAAGCCTGTTGGCATTAGGATTCAAAGCACAATTTGGGATGTCTCTTTAGTTTTCATAGTGACCAGTGATTGCTTTGAAGTTGCACAGACATAACCAGAACTCAGAAGGAAAAAAGACGGGAAGGAATCAGAGCCGAGAATTACTGACACAGTGAAAAAGAAAGTAAGCAGTAGGAAGAAAGCAGCAGCTTCTGCCTGTCTTCACCAAGCAGTCTCATTAAAAGTAAGTAATTAGAAGCCTCATGAGATGTGTGTGAATTTACCAGATATAGTACTTCATTTTAAAATATGACTAGCCCTGATGTTGTCCCTCGGATAATCAGGGAAGCTATTTATTGTAACAAAAAGCAGGAATGGTCCTTCACAATATCTGGCAACACTATGTATTGTGAAGGGGATGGGGGAAGATAAAGACTTTCATCAAATCCTGGGGCTGGGGCTGAGGACTGAAAAGAGAGGGAGGGCTTTGGAGCAGAGGGCACAGGTGCTGGAACTAAGGGTGCTGGGGGTGTTGCTGCACCCCCTGGTTTGAATCAGTAATAAAACCCCAAATATGTGGTTTCCACCTTCAGCACTCCCACTATAAAATTTGTTCCAGCACCACTGGTGGGGTGGGGGGAGTTCAAGGCCAAGATTTACAATGGAGGTGCAGAGGACACAGAGCCAGAGAAGACAGAATAAAGAAGGTCTTAAACGATTTAATAGAAAAAAATATGTGATCACAGAACTATATTTAACTGAACTGGAATAATTCCTCATAACAATATCTTTCTTCAGTTATACATATTTTGAAAATAATTAGGGACAAATTCCTGAGAGGAGCTGAGCGTCCTTAACACCCAGTCAGTGGGTACTTGGCACCACTCAAGCTCACACCCATGAAGTGTCCAATTACAATCTAGACACCTTTGAAAATTATCCCATTTTTGACTCCAGAAAGTGAAGAGGCAAAAATCTACATACTGTGACTGTTTTAATCAATGAACTAGAAACAGAAGAGATGACTGCAAAACATAATGAGACTTGAGTAAAAAAAGAACTGTCTCCATTCTCATCACTTTCACTGGCTTTTCAACTTTGTACTTGACCAAAGAGTCACCTGTTTTTGTATAATAAAATGGATTTGAAAAGAGATCTTATTGTGGTGTCGAGTGTGTTTATTTATGTTTAGTTCAGAAGTGCACTTGCCTCAGCTGATAATTATTCTGCATTTTTAGCATCAGGGTGGGCAAATCTTTCTATTTTTTTCATTGGACAAAAAATATTATTTCCTTCCTGTTACATAACTCAGAAGTCCCAATGTCTGCTATTGTGATAACACTGTTTACCTTCTTAACACATGAGCTAAAGTTGCTCAGCGACAGACAGACATATTTAACCTGTCTTATTTTAAGCTTTACATTTTTTTACTAATGTGAAATTTCAGGTCAGCTGGAGTTATCTCTGAACTTTTCAGTCCATAATTCTGCAATACTAATATTGTTCTAACAGGCATTGCATTGAAATCAGACTTCAGCTCCATATGTTTAAACTGGAGCTATTTGTGGTTTATTGGATATATGCGGGATTACAGTTCTGTTTGTTTTGGGGTTTGGATTTTTTTAGACACTCCCTAAATTTATAGTTATCCACTGAGTCTCTCTTCCAAGAAAAAGCCTTATTTACTTTTAAAAATACACTTGTCTATATATTTAGACTACTCTTTTGTTATTCTATATTTTACTAAGATAAAATACTGATAAAAACAGATTAAGAATGAAACCATTCATCATGAAAGCCTGTTGTTCAGTCATTAAGAGCGTCCATATATATAAAATTCAGAGACTCTACCTAATTAGGAGGCTAGACCTGGACAATCTGTCTATACAGAAAACAAACAAAAATATGAGACTTAGAATGAGTAAGAAATCAATCATAACAAATTCTGAAAACATTACAGAAATAGACAATATACAACTTTAGCTCAACTCTCTGTTTGTTAAGAAACAATGCATGCTGTAATCAGGCAAAATGAATATGAAAATCTACCAGGGTTCCTTTTTGATCTTAAGCAATACTTTTGATAAACAGGCCCTGGTAAGAATAGCCTTGATTAGACTGAAACATACTGAGCTTACCATGAGAAAGGTATGTGAAGGTAACACGTCTCTTACTAGGCTCTTTCAATAGCAATTCAGACCATATGACTGCACAGAACAATCTGGGAGCTCTTACTAAGTAGAACAGGTCAGAAAAAATTCTGACAAAACACTTTTTCATTGGGATTTGTCAATTTTGCCCCACCCAGTCTAAACGTTTCATTGCAGCATTTGTGACTAAGTTCCAACAGAACCCAGCTTTCGGAATCCTCCATGGTTTCCTGGCAGCTTACCTGCTCTGCTCTGCAATGGCTCGCCTGCCAGCCTGGACTTCCCCAGAACTCCTGGCCTTTTCATAAAGGCTCCCTGGCCTTTCATGGGGAATTTTGGAATTTTGGGTTTTCGTTCTGAATTGGAACAAGACCAAATATTGAAATCGTCTATGAGACAGATTTACTTTTCTCCTCACAGGTCTAGTCATCAGGTGAACCTACTACTTTATGTTCCCAGAAGGGATACATCTCTTGTATCTTCAGGAGGAGACCATTTTGTACAGCATCTCTTGTTCTTTTTAAATTATTTATATTTGTATAGTGTACTTGACAAGCAATAGTGAGAAACAGCTTCTTTCCTGAACAGCTTGGAATCTAAATATACATGGCGAAGGGTGGAAGGGAAAAACAGAGGCACAGAGAAGTGAAGTCACTTGACCAAGGTTCACAAAGCAGGTCTGTGGCAAACCCAGAAAGAACAACCACATTTTCTGACTCTTAATTCAGAGTTCTATCCGCTAGACCACACTGCACTTGTAGTTATCTTTTCTTTTCGTTTTGCTGCATCTTCTCTTAGGCCTGGTGTTAACTCAGTCATAGATAACTCCAGTTAGCTCTGCAGTGAACTCCTCTCAAGTTAGGTCATGTCTACACGAGCTAGCTAACAGTGGCACAGCTGTACCAATGCAGCTGTGCTGCTGTAAGATTGCTCATGTAGCCGCTCTATGTCAACTGGAGAGAGCTCTCTCATGAACATACTAAAATCACCTACACAAGCGGTGGTAGCTGTGTTGGTATGAGAAGCTCTCCTGGCAACATAACGCTGTTACACTACCACCTATATTGGCAAAAACTTATGCCGCTTGGGGTGTGTATGTATTTTCACACCCCTGAGCGACATAAGTTTTGCCGACAAAAGTCGTAGTGTAGACAGGGCCTTAGTCTAGCTCAAGTGAGCACGGGTCACACTGCAGAAATTAGGCCTGAATAAAGACTGGGAGTGCTTGCGTCATTACAAAACCTAAACCTAATTTTCCCCTACTGTTACTCACACCTTCTTTTCAACTGTTTGAAATGGGCTACTCTCATTACCACTTCAAAAGTTATTTTTCCTCCCTTGGTATACTACTGTTAATTGAATTGTCTTATTAGACTGACCTCACACTTGGTAAGGCAACTCCCATCTTTTCATGTATTTATACCTGCTCCTGTATTTTCCACTCCAAGCATCTGATGAAGTGGATTCTAGCCCACAAAAGCTTATGCCCAAATAAATTTGTTAGTCTCTAAGGTGCAACAAGGAGTCCTTGTTGTTTTTTTATGGATTGTTTGAGTTAGCAGCTAACTCAAGCTGTAGCCTATACTCTCTGACAGGCCAGTCAACTTGAGTTAAAAGCAGTGCTTAATTTGTGCCAGGGCTGAGCCTATAGCCCTGGCACCTCTGGGCTTGCCACATCAGTTATGAAAGTAAAAAAATTGCTTGAGCCCTGGCACCTTTTTCATTACAAATTAAGCACCGGTTAAAAGTACCACCAAATATGAGTTAAAGGAGTTTTATATGTGAACAGGACTTGAATTATAACTCAAGTTAACTCAGTAGTAAAGACAAGCCCTTAAAAACAGAAGGGAATAATAACTAGAGCCAAGATCTACATGTACTTTCAATGAGAAATCACACGGGTCTGTGTGACTGTTACCAGCCTGTTTCAAATGTACAGTACTCTTTTTATGTGAGAAGTCTTTAAACAGGATGTCTCCCTAAGAACTAATTTAGGCCTAATTAAACTTAATAGCATGGCTGTCTCTTGGTAGGGATATTAATTTTGGTTTCACTGGGATGCCTTCAAGTAATTTAGTGCTGCTTAATTTTTTGTGCCTGTCGCAATCTCATGCTGGTTCTGTCTGCATGTTCCTTTTAATAACATTTTCTCAGTCACTCCTAAACTGTGTTTCAGACAGTTCTTATAACAAATGAACTGCCTGCTAGTTTGCTCTTTCCACATGGTGCCATTATATCACTCCTTCTATCACTGACAGTGGGTTTGTTCCCTGGAAAACTGCAGGTGACATGAATAGCCTGTTGCAGCACCTTAGATAGCAAGACCACTATTGAATTGCTGTTATGTTTTTCTGATACAGAAGCAAGCCATCAGCCTGGAGTTTGTTTCCTTAGTCTGCAATAAACACACAGGGCCAGATCCTCAGCTGATGCAAACTGGTCTAGCTCCACTGACTTCAATGGAGCTGTGCTGCCTTATACCAGCTGAGATCCTGGCCCCAAATTCCTAGCTCTTAGGATTGTGGATGTGAGGAGGGATGATCTGAACCAATGGCTAGGGGTGCAGGGTGGGAAACAGAGAGAACTTTTTTGTTTATTTAAAAGAGACTTCTTGAAACTAATGATGTAACTACATGTGCCTATTTTCATTAACCTCCTTCTTTCAGTTCTCCTTCTCCCTGTGATTATCACACTGACTTTTTGTGTCATTTCCAATTAGATTGGAACCTGCTGCAGGCAGAGACCGTGTCAACCTGCATGCGAATCAAACTATTGAAAACTTTGCCTGAGCTGACAGCCTGGCACTGGCTCTCAGCTCCTTGGCTAACTGACATCCTTGGATATGGAGGACTCAAGGTATGTGCCAATTCTTTTATTTTTGTCATGATGCTAACAATAATACACAGTCTATATGTTATGGTGTAGTCTGCTCCTTAAGGGTAGTAGTGCCTCACAGTCAGCCCACCCCTGGTCATGTGGCATGGCCCTTTAAGATTTTGGGAGGGTTTTTTTTGGTGTATACAAAGACCTGGGAAATAAGAGGTAATAGAGGAGAAGAGATGGTCCTGGGAATAAGTAGTCTTTGGAAGAAAGTCAGTCACTGCTTCTTTATAGGCCTAGGACCTGGCACCTTGCAGAGTGGAGGGCAACACTCCCCTCTCACCCAGCCAATTGGGAATGAGCTGGGAGACAGGAACTAGTATATATGTTGCCTCTTCCCACCACAGAGTAGGGCAGACATCAGTAGGGAAGTCTGCCTGCTGAGCCTCTAAGCTGGGGGGGGGGGGGGCGGCGCGGCGCGGCGCGGCGCGGCGCGGCGCGGCGCGGCGCGGCGCGAATTGGGAAAGGGTGCTCAGCTGAAGATGAAACTGGTTAAGGCTTTGTAGCTGACCTAAACCACTACCCCCAGCTCCATGGAAGAGGACAGCGGGGGAACTCCTGTTTGATGGAGGGAGATATTGTTTGTCCCAAAGCAAGCAGCAGAGAGACTACCTAAAATACAACCCCAGCCGTAGACAGAGGGCTGAAAGATAGGCTTCTGGCTGGAGGAGGGAGATATTGGGCCCTTAAATTGAGAGACACAGGGACTACTCCCAGCTGCTGTCAGAGGGTCTGTGAGCATCTCTGAGGAAGTGCCTCTGTAGCTGGCTGAGAAGAAGCTGTGAGGAACTACAAGTCCAAGGTGGGGATAAAAGAGTCTGCAGATCTGGTGAAGACATTGACAAACAGGGCAAAGGTAGGAGCAGCCCAGGGAAGTGGTGGAGGGATTGAAAGAACAGTCCTTAGCTGCCTAAATCAGGGTGCCTGGGCTAGAACCCAGGGGAGAGAGTGAGCCTGGGTTCCCCTACCGCTTCCCTGGATCATGAGGGGAAGTACAGGCATCAAGAGTAAAGAGACAAGATCTATGAATCTCAAAGACCAAAGGATGGGCTTGGAGACCATTAGACTTTGGGCTTTCTTGGTTTTGGACTTTTCTGTTAACCCCAGAAGAGGAACTGCCTGAGAGGTGACCTGGCCTGAGGGCTAGGCCATGGAAAAAGCAGATCATTGTGGAATCAGGATGGGCAAAGAGGGTGACTGCATCCTGACACGAGAAGGTGCACCAGAGGTGAGAGTCTAGACTACACCATGTAAAGCTTTTTCATTTTTATATAGGGGCACTCAGCTTGGAGGGCAAAACTCATGTTTTGGACCATAGTGCAAAACCAGACTCCCTGGAGGGAATGAATCTGCATTTACTAGCTTTAACGTGGCTAACCTGTTCTCTCTCCCCATTCTTGTGTCTCTTTACATGTTTCAAGAAAGAAACATGCCAGCATCTTCTTGATGAAGACACAGCAGCAGGGTCTTTTCTCTGTATGCCCATACAGTGAAATCCTGGTCCCACTGACATCAATGGGAATCTTAGCATTGACTTCAATGGGGCTATGATTTCTCCCATGGGCCATGATATAAAAACCCCCATTGGTGCTGAGGAACTGAGATAAGCACCCGTGTAGATAGTAAAAAGAAAAGGAGTACTTGTGGCACCTTAGAGACTAACAAATTTATTTGAGCATAAGCTTTCGTAGCATAAGCTACAGCTGTAGCTCACGAAAGCTTATGCTCAAATAAATTTGTTAGTCTCTAAGGTGCCACAAGTACTCCTTTTCTTTTTGCGAATACAGACTAACACGGCTGCTAATCTGAAACGTGTAGATAGTGTTGCACATTAGACTTAGATAGAATGACATAGCTTCTATGAATGACAACTCACATCGACACATAACTGAGAATCCCGTGGAAATGAACAGCACTGGTTTTCCTCTGCAGCTGTTCATCCACATATCATAGGTTCTTACTCTGAATAGCTAGTTAAACACATCCTGACTAACAGTATAAACCTCCAATATGCAGTGGGCCTGCTTCCCCGTTCACACCAATACAAGTCAGGAATGATCCTACTGACATGAATGAGCTTAGACCAGCTTAAAAGGAATATATTTGGCATATGTAACTTGGATTATCCATGTACAGAAAAGCCATGCTTGGCAAATTAAAGCTGTTGGGCCTTTGCAGTTTACTTCTCATCTCATTTACACTTTTTTTTTTTTTTAAATCAGGGCAGTTTCATCAACTACAATTCAGTATGTTGAAATTTTCTGCCAGTGTATAAGAGTGGCTCAGACCTATAAACTAACTGCACCAAATGAGAAACTAACTTTGATGCAATGAGTGACCTGGATCACTATTAACTGAGGAATATAAAACTTTCATATAGTGCTTTACTGTAACTTTGAATGCAACTGATTGATCAAAATACCCCAAAAAAGGAAGTTATTTTCTTAATGTTCCAAGTGTCATTTTATTGTAGCTTCCTAAAGAGCACACTTCCCCTTTGTACTACTATGACTGCAGTTACTAAAGCTTTTTGTCAAGATCTTCATGTACATGCAGGACACAGTAGGAGCAGATGTGTCTCTCCCACTATCAAGTTAAGAAAAGAGGGGCCTTTCTTTAAGCACATATATTTTAAATTGAGGGCAAAGGAACCAAGCTCTTGCTTATGCAATGACCACTACGCTGCTTCATTGTTTTCCACATCAGTTTTGACACCAGTTCAGCAGTTAAGTCTGCAGGAAAAACAGAAGCAATGAAATGAAGGGTGTTGGCAAAACAACAAAGAACATGTTAAAAATCAAAGTCCATATCCTGCCCTTGTGAGACCGACACCCCTCCCCCTACACACACAATGCTCCCATTGATGTCAATGGCAGTTTGGTTTGTAGAAAGAGGGTCAGATATGGCTCTCAATTCATGTGCCTCTTTAAGCACATGAACTGTCTCATTGACTGCAACGAGGCAGGCATAGGCTTTTGTGTCTTGCTGAAGTCATAGACTTTAAGGCCCGAAGGGACGTCCTGGGTTGAATGACTAGTTCTAACAACAAAGGTAACTTATGCAATAATAATTGCAATGTAGCATTTACTGCATAAATATATTAAAACAATTAAGTATCTCACTGCCCTGGCATATGGACATTATAGGCCATATTTGTTACTCTCTCCAGGTGGTAAAATGAATTATCCATGCCATGAGACCCCAGCCCATGACACATATATTCCCTCGGAAATAAATTATTGTGGTGATGAGGAGGAAGAAATGCCTGAGTAAATATCTACCTGGGTATTTATTTGGTCTTCATCATTGTAGTTTCTGAGCACCTTTGTGCTATGGTAGAAAGCGAGAGGAAGCAAGTACCACAGGAGGTTAAACCTGTCTAGAATGGCCCCTTGGAGAGGATTTGCAACCTCCTGCTTGGGACACATGTCCACTTCTCTTACTTTTCACAAGGCTGTGGCATTTGAGCCCTGACTTAATGAGGTGCTTTCAGCTGAGGGCGACCGCCTCATTTGGGACAGGTTAAGCACAGTTCTGCTCCCCTTTATTCACAATAATGGCATCACGGATAACAGCATTTCACTACCCCTGCACACTGCTCTATCTGCTGAATATCTAAGCAGAGTAGCTGTGTTCATGTAAATACAGATTGCTCTTGAAGTCTCTCCCCCTCCCAGGTAGCTGTCGGGGAAGAATTCAGCAGACGCTGCTTACATATAGTTCATCTGCCACTCCGGCCTACAACTTTTCTTCTGCCTGTTTCAAATTTGAACAAAACCCTTGACTTGACGTTCCTTGTTCCCTTTTGACACATTAATAGCAATAAGGAAACCTGCTGAAACAACTTTAAAAAATTAGGTTTATGATTTGTCTATAATTACCATGTCACTTCCCTCTTATGTCTGTAAATTACAGGGAAACAAGCTAATCTGTTTTCTGATGTTCTATTATTTTATATTACCCGGTGGCTTTGTGGGGCCAGTGTAACTGAATAGCTTTGTTGCTATTACACAGGGAACACCTTCCCCATTAACTTTATGACTCTTCCTCAATCCTAAAGGTTAGCTTCAGGGGAAATAAAAATTCATTTCCCCTTTTAGTAGTTTACTCAGTTTAATATAGAGTTTTAAATTCTGCACGTAGACTTTAAATTAAATAGGATTACGCAGCCTCTGCTCTTGTTTCAAGAATATAATTTTCCAGGATTATCTTGAATGAAGAAATCAGGATTTTTAGAGACCACATGGATCAGTGATTTGTTTTTAGTCAAATGTGGTCTGCAGTTCAGCATTTCCTGGAGCAGCCACCTCTGCTACCACCTGTCTTCTCTGAAACTAACTGAACTGTGACTTTCAGCTTTCTACCTTTATAGGAAGACACAACACAGCTTTAATTAGAGCCCCTACAGTTCTCACCAGCTCACAACCTACCTGCAGATTTAATAATTTTATTAAGATAATGTTGAAGTAAAAAGAAAACAGTACAGAGTTTAGGCATAGAAGTTTCTGGTTATCAGGGAATAAGGTACAGATTATCAAGGGGTGCGAAATTCAGTTTAGGAGCGGGTGGCGTAAGGAATACATAATCTGCAATCTCCCTGATTGGGGGTAAAAGTTTAATGGGTCAAAGTACAGACATTGAGATATAGGGGTATGTTGTCCATATAATGTCTATGATCAGGTGTGGAGTATAATGAGCGGATGCCATGATGAGGATGGATCTACCCTCATTTGGTGGGATTTAATGTTCAGTGAGTTTATGGTTCCAGTTCATATGGTCCAATGAAAAAAGTCTCTCAGTCCCTTTCCCATGGTTGATGCACGATGTTGTACCGGCCCACACCTCCTGGTACTCTCGGTGGCCGGTGATGTGTTCGATGTAGATGTCCCTGGACCATCGGATTGTGTCCGAGGCCATGAGGCACCGCATGAGCCATGCATACCGTTGACCGATCCCGCAGGTCCGTAGCACACGCTCGTTGCAGGGGTCCCAAGCGCCCAGGGCTCCAACAATCAGGGCATCCATCTGCACCTCGTAGCCCTTCGCTCTCAGGGTGTCGGCCAGGGGGGCGTATTTTTCCAGCTTATGAACTCGGGATTTGCGGAAGGCCGGGGTCCTGTTCTCGAAGGAGACCGTGATGTCGATGAGGATGATCTTTTTCTGGTCCTCGTTGGTGACTACCACGTCAGGTCACAACTAGCTGTCCATCCCGGGGATGGTGGAGTTCATGGCGACCTCCCCCAGGCACGGTGCGATACATATAGAAAGAACCACTGTGGGACAGAGTTAAGGTTGGTGTGATGCTGTATGGTTGAATATGACCACTTATAAAATTGATATTGCCACTGTTATACAATGCAACAAATCTTGTACAAAGTATGTCATGTAAGGTGTCAATGGAAAAGTTCTGATTTGCTAAATAAGATTATCCTGTTCAAATCCATGTATCATTACTGTTTGTGAAGTTATGAATATTGGCTATGCATCTGTATCTCAAATGTGTTTGTTCCTGGGGTAACACCCACAAGGTAGTTTACTTCCAGTTTCACCAGCCCATTGTGAATGGACTTTTTAAACTTGATGGCCCATTAAGGACACTTCACTCTAACAATGGGCCATAGAAGAAACTCATCCTGCCATTAAGCCTTCCTGTGGATGCCTCAGTGAGTATATGGGTATACTCCCCTGCCCCTGTTAGTCATCAAAGCATGTAAAGAAATGTGATATGCTCATATGACCCTGAACTCCATCTTGAGCAAGTAACTTTGCATGCACTTGGGCTGTGAGCTTTGTTTGAGCCAATACATTTCCAGGCACATGGCAAAGGGTATAAAAGATCCTTGAGATATCTCCATTTTGCCTCTTTCCTGCCCTGATTCTCTGGACTGCATTTACAACTAAAAGGAACATTTTGAACAATAGACTGAGGATCTTCAAATCTTTTGGAAGTTACCAGAGAGACTTTACAAGCTAGCAGTTTATTCATTCACTGATACAAACCTGATATAAGGACTTTGCAAGTACTTGTATGTATATGATCTATTAACCATTATTAACTCTCTGAGTTATATATTGACCTGGCTATGTGGCTGATCTCTTGAGATCAGAAGAACCCTTTGTTTGATTAAATTGGTTTTCAATAACCACTCATCATAAAGTCTAGTGTCTGGGTGGTGAAATAAGGGCCGGAATATTAAATAAGGGCTGGAATTAGATAGCTAATGTAACGCCAATATTTAAGAAGGGCTTTAGAGGTGATCCTGGCAATTACAGACCGGTAAATCTAACATCAGTACTGGGCAAATTAGTTGAAACAATAGTAAAGAATAAAATTGTCAGACACATAGAAGAACATAAATTGTTGTGCAAAAGTCAACATGGTTTCTGTAAAGGGAGATCATGTCTTACTAATCTATTAGAGTTTTCTGAGAGGGTCAACAAACATTTGGACAAGGGGGATCCAGTGGACATAGTGTACTTAGATTTTCAGAAAGCCTTTGACAAGGTCCCTCATCAAAGGCTCTTACGTAAACTAAGTTGTCATGGGATAAGAGGGAAGATCTTTTCATGGATTGAGAATTGGTTAAAAGACAGGGAACAAAGGGTAGGAATAAATGATAAATTTTCAGAATGGAGAGGGGTAACTAGTGGTGTTCCCCAAGGGTCAGTACTAGGACCAATCCTATTCAACTTATTCATAAATGATCTGGAGAAAGGGGTAAACAGTGAGGTGGCAAAGTTTGCAGATGATACTAAACTGCTCAAGATAATTAAGACCAAAGCAGACTGTGCAGCGGCAGTCAAAAAAGCAAACGGGATGTTAGGAATCATTAAAAAAGGGATGGAGAATAAGACGGAGAATATCTTATTGCCCTTATATAAATCCATGGTATGCCCACATCTTGAATACTGCATACAGATGTGGTCCCCTCATTTCAAAAAAGATATACTGGCATTAGAAAAGGTTCAGAAAAGGGCAACTAAAAGATTAGGGGTTTGGAACAGGTCCCATATGAGAAGAGATTAAAGAGGCTAGGACTTTTCAGCTTGGAAAAGAGGAGACTAAGGGGGGATATGATAGAAGTCTATAAAATCATGAGTGGTGTGGAGAAAGTGAATAAGGAAAAGCTATTTACTTGTTCCCATAATATAAGAACTAGGGGCCACCAAATGAAATTAATGGGTAGCAGGTTTAAAACAAATAAAAGTAAGTTCTTCACTCAGTGCACAGTCAACTTGTGGAACTCCTTGCCTGAGGAGGTTGTGAAGGCTAGGACTATAACAAGATTTAAAAGAAAACTGGATAAATTCACAGAGGTTAAGTCCATTAATGGCTATTAGCCAGGCTGGATAAGGAATGGTGTCCCTAGCCTCTGTTTGTCAGAGGGTGGAGATGGATGGCAGGAGAGAGATCACTCGATCATTACCTGTTAGGTTCACTCCCTCTGGGGCACCTGGCATTGGCCACTGTCAGTAGACAGGATACTGGGCTGAATGGACCTTTAGTCTGACCCAGTATGGCCATTCTTATGTTCTTATGTTATGAATGCCTAAGGAGACTGCATTTTTTTACTTCTTGTTAACCATGGTGGCAAGACAGAAGTTTATTTTTGTTACTGGATTGGTATAATATAATGATAGAATAATCACCAGTTTGGTATAGTCTGCCCTATTTCTCATCAGTTTGTCCTGAATGTGGCATTTTTCAGCTGTGACCCACTGAGACATAGTGACAGTTGGCATTCAAATAGTAATTAAGCAATCCCTAGTTCTCTCAAGTTGAAATCCTCAACCTTAACTCTGGATGTAGAAAGGTGTTTTGTTTGGGGAACTGTGTACTTATGAGAGAGGTCATACAATCTTTCCAGTGAGCAAAGACTTCATTCCTTACTTAGGTCTCCTGTCACCCTTCCCCCTTCTTCACCCATGGAGCCAAGTATAATCAGGCTTTAAACTAAGATTGGCTCAGATACTCCCTCATGTTATCTTCCTTTGTTATTTGACTGCTATTCTCTTTCCTTTTTCCTTATGTTTTAAAGCCATTTCTTTATTGGAAATTGATAACAAACAGGTCTCACACAATATAAATCAGATAAAGTCTCAGGTTCATATTTATTGAAAGTAAACTACACATTTGTTTCTATTCAGCTTTTTAAAAAAACCTTAAGCAAGGGTAATTAGGGGCACAAATGTGTGAAGTAAATACTTGTTCAAGTGACGCCTCAGTTCAAGGAAAAGCATTAATTAGGAGGAGTTTTTTTGGTTTTTTTTGTAAAGAATTTCTACAAGAGACTCATGAGGATGGATGTTAGTACTCAATAGAATTAGTTTACTTAATACGTAACTGCTTGGATCTATGTTTTCATGTTATTGCCTCTTTAGTGGTTAGCCAATATTTGGAGCCTTGCTGGGTTGTTTCCTTTCGGTGGAAAAATTGGTGACATGAATCAGGGATATTTATGGTGTAATCTTGTTTACAAAAATCAACCAACCAACAACCCACTTACACAAAGTCTTATTTCCCTGAACAAAATAGAAACCACCACCAGTAGGTGGTATTCTTGCTCAGAAGTCCCCTAATCTGCCATTCTAGCAAACTCTATGCCCAAGAAGCTGTTCCTTTCAGGCAGAAACTCACAACTCCTTCTCCTGGCTTACTGGTGCCTCCTAGACACACATCCTGTACCCAATCCTAGCTCCTGTGTTTGTAGCCAGGAAAACTACTGAGTCCACATGGACTAGCAGTGACCTGTCTCAGCTGGTAGCCCCACAGCCTCTACCTATTGTCACTACATAAAGGCGCTTGATTGTTCCTTCTGTTGAAAGAATGCCTGTGATACCCATTGGCTTCAACAAGGTCATTCAGCATAACAATAACAGCACTTTCAAAACATTCATTTACACTTTGTTACACTATACTGTATCAAAGAATTGTACAATAGTTTCTTACACATTAGTTACCATTCAACTAATAAAGTTACTAGAACATGGGTCCTTCCTATTCTATAGCATGTTTCCTCTGATTCTAAGCTTACTTTGTTTTTGCTGTATTGTATTCAGTTGAAAAAAGAAGCAGAGACCAAAGTAAGTTCTGTTCCCTCCCAGCACTACCTAATATTGTTTTTGTTTCTGGCTCAGGGAAACAAATGCTGGGTGAGAACTAAACACTAATCAAATCTTTGCTACATATAGGTCAGGAAAGTCTGATAGGCCAGAGGATCTAAATTATTTTTTTCTGGATTGTTAGAATTGTATTATATTGCACTGTGTTGAATCATATATTCTATGTAATGTGCTTTTGATTGCCTTTGTATGATTAGATATATGGTTGAGCTGGTTTCATATATTGTGAACTGGAGCAATAAAAAGCTGAAGTAATCATTCTCTAAGGTATCTATAATAAAATTTGATTTTTCCTTCAAAGTACTCAAGAAAAAAACCCCACAATTCTCTCTCCATCTGGCTTTGCTATAGAAGAAATATTTAGACCATTGCTGCAACAAGGCTGGGATTAACATTTGCCCCGAGTTACAACTATGCAACCCCATTTAAAAACAAAACAAATAGAGATTGCACTAATAAATGAGGCCAACATTTAGCCATTGTCTTGTCTTTCTCATCACCAGAAATTGGTCCAATAAAAGATATTACCTCACCCATCTTGTCTCCCTAATATCCTGGAACTAACCACACTGCGTAGGATATCAGTAGTCAGCATTCTTCTGTAAGTGTTTCTGCCTCAGGTGCCTTTGAGAGTGGTGCAGAGGTAAAGGGGCTAGAGTCCTGCCTAGGGTTGCCAACTTCATAATATTTAAAAACTGGACACTCCAGCAGGAATGCTGGAACCTTCCTTTCCTCACCCCTTCTCCCTGAAGATCTGCCCCTGCCCCGCCTTTTCCCCTGAGGCCCCGTTCCTGCCCTGCCCCTTCCCCCGAGGCCCCACCCCCATTCACTTCTCTTTCCCCCTCCCTCCATCACTCACTGCTTTTCCCCTCTCTCCCCCCTCCCCGTGTGGGTCGGGAGGGACTCGCCTGCAGAGCTGGGGCTGGGAACTGCAGTTGCCCAATGCAAGTAGGAGGGGCTGTGTAGGGGCTGGTGCAGGTGATGACTTGGTTCCTCCTCCCCCACCCCACCCCCCCGCCCATGTAACTGGACTTTGGATGTCCACTCAGTAGATCTGACCAGACCCTGTCGGATCCCCTTTTCCACTTTCCAGTTAAAAACCAGACACCTGGCCACCCTAGCCCTGCCTGAATTTCCTGATTCTGCTATATGCTCAGTGGTGCACACTGTATGCAGTACTACAAGCAGCCCATTGTCAAAATCTTTGAATAAAGCTGCTCTTGCTACGTTTGGATTACAGAGCTGTCTCCAAGGTTTTTGCTGCCCTATGGAAAAACTCTCTTGCATTCACTAGTTGCTGACTCAAAAAATAGCCATTTAACATTGTACTGGCCTAGGAATCTTCTTGTCCTGCTTAGTGTTAACATTTGCTCGAGTAGCTTTTCTTTTAAAACAAAATTTCCACCTGAAAATCACTAAGAGACTGATGTGCAGAGGTCACAGCAGAGTGGCAGGTGGCAGCAGAAGGTGACTGACAGTTGGCTGGCGAACAAGTGGCTGGTGAGGCGGTGAGCAGAGTGAGCGGCCAGCAGCGTGGCTGGCGGAGAGGTGCAGCTAGCAAGGCAGCTGGTGGAGAGGGGCGGCGGGCGAGTGCCCGAGCAGTGGAGTGAGAAAGGTGCCTCCTTACCTTCACCCAGGGTGGGAGGTAACTTCTGCAGGTGCACCTCTGAATTCTGGGTCTGCACTGACCAGGGACAGCAACTGTGAGTGGGGTGCAAAGAAGGGATGGGCACGATAAAGGGAATTTTGGGTTGATGGATTTAAGAACCTGAGGGAGAAAGGATGCTGCCCAACTTACTTGGAGGTGGGTCTTTTACTCATGGTTTATGTTTATGAACCCTGTTTGCAGTGTTTTCCCAAATTAATGCCGAGTTACTTCTCTCCTTTTATTAAAAGTTTATTTTCTAAACTCAGCTTGTGAATGGGGAAGTATTGCCTCTCAGAGGCACCTAGGAGTGGTGTATAATTTTCCCAGGTCACTGGGTGGGGCCTTCATCTGGTTCTGTTGTGTATTGACGGAAAGGAACCCCTAGCTATTGAACCTGGCCTTGGTTGCTGCTGGCTGTGCCTGGAGGAAGGGTTACATATATAAAACAGAAGTATTTAGCATGCTGGAAAGCAAGCAATCAGATGAGGAAGAAAGTAGCAACTGCTTAATACAGAGAATAGTAAACCAACAATGTAACTTTGCATGTCTGTAGTACCTTCAAACTTTGCATCTCAGAGATTCACAAATCAGAGTGAATTAAACCCTCTGAAATAGGTATTGCAAGGAGTATTATCCTCACTCTACAGATTAAGGAATGGAGTCACAAAGGTGACAGTGACACAGATTCAGGCAGGAAATCTGTGGCAGAATCAGGAACAGAACCCAAACCTCCTGACTCCATTCTACTATTAAACCCATTGGCTCTTCTTGATGAATTCTTCTGACTGAGTCAGTGAAACCCATACTCTGCAATTAGCATTTTTAGCTTCAAATAAAATAGGGTCACTTGGGCCATCTGTTAGGGTATGTCTACTGTTGCTTTAAATATGTGGCAGGAAGGGAGTGGGAAAGCATCTAAAGAGATGCTGCCCAGTCTCTCAGCGTATGCACAGTGTGCCCAGCTATTTGATAGCATCGTCATCAGCCAAGTGAAGAACTGGTAGCCTGTCATTGAAGTAAGTCAGCGGGCACTCATCATGTCTGAAGTTGACCGCATCTACACTGTGGGTTGTTAGAGAAACCCCATGTGAAGAGATTGGCCACACAATTGCCCTGTTCTGTTTGAAACTGGTTCAGGGATGACCACAAGTGCCTTGGCAGGTGTAGCCAATTAGTTTATTGTTCATTTATTGGGTGTTTTATCATGTTATGTCATATATAATCATGGTATGCTAATAGAGTTAAATTGTAGGATTATAGAAATATAAGACTGATCAGTAGTTAGAAGGGATAATTATGTATTATGTATCTTAGGGTATGTCTACACTACAAAATTAGGTTGAATTTATAGAAGTCAATTTTTAGGAAGCAATTTTATACAGTCGATTGCGTGTGTCCCCACTAAATGCATTAAGTCAGCAGAGTGCGTCCACAGTACCCTGGCTAGCATCGACTTTTGGAGCGTTGCACTGTAGGTAGCTATCCCACAGTTCCTGAAGTCTCCGCTGCCCATTGGAATTCTGGGTTGAGCTCCCAATGCCTGATGGGGCAAAAACATTGTTGCGGGTGGTTTTGGGTACATGTCGTCAGTCGCCCCCCCTCCACGAAAGCAACAGTAGACAATCGTTTTGCGCCTTTTTTCTGTGCAGACGCCATACTGCTGTCAGCAAACGGTGCAGTAGGACTGCTAACTGTCGTTGTCATCCACCGCTTCCACTGCAACTCTGCTTTCCTGCTCTCCTGGTGCCATGAATCCACCTCACAGGTCCTCTCGTCGTTCTGTATAAATATCTATTCTTGTGGCATCCGTCGTCATCCACCGCTTCCGCTACAACCCTGCTCTCCCGCAGATGCCATACCACGGCAAGCATGGAGTCTGCTCAGATCACTGCTGCTGTTGTTAGAATTGCAAACACCTCGCACATTATCCTGCAGTATGTGCAGAACCTGTAAAAGCAGGCGAGGAGACGACAACCGCGCAATCACGATAGTGATGAGGACATGGACACAGACTTCTCTCAAAGCACGGGCCCTGGCAATTTGGATATCATGGTGGTAATGGGGAAGGTTCCTGCCATAGAACACCGATTCTGGGCCCAGGAAACAAGCACAGACTGGTGGGACCGCATAGTGTTGCAGGTCTGGGATGATTCCCAGTGGCTGCAAAACTTTTGCATGTGTAAGGGCACTTTCATGGAACTTTGTGACTTGCTTTCCCCTGTCCTGAACCGCAAGAATACCAAGATGAGAGCAGCCCTCGCAGTTGAGAAGCAAGTGGCGATAGCTCTCTGGAAGCTTGCAACACCAGACAGCTACCGGTCAGTTGGGAATCAATTTGGAGTGGGTAAATCTACTGTGGGGGCTGCTGTGATCCAAGTAGCCAGCACAATCACTGAACTGCTGCTATCAAGGGTAGTGACTCTGGGAAATGTGCAGGTCATAGTGGATGGCTTTGCTGCAATGGGGTTCCCTAACTGTGGTGGGGCGATAGATGGAATGCATATCCCTATCTTGGGACTGGACCACCTTGGCAGAAAGTATGTAAACCTCAAGGGGTACTTTTCAATGGTGCTGCAAGCACTGGTGGATCACAAGGGATGTTTCACCGACATCAATGTGGGATGGCCAGGAAAGGTGCAAATGCTCACATCTTCAGGAACTCTGGTCTGTTTGAACAGCTGCAGGAAGGAACTTACCAGAATATTACCATTGGGGATGTTGAAATGCCTATAGTTATCCTGGGGGACCCAGCCTACCCCTTCCTCCCATGGCTAATGAAGCCATACACAGGTATCCTGGACAGTAGTAAGGAGCTATTCAACTACAGGCTGGGCAAGTGCAGAATGGGGGTAGAATGTGCATTTGGACGTTTAAAAGCTCGCTGGCGCAGTTTACTAACTAGGTTAGACCTCAGTGAAACCTATATTCCCATTGTTATTGCTGCTTAATGTGTGCTCCACAATCTCTGTGAGAGTAAGGGGGAGACGTTTATGGTGTGGTGGGAGGTTGAGGCAAATCGCCTGGCAGCCGATTACGCATAGCCAGACACCAGGGCGATTAGAAGAGTACAGTTGGGGGCCCTGAGCATCAGAGAAGTTTTGAAAACCAGTTTCATTACTGGCCAGGCTACAGAGTGACAGTTCTGTTTGTTTCTCCTTGACGAAAACCCGCCCCCTTGGTCGACTCTACTTCCTGTAGGCCATAGTTTGCCCACCCCTGGTGTGGTCACTACCCTTGGTCTTTATGTGTTCCTAAAGACTCTAAATCTGAAGCAAGTAGCAGAGGTGACTTTCACTCTGTTAAGCTTCAAAGTAGCAACCGTGTTAGTCTGTATTTGCAAAAAGAAAAGGAGTACTTGTGGCACCTTAGAGACTAACAAATTTATTTCAGCATAAGCTTTTGTGAGCTACAGCTCACTTCATCGGATGCATTTGGTGGAAAATACAGTGGGGAGATTTATATACACACACAGAGAACATGAAACAATGGATTTTCTCATACACACTGTAAGGAGAGTGATCACTTCCCCCACCCCGCTGCTGGTGATGGCTCATCTTAAGTGATCACTCTCCTTACAGTGTGTATGATAAAACCCATTGTTTCATGTTCTCTGTGTGTGTATATAAATCTCCCCACTGTATTTTCCACCAAATGCATCTGATGAAGTGAGATGTAGTTCACGAAAGCTTATGCTCAAATAAATTTGTTAGTCTCTTAGGTGCCACAAGTACTCCTTTTCTTTCTGTTAAGCTTGAAACTGTAGCCACTGCAGAGCTGAATCTACAGTGATGTAATACCACATTACTAAATTTACTTTAAATAAAATAAAAGGCTACACAGCTCAAAACCTGGTGGATAAATGGTTCGGTTGGTGATGAGAGCGTGATTAATGACTGTCATCACTGACCACTTATTATACCAGGCAGATTCCACCGTCATGTCCTGGGGTGGCATAAGTGACCAAAAAGGGCATCTAGAAGACAGACAAACTGGCAGGTGGTTGAAGAAAGAGCATGATGGAGACCCCTTTATGGTGAATATGGGGAAGTGTTTTGTTACTAATATTAGCGGCCATGGCACATAAAGTCCCAGTAACAATGCGCATAGCTTTGTTAAATTCTACATCAACTAGCCTCAAGTGAGACAAGAAACACCAGGCAGGAGCACAGTACTCTGCTGTTCAATAGCAGAGCAAGGGCTGATGTTCTAAGTATCCAGGCGCTCACATCCCAGGCTGAGCTGGCCAGCTTTCTGAACAAGTTGTGCCGAGTGCTAACTTTGGCTGCTGTCTTCCTCAAGTGGTTGTGGTATGTTGATGACCTACCCAATGTCACGCCAAGGTAAACTGGGTTTGGGTCATGCTGCAGGCATTGACCATTTAAGAAAATATTTAACTTGTGGCTTGCGCTTGCATTATGCGGATGAAATATGCTATAAACCATCTTAGAAAAGCTCGGTGCAGGTGCCGTCAATTACGGTAATCTGTCATGAGAGTCATATCATCTTTCAGGAGCTTGTCAATTTCTGAGAAGGAATGAGCTTGATAGCTGCAGCAGATGACATCAGCATAGATAAACTTGCACAAGAGTGTTGCTGGCAAATCATTGATGTACACATTGAACAGTATTGGTGAAAGAACAACCTTGAGGAAGACCATTGATCTGACATTTCCAGGAACTGCAACGGTCGCACATGTGTACGTGAACCCCCTATTTTGGACAAAATGCTCTACTTCTTTGACCATCCAATGTGAGGCAACTTAAGAGAGTTTACACAGAAGGCTTCCGGGCCAGACCATGTCATAAACGGTGGTAAAATCCAGGAATATGTCTCCTGTCTTTAGATTTTGTTGAAAACCATTTTTGATAAAGGTGGTCAATGCCAAGCTTGATCATAGGTGCTATGTCCTTTCCTGGACCCTGCCAGTTCAACCTGCAAGATATTGTCCAACTCTGGAGCGATTCATTCGAGGATCAAGTGTTCAAATACCTTGAAGCACACTGACAGTAATGATATTGGGTGGTAACTCGCCATGTTGTGGGGGTCCTTGTCCAGTTTAAGAATGGCAATAATCTTTGCTTGATACCAAGCGCATGGTAGCTTCTTCTCTCTGTGATGCATATATAGAAGCCAGAGAGCCACTGTTACGCCTTTGATCCAAGGTATTTAAGGAATTCCAGCAAGATATTATCATGCCCTGCTGCTGTGCCTGGTTTGATGGAGTTAAGGTCCTTATCTAGCTCATGGACCATGAATGGCTCTGGTTGACTTCTGCCCACATTCTAATGTTGAATGTGAAGCAACGGGAGACGGAGTAACTTTAAGGATAAAAGTGTTTTCCTAACGAAGTTCCTTGTTCAGTGCTAGGAGAAAGTGACTTACTGCCGCTCTTCTCTATTGTCACATGACACAGTCAAGACCCAGTGTCTTAAATGGCAATTTAGACACTGGTGTTGGTCAGCTAGCAATCTTGTATTCTAATCTGAAGTGGTCAGGAGGTCTGGGCTTTCTCCCTTGACTCCAGAATGTGTGGTCCCTCCATTTTTGCCATAGTACATTTGTGGGCAAGGCTCCTGACGTTCTTGTTTCCATTTTAGTTTAGTTGCTTGGGGATTTTATGTTGTTGGCCCTGGATATCTGTTTTTATAGGCATTTTGCCCCATCTTATTGCAAACTCATTTTTAGTTATTTTAGTTAAAGCTGCCCAGTGACTGTCAGGCATGGATGTCTATAAATTAGCATGTATTATTATAATAAAGTTGCATCATTGCTGAAAATCAGACTGTCGAGCACAGGCATCTAAATAGAGGGGTAAGTGAGAAGTTGGAAGGCTTCATCACTTTGCAACAGGGAATGCAGCAGAAAATATCTAATCTAGAGAGGCAGGAAGTATGGAGAATGAGGTATACAAAAGAGAAACCATGCAAGTTTCTGTTAGTTTCCAAACTCAGTTGAAAAGCCTAGAAAATTGGGATATTAACAAAAGATCTTAAGGATTGTCAGTCTTTCAGAGGGAACTAACAAAAATTACACACTTTTAGGACAATCACAGTTGTTGGGGTTTTTTGTTTGTTTGTTTGTTTTTAACTATTGGACTAAATGCTAAGAGGCAGCATGCTTATGATTCCTTCAAAATGGCCCCACCAGATCCAGAGAGCAGTGATTGTGCACTATCACAATTATAGAAAGAGGCTGCTTGTAGCATCAGCTACTTATGAAATGGAAGAGTGTAAAGATCAAGCACAAACAGGCTGCTATTTTTAGAAGTTGTATTGAGCTCACTTCAGTTTATGGCTTTGGAAAGAGCAAACCATTTGCTATTATTTGGTATTGATTGGCAGTCCTCTGCTATGCTTACCCCTAGTAATGGGCAAACATTCAAAGGTACAGAGGTTCTGTACATATAACTGTGGAAAAAGTTGATTATTATAATATACTCTTGCATTCTAAAAGTACCCTCTTTTAGGATCTCAAAGTAATTTCCAGATACTAAGTCTCTCTACACCTCTGTGATATAGGTAGATAGCTCCATTTTCCAAATAAGGAAACTGAATTACGGAGAGGTATGGATCAAAACTTTCACATCCAGATGACTAACATAAAGTGCTTAAATTCACACTGATGCACTCAAGTAGTGCACAGGCCTCCTTTTCAGGGGCTATTGCAAAGGGGTAAAATTCATCCTATGTGCAAACTCCTAGGCCATGTCGGCGCAACAAAATTACATCAACCTAACCTACATCAGCATACAGCCATTGCCAGTAACAGTTGACGTAAGTAACGTGCTGTCTACAGTGACATTATGTCAACCTAATTACATCAACTGTGACTCTATGCCACTTAGAGAGCTGGTGTTACTAAATCAGTGTAAAGAGGCACTTACATCGGTGGGAGCCAAATTTAAATGAAGACACTTCCACAGCTAGGTCAATGCAAGGCAGCTTATGTTGGCCTAAAACTGTTGTCTAGATCAGGCGCTACTTTCACAACTAGGAAGCACAGCTTTAAAATTTATCCATCAGTCAAGCAGCCAGCTCTATTTTAGTACCAAAAAACAAGAGCTAGGTTCTACTACACACTATCTTGACACATCTGCTGAAAATGCATTCCAGTTCATCGGGAGTGTGTAAGATTTATTCTGCATGTCCTTTCACATTCTGTAAAAACCTAGAAATTGCATGTGAGTTTGTACAATTTTCCTGCCAATATATTTGCGTGGTTTGATTATTGTCTCTTCCCAATGGAAAAAATCAAATATTTCATTTCTCATGCATCCTGAAAAAGAACAATGAACAGAAAATATTGAAAGGAAATTCTGCTCTTGGTACTAAGATGTGGAAGTCAGATGACTGATATGCAATAGATTTCTTCGTGATTTTTTCTTCTGAAGTTAATTTAGCATCTGATATCCCCATTTATTTTAGTGAGTGGGATTAGATTCAACAGATGTTAGTAGTTTCATCTAACACTATGTGATACTGTGATCTGAGTTCATGCTTTCACTTACAGCCTTCCCTTCTATGGAGAAGTCCTACTTTTAATTTTGCTATATGGAAAATGGATGCAAGTTTTGTCCTGAAAGCAAAAATCACAAAACAGCTTGAATTAATGAATTCCTTTCCTATTGCTCATTTTTGAAATGGTAACTTTTCCTTTACATATGAAAACATTGCCTTGTGAGACCATATTGTCACTTCCAACTGATACGTCCCCAATTTATAGCACAAGTTCTTGTTGTTAGTCCCTAATTGCAGGACCTTTTACTTTGCACTATTAAATTTCATCCCATTTCTATTACTCCAGTTTACAAGGTCATCCAGATCATCTTGTATCATATTCCGGTCCTCCTCCATATTGGCAATACCTCCCAACTTTGTGTCATCCAAAAATTTTATTAGTACACTACCACTTTTTGTGCCAAGGTCATTAATAAAAATGTTAAATAACATCTGTCCCAAGACCAATCCTTGAGGAATTCCACTAGTAACCTCCCTTCAGCATGACAGTGACCTTTTAATATGACCGGTTGCAGTCTCCCCTTTAACCAGTTCCTTATCCACCTTTCAATTCTCTTATTAATCCCCATCTTCTCCAATTTAATTTCTCATGTGGAACTGTATCATTAGCCCCCTCTCTAGTAAGGTGAGGGTATGTCATCTCACACCTCAATAAATGTACAAATTAATAAACGTAAATAAATCCACACAAAGCTTTAACATCAGGTCCTAATTATTTCTCTCATTTCATAAAGGTGGATGCTGGAATGAAGGTCAGTTCAGAACATAAGAATGGCCATATTGGGTCAGACCAAAGGTCCATCTAGCCCAACATCCTATCTTCCAACAGTGGCCAATGCCAGGTGACTGAGAGGGAATGAACAGAACAGGTAATCATCAAGTGATCCATCCCCTGTTGCCTATTCCCAGCTTCTGGCAAACAGAGGCTAGGGACACCATCCCTGCCCATCCTGGCTAATAGCCATTGATGGCCCTATCCTCCATGAATTTATCTAGTTCTTTTTTGAACCCTGTTACACTCTAATGAATAACAGCTAATTTAGACACCATCATTTTATATGTATACTTGGGATTATGTTTTCCAATGTGCATTACTTTGCATTTATCAATATTGAATTTCATTTGCTATTTTGAAAATTCAACCTGTGGTTCGCAGATCCCTACCATAGACACCTTTGATTTAAAACTGACTGAACAGAATTCAACTATAAATGTGGCATGTGCTCAGCGCTCCATTTGATGCAGCATGAGAAAAGGGTACTAAATGGTGGTCTTCTATGGTAATGACAACAGTTCCAGGTTTTGACCTGTAGGCGGGGGTATTCACATACTTTTGATGATCAGGAAAACAGAATGCCCTCTCTGGGATCTGAAATTTTATTTTCATAGTCACCTTTGTCAGACCCTTTACACATGGTCCGTGGACCCCTGCATTATAAAAACACTTAGCCCGTCAATGGAGAAGGCAATCCCTCCTTAGTTCAAGTGCATAGCTACTTCCATTCCTATCATCTAAGAATAAAGTATTAAGATAATATTTGGTTTCAGAGTAGCAGCCGTGTTAGTCTGTATTTGCAAAAAGAAAGCGAGTACTTGTGGCACCTTAGAGACTAACAAATTTATTTGAGCATAAGCTTTTGTGAGCTACAGCTCACTTCATTGGATGCATTCGGTGGAAAATACAGAGGGGAGATTTATATACACACACAGAGAACATGAAACAATGGGTTTTATCATGCAGACTGTAAGGAGAGTGATCACTTAAGATGAGCTATTACCAGCAGGAAGTGGGGGGGAGGAGGAAAACCTTTTATGGTGATAATCAAAGTGGGCCATTTCCAGCAGTTGACAAGAACATCTGAGGAACAGTGGGGGATGGGGGGGAAATAACATGGGGAAATAGTTTTACTTTGTGTAATGACCCATCCACTCCCAGTCTCTATTCAAGCCTAAGTTAATTGTATCCAGTTTGCAAATTAATTCCAATTCAGCAGTCTCTCCTTGGAGTCTGTTTTTGAAGTTTTTTTGTTGAAGAATAGCCACTCTCAGCTCTGTAATCGAGTGACCAGAGAGATTGAAGTGTTCTCCAACTGGTTTTTGAATGTTATAATTCTTGGTGTCTGATTTGTGTCCATTTATTCTTTTATGTAGAGACTGTCCAGTTTGACCAATGTACATGGCAGAGGGGCATTGCTGGCATATGATGGCATATATCACATTGGTAGATGTGCAGGTGAACGAGCCTCTGATAGTGTGGCTGATGTGATTAGGCCCTATGATAGTGTCCCCTGAATAGATATGTGGACAGAGTTGGCAACAGGCTTTGTTGCAAGGATAGGTTCCTGGGTTAGTGGTTCTGTTGTGTGGTGTGTGGTTGCTGGTGAGTATTTGCTTCAGGTTGGGGGGCTGTCTGTAAGCAAGGACTGGCCTGTCTCCCAAGATCTGTGAGAGTGATGGGTCGTCCTTCAGGATAGATTGTAGATCCTTGATGATGTGTTGGAGAGGTTTTAGTTGGGGGCTGAAGGTGATGGCTAGTGGCGTTCTGTTATTTTCTTTGTTGGGCCTGTCCTGTAGTAGGTGACTTCTAGGTACTCTTCTGGCTCTATCAATCTGTTTCTTCACTTCAGCCGGTGGGTACTGTAGTTGTAAGAACGTTTGATAGAGATCTTGTAGATGTTTGTCTCTGTCTGATGGGTTGGAGCAAATGCAGTTATATCGTAGAGCTTGGCTGTAGACAATGGATCGTGTGGTGTGATCTGGATGAAAGCTAGAGGCATGTAGGTAGGAATAGTGGTCAGTAGGTTTCCGATATAGGGTGGTGTTTATGTGACCATCGCTTATTAGCATCGTAGTGTCCAGGAAGTGGATCTCTTGTGTGGACTGGTCCAGGCTGAGGTTGATGGTGGGATGAAAATTGTTGAAATCATGGTGGAATTCCTCAAGGGCTTCTTTTCCATGGGTCCAGATGATGAAGGTGTCATCAATGTAGCGCAAGTAGAGTAGGGGCATTAGGGGACGAGAGCTGAGGAAGCGTTGTTCTAAGTCAGCCATAAAAATGTTGGCATACTGTGGGGCCATGCAGGTACCCATCGCAGTGCTGCTGATTTGCTTCTGGAAAGGCCTGAACTCAGTTCCCAAGTGACTTTATATATATATATATGTTCTTCAAGAAAACAATTTCTCCTAAAAGATTATGCAGTATTTTGGAATGCACCCAAGTATGATCTTTAATTCTTCATAAAATTAACTGTCTGGTTTTCTGGTGGTTTTACTCCCTCAAATGAAACAGTTGTGCTCAGGTTTTTCTGCCCTCTGTCAATAGAAGCATAAGTACTACAGTTTAAAAAAAAAATCTGGTAACTGAGCCTTTGATATACAAAAACCGCAGAGCTGAGTCATGAACTATGGAAACAAGACAACTAATTGTGGGTTATGTTAGGCATGGGGAACTGGTTAACGCTTACATAATTACAATTGAGATCACTGCCAGGGAAACGTCAGGGAAACACAGTTAATAGAAAGAAGCAAATTAAAATATATTGATACGTATAAGGGAAAACAACAGAAATGGCTGCTTTCTTTAGCTCTTTCAGTGACTTTGAATGTTCAGTAGATTTACCACTATTGAAAAATATTCCTATTATTACAGGGAATATCCTGATATTTGTTCTAAATAATTAGACTAAGTACATGGAAGGAATAGCAGTGACGGGGTTAATAAAAAAAAAAGGAGTACCGGTGGAACCTTAGAGACTAACAAATTTATTAGAGCATAAGCTTTCGTGAGCTACAGCTCACTTCATCGGATGCATCCGATGAAGTGAGCTGTAGCTCACGAAAGCTTATGCTCTAATAAATTTGTTAGTCTCTAAGGTGCCACCGGTACTCCTTTTCTTTTTGCGAATACAGACTAACACGGCTGCTACTCTGAAACCTTTGATTATGCAAGGGGTTAATAAAAGTATCTTTAACAAATACTCTGTCATTAACTGCATTAGCAGCTGAGTAAAAGAAACAACTACAGATGAAAGCAACACATTATTGTGTGTCTTGGAGACAGACTGTGGGAGCAGGGCATCAAACTGCAGAGATCAGATGGGCTGGGAAAAGGGTGCCAGCACATGAGGAAGGCTGGAAGTCGAAGGGCTAAGGAAACAAAAAAGTGGTGTGGGGAGATTGGAAGTGTCTGACAGGTCTCATGCTTGGAGCTGTTCATGTGCATACGGGGAAGGGAGAGGAGGAAAGGGTATGTGTGTGGAAGAGCCTGCCAGTGCTAATGTGATGTCTTCTGCTTATATTCCTGTGAATTAGGGTGTGGGAAAAAAGTATCTCCATGGAGTTGTGTTAATAATGTCCAATAACTTATTAGAATGTATTAGGGAAGTTGTCCCCTATATATCCCAATAAGTTACTGGACATTATCGTTAACACTTAGCTTCATGAGGGGTTACCGAACCGGTAGGTAAGGGGAGGAAAATCTTAGGGCAAAAGGAGTGCAGGGGAGCTGGCAGTTTCTCAAGGAGACAATATTAAAGGCACAACTGCCAACTATTCTGATCTGAAGAAAAGATCGGAAGAGGCCAGTATGGCTCTATCAGGAGTTCTTTAATGATCTGAAAATCAAAAAGGAATAAATAAAAGAGTTTTTTTACAGTTAAGCATTAGAACAGGCTTCCAAAGGATGGTGCGGAATTCCTGTCAGTGCAGGTTTTTTCACAACAGATTAGACAAACTCCTGCCAGTGTGATGGGTGTACAAACCCCACACTAGGCAACAAGGGGTTGAGGGATCATTCTGGGCTCAGCCAGCCCCACCCCGCCACACCTGCAGCAAATGCGCCATCTGCTGGAGCAGTTAAAAGGCAGGGAATTAGTTCATTTGGGTGGCAGAACTGGAGGTGAGCAGATCTGCAGCCCACAGCTCGAGCAGAGCAGAGCAGAGCAGAGCAGAGCAGAGCAGAGCAGAGCAGAGCAGAGCAGAGCAGAGCAGAGCGAAACCTCAGACTCTGATACAGCTGTCCCAAAGGGGCCCTCCCTGAAAGAAGGCAGGGACCCACCCCGGCAACAACCAGAGAGGGAAGCACCATGTGGACCGTTTACATTGGTAACCCCCTCTTACCTATTGTGGTTTAGGGTTTCTCCTCCAGGGGAAAGCCTTGGACTAAACTGACCCCAAGTGGGGTGGACGAGAGGCAGAGACCCAGGGAAGACAGCCTTCAGCAGCCTTGGTTGCCAGACCACCAGTAGCCCAAAGGGCCCTGGGTCAAAGCCCAAGGGAGTGGGAGGGCCCAGGCTCCCCTCCCCACACCCCCCTTGGCAGTCAGGAGTTACAGCTGTGCCCATTAGGCCACGCTCCCCCAGTGTGAACCGTTACAAACTGGTGGAGAATTTGGCAACGCCCCATCCCTGAGAGAAGGGGAGACTGACTGACCCAGGCAACCAAACCCCCTGACTTAGAATAACACGGCCTGATAGACCAGCGGAGATGGAGTTAGAAGGGTTACTGGAATGGAGGACTGAGAACCAGCAGCAGGCAGTGCAACAGCACCAACAGCAACAGCTCCGGCAACAAATGGCCAATCAGCAGCAGCAGCTGGTTTGGGATTGAGGGGCCCAGCAACAAGAGCAGCAGCAAAGGTTAGTTCAACAAGTCATGGCATTAATGCAGCCTCCAGTGCTTCTCCATTGGGGGCCTGGGCCCGAGCCCAGGAGCCCTGCCAGTACCCGTCGAGCTCACGAAGATGGGTCCTAAGGATGACCTCGAGGCTTTTCTGATGACATTTGGGAGGGTGGCCAGTGGGCTATCTTGCTGGCACCCTACCTGACTGGGCCAGCACAGGCCGCATACTGAGGGCTGGATGCAGAGATTGCCCAAGACTACCCCCAGGTCAGAGCAGCCATCTTGGACTATCTTGACATTACCGAGGAGACCTTCTGCCAGAGGTTCCGCAGGGAGAGGTACCCTCCAGGGCCCAACCCCAGGTTGTTGCCCAGAAACTGCGAGACCTATGATGGAGGTGGCTAAAGCCCGAAGGGCAGACTGGAGTAGACGTGGCTGAACTCATCCTGGTGGAACAGTTTGCCCAAATCCTCCAGTAGGGGGGCAGGGACTGGATGCTGAGACATCACTTACTGACACCATGCAACTAATGGAAAACTATCTGGCAGCTCTAACTCCCACATCAGAGCCATTTCTTGACTCCAGATGGACCCCTCAACAGAAGGGGGAAGCCAGCCAGGGGAGACGGAAGCTAAACTGGGTGCTCCCTAAGACCCCAGCCTATCAGGGGCCCAGCCAGCCCTCAAGCCCAGGTCTGGGAGACCAGGAAAAGCCCCAGGCCTTGCAACCTCGGCCCAGTTCCCAACCAGCAGCCACAGGGCTAACCCTAGGGGCCTGTTTCTCCTGTGGGCCCCAAGTTTTATGCTTGGGCCTTCTATACAGCGATGGGCAAGTACTCCATGTAGGGGGATTCCTGATAATGGTGACCCTGATAGCCACAGGAAGGGTGAAGAGGCCAAGCATCTTGGGGAAGACATCCCTAGAAGCCCAGTTCCCAATCGGTGCCCGTGTGGAGGTCACCCTGGGGAGAACACTAAGCCCCTTGCAGTAGGGCTAGCCCCAACCCTAGCCTACCCTGTTATCTTGAGTCGGGATTGGGAACACTTCTCTGACATATTGAAGGGGTGTAGGCCTGATACTGGGAACTTGGAGGAAACGCCCGAGAGAACCAGGGTAGGCAGGAAAACCCGGCCCATGACACTGGTTGGAATAGGCGAGGAGCTGGACCCCGGGGATGGGGGGGGGGGTTCCAATCCAAAGGAAGTACTACCGGAAGATTTCCCTAGGGAGGAGATGGTATGAACCCTGCACCAAGAAGGGGACTTACTGACCCGAGAGATGGATTTCATGACAGACCAGAAGGAAGATGAGGCCTTGAGCCATGCATATGAACAACTCCCAGTAGTTAACGGTGAGGTCATAGATTCCCACTGGGCGGCACAATACCCCAACTTTGAGCTCCAGGAGGAACGACTATATCAGCTGGAAAAAGTCCATTGGATGGGGGAACTTCGGTCCCAACTCCTCATCCCTCAGCCACATTGATGAGAAGTCATGCACCTAGTCCATGCAATCCCCTCTGCAGGCCACCTTGGACAGGAGAAGACCCTGGCCCGGATCTTAGACCACTTCTTCTGGTCTGACATACATCAAGAAATTAAAAACTTCTGCCCTGAATGCCAGCTAGTCAGGCGAAAAGGTGGGGTGAAAGCCCCGCTTATCCCTCTTCCAATCATCAATGCCCCCTTTGAATGCATCGGTATAGACCTGGTTGGCTCCCTGGAAATAAGTGCTGCAGGATACAAACACCTATTGGTGATAGTCAATTATGCTACTCGCTATCCTGAGGTAATTCCACTACATAACACCAATGCAAAGACTATTGCTATGGAACTATTGAAAGTCTTTGATTGAGTAGGTGTGTCCAAGGAGATTCTCACTGGCCAAGGCATGAATTTCACATTCCGCTTGTGTGATCTTCTGAAAATAAAGAGCCTCTGTATCCCAGTTTATCACACACAAATGGATGGCCTGGTTGAATGCTTCAACCGAACTCTGAAACAGATGCTAAAAAGACTTATGCCAGAAGCCCTACATCATTGGGATCAACTGACTCCCCCTCCCCACTCTTCCATTCAGGAAGTACTGCAATCCTCTGAGTTTTTCTACATTTGAACTCTTGTATGGGAGATGGCCCTGGGGAATCCTTGACCGGTCCTGGAGATATGGGAAGGACTGTGACGAAGCGGGACTGCTCTTAATGTTTCCTCTGAATAGTATGGAGGTGCCTCAGTTTCCCCATGCAGTTCTTAAGTATCTAGGTGGTGGGATAAGGGTGTATGATCATTGCAGAGCCCTAGAGGGCAGGGGTGTGCAGGGGTCTGGACACAGAATGGCCAACGCCCTGTTTCCTGGCAACTGATGGCCTGGCCCTTCCCCCCTGCAAGGTGAGAGCTAAAGGGTTGGAGAACAAAGGAATCAGGTGCCCTCCTGGCCTGGGAAAGGGGCAAAGACCAGAGGAGGAGGGGCTGGAGAGAGCTTCAGTTTGGGGTGGCTGGGGATGTGACGTGAAGAGCAGACGTGGTTGTCTGGTTCACTGCCCCCCAAAATGGACCCAGCTGAGGGGTCCTGTTCTCTGCACCTACAAGCTCTGTTTTAGACCATGTTCCTGTCATCTAATAAACCACCTGTTTTACTGGCTGGCTAAGAGTCACGTCTGACTGCGAAGTTGGGGTGCAGGACCCTCTGGCTTCCCCAGGACCCTGCCTGGGCAGACTTGCTGTGGGAAGTGCACGGAGGGGCAGAGGATGCTGAATGCTCTGAGGCCAGACCCAGGAAGGTGGAAGCTGTGTGAGCTGTATGTCCTGCAGACAGTCTGCTCACAGAAAGGAGACTTCCCCAGAGTCCTGACTGGCTTTGTAGGGAGCAGTTCCAGAGCATTGCCTGGGGTCTCCGTGAAAATGACAAACCCCAAGAGCTCGGAATGTCCTAAAATATGTATTGAGACTCAGGGGGAGACTTGGGATGGTCGGAGCTTTGGCTAAAGAAAACCTCCTCGCTGCCCAACAGACTCAAAAATGCTCCTATAACAAGGGACACTGAGTATGCACTTTCAGACCAGGCGATCAGGTCCTCCTTCTACTCCCAAGTATGGAGTCTAAACTATTGACCAAGTGGCAGGTGCCCTATGAAATTATGTGCCAAGTCGGGCCAGTCAATTATGAGGTTTGACAGCCTGACAAACTGAAGTCCACCCAGGTCTATCACATTAACCTGCTGAAGGCATGAAAAGAACAAGAAGGCCTATTCAATGCCTCATACCCCCAGAACCAGAAATGGGGCCCCAAGTGCCTTATGCCCTGTCCCTAGAGATTATACAGATCGGGGAACAACTTTGCCCTGAACAAAGGGCCCAGGTGCAGAGCCTGATGAAAGCCTTCTTGATGGTCTTTTCATCCCAACCAGGAAAGACCCACCTCACATACCACCACATGCAGATTGAACCTGGACAGATTGTTCAGGAAAATCCACAGCTACTTCCCCGGAAAATGCATGAGGTGGTAAAACAGGAAGTCCAAACCATGGTGGAGCTTGTGGTCATTGAAGAATCCCACAGCGGGTGGCAAAGCCCTGTCATATTAGTCCCAAAGTCGGATGGCACTATCCAATTCTGCATTGACTTCAGGAAGGTCAATGCGATTTCCAAATTTGATGCCCACCCCATGTCCCATGTGGATGAACTACTAGACTGACTGGGCAAAGCTCAGTATATCACCACCTTAAACTTAACAAAGGGGTATTGGCAAATCCCACTCATGCCAGACTCACAAGAAAAAAACTCCTTTGCCATTCCATTTGGCCTCTATCAGTTTCAAACTATGCCCTTTGGACTCCATGGGGTACCCGTGATGTTCCAACACCTTATGGACCAGGTTTTATGACCCCATAATTCGTACGCCACAGCCTATTTAGATGAGGTGGTCATCTATAGCTGAACCAGGGCAGAACATCTGGCACAAGTGGTGGCTGTGCTCCGCTCCCTGCGACAGGCTGGACTAACAGCAAACCCTGCTAAATGTAAAATAGAGAAACAAGAAACCACCTACTGGGGATATATTTTGGGGAAGGGCCAGATCCAGCCTCTTATACAACCCTCAAAAGTTTGGAGACTGCTAGTCTAGAATGAGAATTTGCCTGATCAGCTAATTAGTCTGCTTAATTCAATACTCTGCTTACATATATACTCACCTGGATAGCTATCTCTGTTGTATACGTCAGAATATGTTCTATCTCTCACATGTATCCAAGCATTGTTTGGTTTAGCTCTAGACTTGACAGACATCTTCTAAGTAATTTAAAAGGTTGTTTTATACCCTGTGCCTTTTTCCCTGAATGTGTCTTTCAATTTATGAACCCTTCAACATACAAAGGAGAAGCTGACACTCTGTAAAGCACATTGGCAGAAAAATTTATCCAAGCTAAGTTATTTACTATCATGTTGTGCAGTCACCCCATGTGTTTAAATCCATTTGGAGTTTCTCACAAGCCCCCATAGTTTTCATTCATGAAAACCACTTAGTCATCAACAAACTAACTCACTGGCTGTCTACTTCGTCCCACAAATCATTAATGTGTCAACATAACACTGGACACAGTACTGACCCCTGGGTTACCCCACTATTTACTTTTCTGCACTATAAGGAACAGCCTCTCTCAACTTCTTAATCCGTGCCAAAATATTTCTCCTTGACCTCTGGTTATATATATCCCATCACCATGTGGATTGTGGACATTCCATACAATATTTATATGTTCTATTTAAAAGGTCAATAGTTACTTTATGGTACAGATGTGGTCCCCTCATCTCAAAAAAGATATACTGGCTTTAGAAAAGGTCCAGAAAAGGGCAACTAAAATGATTAGGGGTTTGGAACGGGTCCCATATGAGGAGAGATTAAAGAGGCTAGGACTTTTCAGCTTGGAAAAGAGGAGACTAAGGGGGGATATGATAGAGGTCTATAAAATCATGAGTTGTGTGGAGAAAGTGAATAAGGAAAAGTTATTTACTTGTTCCCATAATATAAGAACTAGGAGCCTCCAAATGAAATTAATGGGTAGCAGGTTTAAAACACATAAAAGGGAGTTCTTCACTCAGCGCACAGTCAACCTGTGGAACTCCTTGCCTGAGGAGGTTGTGAAGGCTAGGACTATAACAGGGTTTAAAAGAGAACTGGATAAATTCATGGCGGTTAAGTCCATTAATGACTATTTGCCAGGCTGGGTAAGGAATGGTGTCCCTAGCCTCTGTTTGTCAGAGGGTGGAGATGGATGGCAAGAGAGAGATCACTCGATCATTACTTGTTAGGTTCACTCCCTCTGGGGCGCCTGGCATTGGCCACTGTCGGCAGACAGGATACTGGGCTGGATGGACCTTTGGTCTGACCCAATATGGCCATTCTTATGTTCTTATGAAGGACCTTTTTGAATACTTGTGTAAATTGTATCGACCAGGTTGCCTTTTTTCTACCTTAAACTTCAATTGATGCTATTCAGTCAGTCACTAATAAGATCATAGCCAAACCCATGATTTAAAAGGGGAGGGGACCTGCTAGTTGCCTTCCAGACCAAGAATTGCTTCACAATGCTTTCCCCCAAGATCTCTAACCCAGTTCATGAGCCGGTGGAATTCTGCAGCCACAGAGCACCAGAAATAAAAACTAATTATAAAGTTTCAAAAAGTGAACTATAATTACAAAGGAAGTACATTTTAAATGCGCTCACAATGTGTTGTGATGGATGAGTCTGTCTTGGTGATGAAGGGTATCCTGCATGAGCTTGAATTAGGGGGAAAGAGTTACTTTTGACCAATAGGTGAATGCAATACTTTTTTTTTAATCATCACCTCCATCCAAGAGAATCCTGACTGACAGAAACAAGAGGATGAAAATGGAATGAGAACTTCAAAGGCTTCTACTCTTGAAACAGGGTACTCTGCTTTCAGGAACCCAAAATCTCTCACATTCTTCACTAGAGCCATGTCTAAGCTCTTCTCACAGGAGAGGTGTGATGGGGCTAATGTGATAATAAACATTTGGGGCCTGCGACTAGACCGCCAAGCTGCCACAGAGAAGGAAGCTCCACTGTGTGTTTTTGGTGATTGCTAAATTTTTTACTGTGCATGACATACCTGATCTTGCATGTATTACTGACATTTAGCTGGATAACTCATCTGACCCTTTGTTGATACAGCTTGCTATAACCAGATATTCAGTCCAACAGCCCACCAGCCAGCATATCCAGCTGTGCACTTTGCATCTGATCATAGGTGTTGGAGATGTTTTTCCCCAAGAGTAGATTCATTGGAGTTCTAATATAAAATGTGAGTCCTGTGATACTGTAAAGACTATCCTATTGCTTATTAAAATAGATAGCTGTTAACTGTTTCAAAGAACTCTAGCAGGTTCAACAGGACCAATTCTCCCTTAAAGAACCTAGAATCTTAACTCCTTTTAATATCTGTGGGTGCTGGATTTGAATGCCTGGATCTGAATTCTCCCTTACTGTTCATGTAAGTACTGTATCAGAACCTAAATTAGAAGGGTTTAACTTCTGGTTTAGAAAACCTCTGAGCATGACAATATTGCAGCATTTCTAGCACTGTGGGCTGCAATTATGCAAGAATAACTCATAAGACTTTGGCACCATCTAATCCTCAAACATAGTCTCGTTTCAAACTCAAACCCCATATTGTAGCCTAATTTCACCTGCAAACATGATTTCTTTTGTGTTGAACTTAGAAATGGATCACTTTTCACAAACTGAAGTGAGGAATAACAGGGCTAATCCTCCACATGTGCACCAAGACTTAGGAAATGGGGTGGGGAGGGTTGTGTGTATAGGGGGGAGTGTTGATGCGAGAGGATGGTATCCTAACCTCAAACAAGATGACCCAATTGAGGGTGTCAGTTCAACCAGCCTGATTCTGGTTATTCTTTGATACAGGAGGAAGTAGCCAAAACCCGAAGTAACAGGTGAGCAACTAGGTGGATTCACCTGAGGACAGCAAACAACTTTTCTATTTATTGTATATATATAATTGCCTATGCTGTATTATTGACCATGTGCATAGTATTGAGCTCCCCAGCCATGCATTATGAAACCACAGGGCCTAATCCAAAACCCACTGACATCAATGGAAGCCTTTCCATTGACTTCAATGGACTTTGGATCATGTTCCACAGTATCTATTTTGTTTTTCTTATCTTTCCATAACCAACATTGTACCAACACCTTTGTAGGCCACTGTAGCATCTGGCCCACAACACTACCTTGCAGTCAAACCCCCAGCCATGCTTGAGATATTCTATTGGATAACAAATGATACTTACAGATATAAACACCCTTAGGTGCAGGGAGTACTGCTACATCCCACAGCTCAAAGTGCTATCCATTATATACAGGGTGTACAGTTTGGTTCAATGGCTCTCAGCCACCCCACCATACAAATTGTTCTAGCACCTCTGTAAACACCTGTTACAAATTGCAGTGCAATTTTTCTCTGTTCACTGTTCATATTTATTAAATATGTGTAACCCTTCTGCCTGTCAGAGTTGGCAGCAACAAGGGCCGGGTTCAGTATCTAGGGGTTCCGTTCCAATAACACAAGGCAAAACTGGCTCGAGCCCCCATCCAGTGACCTGGGACAAATATATACCACCATCTCCCCCCCCGGGTGCATCTAAGAGGCAATACTTCCCCTCTTGCAAGCACAGACTCTGAGTGTAGCAAAAGCCTTTTAATATCAGAGAAAAACAATGCGGCATTATGTTGGGGAACCACCACCAACAGAATTCATAATACAAACCATGGGCAAAAACCCACCCCAAGCAAATTGGGCCGAGTCCTTTCCCTTTGGCTCTTGAGTCCAGCAACCCAAAAGTCACCCAAAGTCCCAAAAGTCCAACAATCTCAAAACCAGCAACCCAAAAGTCTCTGTCTCTGTCCTTGGTGAATGGTGTTCCTTATGTGCTCCAACAGCCAACTGCCCCGGTTCTCTGTGGGTTTCTGCTTCAGGCTTCACCACCAGCTGCTCTTTTCCACCAGCTGCTCCTCTCCAGTAGCCAGCCTGCAAGCCACCCACCAATTTATCTTCAGGCTCCCTATTACTTAACACAGTTCTCAGTGATTTCAGCTCATAACAGGGAAGTCCCAGTGCTGGTGCACCATTAGCCCAAAGTGAATTCAGCTCTGCAATCTTCAAAATTAGCTCTGCTATTACACAGTGGAGAGAGGAGGAGATGCAGTTGTCATTTGGGGCCCTCAGAAGGGGAGGGGAGGGCATAGTACAAATCCTTGTCCCCAGCCTCTCTCCATTCACTGAGTTTTGGAATCCATGTCCCTTGCCTAGTGACATGGCAAGTTGATGGTGAGTCCCTCCATCATAACAAAAAGCCAAGCACAGTTCCACTGTCCTTGATTCACATAATCAGGATAATAACATTTATTCTTCCTGCCCCAATAACAGAGAAACTGTGGATCCCACAGCAGCCAAAGTGACGATCTAGGCGGGGGGGGGGGAGTGCCTATGCAAATGAGATCAGCCCCTGAAGTTCTTTTCCCACAACCCACCACAACTCACCACCAGATGTCAGGGTAGAGCTCATCCTGACTCTGCTTACATCTGTCCACAGTACTTACATCAGCCTAGGGCCTCTTTCTATAATGGTAAAATAATAACAAATTGCTAATAGCATTGCTGAAGCCTAACCAATTCTGTGAAGCATCTCAACAATCTATGGATGAAGAGCGTATCTGCAATTATTCAAGTCTTCTATCTTTGTAATAATATACATAAAGGTGAAAGCTGAAAACAAATAGCGAGCATTTTATTTAAAAAATGGCATTCTTTTATAAGCATATTTTATTTACTAAAACAAGTGGGTAATGCTGTCATCAAGAAAACACTGTTACTTGGCCATGGTCAGATTTGCATTCTTCCCATTGGATCATAATTCCTTTTCTTTCCATTCCATAAAAGTTCATTCAGTTCTAACTTCTACAGTAATGTTTATCTAGAGTACCTAATTATATAGTGCAACCTGCATCTGGAGTGCTGGTTTGACGTTGTTATAATTCCCCACAGACATAACAAAAATATTGTTTTAAACTTATCCATTGAATAAAATGGCTGCCTTTTACTTTGACCACTGATAACACATGGATGTAAAATAAAATTATTAGATCTTTTACAAACATGGCTATGTTGACCAATTATAATCTGATCAGTAAAAGTGCTCAAGTCATTTAATATCACAGAACTACCTTCTGTTTTTTTGGTCCCTGAAGCAGCCATAAAAATGGATACGTTTAAATAAAATGGACCAGATATTGTTAAAATGGCAGCTCAGACAAATAATACAAGAAAATTTTGTGAATATGGTGAATGTATAATTAAAACAAAACTTGGAAGGAGTGTTGTGTGGGAATAATGAAAAGTGAATAATAAAATGGTGTAGGAATAATAAATTCACGGTTCTCAATACTCAAAGCCTAAAAAAAGGAAGGTTCTGGCGAACCTATATTGTAATAATTATATGCAGAGCACCATTACTCTTAACTATAAAGAGGATTTTATTTTCTTTTTTTGGCAACAGTAAAAGGAAAGTGGGTAGATAAAACAAACTCTTTAATTCATATGTCCTTAGTCATAGGTTTCCCGTCAAGCATGGCTTCTTCTTCATTTAGAATCAATACTAAGTAAGGAAAGTATAAATATATAAATTGAAAAACACTTTCTGTGGGTGCACCGGTAGCCAAAGTAAATTATCTGAGGTTTGGAGAGACCATACATTTGTTTTGTACTTTCTCTAAAACTCGCAAGTGAGGAAGAAATGTTTTGTTTAAATCCCTGGAATTGTATTTCTAAGGACTGCTTAAAGTATGGGATGTGTGCATAAAATGCAGAAGAATAAGTAAATGAGGACAAAATGCTCAGTGAGTTCCTTGCCTTTTATTTGCACTCTCCTTGGAGAAGGCTATGGTCTCACTTAAAGCAAAAGATTGGAAATGCGGACAACTTGGTTCTGTTCTTATTCTGCTACCAACTCTTATTTATTCAGTCCCAAGAGAATGCATGGCATTCTGGCAATGTAGGCAACAAAAATAGGGCCCCTGATCCAGCAAACTACTTAAGCAGATGTTTAACTTTAATCATGTGAGTAATCCCTTTGAAGTCAATAAGGCTACTTGTGCTTAGAGCAAAGCACATGCTTAAAAGCTTGGCTGGACAGGGAGCTAAATTAAGACTATCCTTTTACTGTCACAAAATTACTTATTTGCCATCAGGCATGTCACTAAACTTTTGTCTGCATCGCTTTCCCATTTGTACAACAATTACATATTTTATAATAATTAATTCTGACTTTATTGCATGATAAAGAGTGTTTTGAGAACTTTTGAGAAAAGTGAGTTAGAAGCACAGCCCACACACTTTTATTGCTTGTAAATCCTTTTCCTAACTGCTCAGATTGGACAGCTCTCAATGTGAATATTAACTGGGGGAAATCAAACATGTTATCATTGTTGAGGGGATGATTTAGCTCCCATTTCAAAAGAACAGGGCTTTATAGGATTCTCTGATTACCAGCAGCAGCCCTAAATAAATATCAAAGTTTATTTAGGGGGAAAACGAGTAAGAGCATTCAAACATATTTGAAGGGGACCAGCTCTATCTTAGCACTTGAAACAAGATAAATATGATAAAAAATAGGAAGGTATGAAATGTACCCACACATGTAGATGGAGTCACTCCCGTGCAAAAGCCCACACAATCCCTGTATTCTTCTGAAGTCCTGTGATACTGAAACTCTACTTGGAAACAACATGAAGCAGTCATATCATATTATGACACACTTTCCATTCCACTGTATCTCAGGAGCAGAGCCTGGGCTTTGTGAAAGAACTGTTGAACCAACAAGGGGCTGGAGAATTTATAGATTCTGGGAAAGACTTGTTTTGAGTTAACTTGACACTGAAACTATGTTAAAAGAAAAGGAGTACTTGTGGCACCTTAGAGACTAACAAATTTATTAGAGCATAAGCTTTCGTGAGGTACAGCTCACTTCATCGGATGCATTTGGTGGAAAATTTTTTCCACCAAATGCATCCGATGAAGTGAGCTGTACCTCACGAAAGCTTATGCTCTAATAAATTTGTTTTTTCCACCAAATGCATCCGATGAAGTGAGCTGTACCTCACGAAAGCTTATGCTCTAATAAATTTGTTAGTCTCTAAGGTGCCACAAGTACTCCTTTTCTTTTTGCGAATACAGACTAACACAGCTGCTACTCTGAAACCTGAAACTATGTTATAATTTTAGTAAACCATACCTCAAGAAGGAGTATGTGATTTACAAGAAACTGGGTGCAGTTTTTGAGAAGCCCTAAAAAAGGGAAACTGGGGCAGTAGCAGGGTAAAGGCTAGATAAGAAACAACAATCTTTAAAAAGATATATTAGAACAGTGGCGTAGCTAGAAGTGGAAATTTGGGTGAGCCCTGACTTTCAGGTGGACGGGCAATGACAGACTGTGTTAGCTCAGCTTCTCGATCCACACCATGCCCTCTTCCTAGCCCTGGTACCAACAGACACAGGGCTTCACCTGCTGAGCTGGGCACGCACATGCCTCACCTTGGGCAATCACCTTCTTTGCCAGGCTCAGCTCACCTCTCCTCAGGAGAGCCATGATGCCGCCGCCTTGCCCCGTGCTCACAGGGGCCAGACGCAGCACTGTGTGTTGTTGAACCCGGCAGGGCCCCGGCACAGCACCCATTCATGCCTGCTACCCCTGCTCTCCTCAGAGCAGCTGCTGGTGGGGGCCCAACCATTCCCTGTCCAGTGGCAATGAGGAGATGAGGCAGCCACCCCTCACTGCGCATGGGGTTGATTTCCCAGCACAAACAGCTCTGTGCATGGGGTGGTGGTTCCCGTTGCCTCTTTTCCAATCCTTCCCCGCACCCCCTGTGCACATTAGCAGACTGATGTTATGGCCGGGCGGAGGGGGGTGATGTGGCAGCAGAACAGTTTGTCAGTTTGACCGTGTGCTTGATTGTTTGAAAAGTGTGAATTGGGAGTGCTTTGTTCCAGGTGAGCCTTAAGTGGGCCTAACTGTTATAAAAAGGCAGTCAGCTGCAAACCAGCTGAGCGGTGAACAGTGGAGAGGCTAACAGAGGGAGTTTGCCTGGGGAGAGCCCACTGAGGCTTTCATCTTGCAGGCTTCTCTGAGTAGTTACTAGAACACCTGAGGACACTCTTAGAAGGAAAGTAATATGGATGGTGAGCTGTAACAATGCTTCTGTGGATCCTGCTGACTACGCCACTGTAATGGTGCTGCCCGTGGGAGCCAGCTGAGGTCACTCAATTAGGGTGAACTGCAAACAGAACGGGGCAAACAAACCCCAAATGTGGGTGGATATTCCAATACTTAGATTTACCAAGCCAGCACAAAACAGCTTCTATAGTACCTCCCTGGTTACTCAGAAGTCTAAATAATGCAGTTCTCTTAAAGTACCCAGCCTCAGGCCTCCATCCATACACACATGTCAAACACATCATGATAAATTCTGAAAATCTTATTTCATCATATGAAAGAAAGGTGCTCCTGACCCCAAAGGACCAAGCCCCAGACCCAGGTCAAATAATAACTTAGATCTTACCCCAAATACACGCTTACAGTCAATTCTTATTAACTAAACTAAAATTTATTAAAAAAGAAAAGAGAGAGCATGTTGGTTAAAAGATCAATATACAGACAGACTTGAGTTCAATTCTTGAGGTTCAGATACATAGAAGAGATGAGTTTGTCTTGAAACCCAAAGCAGATCTGAGATGAAGAAGGATCACGTCTCAGGGTTTTTATACGTTTCTTGCAGCCGTTCAGCCTGAAAAAACAATAGGCTTAACTTTCCTTCTTCCAAACATCATGGCAATTATCACAGGATAATTTATCCATTAAACAGTTCAGATACAGGTTATCACAACCTTCAAAGAGACATAGACAATAATACTATTTCACTCAAGTATTTGTTAATATTCCCTTTTTGATGTTTGAATCAAAGCTATAGCCATAGACAAGACTTGTTTGCTTACATCACAAGACCTGAGCAAAAATCTACTCTTCTATCGCTAACAATGCAGACTTGCATTTCAAAGCTCTATTCATTTACATATCTTCCTAACCAGTCTCTAAAGTTCTGCCATGGGTCAGGTCAGTCTGTGAGTTAATTAACTCTTTCTGGCCCTGTCACCTTTCAATGAGATATTATATTACACTCAGAACGTCACCTGAGCACAGGATGTGCCATGCTTGTCTTTCTTCCACAGGACAGAAGCGACTTTGTCTGTACAAAGGGCAAGCTGGTCTCCATATTGGAAAAGAAGGTTCAAGGTCTGGAGAAACAAGTATCGACCCTGTGGTGCATAAGAGAAACTGAAGATTTCCTGGACAGACATCAGGATATGATTCTATGGGCACAACATTCTGAAGATTCAGAGCACGCTACGCAGCAGGGACAGAAGGACAGTGAAGAAATTTGGCAGCATGTGACCTCCAGAAGAAGAAAGGGGAGCGTCCATGTACCAGCAATGCAGATATAAGTAAGCAACCGTTTTCATGTTCTCTCCACAGGTACTGATGCGGAGAGTGGACTAGATGATACATCTGAGGGAAGGGAGCAGAAGGAGACACCGCCGATTGGAAGGCATAAGATGCACTGTCTTAGGGAAGGGAGTTCCAAGACCACCGCTCCCAAGAGAAGGAGGCAGATGGTGGTGGTCGGGGACTCCCTCCTCAGGGGGACTGAGTCATTTATCTGCCACCCCGACCGGGAAAACTGAGATATCTGCTGCTTCCCAGGAGCTAGGATTCACGATGTGACGGAGAGACTGCCGAGACTCATCAAGCCCTCAGATCTCTACCCCTTCCTACTTCTCCACTTGGGAACCAGTGATACTGCCAAGAATGACCTTGAGCAGATCACTGCAGACTATGTGGCTCTGGGAAGAAGGATAAAGTAGTTTGAGGCACAAGTGGTGTTCTCGTCCATCCTCTCTGTGGAAGGAAAAAGCCTGGGTAGAGACCTTCGAATCGTGGAAGTCAACGAATGGCTATGCAGGTGGTGTCGGAGAGAAGGCTTTGGATTCTTTGACCATGGGATGGTGTTACAAGAAGGAGGAGTGCTAGGCAGAGACGGGCTCCACCTAACAAAGAGAGGGAAGAGCATCTTTGCAAGCAGGCTGGCTAACCTAGTGAGGAGGGCTTTAAACTAGGTTCACCGGGGGAAGGAGAACAAAGCCCTAAGGTAAGTGGGGAAGTGGGATACCAGGAGAAAGAATGAGCAGGTGAGCGCAAGAGGGGAGGGCTCCTGCCTCATACTGAGAAAGCAGGACGATCAGCGAGTTATCTTAAGTGCCTGTACACAAATGCAAGAAGCCTGGGAAACAAGCAGGGAGAACTGGAAGTCCTGGCACGGTCAAAGAATTATGATGTGATTGTAATAACAGAGACTTGGTGGGATAACTCCCATGACTGGAGTACAGTCATGGATGGATATAAACTGTTCAGGAAGGACAGGCAAGGCAGAAAAAGTGGGGGAGTTGCACTGTATGTAAGAGAGCAGTATGACTGCTCAGAGCTCCGGTATAAACCTGCAGAAAAACCTGAGAGTCTCTGGATTAAGTTTAGAAGTGTGAGCAACAAGGGTGATGTCGTGGTGGGAGCCTGCTATAGACCACCAGACCAGGGGGATGAGGTTGACAAGGCTTTCTTCCGGCAACTAACGGAAGTGACTAGATTGCAGGGCCTGGTTGTCCTGGGAGACTTCAATCACCCTGGTATCTACTGGGAGAGCAATATAGCGGTGCACAGACAATCCACAAGGTTTTTGGAAAGTGTAGGGGACAATTTCCTGGTGCAAGTGATGGAGGAACCAACTAGAGGCAGAGCTCTTCTTGACCTGCTGCTCACAAACCGGGAAAAATTAGTAGGGGAAGCAAAAGTGAATGGGAACCTGGGAGGCAGTGACCATGAGATGGTCGAGTTCAGGATCCTGTCACAAGGAAGAAAGGAGAGCAGCAGAATATGGACCCTGGACTTCAGAAAAGCAGACTTTGACTCCCTCAGGGAACTAATGGGCAGGATCCCCTGAGAGAATAACGTGACGGGGAAAGGAGTTCAGGAGAGCTCTCTGTATTTTAAAGAATACTTATTGAGGTTACAGGAACAAACCATCCCGGTGTGTAGAAAGAATAGTAAATATGGCAGGCGACCAGCTTGGCTTAACAGTGAAATCCTTGCTGATCTTAAACACAAAAAAGAAGCTTACAAGAAGTGGAAGATTGGACAAATGACCAGGGAGGAGTATAAAAGTATTGCTCAGGCATGCAGGAGTGAAATCAGGAAGGCCAAATCACACTTGGAGTTGCAGCTAGCAAGAGATGATAAGAGTAATGACAAGGGTTTCTTCAGGTATGTTAGCAACAAGAAGAAAGTCAAGGAAAGTATGGGCCCCTTACTGAATGAGGGAGGCAACCTAGTGACAGAGGATGTGGAAAAAGCTAATGTACTCAATGCTTTTTTTGCCTCTGTCTTCACGAACAAGGTCAGCTCTCAGACTGCTTCACTGGGCAGCACAGCATGGGGAGGAGGTGACCAGTCCTTTGTGGAGAAAGAAGTGGTTCAGAATTGTTTAGAAAAGCTGGACAAGCACAAGTCCATGGGGCCAGATGCACTGCATCCGAGGATGCTAAAGGAGTTGGCGGATGTGATTACAGAGCCATTGGCCATTAGCTTTGAAAACTCATGGTGATCGGGGGAGGTCATGGACGACTGGAAAAAGGCTAATGTAGTGCCCATCTTTAAAAAAGGGAAGGAGCAGGATCCGGGGAACTACAGGCCAGTCAGCCTCACCTCAGTCCCTGGAAAAATCATGGACTAGGTCCTCAAGGAATCAATTCTGAAGCACTTAGAGGAGAGGAAAGTAATCAGGAACAGTCAGCATGGATTCACCAAGGACAAGTCAAGCCTGACTAAAGTAATTGCCTTCTATGATGAGATAATGGGCTCTGTGGATGAGGGGAAAGCAGTGGACGTGTTATTCCTTGACTTTAGCAAAGCTTTTGATACAGTTTCCCACAGTATTCTTGCCAGCAAGTTAAAGAAGTATGGGCTGGATGAATGGACTATAAGATGGATAGAAAGCTGGCTAGATCGTCGGACTCAACGGGTAGTGATCAATGGCTCCATGTCTAGTTGGCAGCCGGTATCAAGCAGAGTGCCCCAAGGGTGGGTCCTGGGGCCGGTTTTGTTCAATATCTTCATTAATGATTTGGAGGATGGCGTGGACTGGACCCTCAGCAAGTTTGCAGATAAGACTAAGCTGGGAGGACTAGTATATACGCTGGATTGTAGGGATAGGATACAGAGGGACCTAGATAAATTAGAGGATTGGGCCAAAAGAAATCTGATTAGGTGCAACAAAGAGAAGTGCAGAGTCTTGCACTTAGGATGGAAGAATCCCATGCATTGCGACAGACTTGGGACCGAATGGCTAGGCAGCAGTTTTGCAGAAACGGACCTAAGGGTTACGGTGGATGAGAAGCTGGATATGAGTCAACAGTGTGCCCTTGTTGCCAAGAAGGCTAACGGCATTTTGAGCTGTATAAGTAGGGGCATTGCCAGCAGATTGAAGGACATGATCATTCCCCTCTATTCGACATTGGTGAGGCCTCATCTGGAGTACTGTGTGCAGTTTTGGGCCCCACACTACAAGAAGGATGTGGAAAAACTGGAAAGCGTCCAGCGGAGGGCAACAAAAATGATTAGGGAATTGGAACACATGATTTATGAGAAGAAGCTGAGGGAACTGGGATTTTTAGTCTGCAGAAGAGAAGAGCAAGGGGGGATTTGATAGCTACTTTCAACTTCCTGAAAGGGGGTTCCAAAGAGAACGGATCTAGACTGTTCTCAGTGGTAGCAGATGACAGAACAAGGAGTAATGGTCTCAAGTTGCAGTGGGGGAGGTCTAGGTTGGATATTAGGGAAAAACTTTTTCACTAGGAGGGTGGTGAAGCACTGGAATGCATTACCTAGGGAGGTGGTGGAGGTTTTTAAGGTCAGGCTTGATAAAGCCCTGGCTGGGATGATTTAGTTGGGGATTGGTCCTGCTTTGGGCAGGGGGTTGGACTAGATGAACTCCTGAGGTCCCTTCCAACCCTGATATTCTATGATTCTATGAACAGCTGGGGAACTAATGTGTCTCTGCAGTGCTGCCTTCACTTCTTCATTGTTTGTGGCTGCCGCATACCCCTGCTCAGATTTGGGTGGGCCTGGATGCTAACTGGGTGGGCTGCAGCCCACCCATGGGCACACCCCTGTATGAGAACTGGATAAAGTACAGAGAAGGGCAACAAAAATGATATGGGGTATGAAACAACTTCCATATGAGGAGAGATTTAAAAGACTGGGACCATTAAGCTGCAAAAAGACACAATTGAGGGGGAATATTATACAGGTCTATAAAATCATGAATGATGTGGAGAAAGTGAGTTTGGAAGTGTTTTTTTACCCTTTCACATAACACAAGACCCAAGGGTCACCCAATTAAATTAATAGGCAGCACATTTAAAATAAATAAAAGGAAGTACTTCTTCTCACAACAGTCAACCTGTGGAACTCATTGCCAGGGGATGTTGTGAAGGCCAAAAGTATAACTGGATTCAAAAAAGAATTAGATAACTTCATGGAGGATAGGTCCATCAAAGACTACTTCCCACGATGGTCGGGGACACAGCCCCATGCTTTGGGTGTCCCTAAGCCAATGACTGCCAGATGCTGGGACTCGACAACAGGGGATAGATCACTTGGTATTTGCCCTGTTCTGTTCATTCCTTTTGAAGCACCTAGAATTGGTCACTGTCAGAAGAAAAGATACTGCGCTAGATGGAGAACTGGTCTGACCCAGTATGGCCATTCTTATGTTATGTTCTTAACTCTTAATTACAGAGCCTTAATCCTGTAAATGTCACAAATCAATTTTCTTTCAGACTCTCATTAATGGGATAATAATTGATAGGATTGAAAGAACTGGGGTATTGCTACCACTTGATGTTGCTCCCTTTCAATTCAACTTGAAGGAAAATGGTGGAGGGGGATGGAGGGCGGGGAGAGTTGACACCTTTGTTCCACTGGCAACACAGACCTAATCAAAAGCAGTGCTACATCATATAAAAATTACATCCTCCTTGATGCCTAACAAGCTGACCAGTGATAGCTCTACCATCCAGACAGTCAGTGTGTTATAAATATTTTTCTCATCACAAGAAAAATAGTCAGATACACCCTATTTTTAAAACATTTACAATTTGTTAAATAGCTCTGAAGATTTTAAATAACAAATACGATTAAATGAATCGTCACATGATACAAAAATATTTCCGGGCCACGACAAATTTACATTTGTAAGTAAAATGCATTTTTAGCTCATTGTTTCATAAGTAAGAGCTCTACCATGCCTTGGGCCCCTGCCCTGAGTTTGGAACAGAATGCTGAGTTCTTTGCTATGCTGGGATGTAAAGTGTGATGGATGCACCAATCCTTAAGGGAGTGCAGCTTGCACTGTCCTCCTGTCCTGGATAGCCCTGCTGGCTGGTAACCATTCCCTCCTGCTCCCTTTTCTTTGTACATGTGGTCCAGGGTTCCTAAAGATTCTGATTCAACCCAACACCCATGACAGAATTTAGGGAAAAGGTTAAGGGTGGGTGGGCAGAGGAGAGGGATAAACCTGCTGCTTCCCCTCCCACTCTGCTGCACACTCTCACACTAATGTAATGCATCCGATGAAGTGAGCTGTAGCTCACGAAAGCTTATGCTCTAATAAATTTGTTAGTCTCTAAGGTGCCACAGGTACTCCTTTTCTTTTTACTCTCACACTGTGTAAGTCCCATTTAGTTCTAAAGAAGAACCCTGTACAAGTGATGGGCCAAATTCTTCTTTCAGTTGCACTGCACTGGTATTGTGGAGAATTCCCCCCTCTGCCTTTCTTCCCCAGAGTTCTAGCATAATGAAATCTGTTTGACTTTTTCCCATAACATTTCAAGCATTTGAGAGGCTTTCAATCAGAAAATACCACAGACATCCCAGTGCACTGGGGTGTCTTGGATTTTAATGAGCATCATGTACCATTTGTCTTTGTGGGAGTTAGGAGTAAAAAGAAACCATTCTGTTAACCAAGAAAGTCACCAAGATTATAGCATCCTTTGGTTGTGCCCAGCCCACCACTTGAAAGCATTTAGCAGAACTTACTTCCTCACTGGTGGGATTATTTTAGCATTTGAAATATTGAAGATAGCATAATTGAATTTTAACTATCTGATCCAAATTTATTTCAGGGGATTGAGTCAAAACAAATACAAGTTTGCTTACTATTCGTGAAACCAGCTACACCCCCCCCCACACACACACACTCTTCAGACCTCACCAGTTACAGCATTAAACATTTTTGAAATAGTTGGCCACATAGCATATCTATCTAAAACCATCTCCCACACTTCCAGGCTTAGCTGGGGGATCATCACAATGTTTTTTATTGTTAATTCAAATTATAATGTTCACAGAAAACATTTTCTAATAGCTACTTCATGTTCCTTGTTTTAATTTAAAATTATGGCTTCTTCAAACATCAATTGACCCACAGGATTTCATTTTTGGACCAGTTCTCTGAGCCACTGAAAATGATGAATTCTTGGAGAATGCAATCTAAGCATCATTTAAGCCCACATACCAAGGCCTTATCCAAAGCCATGGCAAAGAAGCCAAAATCAATCCCATACCACTTCCGAGGGCTAAGCTGCATAACGAATCTGTACCCTCCCATAAGAAAATAAAGGGCTTTGGCCTTATGCCTGCTGTACTTTCCATAGACTGATATCCATCTCTTGGATTTTGCTTTGCACTATGTAATCATGGTCCTGTGTCATTTGTAACTGCTTGAGCTCATGTATTCCATAATTTTCATTTCTGGCTTGTTGTGATCTGATGATATGAAGATCAGCATGCCATTTAAACAGCATTTGCAGCTAGTGACATTGTGTTTGTATTATCTGCTGAACCTTGCTCTTAATCTTTTATGTTTTGTTATTTGGATTTCTACAAACATCAAAAACGGTGCCTATGGTTACAAAATGTTACATGGCATGTTACAAAATCAGCACCTTACTCTTGCCTCCTGCCATAAGAGCCAAGAGAAGTGACCCTCCTATTTCTTACAAAACACCTCTCCTCTATGCAGCTCTAACCCCCATCAAACTCCCACTCTACATGTGCGCAACACCTTCATCTACATCTTTAGCTGGTGTAAATAGTCTTCAACTGAGCGATGACAGTTTTCAGCAACTGAGGATCTGCCCCCTAAATTCAATCCAGAAACATAAATTGATAGAGAATGCAGCAGCCTACATAATCAGCTGTGCTTCCTGGTGGGAACACAGAGCACTGGTGTTTCATGCCAGGGAATATAATGAACAGCTTTCCCCCTGCAGAAGAAGGAAAGAGCAGGTCTGTTAAGGGAACTGAGGAAGTACTCAGACCAGGAGGAGCTGTGGCAAGGCCCAAAAAGAGAGAGGATACAGAAGGACCCTCAGGAAGGGTGAAGCAAGAGAAGGAATAAATGTTGAGCAGTACAGAACTAATGTGGGATTGAAACCTGCTGTTTCTATTCTGCCTTTTTTTAAGTGCCAATTTGCAAGTCCACTTAATGGATAGCAGCGTTAGCTTTGACTTCTTAATGATCCACAGGTGTAGGTATAACACCAACAGACCCGGGTCATTGGTAGGCGGGATCAAACCTGGGACCTCTGAAGCATAGTGCATGAGCCTCTACAGCATAAGCATGTGTAGTCCCATCACCATGTAGGAGCTGTGAGGGGATGGCGCGTGCTCAGTGCAGATGGAATCTTTGGAGAATTTAGCTGCCAAACTGCTACAAGTTTTTCCTGAGCAGGTGTGAACTGAGATTTTCCAAAGGTTTATAACTTGGCCAGAATAGGGCAAATGTTCATAGAAACAGCAAAAGACACACATGGAGGCACCAGAGCTTCTTAAAAAGTATTCGTATAATCAATTCATTAACATTGGCAAAACAAAGTATTTCCCATAATATTGTTTTCAGAAACAGCTAAACCATTTTTGGTGAATTTTTTTTTAAAAATTCAACCTGAGGCAGACATCTGGCATGAAAAATCTGAGCCCAAACCATTTAAATTTGACAAAGTTATAAGCAACTGAACACAGGGTCTTATAATGGGAAGTATGGACAATCTTATTGTTACAAATTATTATTATTTTATTTTATTACTGTTGTGCCTACAACCCCTAGTCATGGAGCCCTTTGTGCTAGGCCTATACAAACACAGAATAAAAAGACAGTCCCTGCCCTCACAGAGCTTACAATCTAATATAAGAGACAACAGATGGAGATAGACAGATAGCCCGAGGAATACAAGGAAACAATAAGATTATATTAGTCAGCATGATAAGCAGTCTTCTCTACACACATGTGGTTTAACTGTTGTTGAGTTTATTGTAGGGAAAAAGGGAGTTCTGAGGAAGTATTTAAAGGAGGATAATGAGGTAACTTTGTCTATGTTTACATGGAGCTCTTTCCAAGCACATGGGGCAGCATTGGAGAAAGCACCAATGTGCTTTTACTGGAAATTTAACAAGTGAGTAATGGAGGCTGGTATTACGGACTGATCAGAGGTGAGTGTCAACAGCTCAATAACGAATGAGAGCTGATCACAGATTGGCAATAGACCACAAAGGGCCTTGAAAGTGAATTAAATCATCTTATATTTGATTTGATAAAGAAAGGGGAGCCACTACAGGGATTCACCTATATGTCTGATGTGATTAAAAAAAGTGGGGGTAAATGGAGGGATGCAATCGGCATTGCTATTTGCAGCTATCTGCTAGCTGTGCGGTGGAAGATGTGTCTCAGCTAGGGACGCCCCCACCCTTCCCCTTTCAGAGCCCCACTACTCATGTAAGGAGGGAACATGGACTATACTCCTCATTATGGCTCTGCCCAGCAACTGCATGGGTGGGAAATGGCATTCCTTGTGTCATCTTGAGACCCCATCCTCATGTGCTCCTGTGAAGGTGCTGGTCTGAGATAATAAACGAGAACTCTTAACTAGATGTTTCCAATTCAGACTCCCACTTTTTGCAGAATGGGGCATGCTTTACCTTTTCCACTAGCTTTTGGAGGTTGAAATAACTCACGTAATATTCAGTATTGTTCTGCAGCTTTCTCCATCCCAGGGGCTGGAGGATATCGGGAGAGGCTTGCCTTTGTTATGCTGCAACCTCTCTGGCTCACTGATTCACACTGATGGGCTCTGAAGGGAGTACTGGCTTTAGGGAGTTCTCCTTTCCCTAAAGGATGGTGGCAAAGTTATGGAAAAAACCTCAGGGCTTCAGCAGGGATTTAGAAGACCCTGTTGGAGTAAACAGACATTTTTCCTATCCAATCAGGTTCATTAGTATCTAAAATAGATTCTGAGTATATCACAGGCTATCTTCTAGACTGCAGTCACTCTGAGTACATGGCCTCACATCTGTTTGACAGGTTAAATGCTTGGATATTCCAATATTTTTGCATTACAGTCACTGAAATAATCCAGCTAAGACTGCAACAGCGTTGGTTTTCAGAGCTTGAAAAACCCACTTATGGCCTGGAAATGTGAGTATTTGATTCAGACACAAACTAAACACTTTGAAGGAGTCAGTCTACAGGTTTGTTTTACATATTTGTTTAAGCAGATTTCCACCTATTCCAGGTGGCCAGTTTTTCTTACAACAACCTTTGATATTAGGTTCACAGGAGGGACCACTTTTCAATTAAAGTTAGCAGCAGCATGCAGTATGACTGCCATCTCCTGGACTAGGCCTACCACTGCAAAAATGTCACTTATGCAAGTTACTTTTTCTTCTGACTCTGAATTTTAAAAACAACAAGGAGTCCTTGTGGCACCTTAGAGACTAACAAATTTATTTGAGCATAAGCTTTTGTGGGATATAACCCATTTCATCAGATGCATGGAGTGGAAAATACAGTAAGCAGGTATAAATATATAGCACATGAAAAGATGGGAGTTGCCTTACCAAGTCGGGAGTCATTGCTAACAAGGCCAATTCAATTAGGGTGGAAGTGGCCCATTCCCAACAGTTGACAAGAAGGGGTGAATATCAACAGAAGGAAAATTACTTTTTGAAGTGTTAATGAGGCCAAATCAATCAAAGTGGATGTGGCCCATTCCCAGCAGTTGACAAGAAGGTGCGAGTATCAACAGAGGGAAAATTACTGCATGCATCTGATGAAGTGAGCTGTAGCTTACGAAAGCTTATGCTCAAATAAATTTGTTAGTCTCTAAGATGCCACAAGTACTCCTTTTCTTTTTGCAGATACAGACTAACACGGCTGCTACTCTGAAACCTGGCATTATTTTTTGTAGTGACCCAGCCAATCCCAGTCTTTATTCAGGCCTAATTTGGTGTCAAGTTTGCAAATTAATTCCAGTTCTGCAGTTGCGCACTGAAGTCTATTTTTGGAGGTTTTTTTGTTGAAGAATGGTGATTTTTAAGTCTGTTATTGAGTGTCGAGGGAGACTGAAATGCTCTCCTACTGGTTTTTGAATGTTCCAATTCTTGATGTTTGATTTATGTCCATTCATTCTTTTGCATAGAGACTGATTGGTTTGGCCAATGTACATGGCAGAGGGGCATTGCTGGCACATGTTGGCATATATCACATAGGTAGATGTGCAGGTGAACGAGCCCTTGATGGTGTTGCTGATGTGGTTGGGTCCTATGATGTTGTCCCTTGAATAGATATGTAGACAGAGTTGGCAGTGGGGTTTGTTGCAGGGGTTAGTTCCTGGGTTAGTGTTTCTGTTGTGTGGTGTGTAGTTGCTGGTGAGTATTTGCTTCAGGTTGGGGGGCTGTCTGTAAGCAAGGACTGATCTGTCTCCCAAGGGCTGTGAGAGTAAGGGATCGTCCTTCAGGATAGATTGCAGATCCTTGATGATGCACTGGAGAGGTTTTAGTCGGGTGCTGTAGGTGATGGCTAGTGGCATTCTGTTACTTTCTTTGTTGGGCCTGTCCTGTAGTAGTTGACTCTTGGGTACCCTTCTGGCTCTGTCAATCTGTTTCTTCACTTCCCCAGGTGGGTATTGTAGTTTTAAGAATGCCTGATAGAGATCCTGTAGGTGTTTGTCTCTGTCTGAGGGATTGGAGGAAATGAGGTTGTATCTGAGGGCTTGGTTGTAAACAATGGATTGTGTGATGTGGTCTGGATGACAGTTGGAGGCATGTAGGTAAGTATAGCAGTCAGTACATTTCTGGTATAGGGTAGTGACCATCGCTTATTTGTACTGTAGTGTCCAGGAAGTGGATCTCTTGTGTGGACTGGTTCAGCCTGAGGTTGATGGTAGGGTGGAAATTGTTGAAATCCAGGTGGAATTTCTCAAGGGCCTCCTTCCCGTGGGTTCAGATGATGAAGATGTCATCAATATAGCGCAAGTAGAGACCTGAGAAAGCATTGTTCTAAGTCAGCCATAAAAATATTGGCATACTGTGGGGCCATGCGAGTACCCATAGCAGTGGCCTCGTTATCACTACAAAAAGTAATTCTCCCCTCTCCACTTGATATTCACTCCTTCTTGTCAACTGTTCGGAATGGGCCACTTCCACCCTAATTGAATTGTCCTCTTTAGCACTGACTCCCACTTGGTAAGGCAACTCCCATCTTTTCATGTGCTCTGTATTTATACCTGCTTACTGTATTTTTCACTCCATGCATCTGATGAAGTGGGTTATATCCCACAAAATTTGTTAGTCTCTAAGATGCCACAAGGACTCCTCATTGCTTTTACTGAAACAGACTAACACAGCTACCTCTCTGAAACCTGTCTTTTAAAAAACTTCTGTTTTCCAGGGCTTTGTGAATGCTGGACCCTAGCTAGGAAAACAGAGTAAAAGTCTAGTGTGCTGTATTTTTCACGATGTATAAAGACCCAGTCAAAGGCTGATCTGATTATCATTTCCTTCAGACTGAGCTCATGGCTTGCCTCACTCTGATAGGGGTATGTGGAAGGTAGATTGATGGATTCAAGTGAATCCCAGAACTCTGTGATCTACATCTAGAGTGCTTATCACTGTGGATCCAAGTGCCTTGACCTGAAGAAGAGCTCTGCAACAGAAGTTGGTCCAATAAAAGATACTACCTTACCCACCTTGTCTCTCTAATACAGTGATTCACATTTGCACAGAGGTATCCGTAGTGGACTCTACACGTCACCTATCCATGATACAGCAGCATTGCTTGAAGTGTTTATTCAGGTTTATCACCTTTTGGTCACAAAAAGGACTTTTACAAAAACCTGAGTCTTGAGGCCCACTCCAAAAGCAGTTGGGAGAGCTCATCTCCTCAGGTAGGTCATTCCAGAGTCTGTAGGCATCAGCTGAGAACACCTTGTCTCCAGCTCTCCCAGTTCCATAGAAGGCATTGGCAGCTGCATTATCCCAGAGGAGAGGTTCATAAATGAAGATATAGTCTCTAATATAGCTGGCCCAACCTTGACAACTAAGAGAATCTCTACACTGCCCCACAGTTCAGACGACAGAGGTATGAATAGCAGTATGCACCAAAGTGCTGCCTGTAACTCCCCTGTGCGCACACTGCAGGGGCTTACTAAAATGTTCCCAGTTTGCATTAGCATAGTCCTCTTCAAACAGGACTACATTAATGTGAACTAGGAACTGTTTAGTTCCTGTCCACAGCATACACACGGGGAAGTTACAGTGTGGCTCTCTGGTGCACACTGCTATTCACGCCCCATAGTCCAAACTGCAAGGCACTGTAGACGTAGCCTTACAGCCAAGACTAAGCTCTTGAATTAGCACCCATAGAATCTGAATCATTGGAGTAAGCAGAGCACAAGTGTGATGTAGTCTCAGATGTTTGTCCTGGTAAGGAGAACCCTCAGAGGGATAACATTGTCATCCACTAGACTACAGTGTCATTGCCCTTATGTGACCACCACCAACTCCCCTTGTCTCTTGCTTGGGTTTTTGGCTCTTCTCCTTCAGAGATTCATAGTTTACGGCCAGAAGGGAATATTAGATCATCTAGTCTGACTCCAGTAGATCATCCATAGAACTACATGCATTTCCCCTTGTAAATAATCCCAGTAACTTCTTTGTCTTCCGGAAAGGCATCCAGTCTTATTTTGAAGCCATCAAGAGATGGAGAATCCACCTTGGTACTTTGTTCCAGTGGTAAATCACCCTCACTGTTTAAAAAAAGAAACAGTGGCTAATTTCTAATTTGAATTTGTCTGGGTTAGCTTCCAGCCACAGGTTTTTGTTATGCCTTTCTCTGCTAAATTAAAGAGCCAATTAGTACCCTGTTTTTTCTCCCCCTGAAGATACTTATACATTGTAATCAGGTCACCTCTCAATCTTTTTTTGATAAGCTTCTTTTTGATAAACAGATTCAGCTCTTTAAGTCTCTGTCACTACAAGACATTTTCTCCCACCCTTCAATAATTTCTGTGGCTCTTTTTTGGCCCCTTCTCCAATTTCAGACAGCTGCAGTGGCACAGGAGCCAGCAAACAGAGCTGTAAACTGGGGAGCTTGAGTGGGAGGTTTTGTATTGAGGTGCTTGTTTGGGGGTTGTTTTTGCTGTGGGTGTTGGTGTTTTGGTGTGGTTTGTGTTTCCAAATACAAATTCCCTAATGGGATTTAGGTGGGAAGGCTATTACAAATACAGAGGCAGCAGGGGGAGTGACCCATGTAGTGGAAGACACAATGAGGATGACTGGATGTGGATGCTGTGGTATGTACATGATCCTGGAGGGGGTACCTGGTAAGAGTTTCATCTGCATGAAGCGCCATATGATAGAGCTGATGGAAGAAAAGATCCGAGGATTGGAGATGCAGGTGAAAGTCTGGTTGAGTTTAGAAGGGGGTTCAAGCGGATTATGGAGCAAAGACATGAGGCGGCTGAAGGGAAAAGCTCAGACTTGCAGATGGAAGCAGGAATGAAGAATTCTGAGGGGAGACTGCTGGGTGAAGAAAATGGACAGGGGAAGCATGTGACTAAGAGAACCAGGCAGAGGAAAAGACGGGCTAGTGAAGGAGAAATAGAGCTCAAGAACAGGTTTGCAGAGTTGGAAAATGAAGAAGGGGCTCAGCAGGTGGTCACTGAAGGTGGAAGGGCAAGGAAGAAGAGAAGAGTGGCTAGTCCTATAGGAAAAGGGGAAGAGTCAATGGAGACTACACCAAATATGAGCCCCAGGAGGATACAGGATGGGTTGAAGAGGATTACAAGGGAGAATAGGAATGGAAAGAACTTGCAGCCAGAGGGAACAGGGGATAGACCGGAGAATCGCACTGTCACTAGGAAAAGGCAGGTCTACGTGATCGGGAACTCCTTACTGAGAAGGATGGACAGGCCTGTAACCAGAGCTGATCCAGAGAATAGAGGGGTGTGCTGTCTTCCAGGTGCTAAAATACAGGATGTGCACCTGAGGTTGAAAAGGATCCTAAAGGGACCAGGAAAGAATCCACTGATCGTCCTTCATGAGGGAACAAATGATACCAGTAGATTCTCGCTAGAATGTATCAAGGGAGATTATGCCAGGCTGGGGAAGACGCTTAAGGAAATCGAGGCTCAGGTGATCTTCAGTGGGATTCTGCCTGTTCCTAGAGAAGGACAACAAAGGTGTGACAAGATTATGACTATCAACAGATGGCTTAGGCAGTGGTGCTATAGGGAGGGCTTTGGGATGTATGGCCACTGGGAGGCATTCATGGACAGAGGACAGTTCTCTTGGGATAGACTTCATCTGAGTAGGGAAGGAAATAGACTTCTAGGATGGAGGCTGGCACAACTGATTAAGAGAGCTTTAAACTAGGAATCTGGGGGAGATGGTTGGGAGATGTCCAGGTAATCTCCAAGCAAGATCTTAGCATTGAGAGGGAAGAAAACAAAGTAAGAAAAGATACAGCCGTGGGTAGGAAAATGGACATGAGGAAGGGCAGTGTGGATACCAGTCTAATAGGTCATACTGGCTGTAGAATGTCCGTGTCTAATCGGGTAAAGAATGTGAGGGAGGCCAAACAGCAAAAATTAAGATGTTTATACACCAATGCGAGGAGCCTAGGTAACAAAATGGAGGAACTAGAGCTACTGGTGCAGGAAGTGAAACCAGATATTCTAGGGATAACAGAAACATGGTGGAATAGTAGTCATGACTGGACTACAAGTATTGAAGGGAATGTGCTGTTTAGGAAAGACAGAAATAAAGGTAAAGGTTGTGGAGTAGCATTGTATATCAATGATGAGGTAGAATGTAAAGAAATAAGAAGCAATGGAATGGATAAGACAGAATCCATCTGGGCAAAAATACATTGGGGAAGAAAACTACTAGAGCCTCCCCTGTGATAGTGCTTGGAGTGTGCTATAGACCACCGGGATCTAATTTGGATATGGATAGAGCCTTCTTTAATGTTTTTTATTAAGTAAATACTAATGGAAACTGTGTGATCATGGGAGACTTTAACTTCCCAGATATAGACTGGAGGACAAGTGCTAGTAATAATAATAGGGCTCAGATTTTCCTAGATGCAATAGCTGATGGATTCCTTCATCAAATAGTTGCTGAACCAACAAGAGGGGATGCCATTTTAGATTTGGTTTTGATGAACAGTGAGGACCTCATAGAAGAAATGATTTTAGGGGACAACCTTGGTTCGAGTGCTCATGAGCTAATTCAGTTCAAATTGAATGGAAGGATAAACAAAAATAAATCTGTGACTAGGGCTTTTGATTTCAAAAGGGCTGACTTTCAAAAATTAAGGAAATTAATTAGGGAAGTGGATTGGAAGAATTTATGGTTCTAAAGGCAGAGGAGGCCTGGGATTACTTCAAGTCAAAGCTGCAGAAGCTATCGGAAGCCTACATCCCAAGAAAGGGGAAAAAATTCATAGGCAGGAGTTGTAGACCAAGCTGGATGAGTAAGCACCTCAGAGAGGTGATTAAGAAAAAGCAGAAAGCATACAGGGAGTGGAAGATGGGAGAGATCAGCAAGGAAAGCTACCTTATCGAGGTCAGAACATGTAGGGATAAGTTGAGAACGGCTAAAAGTCAAGTAGAGTTGGACCTTGCAAAGGGAATTAAAACCAATAGTAAAAGGTTCTATAGCCATATAAATAAGAAGAAAACAAAGAAAGAAGAAGTGGGACCGCTAAACACTGAGGATGGAGTGGAGGTTAAGGATAATCTAGGCATAGCCCAATATCTAAACAAATACTTTGCCTCAGTCTTTAATGAGGATCTTAGGGATAATGGTAGCATGACAAATGGGAATGAGGATATGGAGGTGAATATTACCATATCTGAGATAAAAGCGAAACTCAAACAGCTTAATGGGACTAAATCGGGGGGCCCAAATAATCTTCATCCAAGAATATTAAAGAAATTGGCACATGAAATTACAAGCCCATTATCAAGAATTTTTAATGAATCTGTAAACTCAGGGGTTGTACCGTATGACTGGAGAATTGCTAACATAGTTCCTATTTTTAAGAAAGGGAAAAAAGGTGATCTGGGTAACTACAGGCTTGTTAGTTTGACATCTGTAGTATGCAAGGTCTTGGAAAAAATTTTGAAAGAGAAAGTAGTGAAGGACATTGAGGTCAACGGTAAATGGGACAAAATACAACATGGTTTTACAAAAGGTAGATCATACCAAACCAGTCTGATCTCCTTCTTTGAGAAAGTAACAGATTTTTTAGACAAAGGAAACACAGTGAATCTAATTTACCTAGATTTCAGTAAAGCGTTTGATATGGTGCCACATGGGGAATTATTAGTTAAATTGGAAAAGATGGGGATCAATATGAAAATTGAAAGGTGGATAAGGAATTGGTTAAAGGGGAGACTGCAGCAGGTCATACTGAAAAGTGAACTGTCAGGCTGGAGGGAGGTTACCAGTGGAGTTCCTCGGGGATCAGTTTTGGGACCAATCTTATTTAATCTTTTTATTACTGACCTCAGCACAAAAAATGGGAGCTAATAAAGTTTGCGGATGATACAAAGCTGGGCGGTATTGCCAATTTAGAGAAGGACCGGGATATCATACAGGAGAATCTGGATGACCTGTAAACTGGAGTAATAGTAATAGGATGAAATTTAATAGTGAGAAGTGTAAGGCCATGCATTCAGGGATTAATAACAAGAATTTTAGTTATAAACGTCAATTAGAAGTAACGGAGGAGGAAAAGGACTTTGGAGCATTGGTTAACCACTGGATGACTATGAGCCGTCAATGTGATATGGCCGTGAAAAAAGCTAATGTGGTCTTGGGATGCATCAGGTGAGGTATTTCCGGTAGAGATAAGGAGGTGTTAGTACCGTTATACAAGGCACTGGTGAGACCTAATCTGGAATACTGTGTGCAGTTCTGGTCTCCCATGTTTAAGAAGGATGAATTCAAACTGGAACAGATACAGAGACGGGCTACTAGGATGATCCGAGGAATGGAAAACCTGTCTTATGAAAGGAGACTCAAGGAGCTTGGCTTGTTTAGCCTAACTAAAAAAAGGTTGAGGGGAGATATGATTGCTCTCTCTATGTATATCAGGGGATAAATACCGGCGAGGGAGAGGAATTATTTAAGCTCAGTACCAATGTGGACACAAAAACAAATGGGTATAAACTGGCCATCAGGAAGTTTAGATTTGAAATTAGACGAAGGTTTCTAACCATCAGAGGAGTGAAGTTTTGGAATAGCCTTCCAAGGGAAGCCGTGGGGGCAAAAGACCTATCTGGCTTCAAGATTAAACTTGATAAGTTTATGGAGGAGATGGATGGTATGATGGGATAACATGTTTTGGCAATTAATTGATCTTTAACTATTCACGGTAGCTGGGGGGAGGGATAGCTCAGTGGTTTAAGCATTGGCGTGCTAAACCCAGGATTGTGAGTTCAATCCTTGATAGGGCCATTTAGGGATCTGGGGCAAAAATTGGGGACTGGTCCTCCTTTGAGCAGGGGGTTGGACTAGATGACCTCCTGAGGTCCCTTCCAACCCTGTTATTCTATGAATAAATAGGCCCAATGGCCTGTGAAGGGTTGTTAAATGGGGTGGGATCTGAGTTACTACAGAGAATTCTTTCCTGGGTATCTGGCTGGTGAATCTTGCCCACATGCTCAGGATTCAGCTGATCGTCATATTTGGGGTCAGGAACGAATTTTCCTTCAGGGCAGATTGGAAGAGGCCCTGGGGGTTTTTCGCCTTCCTCTGTAGCATAGGCATGGGTGACTTGCTGGAGGATTCTCTGCACCTTGAAGTCTTTAAACCATGATTTGAGGACTTCAATAGCTCAGACATAGGTGAGAGGTTTATTGCAGGAGTGGGTGGGTGAGATTCTGTGGCCTGCATTGAGCAGGAGGTCAGACTAGATGATCATAATGGTCCCTTCTGACCTTAATATCTATGAATCTATGAATTTCTCAACATGCTTTTTAAAAGGTGGACACCAGACTTGTATTCAGTATCTCACCAATGCCTTGCACAGAAGTAAAAGCACCGTCCAGTTCCAACTCACTACTCTCTTGTTCATACATCCAAGAATTGCATTAGCCGAAGCTTCGCATTGCTAAGAGCTCATGTTCAGTTGCTTGTCCATTATCACCACAAAATCCTTTTTAAAGTCGCTGCTTTCCACAATACAGTCCCCCAGTCTGTAGGTATGGCCTGCATTCCTTGCTCCTTGATACGACCTTGTATTTGGCTATATTAACATGCATTTTTTTGAATGAGCCCAGCTTATCAAGTGCTAAAGATTGCTCTGTATGACTTCCCAGTCCTCATTGTTATTACCACTCTGCCAATCTTTGTTACATGCAAACTTTATCAACAGTGATTTTATATTTACTTCCATATAATTGAGGAAAATGTTGAATAGGGGCAGCCTATAACTGATCCTTGCGGAACCCCACTGAATACACACTCATTCAGTGAGGATTCCCCATTGATAACTACTTTTTGAGATATGTGTTGGTGGTAACACATCCCCCACAACATGTGGGAGCAGACACCTTTTTCTGTGGCCCTTGACCATGACTAAGTGAGAGATGTATGGTTCTTAAAATTTTTACCCCTCAGCACTTCTCCTTAGGAGATACAGCATTCTTTCCTCTGGGTATGTGTAATTGTGAAACCTCTCCTCAAAGGTGCCCTCTTGGGTCTAGAGGCATTGCAGGGGGCCCTTGTCTCTGGCACTCCCTAGTGACCATTTTATTGGTCCCGTAATGGCCTTTCCGAGCCTTTGTCTTCTTCCAATTCTCTGTCGGGGTCTTCTGTGGCCTGGCCTTTGGGTCAGTCACATAAAAGTTCAAACTCCTTCCGGGGTAACAAAAGATCCAAATATATCTTCAAACTAAAACTCTTCTGCCCCTTTTGGGCCACTCTAACATTTTCTTCTTTGCATCCCCTCCTGGGTAAGGTGGCCACTTGCAGAGTCACAGAATACTGGACATTCTGGTACTTCCAGGAATGACATGGGCCTACCACAATGATGTAATCCACTGCCTCAACATGTCTTCACAAGTACATATGTGCAAGGTCACACCAAATGGAGGACACCATTTTAAAGAGCATACTGTCCCACCCTCACCAGCATAACCTTGCATGCATGATGTGTGCGAGGTTATGCTGGGGGGAGAAGGGAGGGAGAGCGGTGTGCTCTTCATTAGGCCATCCCACGTCTGATACCAGACAAAACCACACCTGGTTTTGTCTCAGTACCAGATAATGGACTAACATTAAAAAAGCAAGACTGTCTGGTTTAAAACCAGACCAAGGGCTTGTCTCCTCCTGGGTCTTGAAGAGTTCCTGCTCTGCTGATTCTTGTTCAGTAGGATTCCTTCCCCAGGGATGCGGGCAGTTTACCTCAGGGATCTCTCCGACCCACGCAAGCCCCGTCTCTGTGTCACCCGCACAGGAGCCTGACCTGCTCCTTGTGTGTCTTGTCCAGCCTGACTTCCCCAGGCCTTTACCAGACAGAGAACTGTCTCCTTGCTCCTCTCTCCGGGGTCTCTCCCTCCCTAATTGCACTCTCCACTCTGTTTACATTCTTTTCCCAACCCTTTCACAGCTGGGGTCACCAATTACCATTAAATTGCCATATCATCATCAGCTGGGGCTAGTTGGTAGAACACAGGGAAGGCTGAGCCCCGCTTGCCTTAAACAGCCAGCCAGCCTCTGACAAGATGTCCGCATGAAACAATCATACAACAGCCATCTTAAAACAACTAAGCTTTATCAAAAACAGAGAAAATGGAATAGAAACAAACAAACAAACAAAAAGAAAAGGCTTGCATTTACACGTCTCAGAAACCAGACAATGCATTTTCAGCTCAGTTGCAGAGGAAAAAAGAAAGAAAAATAGCTTTCACCCCTTGAAAATAATCCCATCTCTCTGTTCAGCACTCCCTGTTCAGCCTGCCATCATCACTTGCTGTCTAGGGAGAGGCTTTCTGTGTTGTGTCCAGAGATCTTTCTTGTTGAGCCTACATTGCCCAGGGTTATTCCCATTTTCCAACCCAGTTGTTTCCAGTTAATTGCACACACAACAGGATCTGGACTTTTTGCTTTCTTTAAGGCCTACACACAGTTTTTGTACCCATTTAACTACTTCAGTTAGGTGATATAATTTTTATTTTTTATTGTTACAATTTAATCTGTACAATCACCGTAGCATGGATTCTATATGCAGCACCATATAAAGATGTCTTACCCCAGGATAGCTTATTCTCCTGACCTTAGTGGAATAACAGTGCACACACTTGGGGGGGGGGGTCCTACCACTTTAACTAGACCAGTTTCAAAGGGATATCATTAAAACATGCAAAAAATGTGTGTGGACCAGCACTAAGATATCCTATTGAGGATACAAAGACCTTTCACGATGATTAATAGCTATCTTTTAACTGCTTAGCTCAGGGATCATATTCTACACATTCTTGTCTGCTCAGAACCCAGCTTATCCAGCCTCTGGTTTCAAACCTTTTAATCAATTTCCCTCCAAGCAATTTTTATTCTGCTAAAATATGCATATGAATTCTGGGCCCCACAACTTCCATCACATTTTGTAATCAACTTTTGGTCAATGCCTGTCAATGCACTGGCCCCCAGATACACACACCCAACACATCACCTTTGAAAGTGGTGAGTGTTGTTCGCAGAAGGCCTGAAAACAAATGGAGCAGCAGGGGAAAGCTGAGAGTGTTGGTAGCAGAAGATGTCCTCTGAATCTGACCAACTGCGGCACAGACTCTTTTTTGCTGTGGTGGAAGCTAAAGCTTTGAATACATTAAACGTTATTTTTATTTTTTAAAAGAAATACTTCAGTGCCGCACTATCGCTGGGGCAGCTCCAATGGGGCCAGCAATGTGCTAGTGTAACCCCTTTCTTTTTTTCTTTTTTTCTGGTGTTCAGCCAAAACCATTATTTCTGCAATTACAGCTGCTGTTTCTAGTTGCTCTGAGTTGATATGGAAACATTCCCAGACAAGGTGGCAATATGGAGGCTTACATGACTGCAAACAAGTAGTGCTATTTCAGCACACTAGAGGGGGCGAGGGAAGTTGTTAACCATGCTCAGCAGCTGGTCTGAAGCTGGCATGGAAGGCTGCACAGAGGGAAGACATTCCTGCATGTACACATCCGCATCCTTAGTTAGAAGCTGAAAGCTTCTAACCAAGCATTAGCGAGTTTAATCAGGGGTACAAAATTGGTAGCCAGGATGAGCACCAGTCAGATTCAGCCCAGCTGTGCAGGGAGAAGTTAGAGCTGCCTGGGGTAACCCAGTTGTAGCTCAATACAGTTTTCTGTAATTTTACAGGTTTGTTGGACATTGCTGCTCTGCAGTAACGGGTATTATATGTTAGTCCCAAGAAGAAAAATAAGTATTTTTTTCATAAAGCAATGGGTTATAGTTAAGGGGATAGGAAAGTTTGCTACTTGCCTTAAAAGATTGCTGCCTTACTCTTCTTATTCTAAGAAGCAATCTTAGAATTAAGTAAGGAAGGCAGATGTATTTGTGTGAATATATATATATTGTTGAGACATGAGGTATGGCTCTGGGCCCTGATGGATAGAGAACAGGTCAGATCCAACCCAGCCCTTCAGAGAAAAGGTAGAGCTGCCGGGGATTACCCAGAATGAATGTGTGGGTTGGATGGATCTCAGTACAATTTCCAGTAATTTTACAGATGTCAGGGGGGTTGAGACTGGGAAAATGCCATAAAGGAAAAATCAGTAGCCTGGAGGCCAAATGTCTTTGTGAGTTGTATTACATCATTGAACCAAAGACACCATGTGAACCTAACAGCTATAGAAACTATCAGCTTTTTCTACTTAAAGCTATGTATGTGCTCAATATTGTGGTTGCTGAAACAATTGGTTATACGGTACAATTAAAAGTTTTATCTAATATAATCCCAGAATGATCCTACGTGAAAGCAGATCTCTAATTGTCAAAAGTTCCAATCCCTGTACTTATTTTGTGAAGTTCATATATCTATATATAAGGGTTTAGGCCCTGTATTATACTTTTCCTTTAGAGGAAAATAACAAATCTCTAGTTAGTGATGTTAGTATGGTTTATTTTTGGAGTGTTATTCAGAAAAAAATAAATCTGAAACTGCAAAGTGTGTGTGGGTGTGTGTGAGAGTGAGTGAGTGTGTGTGAGAGAGAGAGTTAGTTAACAGTCTTATGGTAAAGACTGGTATTAGGTTCCTACAGAAAATCCAGCCGTAGTCTCTCGCAAGGATATGAATTCATGATTTGTGAAAATGCTTTAAGTCAGATAGAGGAATTCTGTAACTGGTAAGTAAATTGACTTCCCTGGATGTAGGTCACACTAGTATAGGCTAGGCAAAGGCATTTTTGACCACAGCATCCTCTAAGCCGGCTCAGAGCTAGTTTAGGCAACATGGTTAAAATGCCTGTTCCTAGTCTATACTTCCACTATCTCCAGGGAATCCACATGGTCGATAGTGCAAATATGGGAGATTCTCCGAATAGTGATAATGCAGGCACAGCCTAATATGTGATTCATTCCCTGCATCATAGCACTGGTAAAGTCTCAAGTAGCAGAACTCCTTCAAGTAACGAGCAAGCCAACTAATCTGGACTCTCTCCTTTCAGAGACATGAGTTCTTTCTTGTGAACAGTTTTCAAGCTGCTTTACAGCTAATATTTCTCAGATCTGTGACAGTCTGCTCAGTATTATTGGACAGTGTCAGGAAAGGAGAAGGCAAATATGCCATTTTCTTTTGTTCGATTTGACCTGGTAGAGTAGACATGATTTCCTCTGAGACAAATCATGGGGAGAAATCCTGGCTCCATTTAAGTCAATGACAAAATTCCCATTGATTTTGTGGAGGCAGGCTTTTACCCTTGCTCCTCAGTATTGGTGCAATGAAGTAGATAGCCTTTTTCCTCACTATTGAGGACTCTTAATGACTCTCCAGTGTGAACAAGGAGCCTGCTGCTTTAAAACAAGTAATTCATAGAATCATAGAATATCAGGGTTGGAAGGGCTCAGGAGTTCATCTAGTCCAACCCCTATACTATACTATAATTTGTCTAGGGCCCTCTGTATCCTATCCCTACCCTCCAGCGTATCTACCAGTCCTCCCAGTTTAGTGTTATCTGCAAATTAGCTGAGAGTGCAGTCCACGCCATCCTCCAGATCATTAATGAAGATATTGAACAAAATCAGCCCCAGGACCCGCCTTTGGGACACTCTGCTTGATACCGGCTGCCAACTAGACATGGAGCCATTGATCACTACCCATTGAGCCCGACGATCTAGCCAGCTTTCTATCCATCTTATAGTCCATTCATCCAGCCCTACTTCTTTAACTTGCTGGCAAGAATACTGTGGGAAACCATATGAAAAGCTTTGCTAAAGTCAAGGAATAACACGTCCACTGCTTTCCTCTCATCCACAGAGCCAGTTATCTCATCATAGAAGGCAATTAGATTAGTCAGGCATGACTTGACCTTGGTGAATCCATGCTGACTGTTCCTGATCACTTTCCTCTCCTCTAAGTGCTTCAGAATTGATTCCTTGAGGACCTGCTCCATGATTTTTCCAGGGACTGAGGTGAGGCTGACTGACCTGTAGTTCCCTGGATCCTGCTCCTTCCCTTTTTTAAAAATGGGCACTACATTAGCCTTTTTCCAGTTGTCCATGACCTCCCCCGATCGCCATGAGTTTTCAAAGCTAATGGCTAATGACTCTGCAATCACATCCGCCAACTCCTTTAGCACCCTCGGATGCAGCGCATTGGCCCCGTGGACTTGTGCTCATCCAGCTTTTCTAAATAATCCTGAACCACTTCTTTCTCCACAAAGGGCTGGTCACCTCCTGCCCATGCTGTGCTGCCCTGTGCAGCAGTCTGAGAGCTGATCTTGTTCATGAAGACAGAGGCAAAAAAAGCATTGAGTACATTAGCTTTTTCCACATCCTCTGTCACTAGGTTGCCTCCCTCATTCAGTAAGGGGCCCACACTTTCCTTGACTTGATTAAGTTCTTCCTCAAGAAACCTCAAGAAACCATTTCTTTATGTCATCAGTTTTTACACAGTCTATAACCTCCCCTTCTGGAGAAGTTTATAAAGATGATCATGAATGGCCATCTCCATAGGCATCTGGATTTCTCCAACTGCTATAATCCTTAACACTTAGGTTTCAAGTCTGCATATAGCACAGATCACAATGATACATCTGATGGTTGATATTTGGCAATAGAAAAAAGTTATAGACTCCATTATTAGTGGTGGTGGTGTTACATGTAAGGGCCCTAATCAAGGATTGGCACCCCATCATGCAAGGCGCTATCCAAACATTTGCTAAAGGAAATTCCTGGTCCAATCAGTTTAGTCCATGCTGATTCTATTGGATCTTTCAAAAGCCTTTAATAAAGCTGTCCACAAGGCACTGCTGATTCTTTTGCAAGACCAGGCAAGGGCAGATGGGGTTACTTGACAGTGAGTCCTTTCCTTCGTTTCATAGCTTTGTTTCATAGCTATGTCAGTTAGGGGCATGATTTTTTTTCACACTCCTAACCAACATCATTTTTCCAGAAAACCTTTTAGCTGTAGACCAAGCCTGACTGTTGTACTGTTGTATTCAGAAGCAGCCAAGTTGGATCATTTATTTGATAGCTTTTGAGTTATATAAGTAAAACAGCACTATGACCACCAAAGGGAGCTCTTGTAGAAACATAATAGAAAATGACTTTAGGCTCCCTCTCATTGCCCTGGCTGTTAGGGAACTTCTCCCACTTCCTCCATGGTGTCCATTGCACTTGGCAGGATTGCTGTTGCTTGCTTTCATCAGAGTTGAAGCCCAGATAGAAGAGGCCAGAGTGTTCTCTGTCATGGGTTCCTGTCAGTGGAATTTGCTCCCACTTGATGTCCATTAACACCTGAATGTATCTGTTTTTAAGAGAGAATATTGCCTAGCACAGAATGATTGATGGTGCATGGGAATAAACTGAGCTGCGGTTTTGTAGTGTTTTTTGGTTTATTCATTGCCTGAAAACTTTGGAAAAACCCCCCACAAATAAATATTCTATTTTATATTTGTGCATAAGAATGTCTATTAAACACATTACACAGGAATGGCTAAACATACTTTTCACACACAAATCATTTTATTTAATCTTTTATATTTTTAGTGTATCTGTTACTGTAGCATACATGGAAATAGTAGCAGAATTCCCAAGTGCCTAAGAGTTTATCTGTCTACTGATATCTTTTATAGACAGTAGATTTTAAACAAAGAACATATAACAAAAACTCATTCTCAACGGGTTGTGCACACCCCATCGATAACAGCAAGAGAGATCACCCTCTTTATCTGCCTATCAATCTGCCTATCAATGAATATTGCTTTTGTCTTTTCTAGAATAAGCTCCACATACCTTCCTATCTCAGCCAACCTAGTTGTGACTCATATTTTCAAAGAGCACCCACAATGCTGAGTTCGTCTGAAAATGTGATCCCAGCTGTGCTAACCTCACAAATCTGACCCTGGGCCATCCAGATCAAATAACGAAGAGAGGGAGCTTGTGTGTAATTTAATTATTTTTTTTTTTTACTCTTAACTGATATGCACCTTAAACTTTGGATGTTGAAGAAGGAAGATGTTCGAGGTATTTTCTTTCTGAACTATTCACCCTTTCTAGAATGCAATTCAGATATAAAATAAATCACTTAAAAAGGTAGATAAAATAACTTCTGGTAAGCTGCATTTCCATGAAGCTGTGAGTTAGAGGAAATATTGATGTTTAAACAACAGTAGACTAGAAAATCATTAATGGATGCAGCAGTTTGTGGGTGGGGGAAAGGATGCTTCAAAAATAGGATTCCTTGTAATGTATACAGTGAGGAAGAAAGTATCAATAATAGTATTGCCTTTCCAAAATAGTCATCCTTGATCTGATTCCTTCTGTTTGAATAAATATGACCTTTGGCAAGTTATTTTTTGTCTTTTATGTGGTATGTCATAGGTTGTAATCAGTATGTATAGAGGGTACAGACTCAGATAAACATGGAGACTATTGATTAAAAACACAGCAGCAACTGAGCTACAAGCCCAGGATAGCTACTAAGAGTGAATTTCCACTGTGTCCCAGGAGTCACAGTGACAGGAGAACCTACACAATGCTCTGAGGCTACAGAAACTTTATAGCAATATATCTTCCTACAGAGCTGAATATAACTGCATGATCTGCAGATTATTTAAAAAATGCTTGGAATAATGACTAGGGCTGTCAACCGATTAAAAAAATAATCACAATGAATCATGAGGTTTAAAAAAATAGTCGCAATTAAAATCGCACTCTTAAACAATAGAATGCCAATGTAAATTCCGCATGGAAACATATCCTCTGGTATGGTGGCTGAAGCATGAAGGGGCATACGAATGTTTAGCATATCTGGCACGTAAATACCTTGCAATGCAGTCTACAACGGTGCCATGCGAACACCTGTTCTCACTTTCAGGTGATGTAAATAAGAAGCTGGCAGCATTATTTCCTGTAAATGTAAACAAACTTGTTTGTCTTAGCGATTGGCTGAACAAGGAGTAGAACTGAGTAGACTTCTAGGCTCTAAAATTTTGCATTGTTTTATTTTTGAGTGCAGTTATGATAAAAAATTCTACATTTGTAAGTTGCACTTTCACAATAAAGAGATTGCACTACAGTACTTGTATGAGATGTATTGAAAAATACTGTTTTGTTTATCTTTTCTACAGCACAAATATTTGTAATAAAAAATAATATAAAGTGAGCACTATATACTTTGTATTCTGTGTTGTAATTGAAATCAATATATTTGAAAATGTAGAAAAACCACCCCAAAATATTTATAACAAATTTAAATTGGCATTCTATTATTGTTTAACAGTGCAATTAAAACTGCAATTAATTGTGACTATTTTTTAATCTAGTTAATTTGTTTTGCATTAATTTCTTGAGCTAACGTGATTAATTGACAGCCCTAATAATGACCCGTTCTGCTAAAATGATTAAATGCTCCTTTAATGTTGTGAAGTTTGAAATATTAGTCCTCTTAAAATATGTATCTGAATTTGTACCATTAAATTGCTCACTCTCCAGAGTCTTCCACTCTTATTTCAGGATCACATGAAAATGGTTTGTTTTTACCTAGTGTTAAACATCATGGCAAAGGTTTAGGAATTGTGTGTTAGAGGATTTGGTATTCATAATAGATGCTGAATTGAGCCCCTCTCAGTTCACAGTTACAATCTAACATGAGTATGCCTCAAACCTGAACAGGAGTGTCCTCCTTCAGAAGTAAGGAGTAAAGCTGGTTGGGAATTTTCAAACAGAAAATGCAATTTCTGAAAAATCAAAATTTCTGGTGAGAAAATCGAAATGAAACATTTAATTTGGGATCGGTTCTATGACGGGATCCCCAGGATGCAGCCTGAGACTGTTGGACTGCTGTGCCTCCTTCACTCTCTCCAGCCTGGGCTGTCTCTCACAATGCCTTGCTAGTGACCAGCAGCAACCACTCCAGGTGCTGTGATCACTCAGCACAACCGCATGTGGAGCCCCACACCCAGCTATATTGCATGAATGCTCCCAGAGCCACTCATGAATCATAGAGAGAAAGGCACCAGAGTCAAATCCCCCCCAGCTCCCAGCACTGTACCCCAGGAATATACTGTCTTATTAATTGGTTCACCACTTCAACAATGGAAAGTGGACATACACCAGCCTTTGCAAAACCTGAGCAGATTTGCCCCACACTTCAGACAAACTCACTGGTAAAGAGAAATAATTAAACAAATTTATTGACTATAAAGATGGATTTAAGTGATATTAAGTAATAGGCAAAAAGTCCGAGTTAGTTACCAAAAGAAATAAAATATATGCACGCAGTCTACACTCTCAACCCTATTAACCTGGGCAACAACTAGATTGAGCAGTTTTTTTCTCACCCCACTGGATATTGTAATCCTTAATATACAAGTTTGTTCTTTAAACAAACCGTATATCGGGGGGCACAGTGATCCCACAGTGGCAGGCTACACCCCAGGGAGTCACAGGTTCAACCTCAAATGAAATAGTTTGTTTCGTTGAACTACGCTGAAATGTTTTGTTTTGAATAAGCTAAATAACACATAAAACTGTTTCCTGATCAGCATGTTGCCTTTTGGAATTTGTAATTCAGAACCCTATTCTCTCCAATGGGCCAAGCTCCCTCGAGGACTACATCTCCCATAATACAAGCAGATTTCCCTCTAACCTAGCTCAGCATGGTGCATCATGGGAGTCACATGAATGTGGGTCTATCATGGGATATGTAGTCCTGCCAAGTGGAAAAGATCTCAGAAGGAATCCCGACAGTTGCAAGACTGTACCATGTCCTCAATTTGACTGCACATGCCTGGCCAAAAGACACCATCTTGAGATCACCTTTTACATAGCTCTGCTCCCAGGTGACTTGCATGAATAACAGCGAAGATCTACCAATGTGATATATGCCATCATGTGCCAGCAATGCCCCTCTGCCATGTACATTGGCCAAACTGGACAGTCTCTACGTAAAAGAATGAATGGACACAAATCAGACGTCAAGAATTATAACATTCAAAAACCAGTTGGAGAACACTTCAATCTCTCTGGTCACTCGATCACAGACCTAAGAGTGGCTATACTTCAACAAAAAAGCTTCAAAAACAGACTCCAACGAGAGACTGCTGAATTGGAATTAATTTGCAAACTGGATACAATTAACTTAGGCTTGAATAGAGACTGGGAATGGATGAGTCATTACACAAAGTAAAACTATTTCCCCATGGTATTTCTCCCTCCCACCCCACCCCCCACTGTTCCTCTGATATTCTTGTTAACTGCTGGAATTAGCCTACCTTGCTTGTCACCATGAAAGGTTTTCCTCCTTTCCCCCCCCCTGCTGCTGGTGATGGCTTATCTTAAGTGATCACTCTCTTTACAGTGTGTATGATAAACCCATTGTTTCATGTTCTGTGTGTGTGTGTGTGTATATAAATCTCTCCTCTGCTTTTTCCACCCAATGCATCCGATGAAGTGAGCTGTAGCTCACGAAAGCGTATGCTCTAATAAATGTGTTAGTCTCTAAGGTGCCACAGGTACTCCTTTTCTTTTAGCGAAGATCTCTTTTCCGAGACTTTCCAGTACTATGATTCTGTGACTTTAAAGACAACTCCATCTTGCACACTTAGCTCCGGTCTATATAACCAATAAGCATGGATATCCTCTGGTACTTCAGGTCTCTTGTCTGGCCATCCTTGCAAAATAGTTTGTCTTAATCTTTACAGGACAACATCATTTGCAGTAGCTGCTTGAAATTCTTTCAGTTTCTGTTCTGAAATAGGCAAAAAAAGACATCAAGAAATATATTGCATCATCAGGTTCCTCTGAATTTACTCCTTCACCATGCAATATTTATGTTCTGGATAAAGTGTCAGCAATAGCTAACTCTTTTCCTGGTCTGTATTCATCTTCAATTGATATTTCTGGAGTATTCGTAACCATCTTTGAATCCTTGATGGAGCACTGTTCAAAGGTTTTCTGAAAATAGCCTCAAAAGGCTTGTGGTCTGTATCCACAGCTATGTTTTTTCTAGGGCTGTCAATTAATCGCAGTTAACTCACACAATTAACTCAAAAAAATTAATCGCAGTTTTAATCACACTGTTAAACAATAGAATACAAATACCAATTGAAATTTATTAAATATTTTGGATGTTTTTACACATTTTCATATGTATTGTATTCTGTGTTGTAATTGAAATCAAATTGTATATTATTTTTATTATAAATATTTGCACTGTAAAAATGAAAAATAGAAATAGTATTTTGTAGTTCACCTCATACAATATATTGTAATGCAATCTCTTTTTCCTGAAAGTGCAACTTACAAATATAGATTTTTTTTGTCATATAACTGCACTCAAAAACAAAACAATGTAAAACTTCAGAGCCTACAAGTCCACTCAGTCCTACTTCTTGTTCAGCCAATCGCTAAGATAAACAAGTTTGTTTACATTTACAGGAGATAATGCTGCCCTCTTCTTATTTACAATGTCACCAGAAAATGAGAACAGGTATTTTCATGGCATTTTTGTAGCTGGCATTGCAAGGTATTTACGTGCCAGCTATGCTAAACATTCATATGCCTCTTCATGCTTTGGCCACTATTCCAGAGGAAATGCTTCCATCCTGATGATGCTTGTTAAAATATAATGTGTTAAATAAATTTGTGACTGAACTCCTTCGGGGAGAATTGTATGACCCCTGCTCTGTTTTACCCAGATTCTGCCATATATTTCATGTTTATAGCATTCTTGGATGATGACCCAGCACATGTTGCTCATTTTAAGAACACTTGCACTGCAGTTTTGACAAGACGTAAAGAAGGTACCAATATGAGATTTCTAAAGATAGGTACAGCACTCGACCCAAGGTTTAAGAATCTAAAGTGCCTTTCAAAATCTGAGAGGGACAAGATATGGAGCATGCTTTCAGAAGTCTTAAAAGAGCAACACTCTGATGCACAAACTACAAAACCTGAACCATCAAAAAAGAAAATCAACCTTGTGCTGATGGCTTCTGACTCAGATGATGAAAATGAACATGTGTCAGTCTGCACTTCTTTGGATTGTAATCGAGCAGAACCTGTCATCAGCATGGACACATGTCCCTTGAATGGGGGTTGAAGCATGAAGGGATATATGAATCTTTAGCGCATCTGTCATGTAAATATCTTGCAATGTTGGATACAACAGTGCCATGCAAATGCCTGTTCTCACTTGCAGGTGACATTGTAAACAAGAAGAGGAGAGCATTATCTCCTGCAAATGTAAACAAACTTGTTTGTCTGAGTGATTGGCTGAACAAGAAGTAGGACTGAGTGGACTTGCAGGCTCTATAAAATTTTACATTGTTTTATTTTTGAATGCAGTTTTTTTTACATAATCCTATATTTGTAAGTTCAACTTTCATGATAAAGAGATTGCACTAAAGTACTTATATTAGGTGAATTGAAAAATATTATGTCTTTTTTTACAGTGCAAATACTTGTAATCAAAAAATATAAACTGAACACTGTATACTTTCTATTCTGTGTTGTGATTGAAATCAATATATTTGAAAATGTAGAAAACATCCAAAATATTTAAATAAATGGCATTCTATTATTGTGTAAAATTTTTTTAATCGCTTGACAGCCCTAGTTTTTTCCTATAGATAAACTGATGAAACTGAGTACAGGCAAATACCATTGCCAGCATTTATTTCTCTATATGTGCATAGTTCTGTTGTGCAGTTGTCAGAGCTTTAGAGGCATAAGCAACAGGAACCCTGTTTTGCAGCTATACAGTCCCTAATCCAGTAGAACTTGCATCCACTGATGCAATAACTGGTTCTTTGACATTAATGTACTTCAGCACAGGTACCCTTGTACGCAATTGTTCAAGTGTTCATATGCCACCTCATGCATTGGCATCCAGGTGAACTTGAATCTTTTCCAAACAGTTGTCTTAAAGGAGTTGCTTCTGTTGATGTGTGCAGGATAAATTTCCCCAAATAAGTAACCATTCCAAGAAATCTTTGCAATTCAGCCTTGCAGGTCAATGTAGCTATTTCAGTTCTTTTCACGTTTCAGTTTAAAGGTTTTAGAACTTCTTTTTTTTTTGTTAAGTAATGCCCCAAATATTTTCTCTCTCCCAGAGCCAAATTGCATTTGCTCTGTTCAGTCACAGGTTCCTTTCACAACACGTCTAGCACTCTCCTGAGCCCTTCATTTCCCCGCACATCTGGTATTTCCCCACACCAGTATGTCATCTATATAACATTCAACACTTTCCAGACAGTTAAATGTCTGTTGGATCGCTCTTTGATATACTTCAGGAGCTGAACAGATGCTAAAAAGGAAGTCTGGTGAACCTGTACCTGCCAAATGATGTGTTGAATGTCCAGAGTCTAGAAGTTTTGTATTTGCCAGAATCTGCTACTGGCATCCAAGGCAGTGAAAATTGTAGCTCTTGCTATCTTGCTGGTGATGTCTTCTACTGTAGGCAACTGAAGATGTTCCCTTCATATTGCTTTATTCATATCGCTCAGATCCAAGCATATTCTTATTTCTTCTCAACCTGGTTTGTCTACAGTTACTGTAGAATTGATCCATTTTCTAGGATCTTCCACACTTTTTTTGTTTTTTTTACTTGCAACCAAGACTAAGATTTAGTTGGGGCCATTTTTTGTACAAGTCATGGACAGGCTACGGGCAATAAACAAAACTTCATGACCCGGGACCTGTCCATGACCTTTACTATAAATACCTCTAAATCCTAGCTGCTCTGAGCAGTCTCTGGGGGGGTGCTTCTGCTCTGGGGGGGCAGGGTGCTGCTGCTGTTCTGGGTTCCGGGGCACCGCTGGTCCTTGGGGGGATCCAGGGGGGCTGCTGCTGCTCTGGGGGGGTGGCTCAGGGCGCTGCTGCTACTGCTCTGGAGGGGCACAGGATTGGGGTGCCGCTTCTACTATGGTGCGGAACAGGGCATGGCTGCCACTGCTCTGGTTCCGCCCCCAGGACCGCTGCCTTACTTGCAACTATTCCTTATGGTGCAGTTCACTTTCTATAATGCTACTGGAACTTTACAAGGTGCATGAATTACAGGTGGTAGTTGAAGCTCATCTTTATGAGGTGCTTATCTCGCACCCACCCTAAACCTTAAAATACATCCTTGTGTTCTTTAAATATATCCCATTCACCTTCTGGTTCTTCCTTTACCACATTGACTCTTTGCACTAAGTTTAAAAGTGTCACAACCTGTAAGTCCAGTGTGACTTGTGAGTCAAATTCCAGCACCTGAAATTCCAGCAATGCTTTTTTACCCCGATACTCAAAGTCCAAGTTGCATTTATCATGTACTGGATACTTGCGCTGCAAAGTTGTCTGTCCATTAAAATGTTGTATAACTTTACAGACATTGCATTGGCCTGTGCCCCAGTATCGATTTTCCAACTCACGGTTTTCTGATCATTAGTGAGCAAATCCACATTGCACTTGTCCCTGGGAGGTTCAGTACTTAGTACTTAGTACTGAGGAACAGATCTTGCAAGTGCTCATCTGCTTCTGTGAGATTAAACATCTGTTTTTGTTCTGGCATTTCCTTTCCCAGAGTTGCATATTTTGGCTAAACAATTAACTTTCTTCCATGTGGCAAGTGCAGTGTTGTGACAAATTTTTAAAAGGTAAATGGGATGACTTGGGTAATTATAGGCCTCTTATACTGACATTGATCCCAAGCAAGATAATGGAGCAGGTGGTACAGGACTTGATTAATAAAGAACTAAAGGAGGGTAATGTAATTAATACAAATCAACATGGGTTTATAGAAAATATATAATCAAATCTGATATCTTTTTTTGATGAGATCACAAATGTAGTTGATAAAGGTAATAGTATTGATGTAATATACTTAGACTTTTGTAAGGCATTTGACTTGGTACAACATGACATTTTGATTAAAAAATGAGAATGACACAAAATCAGCAGGCCACACATTAAATACTGGCTAAATGATAGGTCTCAAAATGTAACTGCAAATGGGGATTCATCATCGAGTGGGTCGGTTTTCAGTGGGGTCCTGCAGGGATCGGTTCTTGGCCCTGTGCTATTTTAACATTTCTATTAATGAGCTGGAAGAATACATAAAATCATCCCTGATAAAGTTTGCAGATGACACAAAAATTGGGGAAATGGTAAATAATGAAGAAAACAGGTCACCGATTCAGAGCGATCTAGATAGCTTGGTAAACTGGGCGCAGGCAAACTATGTGTTTTAATACAGCTAAAAGTATACATTTAGGAACAAAGAATGTAGGCCATACTTATAAGATGGGGGACTCTATCCTGGGAAGCAGTGACTCTGAAAGAGATATTGGGGTTATAGCAGATAATAAGCTAAACATGACCTTCCAGTCTGAGGCTGTGGCCAAAAAAGCTAATGCAATCCTGGGATTGATAAACAGGGGAATCTCAAGAAGGAAGGTAGAGGTTATTTTACTTCTGTATTTTGTATTGGTGTGAGCTTTTCTGGAATACTATATCCAGTTTTGGTGCCCACAATTCAAAAACTTTGTTGATACATTGGAGAAGGTTTAGAGAAGAGCCATGAAAATGATTAAAGGATTAGAAAACATGCCTTATAGTGATAGACTCAAGGAGCTCAATCTATTTATCTTAACAAAGAGAAGGATAAGGAGTCACTTGATTACAGTCTATAAATACCTACATAAGAAAACAAATATTTAATAATGGTCTCTTCAGTCTAGCAGAGAAAGGTATAACATGGTCCAGTGGTTCGAAGTTGAAGCTAGACAATTTCAAACTGGAAATAAAAAGTGTTAATTTTTAACAGTGAGTATAATTAACCATAGAACAATTTATTAAGGGTCGTGGTGGATTCTCCATCACTGACCATTTTTAAGTCAAAATTTGATGTCTTTCTAAAAGATTTGCTCTAGGAATTATTTTGGGAAGTTCTATGACCTGTGTTATACAAGAGGTCAGACTAGGTGATCACAATGATCCCTTCTATGAATTTTCAGCATTCTTGTCCATTCCCAGGACAGTTCCTTATGGTATGGTTACAGCCACATTTCTATTCTTAGTTGCCTCTGACTGCTCTTTTTTCACTTCTCTTGATTGCAAGCTTTTATTAGCAGCAGGACACCCTCCAGTCCATGTCTGCATGTCTGGGTGGTTACTAAAGGCGGATTTATCCTGCAATGTGTGCACGTGTTCTTTTGGTGCACCCTGCCCTTTCAGTTGCTTTGCAGTCATTTCATCTGCACAACATAAGTCCACAGCACGTTCACTGGTTAAATTACTCTCCCTCAACAACGCATTGAGTCAGACACAATACCACACATGATGTGGTCTTTAATGAGTGATTCAAACACTTATCCAAATTTGCATTGTGCTGCCAGTTTTAAATCAGTCATGTATTGGTCTATAGTTTCCACATCTGTCTGACTTCTGGTGAAAAATTTGTGCCTCTGATATGTTTCACAGTGGTAGTTGTGGTAGTCTATATCGGAAAAAATGAGGAGTCCTTATAGATTCATAGATTCATAGATACTAAGGTCAGAAGGGTCCACTCTGATCATCTAGTCCGACCTCCTGCACAGTGCAGGCCACAGAATCTCACCCACCACTCCTATGAAAAACCTCACCCATGTCTGAGCTATTGAAGTCCTTAAATCATGGTTTAAAGACTTCAAGGAGCAGAGACGCCTCCCTCAAGTCAACCATGCCCCATGCTACAGAGGAAGGCGAAAAACCTCCAGGGCCTCTCCAATCTGCCCTGGAGGAAAATTCCTTCCCGACCCCAAATATGGCAATCAGCTAAACCCTGAGCATATGGGCAAGATTCACCAGCCACATACTACAGAAAATTCTTTCCTGGGTAACTCAGATCCCATCCATCTAATATCCCCTGTCAGGGGATTAGGCCTATTTACCCTGAATATTTAAAGATCAATTACTTACCAAAATCCCATTATCCCATCATACCATCTCCTCCATAAACTTATCAAGTAGAATCTTAAAACCAGATAGATCTTTTGCCTCCACTGCTTCCCTTGGAAGGCTATTCCAAAACTTCACTCCTCTGATGGTTAAAAATCTTCATCTGATTTCAAGTCTAAACTTCCTGGTGGCCAGTTTATACCCATTTGTTCTTGTGTCCACATTGGTGCTGAGCTGAAATAATTCCTCTCCCTCTCCTGTATTTATCCCTCTGATATATTTATAGAGAGCAATCATATCTCCCCTCAACCTTCTTTTAGTTAGGCTAAACAAGCCAAGCTCCTTAAGTCTCCTTTCATAAGACAAGTTTTCCATGCTTCAGATCATCCTAGTAGCCCTTCTCTGAACCTGCTCCAGTTTGAATTCATCCTTTTTAAACATGGGAGACCAGAACTGCACACAGTATTCTAGGTGAGGTCTCACCAGTGCCTTGTATAATGGTACTAAAACCTCCTTATCCCTACTGGAAATGCCTCTCCTGATGCATCCCAAAACCGCATTAGCTTTTTTCACAGCCATATCACATTGGCAGCTCATAGTCATCCTATGATCAACCAATACTCCAAGGTCCTTCTCCTCTTCTGTTACTTCTAATTGATGCGTCCCCAACTTATAACTAAAATTCTTGTTATTAATCCCTAAATACATAACCTTACACTTCTCACTATTAAATTTCATCTTATTACTATTACTCCAGTTTACAAGGTCATCCAGATCCTCCTGTATAATATCCCGATCCTTCTCCGAATTGGCAATACCTCCCAGCTTTGTATCATTTGCAAACTTTATTAGCACTCTTCCACTTTTTGTGCCAAGGTCAGTAATAAGAAGATTAAATAAGATTGGTCCCAAAACCGATCCCTGAGGAACTCCACTGGTAATCTCCCTCCAACCTGACAGTTCGCCTTTCAGTAGGACCCGTTGCAGTCTCCCCTTTAACCACTTCTTTATCCACCTTTTGATGTTCAGATTGATCCCCATCTTCTCCAATTTAACTAATAATTCCCCATGTGGAACGGTATCAAATGCCTTACTGAAATCTAGGTAAATTAGATCCACTGCATTTCTTTTATCTAAAAAATCTGTTACCTTTTCAAAAAAGGAGATTAGGTTGGTTTGGCACGATCTATCTTTTGTAAAACCATGTTGTATTTTGTTCCATTTACCATTGACTTCAATGTCCTTAACTAATTTCTCCTTCAAAATTTTTTCCAGGACCTTGCATACTACAGATGTCAAACTAACTGGCCTGAAGTTACCCGGATCACTTTTTTTTTCCTTTCTTAAAAATAGAAACTATATTAGCAATTCTCCAATCATTCAGTACTACTCCTGAGTTTACAGATTCATTAAAAATTCTTGCTAATGGGCTTGCAATTTCAGGTGCCAATTCCTTTAATATTCTTGGATGAAGATTATCTGGGCCCCCCGATTTAGTCCCATTAAGCTGTTTCAGTTTTGCTTCTTCCTCAGATATGGTAATATCTACCTCCATATCCTCATTCCCATTTGTCATGCTACCATTATCCCTAAGATCCTCTTTAGCCTTATCAAAGACTGAGGCAAAGTATTTGTGGCACCTAAGAGACTAAGAATTGTATTTGGGCTTAAGCTTTCGAGGGCTATGCCTCAAACTTACTCTTTAAGACCCTTTTTTTTTCTTTAGCTGTACATCATCAAAATGAAAAGTGGTAAATACTTCTCTTGCTTCTTCACCTGCCACAGGAAGAAATAATACTATTTTCATCCCTTCATCTTTTTTGTCTCCGCCACTTAAAGTGCGGTCCAGCTCACACCCTTGCAACCTTTCTTCAATTTTCTCCAATTTTTTTGCTGCATTTCCTTCAAAAACTAACTTTCTTGGAGGCTTTAGTTGGTCCATTTTTTTCAGGTTTGTTCTACTCTTTTCTTACATTTAGGTTTTTTTCTGACAGCATGTAATATCTTTTACCAATTTGCTATTATAACTTAAGAAAAAATAGTGGAGACTTTTTAAATAACAGTAAACACTTTACTTAACTTGTTGCTGAGAACTGTACAGATAGGTTATGCTGGCTTGCCTGCCTGGTTCCCCATGCAAGCAATGATGTGCTTCTACTGATAAGACTGATCCCCCCCCCCACCCCATACAACAGTATGCATAACTTTAGTTCCTACTCTAAAGTTCCTACTGTTATTACAAATGGCAAGCAATTGACCCAGTTTAACTAGCAATACAAATCCTTATGTAACCATAGCTATGATTCATCTTGTCAGAGCATGAAGAAATCAAGACACTCAGGAGAGAGTTGACAAAGACAAAAGAGAGAAGTGGAAGGATTTAAAAATGTTCCTACATAAATAGAAGAGAGAAAAAAATGCAGAACATGAGACTGAAGAATAAAATCAATGGTTTGAAAGTGACTTTGATGTCAATGAGTAAAAAAAAAAATAACACTGTCGATTCATCCTGGACACAATGTATCAATACAGTAGGACCCTTCCAGTGACAGGAGTGTTCTCTAGAATCTCAGATCCATTGTGACAAATGCAGTCTGCCTTCTGGCTAATTCTCTCCTTGCCAAATCATGTAGCAGCTTCATCTTCCAAATACAAGACAGCTGGGGCTGTCTGTCTCGGGTACTAACACAATTAATATCGCTAACTACTTCTGCGTGTCACGACCACCCACTGTCCTGCCAATAAGGGACTATCACCAAAAAAAAATCCTCTTTGCCTGTGATAAGCCCCGGATACAGAATGAGGGGAGCATGTGCTGACACTCAGAAAGGAAAGTAATTTCCTCTTCAGATCTATTTTCTGAGTACCAGGGATAAGTCATCTCCGGCAGGGATGATTTAGCAGCAATCCAGAGAGCTCCATCCCAGCCAGTATTATCTCATTCCTTCTTTCAGTTTGGTGGTAGAATTTTAAGAAGGGGTTCCTGAGGAGACCCCTCAAAACACATCACTGTATATAAATCATTACTTCCATCACACCTGATGTCTTGGATTTTCTGGATAGGGTAAATTTCCCTAAAGTGACTGTAAAAACCAGAGGCCATACTTGAGCTCATAACACCTGAGGATGTTCAGACGGCTATTCTAAAAATGTTGTCATGAAAGGTCCCTGTCCCTGATGGCTTGTAAGCTGATTTTAATAAAAATTAGGAAGTATTTTATCTCCCACACTGACTGTTATTTCAATAGCAAAAAAAAAAAATCTATCTGTTATCCAGTTTCACTTTGTTTATGCCACAAACCATGTGGAATCCATCTCCTATAGTAAACAATACAAAGTACCTCTGATAGTCCAGCTTCTACCTGATTTCTTTTATCTAACTCATTTCTACTTGGTCCTTTTTATCTGCATCAGTACCGGGTTTACATGGCACCGGGCCCATACTCAGAAGGCACGCTGGTGCCTGGATCATGGCCCCTGTCCCCCCTGCTCCCCCTACCCTGCCTGTGCCCTGCCCCAAGGCCCCACTCACAGCTTGTTCTTTTTCACCCCCTCTTCCCCCCAACCCCTGGGCATGGGGCCAGTGGGTGCAGCTGGGCTTGGCAGGTTCTCGGGGATCACGTCCCAGGGGTCTGCCCTGCTCCCTAGTGCAGCTCTGCCTCCCAGCAGTTTCTGATGCCTGCCACCTTAGGGCCCCCCCCCACCTCCCCAGGGCTGAGCCTCCTGGGGCCGGTGCAGGGGCCAGGCTAGGCTGGTCTCAGCCAGTGGGAGGGGGGTCAACACGGGGGGCTTGGCCGGGCCCCATCAGGCAAGTGCTTCCTGAGGGAGCCTGGCCCAGGCAGGCCCCACTCCCGCTCTAGCCTGGCTGATCGTGCCGCTCCCAAAGAGCCAAAGCAATCCCCAACCAGTCTCAGCTGTGCTGCCAGCTCAGCCTAGTGGACATAGTCACCTCCCAGGGGGGCTGGTGAGTGTGGCTGAGGGGCAGGGCATGGAGGAATGGGTCTCTCGGGGATCTATGGGAGGTGCTGGACAGTGTGGGGTTGGGGGCGCTGGGCAGTGGAGGGTAGTCTGTGTGTGTTGGGATGCTGGGCAGGGGTGGTCTGTGTGGGATACTCCTGGGGGAATGAAAACAGGTCACTCCGCAGATTTCTTTGCTTCCCACTCTGCAGAAAGTGATGGAGAAGCAAAGGGAAGCCAGAGGGAGGGGGTCTGGGTATTGGGATGGTGCCAAATTATTATTATGAATTATTGTGATTGATATAAAAATGAATGTGGTGAACAAGAGTTTGGTATGACTTGATATGTCTAAATATGCTAGAGGATTCTGGGAGCAGGGTTCTTTTAGCATCAGTTGGTATGGAAATTTACTGAGAGTGTTTATACGCTCTATCTCTGTGTGTGTTTCAGCATAGAAATTTGGTCATACCAACCAGGGTCCAGCTCACCAAGTAAAGAAGACGCAAAAAAACATCAGTGAGCTTGGCACAGGCTGACCTAGGTCAAAATGACCCTTCTGGATGACACCACTCTAAGAGCTTAAATGAATGACCGAGAGGATAAACGTCAACTGATCTTTGGTTTGTGTCTGTTTCCAGTCCCCTTCTAAAATATTAATTAAAAAAAACAGTAATGAAACGCCCACAGGGTATATTTCTGGCACATGTGACTCCTTTGAAAACAAGAGGTATAAATGCTAAGCAGAATGAGTTAGTTACTTTCCCAATTAATATTTGAAGAGGTCTGTGATGCTGTGAGATAGAGGGTCTCAGGGTAACCAAGACACTGCTACAAGGGACTTTTGAACCAGAGAGCCTCGGGGTAACCAAGACTCTTCTTCGGGGGACATTTGACAGACGAAGTACATGAGAGGAGAAAAAAAGAGAAGAAAAGAAGTGTCCATCTAGGACTGGTAGCTATACCTGCTTTGTTTGCCAATCAGGACACTATGTAAGCCCAACATAGTTATGGAGGGCTTACACTTGGGGAATTGAGGCTTATTAGGGAGACGTATTATATAATCTTTTACGGCTTGTGTGATTCTTTCTCAAATAATTGCTGTGCATTGAGCAAATTGAATCTGAATTTTCACTGGTACCGGTAACAATCTGCCCAGCTATGGGCCATTAAAGATCCGTTTCAACACTGGGGACACCCATGGGTATAGTTTTGGGGAGTGGCATTGCCCACCAAACAGAGGTGAGGCGTGGGGAGGGCAGACAGGTTCAGATGCCACTGCCCTCCTCCCCCATTTCTGCAAGCACAGACGTACCTCACTGAAAGAGGGTGCTGTTCAGCTCCATTGACTTTGAGCTGGAAGCCAACTTCTGGGTCCTAGTGCCGGTCGTACTCCGCTCTTGGGTGCCGAGAGCCACTGTTTTCTGTACAATAGCGAGTGCCCGTGGTGGGGCAGGGCAGGGGGCAGGTTGCGGCTGGCAGAAAGAGACAGCGGAGAAGGAAGGGGGAGGGATAGGGCAGTGAGGAAGGGGCATGGGATGGGGAAGAGAAGGAGCTATGGGAAGTGGGAGCCCAGCATGCAGCATCCCTTGGCAGCATCTGAGGGCCCATCAAACCCCGACGCTGACAACCCCCATCTCCCCTGCACCTGGCCCCCTCCAACGAGCCCCCTAGACGCCCACCCTATTGAGCCCCAACCAGCTTCACCAGGACCTCCACCCCAATGAGCCCCACCTCCCTTGCACCTGGACCTCACCACTGAGATCTTCACACTTATACGCCCCCTGCTGAGCCCCAATCACCTTCACCTGGACCCCCCGCGGAGTCCCATGGCCCCTACACCTGGAACCTCCAAATGAGCCCCTGTGCATCCAGATCCCTCCCCCCCCACTGAGCTGTCCACACCCAGATTGCCCCACACAGAACCCTCTTATCCCCACCTGGATCCCCACACACTAAGTCCCTCTGCACTTGGAGATTGTTGCTGGGCTGAGCCTGCCTACCCACACCTGGTGTGCCTGGCATAGAGGCAGGGCCGTCCCTAGCCATTTTGGTGCCCTACACAGCCCCCCACGGGGAGGAGGGACGGGGCTGCGTGTAGGGTGACCAGATGTCCCAATTTTATAGGTTTTTGGGTCTTTTTCTTATATAGGCTCCTATTACCCCCCCTCCCCTCCTGATTTTTCACATTTGCTGTCTGGTCATCCTAGCTGTGTGGGGCCCAAGGCCTCTGCGGTGGCTGGCTTGGGAGGTAGGGGGGGACCGCCCTGCAGAACTCACCAGTGGCGCGGCTGGGAGCCAGCGGCATGGAGCCGGCTGGGGCCGGGTTGCTGCACTTACCGCAGCCGGTGAGTGCAGGGTGCCCGACCCCTGCTGCAGTCCTCGGGGAAGGGGTGGAGTGGGGGCGGGATGAAGGCAGAGCAGGGGCAGGGCAGGGAGCCACGGGGAAGAGGCGGAGCAGGGGCTGGAGCACCATGCCGCTGTGTAGGGCACCAGGAAATAGGGTGCCCTACCGCAGCTGCGTCCTTTGCCTATGGGAAGGGATGGCCCTGCACAGAGGGACAGGGCCCCAGGGTGTTTCTGAAGCATGCCTGGCCCTTGCGCTGTGTCAGGGTCAAGTGCAGCCTCACTGCCGCGTCCCTGTCCCGGGGCGGGGGGAGAGGCTGCAGGGTGGCCAGTGGCCCGTGCTCCCCACTGCCATGCCAGACATTTCACATCTATTTTTTTGACAAATAAAATTTGCAGGATTTGGAAATATGGTGTGCAGAATTTTTAATTTTTTTATGCAGAATTGCCTCAGTGAATATGGGGCACTGTGCAGTTGTGGGGGGGCTGTGAGGGGGGCACTGGGCAGTGGGGGGCATCTGGGAGGGGTTCTTGGTGGGGGTGTAGTGTGGTGGGCACTGTGCAGTTGTGGGGGGGCTGTGAAGGGGGCACTGGGCAGTGGGGGGGCGTCTGGAAGGGGTTCTTGGTGGGGATGTAGTGTGCCGGGCACTGTGCAATTGTGTGGGGGGCACTGGGCAGTGGGGGAGGGCAGTCTGGGAGGGGTTCTTGGTGGGGGTGTAGTGTGCTGGGCACTGTGCAGTTGTGGTGGGAGGCCAGTGAGGGGTCTCTGGTCAGGTGGGCACTGGGCATAGTGGGTCTGCGGGGGTGCTGCGCATTGGGGTCAGTGGGAGGTCTCAGCGAAGGGGTGCTGGGCATAGGAATCTATGAGGGAGGTCTCTGGGCGAGGGGGCACTGGGCATAAGGGGATGGGGGTGCACTGGGCAGGGGGGTGATGTGGTGTGCTGCGGGCCCACTCCCGAGGGGAAGGGGCAAGCTGGCAGCACAGGGCTGGGTGGGCCAGTGTGCGTCTGGTGGCTGTGAGATTGTAAACAGTGCCCTTGAGCTGGGCTGCATGGAGCAGGGCCACCCCTGCCTCACCATGTCCCATTGCCCCAGCTGGTCCCTTGCTCCAGGGACTGACCCCCTGTCCCTCCAAGCCATGCCCCAATGGGGCCCACAAATATGTTTGGTGCCAAGCCCACAAAAGGTTAGTTCCGCCCTGATCTGCCATAAGTGGTACTGTTGATAGGGGGGAGTAGATAGAACTATAATTTGGGAAATCAATGACTGATCATCAAGGCTTCCTGAAGATGTAATTTCTGAAGCCTTAAAAATACAAGAAGTGGCTGATGTTTGTTTAGATTCTTACATGATGTTTGTACTGTCACACAGTAGTGTCCAACCACTTCTAATGGATATGAATGTGAGACCTGGAGGACAGTAGGTAACAGGAATTGACATACGTTTTGAAAAATGGTTATCCTCAGAGAGTATCTTCAGAAGTTCATGCCTGCTTAGACAAGGAAGAAACACTGGGAGTAAAAAGTAATGTCTTTCATAATGTATAGTTAACCTGTGGAACCCACTGTCATAAGTTATTGAGATCAAGAGTTTAGTTGCATTAAAAAAATAACATTTATATGGGTAATCTTACATTAAATAGGATGGAAAAAAGGTTATAGAAGCAATATAAACCCTTCTGCTACAGGGCACAAAGTAATCCCTAATTAATAAGGAATTAGGAAGAAACTTTCGCTAGAGCAGGTTATCATATACTTGTTCACTATTGGGTTTCTTACAGCTTCTACTGAAATACCTGGTATTGACCACTGACTGGCTATTAGACTAGATAAACAATTGCTTTGACCCAGTTTGTCAATTCCTATGATCTGGAGTACCTATGGGGAATATTACCCTACAGAAATACCCATCTGGTGTAAAAGGCAGGCAATCTGTACATGACAAAAGACAGGTCTTAAACACGAATAGCTGGGAATTTAACACCCATTCTCGAGCACATTTTCTCTGAGAGGCTGTCACATGTCTCTTACAAGGGTCAGTGAAGAGACAAACTAATACTATGCTGAAAATCCTGGTAATGTTTCAATATTATGTAATTACTTTTCTGTCTAATTTAGTGATGACTTCTGTACCATTTGCATGAACATCTATATTTAGCTACGGAATTTATCTAAATCCCATTGAACTCTGTGGGAAGATACTCATTGACTACAGTGAAAAGTGGATGCAGTATAAGGTCACCAGCAGAGAAACGTTTATGGCTAGAGAGAGTAAAAAAAAAAAAAATCACAGAAAATGAAAAAAACATATTTTTAGAAATTTCCCATTAAAAAATCCTGATTGTTTTTTCGAGGGAAAAGCAATGATCAGACAGCAACATTTTTTCTTCTGTTTAAAAAAAGTCAGTCTTAGAAAATCAAAATTTTATCAAAAACTGAACTTTTTAAATCAAAATCAGAACTGAAAATGAAAACAATTTTTCCTCAAAAAATTCCAGTGAAAATGTTTCAAATGGCTCTAACTGGCTTTCCATCCCAATCAGAGGCACTGAGGGAAAAGGGAGGACCACTGTGAAAACAGGGAAAGTAAATATCCTGAAGGGAGAATGCCCAATTACACAGATCAAAAGCCTGGTCTCACTTAGAATCATAGGGTAGACAGAACTGCAAGGGTCAGCTAGTCTAACACTCTGCCAAGATACAGGATTTGTTGGGTCTAAACCATCCAAGACAGATGGCTCTCCAGCCTCCTTTTGAAAACCTCCAGTGAAGGAGCTTCCATCACTTTTCTATGCAGTCTGTTCCATTGTCCTGCTGTTCTTACAATTAGGAAGTTTTTTCTGAGATTTAATCTAAACCTCCTATGCTGTAGCTTGAACCTATTGCCTCTCATCCTGCCTTCTGTGGCAAGAAAGAACAACATTTTTCCATCTTTCTTATGGCAGCCTTTCAAGTATTTGAATACCACTATCATGTCCCCCTTAACCTACTCTTTTCTAAACTAAACATACCTAGTTCCTGGCTTCAGCCTTTGCTTGTATGGCTTGCATTCCATCCCTTTGATCATCTTTGTGCCTTGCCTTTAGATCCTTTCCAGTTTCTCTACATCCTTCCTATCCACTAGTGACCAAAATTGGACACAGGACTCTAGCTAAGGCCTAACCAACACTGAATAGAGCGGTACTATCACCTCCCGTGACTTGCATGCTATGCCTTTGTTAATGCAACCTAAAATTGCATTTGCTTTTTTTGCAACAGCATCGCATTGCTGAATCGTGTTGAGGTGTGATCCACCACAACTCTCAGATCCTTCTCAGCAGTGTTGCTGCTAAGCCAGTTATCCCCCATTCTGTACATGTGCATTTCGTTTTTCTTCCTTAAATGTAGCACCTTACATTTGTCTTTTTTTAATTTCATTTTGTTGTCTATACCAATTTATCAAGATCCCTCTGAATTTTATCCCTATCCTACAAAATGTTGGCAACCCCATCCTCTCAGCTTTGTGTCATCTGCAAATTTGATCCGTATGCTCTCTATTCCTATATGCAAATCATTTAATAAAGGTGTGAAACAACGCCGGACCTAGAACAGATCCCTGTGGAACCCCACTTGAGACCTCCTTCCAATCTGACATAATTCCATTAATAGTTACTTTGTTTGCATTTGTCTAATCAATTATGTATTCACTTAATGGTAGTTCCTCCAAGCCCTCAATTCTCCATACTTATACCTGTATGACTCTACTGATGCCATATAACAATTATTAATCCTTGCCGATGCTCAGGATTCTAATACTCCTGGTTCTAATTAATCTTAGCCCTCATGTCATATTTCTCATATAAAATCAAAAGATAACAGGTTTATAACAGATCTAAGGGATTTTTTTTTAATATAAGGCTTATTTGTGGAACTTTCTGCAAGATGAAATTGAAGTAAACAGCTTAGTAAATTTCCAAAAAGGATTAGAAAATTTTAGTGTACACGTGAATAAAAATAGTATCAGCTGTTAAAATCGCAAGGATGAAATTACAGAGGCAACAAATCATCATGCTTCAGGGCAACAAATTGATCACCAGCAGGGGTTTGGAAGAAATCCTGCCCTCTACCTCTACCGCCCAATATCATAGAATTGCACAATTAAAATAGGTGCATGACAAAGGAGATTGCATTTCTCTCTGAAGCTCCTGGCATTGGATAGGATAGGATACTGGGGGGGATGGACTGCTGGTCTATTGTAATACAGCAATTCCATTGGTAGTTAGCCAAACAGTAACATTTCATTTAAATTCAAGTAAATTAGGGCAATTATTTGGGATACAAGGAATAAACTGGTAGAAGGAATAAAACAGTAAGAATTTAACTGCGAGTTGCAAGGAGTGCTGGATCTCTGGGGGACCTGATGACCTTATAAAGAGGAACTGTAAATATTTGGTCTCTAAATGAGACTTTAGTTCTGAAAATGGAAACATGAGTGTGGCTAAACTTCAAATATAAATGTTCTCCTGTGAATCCCAAGAGGCCTAGTCCTGCAGTTCTTCCTCAGGCAAAACTCCCACAGCAGTTCTTAGGCTAAACCAGGGGTGGGCAAATTTTTGGCCTGAGGGCCACATCCGGATATGGAAATTGTATGGCGGGCCATGAATGCTCACAAAATTGGGGGTTGGAGTGCGGGAACCATGGCCAGTGGGAGCTGTGGGGGCAGCGCTTGGGGTGAGGGCAGTGTGCGAAGTCCCCTGGCTGCCCCAAGTGCGTAGGAGCCAGAGTGGGGGTATGCCGCTGCTTTCAGGAGCTGTGTGGAGCCACGGCACACACAGAGCGGGGCAAGCCCCTGACCCCACTCCCTGGCTGGAGCACCAGAGTGGGGCAAACCCCAGACCCCACTGCGTGGTGGGAGCTCAAGGACCAGATTAAAACATCTGATGGGCCAGACTCAGCCCATGGACCATAATTTGCCCACCCCTGGGTTAAGCTGTGGCTGTAAGCACAGTCTGCAGTATGGGGTGGGGCAGAGGAATGTATCTCCCATAGGCACTGCGAGCCTGGCCTCTGCTATATACTCTTGTTGTGAGGTCGAGTGGCCTCCCAGAGAACCAAAGCGGGAGGGACCATTCTCTGATCCCTGGTGGACAGAGCCAGGCCAGGCTCGCCCCTCCCGCTGGAAGCTAAAAGACAGGACAGGAAATACAGAAGACGGAGCCTCTAACTTAGTTGCGTCTGAGCCAGGGAAGGGAGCAGACGTCTCCAGGCCGTTGCAGATACCCAGATCTGAATCTGTGCTGTGCCATGGCCTGCCCCTGGAGGAGACTGGTCCAGGAGAAGAGCACCAGGATTGCCGCTTGCCATGTACCCCAAAGAGACAGGGGCTGCTGTCTGAACATTGTTCAGTGTGTTTCGGGCAGATCCCCGCTGACCCTGTGGTGAAACACTTTGCCACTGTTAGGGCCCTGGGTTGGGACCCAGTGAAGGAGTATGGGTCCGGGTCCCCAGACCCACTGCTGCCAACCCCACCCCTGGGGTGGCAGCCTCCCCTACCTTAGGCCAAGAGGCCTGTGTTTCTCTGCCATCTGCCAGAGCCAGGACGTCATACCATCTGCTTATTTGCTCTACCTTGCCTGGGGCCTGAACTCCTAGACCAGCAGTTTTCAAACTGTCGGTCAGAACTCCAAAGGGGTCGCAACCCTGTTTTGATGGGGTCACCAGGACTGGCTTAGACTTGCTGGGGCCTGGGGCCAAAGCCTGAGCCTGAGGGCTTCAGCCCTGGGTGGTATGGCTCAGGTTACAGGCCCCCTGCCTGGGGCTTCAACTTTGAGCCCCCCACCCAGAGTGGTGTGGTCAGGCTTTGGGTTTGGCCCCTCTACCCAGAGTGGTGGGAGTTGGGTGGGCTCAGGCTTCAGGGCCCCCTCCTGGGGTTGTGTAGTAATTTTTGTTGTCAGAAGGGGATCACGGTGCAATGAAGTTTGAGAACCCCTGTCCTAGACTATTTGGGGCTCTGCCCTGCCTCATGGCCAGAGCCCTAAGACTGTGTTTTCTGTTCCGCCCTGTCTGCAGGCCTGGGCTCCTTAAGACTGTGCTACCCTGTATAAGGGCTGTGGCTTTAATCCCCGATAGGGAATGGCGCCCCATAGATATAGTGAGGCAAAGTAGCCTCTCCTTGAGAGATCCCCACTAACCCTCTTCAACTCTGTTATAAAGAGGAGCCCTCTCCCTCTCATCCCCCTACACAGAAAGGCTATGTTCCTATCTCCCTTTCCCCATCTACCACAGCACAACATTCAGATTGTGGGCAGGAAAAATTTCTTATATTCCTTCCCCACTCTCTGCACAGGTGCAGTGACAGTCTAGCTCAGGACTGCATGGTTGGCTTGCTTAAGGACTAAGCATTGCAGGATTTGACCCAAAGATCTGATTATTTAAAGTAACGTCCTGAAAATGGTTAATAAACAAATTGAAATTCATGCATCAAAGACATATGGCTATATGCCTGAAATAATACAGTGGAAAAATGAAAGAACACTTTATTTTCAGGTGGTATTGGTCCTTTCTATTTAAATTCTCTGACCTTCAGGGAATCAAGTTAGTTCTAGCTTTTAGTTTATAGATTTTGTGTTTGGTATTCAAGGTTAACTTCTTGCTTGATTAGACAGGAGCAAATGTTAGCAGCTGCAAGTACCACAGTGGAAATGAAATATTGTACTGTGTTTGGTCAGAAATGTCAAGAACCCGGTAGTTAACTAAAAAGATATCAATTTGTCTTCTATTAGCAGCTCTAAAGTAAATTAAATAGTCTTTCCTTTTTATGTTGCAAAACATAAAGATGTCATAATCTGGAATATGTACAATAATTTGAAGATAAATACCCTCATTTTATGCCAGGAGTGGTGTTCTCCCTCTAATTCATTACCAATATTATCACAGAACCAACAGATGGAAGTTCAAGAAGTTAGGAAACATTTGTATGCTAAAGGAATTTTTAGTCATGTGCATTGTCTTAGTAATGAAATATAAGTGTGTTAAAAATCACTAAAATAGGGTACTATACTTTTTCAATGTACTATTGGTATTATGTAGCACAACACTCCCTCTATCTTTTTGTAAATAGTTTTCTGGGTACATTTTTTATGTAGTAGCATTGTAAGCATGTGGGATTCACCCCTGCGGCGCCTCCCAGGTGTCCTGAGAATTAGCTCTACTTCCAGCCTTAGAGTGTCCTCTGCAGGCCGGTGCCCCGCTTATGATGGGCCCCATGTCCCTGCCAGACCCGGTGCCCCTTGTACGCCGGGATGCTGCTCCCTGGCAGTAACCTCTCACTTGCAGCATCTCCCCTCCCCAGGGAACCCCCACTCCCTATCCCTACCTCGCCTCAGTCGTAGGCTACTGCCATTCACCAGCTAGCCCCCGCCCCCTGGAGCAGACTGCAGTATAAGCCACTCATCACAGGCAAGGTTAGGTTTGGACCTGCTGCCTCTGTCTAACCTTGGGAGGTCCCCTGCAACCCCAGTACTGGTTGGGCCTAACGGCGTGGGCTGAGGGATGTGGTTGCCGATCCCTGAAATATAGCCACATAATGCCCAGTAGGTTTTATTTGATGTAACCATCTGCTTTATTTTAGATGTTTCCGTTACGAAAACCAAGCCAGGTGAATTACATATACTGTGCCCCACTGGTGGGGCATAAAAACTGAAATTGTCACAAAACAGACAAACATTGCTTCTAATTTTTGGGTGCTATGTATAGATCCTGGTTTTTAGAGGTGCTGAGCTCCTATTGATTACCCCTGCTGTGAGTGCTCCTGGCATCTGAAAATCAGGCAGTAAGTGTCTCAACCTGGGCTCTCCAAAAATAAATAAATAAATGGAGGCACCAAAAATTAGATGCCACTTTTGAATATATTGGCCTAAAATGTTTTAGCACTCTGTGGTGTTCTCAGGTATCACTGGGTGAGCGCAGAAAAAGAACTTAGATTCAGAGGCAGATAACCAAGGAAGCCCAGATGAGATGCCAACAACTTCCCCTCTCTCCTCGTGCTTCTGTCCAGGGCCAAGTACAGCCTCACCCTTGTACCTCCAGCACCCAACAATCAAGGGAAGTCCTGCATAAACAGCAGTTCTAGGTTCCCCATATTTGGAGGAGCATAACTGGTCTTCTCATCTGCTCTCTATATCGGCCAGTAGTGCTGGGCTGCCAATGAAGAGAGACCACACTGTGGCTTGGAAGAGGGTTGGGCAGAGACTGCTCAGACCCCATACCCATAGACACTTGGAAACAAGGACTCTGAGAGGACCTACAGGTGTGCAACCACTCCCAACCCCACCATGAATGTTGGCTTAGAGCCAGAGTCTTTCCCTATGGTTTTTAGTGTACAGATACCATTGAATTCACTACCTTTGAGCCTTTGGCTTTAAGAGACATGAGCTAAATTTGAAATCAAAGGAGACATCTTTGAAATAACCTTGGTGGAACAAGTGTTTGTTATGTGTCAGCCTAGAGTAAACTCAACAAAGAGAATACACACTGACTGCCTTGTTTAATGCATATTTCAAGGGCAGACTTGAGAGTAGTGGCTGGAAATGTTCAGGCAGATCACTGGAAGCATGTTTTCAGGTACAGCTTTCTCCTTCACCTCTTTTTTTCCTTCCTTCAATGTTATTTCATTCCCAGAAATTTCTGCACGGCATCAGCAACAGTAGCAGCCATATGGTCAAGTTACTTTTGTTTGGAGACTTCACAGCTCAAACAGGAAAATGAGTCTAAAGAGTTTTGCTGCAATAAAGAATAACATTTGTTTTCACATAGTAATCCAGGGTTCGCTTCAGCATTCTTCCAAGTGGGATGGTGATCCTTTAACACCAAGCAAGGGAAATTGGAATGGAGAACGATGAATTAATGGCCAAAAATGGACATATAAATTTTGAAAAGAGCATTCTGCAGCTCCCAGTTAAGCACCTGAATGGCTGGTTTTTCAAAAGATGTCAGCTCCCAATGCGGCGCCTAACTTCCTGATCATTCAGTGGCACAATTCAGTGGAATGACTTAAGCACATGCATAAGTCTTTGTAGAATCAGAGCCTAAATGAGTCAACAGATTTTCAACATCTGGTACCCAGCTTCCAAGGGCTTGTTTGAGCAGCCAGTGACTGTGGAAACTCAGGGGTTCTTCAGACATGCCCTCATTTCCCACACCATGTCCTCTTCTCAAAGAAAGGAGTAATACCATAGTCTCTTGAGGGTCTCCTTTTTCCGAGTTACCTAAATGCGTGGGTTGGTATTACACCATATCAAAACCAATGGAGAAAGAGTGAGTTGAATTTTACATTTAATATAGGTTTGAGTTAGAGAGGAGAGGGGAGGGAGCAGGTTTGTGGAAAGGAGATCTATAGGTAAATGATGCCTTCTCCCATATGAGCACAGTAGGGGTGAAGGGAGGACTAGACTCCTGCTTAGTGTGTCTGTTCTGAATAACTTCATAACTTGGCTGCACTCTATTGACTCTAGAGGAGGGGGTTTCTGTCCAAGGTCAGAGCCTTGCTCCTGTGAACACTAGCATGGCAGTATGGGGGGGGAGGGGCAGCTTAGGATACACCCTTTGAAAGGTGAAGCAAGACTGGTTCCCCCATTGCCTATGGATATATCCAGACACCACAGCTCACACAGTGCACCTCCTTCCCCTCCGCAGTTTGCCACTGCCTTTGAAGAGGCATCATTTGAATTTTAATATGTTTGGGGCTTTTTATACTAGAGCATCCCCAGCTCTGTGTATCTGGGCTCTGCCATCTCTGCAAGAGCCCCAGGACCAGGGGATGTTCTGGGGCAGGAGGGTGTGTGGCTGGGGTGGATCTGCATCCCAGTAATATTGCACCCTTGCAATAGCCATCATAGGCATGAGGGGAGGGCTGCTTTAACCTTCGCTAGGGGCTCTGAACAAAAGGACTGGATGACCCATCCCAGCTATGGATGTACTCCAGAGACTTGATTTGAACCTGCAGTTTATTCTATCACTGCTATAAGCCTGAACCAAGAACTTTGCCATTACTGTAGGTAACTGATTTCATTTAACCAATTCTAGCTCTCATCTACATTTCTTTCCTTTTATGAATAAACCTTTATATTTTAGTTTCTAAAGAATTGGCAATAGCATGATTTGTGGGTAAGATCTGATATGTTTATTGACCTGGGTCTGGGGCTTGGTCCTTTGGAATCGGGAGAACTTTTTTTCTTTTACTGGGGTATTGGTTTTCATAACCATTCATCCCCATAATGAGTGTCACTGCTGGTGATACTGGGAAACTAGAGTGTCTAAGGGAATTGCTTGTATGACTTATGGTTAGCCAGTGGGGTAAAATCGAAGTCTTCTCTGTTTGGCTGGTTTGGTTTGCCTTGATGTGCAAAGGGACCCCAGCCTTGGGCTGTAACTGCCCTCCTATAAGCAATTTGTCCTTAATTGGTACTCTCAATTGGTCCCACCAAAGGCAGCATCGTTAAACATGTACTTCTCTAGATCCATGTGATTACGGGGTGACTAGTATACACTTTATTATTTTTAATATAAGTGTAATGGTTCTCTTTTTCTCTCCAAAGGACTCTAAAGTACATCACAGACACTAATTTTTGTGTCTTGGAAACCAAAGCTGGAGAAGACTGTCAATAGTACTTACATACATAACTAATAATTTTTCTTGAGAAGAACTTAAACTCTTAAAAATTAGCCAGCTGGCACTTTTAAAGTCTATCTGTAAATATTAAAATCCTTCACTTGAAAAGAATCATGAAATATGATCAATATCCCCAGTGTGTAATTCAAATAAAAAATGAAGTCAACCAAAAATGTTACCACAAACCTTCTATGGTACTGATATCAACTAAAAGGAGAACTTCATTATGTCACAAGGTATGTCTATAGAGAAAAAGATGCACACATGCTAGCCTACCCAAGCTAGCCTGAATCCAGCTAGTGCAGGTAACTATAGCAGTGCATGCACAGAGGAAGTTAGAAAGCTGAGTACGTACCCAGGGTCTATGCTGGCTTGTACAACCAGTGCTCTGTTGTCTTCACTTCTATTGTTACCTGCACTAGCTAGATTCAGGCTTGCTCAGGCAGGCGTGTTAGAGAACACCACCAGAATAAACCAGTCTGCTGCCTCTAACTGCATTGTGGACTTGCCATGATAAAGAAAGCATACCAGTAAGTCTCCTTGTGAGTCACATGTAGCCCTGATAAGTTACACATACTCTGCTATGAATGTGATGCATGAATGGCTCCAATATAGTATTTGTCTGTGGTAGCAAGGTTCCCCAGAGCTTGCTCGGGCCCATATAACCTTAACAAGTCTATTGCATTAGAACAGAGTCATTGTACCTGAATTTGTGTCTAGAGCAAATAGGGAGCCCAAATGCTATGCACACCATAGTGGCTTACTCAAAGAACACACACTCTTGACACTGGTGCATGGCAGGAGACAAAGTGCCGCTTGAAATCCTGGTTCTTCACCCCTGTTGTTTACCCTCTGAAGGCAGAAAAGATACAGTGGTGTCTTTAAATGCACCACAATGATCTCTGAGGTATTGAGCTTTTTCAAAATGCATTTCAGGTGTATGCATCAGAGTGATGTCACAAAAAGCCCCAAGAAAGCTAAACATTATATTCCTAATACACTGCTGCCCATCAGATGAAGAACTCCCTTGGCTGAGTGGGAAGATTTTAATGATCTTATAATAAATCCTGCAAATAAGGGAGACAAGGATGAGTTGGCTTTTGAAGTACTATAGGAAGCAGGAGTACTAGATTGGGAAGGTGGTGGCAAAATAAAGGAGCTCATATATTAAGAAGTTAGCCTGAACCCCTAGGCTGTAAAACTAATAGCCAGCAACTATGCTGGTGAGCTATAAAGGAAGAATAAACACAGGCAGAGAACACACTCAGAGCTATGAAGGGATGAGGGTGTTACTGTGCTTATTTATTAGTCATGAGATCAAACCAAATATAGGCTGACGGTATAAGTAGACGTTCCTACATAGAGGGAGAGGAAGGGGTGCTGTTTGTCTTTAATAAAGTTGGCTGCTTCCTTTTTCTTTGCCCCTGTTGTAACAGTTGCTTCCTTTGAGAATATAAGGCAGGCCATACTGAGTCAGACCAATAGTCCATGTAGCTCAGTAACCTCTCTTCTGACAGTGGCCAGTGCCAGATGCTTCAGAGGGAATGAACAGAATAGGGCAATTACTGAGTTATCCATCAACTGTCATCCAGTCCCATCTTCTTGCAGCTTTAGGGACACCCAGATGTGTTCTTGACCATCTTGGCTAATAGCCATTAATGGACCTGTCCTCTATGAACTTATCTATTCTTCTTGAACCCAGTTATACCTTTGGCCTTCACAACATCCCTTGGCAATGAGTACCACCAGGTTGGCTGGCTGTTATGTTAGTTTTAAACCTGCTACCTTTTTATTTCATCAAGTGATCCCTGGTTCTTGTGTTATGTGAAGGGATAACTAACACTCTCTATTCATTTTCTTCCTACCCTTCATGACTTTATAGTTGTATCTTTTCTAAGAAAACTCTTTTCACTCTCACCATATGGAACTGTTCCATACCCCTAATAATTTTTGTTGCCCTTTTCTGTACCTTTTCTATTTCTAATATACCTTTTTTCAGATGGAGCAACCAGAACTGCATGTATTATTCAAGGTCCCATGGATTTATATGATAGCTTTATGATATTTTCTGTCTTTTTAGCTATTCCTTTCCTATTCTGTTTACGTTTTTGACTGCTGCTGCAGATTGAGCAGATGTTTTCAGAGAACTATCCACAATGACTCCAAAATCTTTCTTGAGTGGAAACAGCTAGTGTACAACCCATCATTATGTATGTATAATACAGGGAACTGTACAGTGTAAATTTGCCCCCTCCCTCAATGTGGATTGGAATACACCACAGCTTTCTGCCTTGAGTTATAACTCTCACACACTGGTTTTAGATAAAGCAAAAATAAGTTTATTCACTACAAAAGATATTAAGTGATTATAAGGGATAACACAGATCAAAGTAGTTTACCATGCAAATAAACAAAAATGTAAACTAAGCTTACTATACTAAATAGATTGGATATGAACAGCAGATCCTATCCCTAAGTGATGATACAAGTAGGCTGCGTGTTCTTAAGGGGAAAGCTGCACTTGCTTACAGATTGGAATTCCCAGGTGTTCCATTCACAGGCTAAAAATCCCTTTAGCCTGAGTCCAGCACTTCCCCCAGTTCAGTCTTTGTTCCTTAGGTGTTTCCAGGAATCTCTTTGGGTGGGGAGTCAGGTGGGAGATAAGCTTCTCCTAAGGCCTATTGTTTTCCTAATGGCCCTTTAACTTAACTGGCCTCTTCCCAGCCAGCCAGCTAGACTCAGAGCCTTTTGCCTAGTGGGCATTCCCCAGGTGTCAACACATTTGAAATACAGATACATAGTTAATATTCCTAATTTCAGAAACAAAAATATGTGCATACAAATAGGATAATTATATTCAGAAAATCATAACCTTTTCAATGATATCTTACGTGATCTATCTTGCATAAAATAGATCACAATTATACCAAACTCATTTCATAATAATATCACTATGAAGAATATGGGGTACAGTGTCACACACTCATCTTAATATTTAGACTTCTATCATTTGTAAACAAAGTAAACAAAACTTATAAAATTTATCAATATGTAGTAGTCTGCCTTCGTGTGATGTAATTGAATGGGACTATTTTTTGTTTGATTGTTTCTCTTCATCTCGGACCTATATTTCATCAACTTCTAGCCTCTTCTCTTTGCTAGAATACAGAGTATCCTTTTTAATAAATCTTCACCTAAGGGATGTGTCTGTTTGAACTGTTTGCTCTTCCACACCTGTCAAGGCTGATTCCCCACTCTGGCACTTTGAGTGCAGAAGGTGGAGGCCAGCAAGTATTCTAAAAATTAATACTGGCCACGGCAGGCTTATATTAAACTTCCAAGGTTACAGCTTTTCTCTGACCTTGGATGTGGAGATGCTGCTACCACCCAAGTGCAAAACCAATTTGAGGACCCTGGAATTCCTTCCTGTGGAGTACCCTCAAGCCATTTCACCCTCCCCACTGGGAAAGAGTCAAGAAAGAAAAACAAAGGAAATCAGCAGTTGCCACCAACTAATTAAACATTTGCACAAACCCCTTAGGACACAAAAACCCAATCCCATTCTTTAAAAAAAAAATGTATTAAAAACAAAAAGAAAGAAAATACATCTGGGAATTTAGGCTATTGTTAGATTTAAGAAAAATCACTTACAAGGATTAATCATTAAGAATAATTTTCTTGAGGTCCATCTTAAAGGTTACAAGCAAAACAAAAGCATTTGGAGTTAGCAAGGAGGAGTCCACAAGCCATAAAGAAATAAAAAGAGATAAACCTAATCATGTCTTTCTAGACATTTCCTGATCTACTAACATATCTAGGATTTCAAATTAGTAGTTTCTAGGTATGATACCAATGATTTTTTTATACCTGGCCCAAAGCTTCTTACAGCATAACTGCAGCCCGTCTGCCTTTCCCCGAGAACAGCAGACGGACAGACAAAAGGGGAGTCTTGTTTCAATTTTTAAAAGTTCAAGCCTTCCCATTGGCTCTTTTGGCCAGGTGCCCACTCACTTTTTTTAACCCTTTACTGGTAGAGCAATTAGACAACAGCTATTAAGATGGATTTTATAGCTACTGGCTGGCTGGGTGTCCATAAACAAGAGCTACCCCCCCACACACTTTCATTTATCACAACACCTGTTGGCTTTCCCCTACCCCTTATTTTAAAAACTCCTCTACAACCTTTTTATTTTTACATGCCAGTAATCTGGTTCTGTTTTGGCTTAAGTGGAGCCCATTCTTCCTGTATAAGGTCCTCCTTTTCCAATAGATTCCCCAGCTTCTAATAAACCTAAATCCCTCCTCTGAACACTGTCATCTCATCCACACATTGAGACCCTGCAGCTCTGCCAGTCAAACAGGCCCTGTGTATGGAACTGGACGCATTTCAGAGATGCTACCATGGAGGTCCTGGACTCTTACCTAGCAGCCAAAATTTAGCCTCAGAGACCTTTCTCCTACCTTTCCCTGTGTCATTGTTACCTACATGTACCATGACCATGGGCTCCTCCCTAGCACTGCACATAAATCTGTCTATATATCACATGAGGTCCGCAACCTATATTTCTAATAATCAAATCCCTCAAACTATTGTCTCTTCCTAAAATCAGGGGACCTGTCTCGTGGAGAGGTATTCTCAGTGCTAGAGGATACCATTACATCATCTGGAAGGAAGGTCCCAAGTATGGGATTATTTCCCTCTCTCCAGTTTGATTTTCTCCTTCTCCAATATTTTCATCCTCCTGAACAGCAGAAGAATCAGAGTGGGTAGGGACTGCTCTACCATGTCCCAAAATGTCTCCTCTATTTACCTCTCTCTCTCCCTTAGCTCCTCCAGTTCAGCCACTCTGCTCTCAAGAGCCTGTACTTATTCTGAGGATCATGAGTTGCTTGCACCAAATGCACACATTTTCCACTTGCCCAGCATGCAGGTAAGCATACATGCTGCATTTGCTACAATACATTGGATAGGGCCCAGTCTGTTGCTGAATTTCTGCCTGCATGATTTTTATTCTTGCAGGAGTGTTTGTTCATTCTGTAGGGGGTTTGGGGGGGTGTTTATTGGTCTAAATTTAGAGAATGTTAGGTGTATCTGACTCTCACACTCCATCTTTAAACTGCCTCCCAAAACTCCCCTGTTGGCTGCTCCTGTTCACTAGCTTTGAAGGCTCCTTACACCGGGCACTGTGCCTTGCCAAAATGGCCATGGTACATGCAAAGCAGCTAGGTTGCTTATCCTCTCCTGCTGAGGACACCAAATTGTTCTGTACAGGGTGCCAGATTCTGGATGGTTGCTGTTAGGGTCAGAGCAGAGAAGGGGTTATGTGCAACTATGCTGGGGTGGGTTTAAAAATAAGGGGTTCATCTTAGGTCTCTGCCTCATTCATTTGTGGAAATAGTAGCCCTGGAGTTGCTGCAGTAGTCCATGTGCCAGTCTGCTGTTAGCACAGCAAGGGGGTGGGAGTGGGGCTGAGTGACTGGGGAGAAAGAGTTATTGCTGGGTCTGGCATAGCATCTGCTTGTCACTGTCTGGAAAGGATGCTACAGATCCTGCGTTCATTCTTTGAAACGCTGCCACAGAATAAATGTACGGTGTAACCCTCTCAGGGCCACTTTGTCCCACACTACTCAGCCAGCCAAACACAAGCCAATGCCAAGTTAGAGTGGGACAGTGCTAGATTTTCCTGAGCTCATTAAGAATGATGGTCTGACTTGTTAGGGTCTGCTGAGTATTCCTATAATTCTCTATGAGATGAGCCCCTCCTTCAGTAAATTCATCAAGAGGAGGCTTGTCTGTTGCTGCCCCTGGGAACTGGCAGATGGAGATTGTGCTGCAGAACACATGTGCATAGTTCTAACAAGGAGAAGAAATTAACTACTTTGCTGCTGGAAGCTCCTTTGCCCAAAATACCAGCAGTTCCACTGAAGCTGTCATATGAGCATCCTGAATCTGGCAGTGGGCTATGCCAGATGCTTCACAGGAAAGCAAAACAAAATGTAATAACACTGGGTATAGCCAGTTAAGAAATGCTGCTACAGGAAGGAGATTCTTCCTGACCCCTCACGGTGCCACAAATCATATGTGATGGTTCCAAAACTGAGAAGGCATGTACATGTGAGAAAGGTGAATGTACATGCCTTGTAGAAAAAGATTGTCAGATGGTGAAATCTAATTCCACCCCTACAATGTAAAGACCATCTGGCACGTGTGAGGCTATGGCAATGTGGATATCTCACTGGGAATTCAACATTTGGAAAACATTTAGAAATTTTGGTTCCGATTCCAAAAGCATCTCCAATTCTTTGATGTTGAAAATGCAGAAGAGGAATGGCAGATTTGCACACCAACAACCCAATGCACATGCACACTGTGTGAGGAAAACCTAATTTTGCAGAATACATTTTGTGAAGAGGACCCCTCAGTCTAGCTTCTGCTTCATGAAAATCTAAATGCCCAGATGTCTTACTTCTCTCTTCTCCTTTGTGCAAATCACCATTATTTCCCATTTAAAGCATTCATCTGTTTTAGTTGGAAAGTGTTGTGTCTGTACTCCTAGTATAAGCCATATTGCCACTGCATTAACTTAGCCTTAAAACAATTAAAACTTGAAGACACTTATTATGGCATGCAAGTCCCTACATCAAATAAAAAATGTTCTTTGTTGCTTCAAACTCAATACTAATTTCTTTCAAAGTCCACATTCTCCATCAGTCCAATCTACACAAACTCACACTAATTAACTGCATAGCTTCTTTTAAATTTACAAAAGCAATCATTCTTTGTGACAGCTTTATACCTAGTCCCAACGATCTCTGAATAGATGTTAATGACACAGTAGCCATGGTTACAGTATATAAAATATGCAACCATGAAATGTGGAAAAGTGAGTGTAATGTCATCTCTGGAAAATAAGGGACTTTTTTGGTATATACACATTAATTAGGACATCACATTAAATATTTCTCATGTCTGCATTCTTGATAAAAATAAAATCCTTAATGGCTAAAATGACTTTCACATTCAATCACCTAGCAAATGGTTCCAATAGGAAAGGCATTTTCTCTGATGAAATATTTTGCCAGGTCAACCAAAGTGCCATTCTAGTAGCTCTGTACTACAGTATGTTGGAAAGAATCCCTGGGATACATTCCCATTGGACTAGCTGTATGTCACAGAGCTGATTAGAAGGAAGTGGCAAGCTCTCTCACAGTAGAACTGGGGAGATAATGAGGAAAAGTTTTGAACCTTTGTGACATTCTGTTCAGGACACCCAGAACTGCGAGTCACTGTGTTACCCCTCTGCCTTAGCAAGAGTGAGCTTTACTGGAGGTCAGACTGTGTGCCAACTCTCGGCCACACCAGTTTTCCCACCTCACCAGCAAACTCCTCCAGATTCTGCCAGTCTTTACCTTGCATTGCAGGTAACAATCAGTGAACCCCATTTCTTGAGTTCCCCAAAATGTCTCTTTGTGGTGTCCGGTCCATCTCACTGCACACTCACCGTTCAGCTGTAGCTCACGAAAGCTTATGCTCATATAAATTTGTTAGTCTCTAAGGTGCCACAAGTACTCCTTTTCTTTTTGCCTACAAAGAGACAGTGCATACGCCTGGCTGTTAGGTGAGCAGAGGACTCACTTTATACTTCAATATCACAGCAGTGAGATAGCTTATAGTAAAACTAAGCCCTGGTCTATACTGGCAGGGGGAGGGGAAGTCGATCTAAGTTACGCAACTTCAGCTACATGAATAACATAGCTGAAGTCGACATACTTAGATCGACTTATCGTGGTGTCTTCACTGCGGTGAGTCGAATGCTGCTGCTCCCCCATCGACTCCGCCTGCGCCTCTTGCCGCAGTGGAGTACAGGAGTCGACGGGAGAGCGTTTGGGGATCAATTTATCGAGTCTAGACTAGACACGATAAATCAATCCCCGCTGGATTGATCACTGCTCGCTGATCCAATGAATAGTGTAGACATACCCTAAGAATAAGTTTATTAAAGAACAGAGATTTAAGTGATATTAAGCACGATAAAAAGAGACAGGTATGCTTACAAAGAACAAACTAAAACACACTTTAATCTGTTAAGTTTTAGACACTAGATAGTCTTGGTTTTAGGCAATTTCTCACCTATAGGCGGTTCCCAGTTCAACCTCAGTGTTGAAGGATCCACCTTTCACAGAATCCAAGAGCTCTGGCCTCTTTTGCCCCTTAAGTGATAGATAACTACATCTTATATTTTCCAAAGTGCATTATCTTTGTCTCAAGAGCCAGGAAGTCTTCCTGGGGGTGCAGATTCGGACCCTTGGTGAGCTCATGAAGGTCCTTCCTCCTTGCTTGTTCACTTGATTGTTTTGTCTTATACTGAATTGTACTTTCATTGTCCTTTGCCTGTAATCAAGCCATGCAGAAAAGTGAATTCACATTCCTTTGTCTAAGTCAGGCTGGGTTTATGCAGTGCCTCTCAAACACATCTTAAGAACATCTCTAGCACATGCGTATATAACTCTTTGTACACAACCCATACATACATTGTGCAAGGATTTTCAGAACCAGCCTGTCACCAGTTTACATATGATACCTTACATATGACTCCTTTTAGATACACATTATGACAACAGTGTGTTGTGGGTACTGAGTGTGTCAGGCCTGGTACAAGTTACAGTATAGTGGGCCCTCTGCCAGTGGGCATTGAGGGGCTTTCAGCAAAGTACAAACCAAGTTTCGATGCACCATGTTTGCACCGCTTTTGTTTTCCCCTTTCACAAACATGCTTGTGAACGAAGCTTTGTTCAACAAGTGTTCAAGGGAAAAAAAAAAAAAAAAAGAGTATCGGGCCTGCAGTCAGATCTCATTTCTTGATGAAACAAAACTTGTTTTGGGTGATAATGGAAATCAGTTGATTTCCTGTTTTCCCATTCAGTTTGTCCAAAGAGTTCTCTATAACAGATTGTCAGGTTTTGTCTATCTAAGGTTTTTCTATGGCCCCCATTGTTGTAGCACTTGAGCTCTTCACAATGTTTATTGTATTTATCCCCACAACACCTCTGGGAGGAAGGGAACTACTATTATACCCATTTTACAGATGGGGAACTGATGCTAAGTGACTTTGCCAGGGTCACACTGGAAGCAAGGTTGACTTGAGCTGATTGAGTCAGCTTGAACCCAAGTGCCCTAACCATTTGCCCTCTTTAGGTTGGCCTAAGATGCAGGCTTTGGCCAGAATATCCAAATGTTGAGGACAAAGCTGGGGATTCCTATAATGAGTTGTTCCAAAGTGCTCCGCTCACCTCTTCCGGCCGCATCTGAAGATTAGCTCTGCCAGGTTGATGCCCCTTCCTGCAGTTGCACTCCATCACTTTCTCAGTCTTGCTCTCTTGGGATTCAGCTACTTTGCTTCATGGCTTGGCCCTCCAGCCAGGTCACAGTAGCTTTTCCCTTCTGGGAAAATCATGTGTATCAAAGTCTTTCTGGATCCACTGTCCGAGGCAGTCTTCTCTTTCACTGTCTTTTCTTCCACTTCCCCAGAGGCTGGTAGGCGAACCCGGGTCCACCCTCTACACTGGGTTCCAGCCCAGGGACCCTACAACAAACAGTCAAGGTCTGCACAGTCCTATCCCTTACTGCTGTATCCCTGGGCTACTTCCTACCTTAGCCTCTCACCTAACAGTAACTCCCTTTGCAGAGTAACTCCCTTCTACTCTGTGCTACTGGGTTTTATACAGGCCCCTCCTGTTCCTGTCCAGCTGAGCCTCATCTCTAATTATTCCTTGCTCCCTGATTCCTCCTTCAGATGCAGCCTAGGCAGCTAATTGGCCCATCTGGCCACTTTAATCCCTTTAGGTCTTGTGTAGAGTGGATCCCCCACCCCCATTACAAAGACTTTGCTAACTTTTCTTGCAGTGATATAACCAACTGCAGTAATAGCATGATAAGTAGTGACACACATCCACAGTGAATGAAGTTCTCAAGCGACACATAGGTTGCAACTTTTTTTCTTAGGAAACATTTGATACGTCACTTTTAATAGAAAACTTATTTGTAAAAATCAGCCTGTTTGTGATCAGTATGTGCAAAGAAAAGGTGAAATTGACTGACAAACATTCATTATAAATATTTCATCCTGCAAACCCTAGTCAGTTGGGTATTCAAAGATGCTCTAGAGCCTCAAATTTCTGCCTCTCACCACCCCAGACACAGCCTAGCGAGGGCATCACAAAGAGGCTGCTGGTAAGGAGGGAAGATTAACCTTATAGAATAAAAAGGATGAATGTGCTGGAGAAATCCTATATGAATCAAGCTAGCTTTCTACAAGTCATCAGCATCTCTGAAACAAGAATTCCCATTAGATAATTGCAGTAAGAGTACTGGATCTGCAACCTGGTCCTTGTGTCTCCTTCATCCTCATTGCAAAAAGAGAAGTGAAGGATACAACTATTTTTATTCCAAATACAAGCCTACAATAAGATTGTAACTCAAGAAAATGTACTGAATTTCTTTTTTGGATTAATATTTATTTTCTTTGGAATAAAGAAAAGATTCACAGGTTCCAGGCCAGAAGGGACCCTTATGTTAATATAATTTGACCTCCTATATGACACAGGCCATAGAACTTCCCCTGAATAATTCCTAGAATATGAACATTTTTAGAAAATCCAGTCTTGATTTAAAAATTGCCAGTGATAGCGAATCCACTTGACCATTGGTAAATTTTTCCAGTATTTAATTACCATCACTGTTAAAAATCTACACTTTATTTCCCATCTGAATTTTAACTTCCAGCCATTGATTGTGTTATACCTTTCTTTGCTAGATTCAAGAGCCAGCTATTAAATACTTGTTCTCCATATAGCTACTCATAGACTATAATCAAATCACTGTTTAACTTTCTCTTTGTTAAGTGAAATAGATTGAGTTCCTTGAATCTATCACACTAATGCATGTTTTCTAATCCTTTAGTCATTATCGTGGCTTTTCTCTGAACTTTCTCCAGTATCCTTTTTTGAACTGTGGACACCAGAACCGGCCACAGGATTCCAGCACTGGTCACATACCAGTGCCACATACAGAGGTAAAATAACTGCTCTACTCCTATTCAAGATTCCGTTTTTTACATGTCCATGGATTGCATTAGCTCTTTCAGCCACAACATTGCTCTGGGAGTTCATGTTCAGCTGATCATCCACCAAATCTTTTTCAGAGTCACTGTTTCCCAGATTAGAGTCCCCCATCCCATAACTGTGGCCTACATTCTTTGTTCCTAGATGTATGCATTTACATTTAGCCATATTAAAATACATATTGTTTGCTTGCATCCAACTTACTAAGCAATCCAGATCGCTCTATATCAGTAACCTGTCATCTGCCATCATTTACCACTCCCCCGGTTTTTGTGTCATCTGCAGACTTTATCAGGGATGATGTTATGTTTTCTTCCAAGTAATTAATAAAAATGTTAAATAGCACAGGATCAAGAACTGGTCCCTGTGGGACTCCACTAGAAATACACCCATTTGGTGATGATTCCCCATTTATAGTTACATTTTAAGACCTATCAGTTAGCCAGCTTTTAAACCATTTAATGTGTGCAAAGTTAATTTTATATCATTCCAGTTTTTTAATCAAAATGTCTTGCAGTGCCAAGTCAAATACCTTACAGAAATCTAAGTTTATTACATCAACATTTCCACTTTTATCAATCAAATTTGTAATCTCATCAAAAAAAGGTATGTAGTTTGACATGATCTATTTACCATTAACCCATGTTGATTGTTATTAATTATATTATCCTTCCTTTAATTCTTCATTAATCGAGTGGGAGAATGCAGCTGCATACATCCTGTGATATTCTATATAAAAGCCTTACAGACACAGGTATCTTAGTGAGTGTTCCAGCCAAGTGCAGGATGTGAACCGTCTGTTGAGCTGTTATGAAGAAATGACAGGTGTGTGTTTGTTTTGGTAGAAAGAGACTATGGTGCCTATTTTAAGTGGGGATGGAATGTTCACTGCACACTGTATTGACCACTAAAGAGAAACTCCTACCAATGAGAGTTTGCAAACTAAAATGATGTGCTAAATATAAGTATGCAGTAATACTATTCTCTTGAGCTGCTAAACCACATCTGTCTATAATGGGAAACTAAAAAGCCTCTTAGCTGGATCCCTTTTCCCACACAGAGGAGTTTTGCTGTGACAGCTGAAATGAAGAGACCCATCTCTATCTCTCCCACTGTGTTCTATTCAAGCCAGTTAGCATCTGAAACAGTGCCACAACATCTGGATGCCCTGAGATTTTTCAGGCAATCTTGGGAAATCTGGCCAAAGCCTGCATCTCAGGCCAAAATTCTGGGACCAATTATCCTGTCAATAGGATCTGCAGGTGTATAACTGACAAGCTAATTGGGACCTGCAGAGTGTATGATGATTTGGTCTTAGTTTCTATCTCAGCCTTTCTATCTGCTTCATGTCAATCTGTTAATTTGCTCAGATTTTCCTGAAATGTGATTGTGTCATCTGGTGCACAGGCTGCAAGCTGCAAATCTTACCATCCCAAAAGTCTGAGTTACACCCCAAACGACTACCGGGCAGTGGGAGAGAGTATAACATGGCACATGAAGCTTATCCAACTTCTGACGCATACTGTAGAAAAAGTGTATGGCCTTCCTAATTGGAGGCATGGTCGGTCAGGCCCAAATTTTTACCTCAGCATGATGCCTTCTAAGAGCAATGTAAAAAAGGAGCACTCTCACTGACCGACACAATCCCATGTTGGTTATCAAGATACTTTTGTGGATATAAAATATGATTGTTCGTAAGCTTTTCCTACTGCTGACGTATGGTTACTTGGGAGGCAGAATGAGAGGCATAATAGACAAAGAGGGACAAGAGACTATAACAAAGCAGACAAAAGGGATCGAGAGCAGAAAAATATAAGAGGTCAAAATGAATTAAAAACAGAAGAAATAGAAACCCAAAACAAAGTAGGAAGTGAACAAGTACAAAATGTAAAAAATGTAGCTGGAATAATATCAGATCATCATTATTATAGACAGGTATCTTCTGTTTGTCACAGGAACAGAGAATCTTCACTTTTGAAATTGACTGAGCTCATTTTAATTGTACATTAAGCTATTGACAAGGTGACCCAAGTGGAAACAGAATACACAATTATTTTTCATTTTTTCTTAATTAATGTAAAATGACATTCCATTTATATTCTGTTTTTTCCCCCATTAACACTTAAGAAAAAAATCGTTTAAATGAATGGAGCTTTTTGTCCTTGACTGGATTGTCCCTTCCATAATAAGGTAACTTGCCCTTCGGTGGTTTAATTGCTGATTAATTAGGAGCCCCAGGTGTGGAAGTGTGTACAACCCTCATTAGTAGAATCTGGACTGAGGAGTTTAGTGCTGGTTCACCTGAAATGGGCTGTGCTAGCAAGTTCTGCATTGTCTGTAATAGGAATGCTGCATTTTTAGTTAATGGGTAGCACTGGCAATTTCTTGTTTCAAATATTAATACCTTATATTCCCATGAGGCCGCTCTGCCCTCATGGTCCTGATAGGCTATAGGGATTTGCTCCCAAGTTCCTTGTGCACCTAAAGCTCCCACTGAATCAACTGGCCTCCTCATTATGCAAGGCTCTAGGAATAGGACCGAAGATGGGAGAGGGGTGTTTTAGAGTGTAAACCTTTTGGGTTCTCCTACCATATGCATGTATGGTGTTCAACATAATGGGACCCCAGTCCTTGTCTGGGGCTTCTGTGCATTACCACGGTACAAATAATGAATGAATGAATAAATAAAAATAAGCCATACACCAGCGGTTCTCAAATTGTGGGTTGGGACCCCAAAGTAGGTCACGACCCTGTTTTAATGGGGTCTCCAGGGCTGATATTAAACTTGCTGGGACTAGGGCTCGGGCTCAGGCTTCAGCCCCCCGCATCCTGGGGTCATGTAATAATTTTTTTTGTCAGGAGGGGGTTGTGATGCAATGAAGTTTGAGAACCCCTGGCATAGACTGAGCGTTGCATATTTTCTCATGAAAAAATATTGTCTTTATTTTCTGCTTGCTGGTTGCCTTCCTAACTCTCATTTTTTCTGACTAGATGTGTTTATTTGAGACAGTTCTAGTGGACCAATTGGTCTTGTTATGCCACAGGTATAATAGATACTACCAAGATTATAGAACATGGACACCCAAAATCCATATCTAGGCACCTGCAGTTGCCTTCATGTGAGTGGGCCCCTGCAGAACTCCATCCACTTAAGTGAGGGCAGGGGTCTGCTTGACAAGAAGTGGCAGGATCATGGCTTAAGAAACCTTGTTTTCAAAAGTTCTGAGCACCCACTGAGGACTTTGATGAGAGCTGCTGCATACTCATCATGCTTGACAATCAGGCTGCTTTTGGGGGGACCTAAATATGGACTTGGGGCCTACAGTTAGGCTTCCATTTTTTAAAATCTTGGGCACTGCATGTTAAGGTTAATGACTGCAATGTTTTCCTTTACCTAGCACCTTTGCATTCATAACTCAGTGGATAATTCCTCTGGAGAAATGTATGATATGGAATGGAATGATGGAAGAATGAGCAGTTTGGGTGCGAGGAGCTCAGGAAAGCATTGTGGCACAGTACTGAACAATCCCATCCAACCTGAACAAACTAAGTACTTCTAGCACAAGATGCCTAATATAGAAATAATAATTTGTGATGTAGATTATTTGCATAGCTATGATCAAAGGAAGTAAATATTGCAAATAAAAAAGAAGGTAACTGAAATTCTACAGGACTAATAGAAAATATTCCGAAAGCATATTAACTATTGATGGAGGATAATCAAAACAATTCACATACTGAAAAAGGGTTTCCATTTTATTAAATAGGACTAGTAGTGGATTTTCAAATAATATGCCGACAAAGAGGGCTTAATATTGACTTTAAGGTATAATATTCAACAGTGTCTGCTTTCGGTGGAAAATTTTGCCTTTTCACCTAAAACCCTAACACCCAATACCTGAAATATTTAGATTCAGAAATGCCAGCACAGTGGCTCATGGGAGTTACAGTTTTGGGTGCCTGTTATCCTCCATGGGCAGTGTTTCTCAGCCAGACTGATGCACTATGCTCAGGGTCTCCCATGATGCTGAGCCACCCCAGTGCAAGAGAGAAGACTGTGGTGTTTAAGGGATATATAATCCAGCCAAGGAACCTGGCCCATATGGGGGAATCGGAGTATAAAGCACCTGAACTAAGGCTGATATAAGTGAACAGGGTGGTATTTCGGAATCTAAATTTCTTAGCTTTAAACTGAAATGTGGGGGCTGAAAATTTTTAGGACAAAATTTTTCAGATATTGGTTTTTGGTTTTGTTTTTGCAAAAAAAAAAACCCCAAAACCATTTTTGACTAGCTCTAATTAGAAGAAATATTTATTCTGAGTTAAACGGAAGGTCTATTGATACAGTTAGAGAAGCTTGAGATCTTGACATGCCCATATTATGAGGCAATGTTCAGTATTGCCAACTCGTGAATTTGTCACTTACAATATGAATTTTTGATCTCTGCCAGACAGTCTCATCACAGCGAGAAACACTCCAGCCTTCCTGTAATTTTTTTCAGATTGCCCAGAGGAAAATCCCTCTCATTAGTTGCCTTCCCCACTTCCCTACCTCTTTGGGAAAAGCAGCCAAACACAGCTGCTGCAGGAGGGAGGCAGCATTCTCTCTTCTCCCTCCATCTTCTTTCTTTAAAGAAATTTTTGGATGGGGCAGGGAGAAGGAGCAGAAACAGTCCACAGCTCAGAGCACCTTTGCTGCCTCTTTCCCTCTTGTGAAAAATGGGTCAGCTCCTCCCTGCTCCTCACTCATGCAGCAACACCAGGCCTGAGGGGAGAGGTGGCCAGCGATGTAAAGATCCTATGGAGCTACACTCCTCCAGGCCCGGAAAATGGTGAAGAACCTCCACAGCTACAGAAGGAGCAGAGGAGTGCTGGGGGGAAGGGGCAGATGTGGGGCTGGGAGGGAAATTGTTGTGTGTCTGGGTAGTGGGTTCCGTTTAACTCAGAATAAATATTGGTATAGGACTGGGGCAGATGTGAGGGTCACAAAACTAATTGATGTAGGGATGTGGTGGCCTAAATCACATATCTCACTGTAAATTGGCAACACTAATTATCAAACTCAGACTGATGGGCAGGCAGAGGGAGTTCAAAACTAAAGAGAGCTCAAAACATGATTTATTTAACAATTTTTTTTTACAATTCTCATGATTACGGGACAAATCATAATTTGGGGGGGGGGGTCTGATTCATGATTTTTGAACTCTTGGGTTTGAATGTACAACATCACGTAAATGTAGTTTACACTGATGAAGAAAATAGTACCTGACATGGTCAGAAACGGAAATTAAAGATAAGACTGCGTGTCTCAGTAGGTGCCAGATCTTCAAGAGTTCAACCTCCAACAGCCCCCATTGGGAGCTGCTGTGTGTCAGTTTTCTCCTCAAAGGCTATGAACAGTGTAATTAGCACAAGATACAAGTACCACACAGCTCTTTCTAAGCAAGCACATGTATTCTTAACGTGAAAGCATTACACAGAAAACATATTAAAACAATAAAAGAAATTACACACATGCTAATAATTTTACCAGAGACAATCATAGAATCATAGAATATTAGGGCTGGAAGAGACCTCAGCAGGTCATCTAGTCCAATCCCCTGCTCAAAGCAGGACCAACACCACTGAATCATCCCAGCCAGGGCTTTCTCAAGCTGGGCCTTAACAACCTCTAAGAATGGAGATTCCACCACCTCCCTAGGTAACTCATTCTAGTGCTTCACCACCCTCCGAGTGAAATAGTGTTTCCTAATATCCAACCTAGACCTCCCCCACTGCAATTGAGACCATTGCTTCTTATACTGTCATCTGCCACCACTGAGAACAGCCGAGTTCCATTCTCTTTGGAACCCCCCTTCAGGTAGTTGAAGATTACTATCAAATCCCTCCTCACTCTTCTCTTCTGCAGACTAAATAACTCCAGTTCCCTCAGTCTCTCCTCGTAAGTCATGTGCCCCAGCCTCCTAATCATTTTCGTTGCTCTCCGCTGGACTCTCTCCAATTGTCCACATCCCTTCGGGGGACCGAAAACTGGACACAATACTCCAGGTGTGGCCTCACCAGTGCTGAATAGAGGGGATGGGGGAATCCCCCAATCCAACAAGGGCTCTGGTAGGAGTCAGTCCTTCAAACCCCACCAAGGACTGTTCCTGTGGTTACAAATTCATAACAGCCTTAACTCAAAACTAGCACACCCGTGAATAGGACAGTCTTTCTTTTATACAGGTTGGGCCTTTGATCTTCAGATTCCAGGAAGGGAATCAGAAGACAGGTTTCAGAGTAACAGCCGTGTTAGTCTATATTCGCAAAAAGAAAAGGAGTACTTGTGGCACCTTAGAGACTAACAAATTTATTTGAGCATAAGCTTTCGTGAGCTACAACTCACTTCAAGACAGTGATTCTATTCTCAGGGTGAAGGTTGGGTATTTTTGAGTGTATCTAAGGTAGGGAATTTGCATTTTCCTCCTCGAAGGGATTCCCCAGGCATACCATTTGACATGGTTTGTCCCAAATGTCTATTCTTGCCTGGCACATTGTTCAGTATAGTCCTTGGAAGTTCATAACACTTCCCAAGGTTCACATCCCATTTCCCCCCTAGGGAGATGTTACATACAGTCCTGGCCAATGATAATACATAAAACAATCATTTAATAGAAAGATACTTAAACTTAATTCAATAAGGTCTCCCAAGGATGTTGCAGGAAATTGCCATATCTGTCACACTGAGTACTTCTGAAAATCTAACTCTTTCAATGTTACCTGTATGGGAGCTGATTTCTTTGGAAAACCTGATCCCAAATACCTAGCTCCAATCTGGTTTGGACTGGAAAACGACTGAAAGTCATTACCACATGATGACTGGTACCTGAATTATGTGAAAAAAATTTGGTGGTTTCAGGCCATTTTTCAGTGGATGAATGTCCATAACACAAAAATCACTATCGAAGTTGGTCCTGAGGTTTGCTTAGGACTACATGGGCAAATGTATATTGTATACATAAAATCCCATTTCACTAGAGAAAGTTATAGACCTTAATGAAGAACATCTTTGTGTATGAATGATTAAATAGAGAGTTTTATAAAATCTTTAGGGAAATTCAGATCCAAATTTCATGCTATTTTATCATAAAAATCCTACATCCTTGAATTTTTTGCCCAAATAGTTTATATTCAAGTATAAGAAAGACTGGAGACTTAGTAAGAATTAAAGCTCAATTTATTTTCCTGATTTGTATGACAAAATATTAACAAAGTGTTGTTGTAGCCATGTTGGTCCCAGGATATTAGAGAGACAAGGTGAGTGAGGTAATAGCTGTTATTGAACCAACTTCTGTTGATGAGAGAGACAAGCTTTCAAGGTTATACAGACCTAAAGAAGAGCTCTGTGTAAGCTCAAAGGCTTGTCTCTCTCACCAACAGAAGTTGGTCCAATAAAAGATATTACCTCACCCAGCTTGTCTCTCTAAAATATTAATGATACATTTAGCTAATAAATGGAATATACAGTATTGTCTGATTTAGTGTTATATGCAGGCCAAATTTGCCTTTGCAACTGCTGGCCCAGAGAAGATCTGCAACTTCCATGGCCACACAGCTGTGGAGACAGCTATCTATTGTAAGGGCAGGCAGGAGTTTCCACCTCAGAAGTTTCTTTAGCATTCCTTTCTATAGAGGACAATCTTCTTCCTAGGATTCAAAGCTATATGCGAATTACATCGGGGATGCATTGAACAGATGTCTTAAACCAGGGGTCTCAAACTCAAATCACCATGAGGGCCACATGTGGACTAGTACATTGGCCCGAGGGCCGCATCACTGAAACTTTTTCATACAACTATACAAAAGTATAGTCAAAAATGAAAAAAATGAAGAGTAATATAATATGCTATTAAAAGTCAATGTATTAACTTTTTAAAAACTGTCATGTGAAGAGGGGTTTTAACAAAATATAAACATCTGTAACTATTCCTTATGTGGTCAGAGGGAAGCTTGGCTCCTATGGCGGGCCATGTGTTTGAGACCCTTGTCTTAAACTTAGTGTGTTCTTCCCAGGCTGACTGATCTCACAAAATCAAGGAAGAGATTTTTTTAAAGATGGGTCCATCAAGTCAAAGATTGCCCAAAGAGTAGTAAAGGGAATGTTTGGAGGAGTGCTTTGGCCGGGGTAGATTCCCACTAAAGTTAAGTATGTTCCAAAAGACAGGATGGAAGCCTTTTCTCTTCCTTGGTGATGTCACCTCCAACCCCATCTAACTTATCCAGATAACACAGTGAGTAAAGATGTCATCAGAACATGTGCGTTTAGGGACAGAGAAGTTAGTGGGGATGAAACAAGCAGAGGCTGGGGGTGGTGAGGGAAGCAGTTGAGACATTATGTACATTTTTTGATGTTTCTTTATGCAAGGGAATGTTGGGCTGCACCATTAAAATTGTCATTCTGTTTTGATTTTTAAACCTCAGTCTCTCTACTCCACCCCATGAGGACTTGCAGGAAGAGAGGGTTGTAATCTGAGCTGTAGTAACTCCTGTGCTCCTCTTGATCCCATCAAGGGGAAACAAACCAACGGAGTAGCTTGAATGGTACCTGAGCTCTCCCTTTCTGCCTAAGTGACTTACTGGAGTGCAGGTTTATTGTTTAGGGAAAGAAAGTTTAACAGCAGGCTGACTCATCTCCTACAATCCTGAAGCCAGTATGTGCAGCATTCTGCATCTTGGATGTCCTGGAAGGCTGCTGCTGAGACTGCAGGAGCGAGAGAGCACCTTAATTGATACAAACCAAGCCTACTTCATGCAACAAAGGCAAGCGAAGAATAGTCCAAGATGGCGTAACAGTTGGGTGCTTGTTGGAAGTGGTGCCTTGTGGTTAGAGGGTGGTAGGGGAGCCTGGAACTTCCCATGTCCACTGGGCCCTGTTATGGTAGCCAAGGTCAGGCACGCAGGAGCACCTTAAGACAATCCTCCCTGGGCCACTTCCTACCCCTCCACTCTCTAGTTCAAGCTTTTCCAATCTGTAACCAAGGTAACACAGAACAAACACAGGGCCTTTAGTCTGTCTGGGCCCTAGCATGTCGATTCCTCTCTTCTTGGAAGAGTAACTTTCATGTCTTTCCTGAGGTACTCCCGAGGCCAGGTCCTTCTCCCTACCTGGTCAGCCCCCTTCTGAGGCAGCTGGCACCTTTAAGCCCCCAGCATCACCTGAAGCATGCTCTGCAGGGGAGACTGGGTGGGGTTGTCTGGGCCCAGAATTGTTCCTTCACCCTTTCACTTCCAGTGTGGCGTTTATACACCCCATCACAGATGGTTATAGCACATCACGTGGGAATCCCAAAATCAATTAGAGAGTGGCAGTTGGTTCTGTCTTACTTTGTTTGTTTCATTATTCACTGAATTTGGTTTTGATCCCAAACTCTGCAATTATCACAACGATTGATGTGAACCCCACAGTAGTGTTCCAGATGGAAGAAGGTCAGATTTTTATCTGTTACCCTGAAGGATGCACAACAAGGCTGCCTAATTATTATTGGACTCTGTAGTAAGTGAGCCATTTGCTGCCATGGTTAGAAAAAAACAGATATTAAAAGGGTAAACTGTACTTGTATGATAAATTGTTATTAAAGGGATAGATGTCTCAGTCCCAGCTACTTTCTAAGTTATTAATACATGTTGGCAATGTTTCAGGATAGAGAACCTAATAGACAAAATCCAGTATTTTTGCTCTATCTAAAGTCAGTTACTCTACTCTTTCCTACAGTAAACGAAGACTTAAAGGAATTCCTAAAAACCTAGGTTCTGAATGCATGTGTATCTGCAGGGCAGAGGGAATTCTCCAATGGTAGATTCCCACTGCCCACATTGAAGAAGATATGTGGATTGCCAGCTTTCCAGAAATCCATGCATCTCACTCCAGAGAACTCCACAGCACAGATGCTAGATGGATCTGGGCGGGACATAGTCTCTTCCCCACTCTGTAGACTCCATGTCCAACTAAATATATGACCCCAAAGGGAAAGATGTGTAGAGAAGTCTACAAAATCAACTTTACAATGTTTGCCTGGTTCTGTAGCACTCTCCAATTACTTCTGCAGGCACAGGCCAATCTGGCCCACAGTTAAAAGAAATAAGGGTCTTAATAGCATAGTGAAATATATTCAGAATCCTATGGTACAAAATACATTAGATTATTTCAAAGATAGGACAATCTGTTTCTCTGGGGAAGAGCAAATGTAATTACAATTATTTCTACTCCAAAAATTCACTTCTTATTACAAATATTGTCACTGAGTATTCCCAGTGCAATTTGTATTCAAAGTTAGAGAACGAGTTATCAGCCTTCCTGAAGCTTTGTTATCTTGAATAAAATACTGTATGCACTGCCTTGAGTAAAGGGGGATTGAAAATTAGACGTTAGATTGGGTCAGATGATTTTCAGTCTCTCAAATTTATACACTTTGGGTGGTAAAACTTGATCAGTGCTAAGGCAGAGATGGAAAAATTTGATCACGTGACTTTGGAGCCTAATTACAGGATTTTAAATTCTGTTATTAGACACTTGTGGAAAATACAAAATAGTCTCTCGCATGAAAAGCATTTTAGAGACTAATGTGATGGGCACTGTAGGAAATTCTCAGGATTGAAATGGGAATACAGAGTTGTACAGAATCATATAAATTAGAGGAAAGAGATTTATCAGCTCATCTTGTCCATTCTCTTTATAATGTATTCTCCATTGCTTTGCTTCACACATCTACATCTGATTATTCTTTCATTTAAATATGATTTAACATTAAAACTAAACTACATAAATTGGATTCACAGGGAGTATCATATATCCTGACACCAGGTATACATTTTTCATTGAGTTACAACAAATGGTAAAGTTTGTTCAGAAACAAACATGGGAATGCCTTCTACCAGGACAATGCATTCAGCTATCTGAAAATAATATAGTTTTACAAATGCATAATTTTTCTCCACACCAAGCATCTGGAGGATTTTGGTTTGTTTTTTGCGAGGTACTAGGAATAATGTTTTGACTTATTTAAAACAGACTGGAAAAAAAGAGGTTGGGACAGACTGCACCAAGACACAGGAAAAAAGCTGTAAGGCACTAATTATAGAACAGTTGAAGATACAAAACTATAATTGAAATAGTTAAAAATACTTTGCCTGTGTGTACTCTGGAAATGCTTAAGGTAGTCAGTCAGACAGCTCACTCTAAAAAAATCTGTCACTTATAGCCAGGCTTATATCAGGCTTCGATTGCTAATGTGTAATTGAAAGGGAGGCTCTTCTCCATGTTATAAATACATTGCATGTCTATGCACACCGAAGCCCTATAAAGTTTCTGGATGGTGGCTTCCAGAGGGCCTAAAGATGTTTTGACAATAAAAAATAAAACATTGATGTTTGGGTAGCGTCGTGAAGCCCCAATGAAAATTAGGAAAACTGGAGCCTCATTATACAAGGCACTGTGTAGAGGAATAACAAGAGATAGTCCCTGCCCTGAAGAGTTTGCAGTCTAAATACACAGAAAATGGGGAGAGGGAGAAGATAAACAGAGACTCAGAGAGATGAAGTAACTTGCCCCAGGTCACACAGCAGGTCAGTGGCAGAATTGGGAACAGAATTCATGTTTCTGAGCACCCAGTCCGTTACGCTAACCAGGTGCCTCTCAGGTCACCAACTATTATAGCCTTGTGTGTCCTGAGTGATATCATGCATGCACTAAACTGTGAGTAGGCAGTTTCTGTACCCTGCTATGCATGCTAACTGCAGTGAGTCAAAACTTATCCCCTTTCTGGTTATCTCTTTTCCCTCTTGCCTCCTCCTGGTGGCAACAGCACAAAGGCAGGGACATTCCATCACCTCCATGCAAAGGAAAGCCGGCTACGGCAGCCATAGGAGTGCGTAAGGGCTCTGCAGTTTCATTTTTCTTCTTCCCTTTTTCCTTGAAGGAAGAGAGTAAATGTGAAGAATGCAGCAAGAGACAGACAACAGCTACAATTCTTTAAAATATCCAGCCCCCAGCAGTGAGAAGCATTCTCTGGACAGAGGGATAGGAAGTAAATATGGCCTCATTTCTGCAAGCTCTTGTCTGCAGAGACTGATGGGTCCCCTACACAGCAGCTTGCAGGATCCAGGTCCATGGTATCTCACATTGCTGTTTGTAAGTGTTCCATTTATAATGGCAGTCACTGTACGTGCAAGTTGGAAAATACCCCAGCAGTTCCATAGCATGCAGTGGAAGATGTTCACGTGATTCCCTTGAAAAGCTGCAAGAGCAGACTTTGTGCTGCAGAGGAAAATAGAGGGGATAAAGCTGAGGTGCAGAAATGGTCTGTATATTTGGGAGTGTAGTCACCTCAACCTGTCATGGCTCCTACACAGAGCTCCTCACCTAATATATCCATGATCCTGAATGCAATAGATGGTGCAGTTGAGGTTCACATAGGGTGAAATTCACCCTGAGGAGAGCATCAGTACAAACACTCTGCAATATTTACACCCTCTTTTGAGGTCTTAAGTAGATGTACAGCCCTTGTGGTGGCTCCTCTGCACAAAGGTGAATTTCATATTACAGTATATGTCTCCATTTGTGAGATGGCTTCTGACGTTTTCCTCACACTTGGCCTGTACTACTTTGTCTTTTTGGTGCTGCACATGATATTGTGTGATCAGACAATGAATCCTACTGTAATACATACAGACAAATGGGCAACATTAAAGTTGTGGTGGGAAGCTTAATTCTAAGTTTCCCTATTTTTGTTGGCAATTAAAATCTCTGCTTTAAAGATATATTATTATGGATTTTGGAGCAGTCAGTGCTGAAATATAAAATAAAGGATTTATAACAAAAAATGTAGAAGAATCTTAAGAATTCACTCAGAGTAGAGATAGCAGCAGAAGAGGAGGAGCAATTCTGAGCAAAAAAGAAAAATGAGGCACTCTTATGGGAGAATGAACTGAAGGAGGCAAATGGCAATTAGGGGTCAGTAGGTTCTTCTGAAAAGCAGATGGGTTCTGGACACAATTAAAAGAAATCTCTTTTAGAAGGCTGTTTTTGGAGGAGTAGAGAAAGGGAGACAGAAGCATCAAAGCCTAACACAGTCCAAGTGGGTAGTCATAATATCCCCCCCCCCCCGAAATGTTTGGAAAGAAAGAAAAAGGGGAAGGGGGAGGGAGTTGCATTCTGAATCTATGGTTCACTAACTTACATAAAAACTAAACATCCACCCCGTCTTTTATCACACAGGCTTGCAAGGGAGTTGTGCTGAGATCTGGAGGGGAAAGAGGAGTGCAAAAAAAAGTGAAAACAATAATCATTGTACTGTATGTTCTTGCAGTTTGTTAAAAATAATAAGCTCTTTGTGGCCACATATAAAAAGAAAAAGTACAGTGGAAGCGTGAAAAGGCACAGCTTTCAGATGTATTGTGGGCATATGTCAGACACATTCAGTTAAATGGTTTTTGTAAACTATAATGATACTATTGCCTTTTGTCTTGTAGAAATATTAATGCCAAAGCACTTGGTCTCAGGTCAGCTCTGATGTTTTCTAAGGTGCTGCTTGCAACCACTGAGGGCCTTCTCAGTTGTTACAGAATAAACCTAGAGTTAGGAGAAAGCCACTGTTAGTTGTTGTCCCTGCTATTGCAGTAGCACCTAAAGAACCTCAGAGGAAGTAAGGGCTTGATCTGAAAGCCTATTAATTATAACTGCAAAGCTTCCATTGACTTTAATAAGAACTTAAGAGAACATAAGAATGGCCATACTGGGTTAGACCAAAGGTCCATCTAGCCCAGTACCCTGTCTGCCAATAGTGGCCAGTCGGGGCAGTGAGTTACATGGGCTCACGGTGCCCGGGCTCCACCAATATTCAGGGCCTGGGGCCCGGCTACACCAATATTTGGGGCCAGGTCTCTCCCCCGGCCCCGCCTGCTGCCCCCATGTGCCTCCCCCGACCTCCACTTGCTGCCCCCGCTCACCTCCTGGGCCAGCCTGGAACCTGCAGCTCATGCTGACTCTGCTCTGCTGGCTCCCCACATCAACTGCTGCTGCAGGGCCCTCGTGCCCCCCCCCACTAGGGCCAGGGCAGGCTGCCCTTACCCTTCCCTTCTGCCCTAGCCCTGAGCCTCTCCAACACCCCAAACCCCTCAACCCCAGCCCCAGATAGAGCCCTCATCCTCCTGCACCCTAATCCTCTGCCCCAGCCCTGAGCCCCTCCCACACTCCAAACCTCTCATCCTCAGCCCCACAGCCCTCACCCCGCACCCCCTCCTATCCCGAAACTCCCTCCCGGAGCCTGCACCCCAGCCCTCTGCACTCCCTCCCAGAGCCTGCACCCGAACTCCCTCCCAGAGCCTGCACCCCCCACACCCGTTCCTGCACCTCCATCCCACAGCCTGCACCCCTACCCCCTGCCCCAGCCCGAAGCCTTCACCCAGCACCCAAACTCCATCCCAGAGCCTGCACTGCAGACCCCCTCCACCACCCAAACTCCCTCCCAGAGCCTGCACCCCTCCTGCACCCTAATCCCCAGCTCCAGTCTAGGGCCTGCACCCGAGACCTCCTCCCCCCACCCAAACTCCCTCCCAGAGCCTTAGGTAGATGGGAGGTGGAGTTTGGGGGGGGCGGGTTCTGGGCATCACCAAAATTTCTACAAACCTGCCACCCCTGTAGCCAGTGCCAGTCCCCAGAGAGAATGAACGGAACTGGTAATCATCAAGTGACCAATTCCCTGTCATCCATTCCCGGTTTCTGGCAAGCAGAGGCTAGGGACACCATCCCTGCCCATCCTAGCTAATAGCCATTGATGGACCTATCCTCCAAGAATTTATCTAGGGTTTTTTTGAACCCTGTTATAGTCTTGGCGTTCACAATGTCCTCTGGCAAAGAGTTCCACAGGTTGACTGTGCGTTGTGTGAAGAAATACTTCCTTTTGTTTGTTTTAAATCTGCTGCCTATTAATTTCATTTGGTGATCCCTAGGTGATTGTGTTATGAGGAGTAAATTATTCTTCTTCCTTATTTACTTTCTCCACACCAGTAATGATTTAACAGACCTCAATCGTATCCCCCCTTAGTTGTCTCTTTTCCAAACTGAAAAGTCCCAGTCTTATTAATCTCTCCTCATACAGAAGCCATTCCATGCCCCTAATCATTTTTATTGCCCTTTTCTGAACCTTTTCCAATTCCAACATATCTTTTTTGAGATGGGGTGACCACATCTGCACGCAGTATTCAAGATGTGAGCATACCAGGGATTTGTATAGAGGCAATCTATCCCTTTCCTAATGATTCCCAACATTCTGTTTGCTTTTTTGACAGCCGCTACACATTGAGTGGATGTTTTCAGAGAACTATCCACAATGACTCTAAGATCTCTCTCTTGAGTGGTAACAGCTAATTTAGACCTCATTTTATATCTATAGTCAGGATTATAATTGGGGCCCCATTGTACAAACAAGCTCAGAGACAGTCCCTGCCCCAGAGAACTCACCATCTAAGGGTACACTGCAATCAGAGTTGTGATTACAGCCCATGTTGGTACACCCATGCTAGCTTTAATCTACCCTTCTAGCTAAAAATAGCCATGAAGATGTGATGGCTGGGGCTGTACAAACCCTCCCAGAACCCTGGGTATATCCTGCACCACACCAGGGACCATGCCACCTCATTTTCATTGCTATTTTTAGCTACATTATGGCTACAGTGGGTATGCCTACCCGAGCTGCAATCATACATATGAGTGCAGTATAGACATATCCTAAGATTTAGGCACTCCAGGACAGGTAGATAAATGAGGGGAAGGATAAGGTATAGAGGTAACACTGTTGCCTTGATGTTGTCAAGAAGGAAACTACATCTAGCTCTATCCACACTTTGGATGAAACTGTGCTTACATATAGTAATTTACATATGTCAATTACTCTGGCCAAAGTGTACTACTCATCTTAGTATTTTGACTTCTAGCATTTGTATACAAGCATTTATAAAATTTGTTAATATGTACGTAAGCGGGGGAATAGTCCCGCTATTGTGGGGAACTTTTCTGGCTTCTGCACTACCCCGGTGAAGTGGGCTAGCGAAAGGATCTGAGTCCTCACTCCCACTTCCTTTACCCAGTGGCCTCTCTGCCCTTGAGGACTCCCCTTCCACTCTCCTGTCTGGCAAAGTCCTCGTAACCCCAACAAGGCTGGACCCAGGATTCCCGGGGGGCTCGACCCCCAACCCTGCTGTGGTCACCTAGGACAGGGGCTAGGGTGTCCCCATTCCGGGGTACTCTCTCTGCACTGGGCACTTCTCTGACCCACTGACCATTACATTCAAGTTAAAGCAAATGCAAGTTATTTAATCAACAATTAATTTTAAAAAGAATAAGGAAAAATGGGAAAGGTTAAAGGAAACACATCACCCCGCTCTGTGGCAGGAAACATCACAAACAGTGTCTCTGGAACATCAGGGCATTCACAGTCTGTTCCTTGTAAGTCACAGGCCTTCTTCTCAGGCCTTGGCTGTGCTGAAGGGATGCTGTGGGTTGGACACTTGCTCTGGTGGTGGCCACACGCTCTCAGGCTATAAGTGGTAGGACCCTTCTTCCCAGTGTCGCCCCTGCCCTGTCGGGGTTATGATCCAACCCTGGCGTGCAGAACCCTTGGCTGAGGCGTCTCCCTGAGCTGGGCCCGTTGCCCAGGGTCCCCCTCGGTCTCCCCAGCTCCAGACTGCTCCAGCCCCAGCTCCACCACTCTGTCTCAGCACTGCTGCTGCTGCTGCTGCCACTGCCTCCAGCTCCCTGGGCTGCTTCTCTGGCCCCTCTGCCTCTGGTTGCTGCAGCTCTGCTCCCAGGACAGGGGCTGCTCTCTCTGGGCTGCTTTTCTGGTCCCTCTGGATCTGACCCAGCTCTGCTCCCCAGCTCAGCTTGGACCCCTGCTTTCTCCTTAGCTCGGCACCACTCTGTCTGATCCAGGCAATTCCAGCTCACACAGAGGACGGGACCTCCCTGGACTCCTGACTCTCTGATTAGCCTGCTCGCCCTATCATTCAGGCTGACCCGGAGCATTGGCCTCTCCCCATTGTTCCTGGGGGCTGTCAGTCTCAGGGTCCGGATTCCCCATCAACCCTTCCCCCTTTTTAGTACTGGGAGGTAGCCAACCAAACACCCCCACTGAATGTTAGTAAGGGGGCAACAGTCCCCTTACATGTAGTTGTCTGCCTTGATGAGATGTAAATGAATGGTACTCTTTTTTGTTTGACTATTTCTCTTCATTTCCTACCTGTATTTTATCAGCTTCTATCCTCTTCTCTTTACTAGGTTCTAGAGTATCCTCTTTAATAAATGGTACCCTAAGGGATGTCTCTGTCTGCACCACGTGCTTTTCTGCATCTGTCTGCTTTCCCCCAGCCCTTCATTTAAAAACTCCTCTATGACCTTTCTAATTTTACATGCCAGCAATCTGGTTCTGTTTTGGTTTAGGTGGAGCCCATCCTTCCTCTACAGGCTCTTTCTTTCCTGAAAGGTTCCCCCATTCCTAAGAAACCTAAATCCCTCCTCCCAACACCATCATCTCATCCATGCATTGAGCCCCTGCAGTTCTGCCTGTCTAACTGGTGCTGCCATTTCAAGGCCATGTCAAGCTGAGAGTTCAGTAAATAATAATAGGAGTTGCAATTGTTTAAACTCCATTCAATTGTATCCAATAGGGCTGATAGCCATGCAACTGTACCATCAGTCACATGTCTGAGAGGCAGCCAGATTGTATGGGGTGCTTAATGGCTCCTGTAAACTGCTGAGTACTTACAGTCCCATTGAGAATCAACAGAGGGTTATTCTTAAGCAAAGCCTAGGTGTGTTTGCACATCCATCTGGGCCCATTCATGGTTTTCACTCCACATATGTAAACTGATTTAAGGCACATTTCTGTGCTGGGCCTCAGGAGGGTCTGACTGCAGCACGTGTGGACATACCTGACCTAGTTTAATCAAGTTCGCTTGTGTACTGATCACAATGAAACAACAGCAGTACAGGCTTCAGCATAGGCTCTACAAATCCACTTGGGACAATGGGTAGTTACTCAAAGGGCTAGACCTCGTTAAGTCTGTGCTGTGCAGCTTCATAGCTATCAATACGTGGGCTGGCTAGATTAAAGTGGGCTAAAGTATGTCTACACGTGCTGCAATCACACCCTGATTGCAGTTGAGACAGACCCTTGCATTGTCATATGAAGAAACAGGAGGAAACTCAACATATTAGTTGTCTAAAGAAGAAGGATTAGGAACCCCATGTTCTGATTAACCACTCCTGAATCCTCACTAGTAGAATCTCAGCTCAGGAGTTTAATGCTAACTCACTTGAAATAGACAAGGCTAGCAAGTTCTCCATTAGTTTTAGTAGGAACCCTCTGCAGTGCTGTTTTTTCATTGATAGGTAACATTTAATGTTGCTGGATGCATACAATATAATCCTATATTTTCCTGAACCAGCACTGCCATTTGGTCCAACTCATCATAGTCTGGATAGCTAAGGCCAACTCCCACCATCTTTATGCAGCCAAAACTCCCTTTGAACTCAGTGGGAGTTTTGTGTGCATGCGAACATAGGATCAAGTGGTAAAGTGGGAAGGGGATTATAAAGTATTGACAGACACTTGCATAAATTTCTCAGGGTAATTCTGTTCATCTCTTCCTTCCCCTCTGCCCTCCCCAACTCCCTCCTTTTCTGCACACTACCGGCTGCTGTCTTCAGTTTTTGATATCTTCTAAAATGGCTGGCTGCTTTAATTGTAGAATATCTTCCCTAAGTGCTATATGCAGCACCATACTTGCAATACAAGCAGGTCTTTGACCCATCAGTTTAAACACTACCACTTGAAGACAAATAATCTTATTCTCAGCATTTGGCACCCTTCAGTTGGCCTGCAGTCTTGGTCCTTTTCAAATAAATAAAAAGAACTGTACAACAAACTCAAATAATATTGACTTCCTGCCTCTCAAAGTGGTATATGATTAATTAAAAAAAGAAAAATGTCTAGTTTTCTATCTATACCACTGTGAATACTTCCAATAAGAGAGACTTCAATTATAGTAAAAAAGAAAAGACTTCATTAAATGACTCAAGAGTAGTTGGGATAAAAGATTTTAAAAGATTTTACAAGTATGCAGCAGCAATTTATGCTACCTGAGAACATGCCACCATATTTTCTTAACTTCTAACCACATAAACTCCTATGACCAAATCCTGGCTTTGGGCTACTTGTGTGTATGTCCCAAAAAACATAGCCCCATGAAGAACTATGCTATGTAGCATCTGTATCCCTACCTTGGCTTCCCTTAAGAGGTGTAGTCAACACTCCACAGGTCAGCTATTTAGAACCAGGAAGTAGGCAGGTGAAAGGGCATAACTGTCGGTTGGAATTTTCAAGTCAATGAGATACGTGCTCCTAAATCTCCTAAGTACTTTTGAAAATCTTCCTGCACTTCATCATCTTGATTTGCCCTGAGCGCTTTTGTACCCTCTCTTGCAGGTTTTGGCACAAGTGATTTGCATGAGTAGCTCTGTAAGGATTGTCTTGGCACTCTCAGGCTGGCCAAAATACAACACTAATTTGCACCCATTCGGTGGTGTAACAAGCCTGCCGTTTTGGTTTGAGGTTGCTTTACTGGTGCCATGCCTCAGTTTACCCCCTTTTTAAGGATTCACTCCATCAAATTCCTAAAACAAACTCTTCTCTAGTTCAGCCACACTGCTTCCTGGGGCTGGATTTATTAACATAACAAAATATTCAAAATGAAAGTTCTCAAATCCCCATCAAGTCCATGCTCAGAGGACTATGTGGTCTATACATTAGATAGACAATACCCATCCTCACTCAAACAAGTTCAGATCCCAAGAGAATCCAGTCCGTGCTCCTCATCTTCCTGCTGGGGTTTCCCTGGTCTCCCCTGCCTGGATGGACCCTTTATTCTGAAAACTCAGCACTCCCTGCTGGAGTCTAGTTGTTCCTAGGAGCTATTCTCTGCTTTGGCAGGCCTCTGCTGAAGTCTCTTACTTCCTGCAGACTCCTCAGTCAGTCCAAGCATCCCTTTTTTCTGCAGCTTCTTGCTGCTCTTATAGGGGAATCACTTGATCCTTGCTCCAGTATGCCTACTTTGTAACTAGGGTTGCAGGCCACTAGCCCTTAAAGGGGCAGGACACCATGTCACACTCAGAAAATATGAAGAAATGAAGAATTTGGTCTCTGATATAACTACTGTACAAAGTTGCCAGCTTCTGATAATTGAATAGAACCTGACTCAGCAAGTCATCCTATTGAAGTCAATAGGACTATCTGTTGAGTAAATACTATTCAGCAATAAATAAGGGGATGAGAATCTGGCCCATAGAGATTTAAACTTTGTTAAAAATGTTCAGCAACATTATAGCAATGTAAGAGAACCATAGCTGTGGTTTCAATGTCAGCAATTGTTCCCTACGGCTGTTCTGTGGTAATCTTGCTTAAGGACATTGCTACAAATTTGCTTCAAACAACAACCATGTGGCATGCTCCTACGTTTGCACAAAACCACTATCTTGCTTACCACAATAATTGATTACACATTACAAACAACTCTTTCAGATCATTTGAAGATGGCATTTCCATTTATCTGGCAGTATTCAATGGTACACATGCCGTGTTGCGTGCATGATTTAATACATTGGATTGTATGGTATCACAGTAACAATCATCAACTTTATGTAGAAAAGGGATATAAATGTAGTAAGCAGGCACAATATTGCCAACTGCAAGCATTCAAAAATCATGAGAGAGGCCCCCAAATCATGAGATTGGCATAACAATTATGAAAATGTAAAAGTATAATGTGCATGTGTCAGAATGTGCGGGTCTTTTTATTTGCCTTCTGGGGACTTGAGCCCTTTGTTACATTTTAAAGCTTTTTCTCTGCTTTTCTTGCATGAGGTCAAGAAAGTTACCTGTCTTTAAACTGAAACCTGAGATCCTTTTGTAATCAATTGACTACAGGAGCTGAGAGTATAAAAAACCCCACCAGATATCACAACAGTCAAAATAAAATCCTGAGAGTTGGCTATACACTATGCCCTTTGGTCATGGAAACAAGGGATCACCTTATAAGACAATTCTACAACTTAAATAGTATTTGAAATATATTTAGCCAATAATTACTATAGGTACAAATAGTTAATTATAGTACTGAGACATACAATGTATGTCAGCAGAGTGCTACTGGTTATTATGAAGCAAGATCATTAAACCACTAAAACATGCTTGCTGCTGCCTTACTGGTATAATATGACTAATGTTTAAATGATATTAAATATATTTTTGAACCTGTGTTTCTTATTTTGGGAATGATTACAAATTCTTGTATAATGGAATGCAGTTCATACTAGAAGCAAAGGGGGAAATTGTGGAAAGGTAATTAATAAAAAGCTTTTTCCTTTGCCATTTATATCATCCAAGGACCAGGCTCCAAATAGTTATTATTTATATTTTGACATGCAGTAGAGTCTTGCTAGTCTGTAATATTCCAATTGTGGGATCTGATCCACACAGACAAAAGAGTCTTGCTTGTATGGGTCAGATTGCAGGATTGGGGCCTAAAATACCAGTCTCTCCACATTTTTCAGCAGAGATAGAAATATAACAGCAGATGCTTTAGTTAGGTCCCATTACATTAAGAATTTATTACTTTTACAAAATATACCATAACACAATTACTAATGTACAGTGAGATATTGAAACTGAACTACAATTATGTGTATGTAAAATCAACAAAGAGCATTTTGGTTATATGTGCATATAAACTGGGGGAATGACCCAGCAGGTCTTTTTCTTAAGGAATGCTATTGATTCTAAGAAATCAGAATAAATTAATATAAGCAAAAATGAGGGTATACAAAAACTCCCCACCTTCCTCCTCTAACTCTGGATATGGAACTGAGCCTCCCTAAAGGCGTTCTTCCCTCTCTTCTGCCCAAGCAGCTCTGAAAGAGGAACAGGGGAGCAGAGCTGGAGTTAAGCCCTTGTTCACCACTTTTACTCCAGTTGGTTGCATTTGTTACTAAAATCTTCCATGCTGTGTCTGATTTAAAATATCATGGAAAAGTGGGGGGGGCGGGGGGAAGGGGGGACATGGATGACGATGACGACGACTCCACTATGTTTTTAATCAATGTCATTTACATATAGTTCAGGGGCCATGACAGTTATCCCATACCATAGAGGATTACCTACCCTGAAGGGTAAATTACATTTAACAATACTGAGTTCCTTTTAAGAAAAATCCACATGCTGATTTTCTGCAGTACACATGGGTATTTTAAGGCTCCAGAGATGTTATGATGTGATAAGCCTGATATCATACCAGTGTTTCATGGGAAAGTTAAACATGGCTATAGTATCGCTATAAAGATTAAGGTCTATTAAATGAAATAGATCATGACCAAAGTTTGCAAACATATCCAAACCTGAGATCTTAAAAGGGCCTTATTTTTAGTGGGTGGGTGCTCATCACTTTCTGAATCGGGCCCCTTAGGATTGGTCAAGCCAGGCATCCAAAAATGCAAGCATACAGAATCACTAGTCACATTTGAAAATCTTGGCCCATAGCAATGAGCACAGGATGTAACTCTCTGACACATCATTAAAGAGATCATCAGGTGAAGACAAGCAAGTGCCTGTATCATATGCTCATTGCTTGTATAAAGAACCACTCAGATCTTAATAAGTAAATTGTTGAATTTTTCAGTAAAGTGAAAGGGAAATAGAATACAAGATAGAGACATGGGATAATACTGTGGTAATGTATAAAACACTTCATGCTTGGTCTATACTCAGAAGTTTTGTCAGTATTGTTATCTTAGTTAGGGAAGTGGTTTTTTGCCAACAGCTATACCAGCAAACTCCCAGTATAGATGCAATTAGACTGGCAAAAAAGACCTTTTGGTGGACTGTAATCCTTATTTTACTTAGGGAACTTGTATAAGTGATACTGGCAAAAGGACTTTTTTGCCAGTAAAAACTGCATCTATGCTAGGAAGTTTTGCTGGCATAACTATACCAATATAGAGCTATATTGGCAAATCTTTAAAGTGTAGAGGAGATAAATTAGGAGAAAGACAGACAGAAAATAAAAAAGGGAATGAAAGAAAAATAAGATAGAAGGCAAGTGGGAGGAAGAGGCTTTCTTTGGGTCAAGGAAATTCTCTGGGCTTTGTAGGCTATGATTTAAGGTCTTGTGTTAGATAGAGAGTTAGCTAGCCTAATCTAACTAACACCTTCTAAAACTTGAGTTACAGCCTCTGCTCACTCCTGCATTTCAACTCAACCAGCCTGGTATATGTTAAATTATAACTTGCCTTGCCTTGACTAAAGTTTAGAAGGTTTTAGGTAGTGCAATCTGCAACATTGCATCTTTAAATCCTCGGTGGCCCCGTTTATCAGATCGCTCTTACAACAACCACAAAATTATCACTGAAAATCAAAATTCTTTTTCAAAGACTGATTAAACCTGTGGCCACCTATGAATGATTGAAGTTGCTGCTGTGCTATACACCATTGCTCGTTAGACCATCAAAGCAACAGCAGGGACAGAACTCACAACCTCCTGTTTCAAAAATACACCCCCCCTACCACTTGAACTAAAGGAAAAAAATCTCCATTAGCATTATAGGGTCTATCTGACTCAGAGGAACAATTCTGATTCTAACTAGTAAAGGGTAATGAAATACATACACACCAGATGGTTAATTCTGCTAATTTGCCTTTTAAGATTACCACAAATCATAGTGGGTGGTTAAAATAAATACATAAACTTAATTTCCCTCCCAAAAATAAATAACACTGCTACTGGATTGCATAAAGGTTGTCAGCTGTGCTACAGCAAACTGCCAAAGGTTATTGTTTTTTGTGCTTGGAAGTATCACCAGCTCTTTGCAATCCTTATTATTTATGGAGCATTGCCCAGTGCTTTACAGACCACATAAAAGAGAAGGTTGCTGCTAGGGACCTTGTAACCTGACTCAGACATACACAGTACAAAGGTTTCAGAGTAGCAGCCGTGTAAGTCTGTATCCGCAAAAAGAAAATGAGTACTTGTGGCACCTTAGAGACTAACAAATTTATTTGAGCATAAGCTGCACCTTAGAGACTAACAAATTTATTTGAGCATAAGCTTTTCACTGAATGCATCCGATGAAGTGAGCTGTAGCTCACGAAAACTTATGCGCAAATAAATTTGTTAGTCTCTAAGGTGCCACAAGTACTCCTTTTCTTTTTACAGTACAAAGGGTGATCGCCCAGATGCATATGGAAGTAATCAGTATAGGTGAGGTAATCACTGTAGGTCAGCACTGGAAGGCTTCATGAAAGGAATATATTTTAAAGGTGCCCTGAATACGATTTTTTGTGTGTCTTCAGGATATACAATGAAGGCCTGGAAGATTTTTTCCCAGAATCTGTTTTTTTTTTTTTTTAATCTTGCTTGTTTTATCACTTTAAACATATCAGGAAAGTCAAAATTCCTGGTTTTCCATCAAGACCTCTTTTGGAATCCCAGTACATGTGTATTATGAGTTCACACCCTATTTTGAACTAGTGGAACATTTAATATGTAATGAAGAAGTCCTTTCTCCAAAATGTTCACTAGTTTTTAGCACCTATTTAACTCAAATACAAATACAAACAAAAACTATGAAGTTGCAAACAGCCTAAACCCTTGCTTTCTCAGTCACTCAGTTTTTATTCTCTTGAATCTTGTGGTCAGAATTTTATTAGTTCCCCCCAATTGCTATAGACTTTTCCAGAGTAGACAAGTACTAATTTTTCTGTATGTATTTTTAAAAAGGCAGAATTTTTTTTTCATTTTTGGGGAAAAATCTTTCAAGTCTTTTTCAAACCTCACAAAGAAGCAGAAAAGGGCACAGGCCCACCCACTCCCTGCATCTCCCATGGCAGGCAAGATTTCAGAACAGCTTTTAAGGATGAGTGGTTGCTTGGAACAAGAATTGTGGGAGGTTGAAGCAGTGCTCTATATTATGTCTACAAAGCAGTTAAACACTTGTGGCTGGCCCGGGTCAGATGACTCAGGCTCATGGGGCTCAGGCTGTGGGGCTATAAAATTGTTATGTGGAAGTTCGGACTTAGGCTGGAGCCTAAGTTCTGAGATCCTGTAAGGGGGGTGGGTCTCAGAGCCCAGCCTCCAGCCCGAGCCTTGGCATCTACACTGAAATTTTTAGCCCCCACAACTTGTGCCAGCCTGGCCTATGTCAGCTGACTCAAGCCAGCTGCAGCAGTGCCATGGGTCTTTATTCCAGTGTAGGCATACCCTAGGACTGTGTGCCCCTTGCCTCCCAGCACTAGAAGAGGAGTTACTATCATGCAAGCTATGATTACAAAGGTTCACATCAATATAAAGGGCTTCAATCCTGTAGCCCTTGCTCACATGGCTAATCTCACTGACTTCATAGGACTACAAGATGATACTATTTATGTCAGAAAGAGCCTATTCTATTCTGGTTCTTAGACCATGCTCATCACCATAGAGACAGGGTGTCTTCCAGCAGTGCACTAAGCAATAAGATTCCAAATCTGTGGTGGCCTAAGAGATGAACTACATAGAGATGCTTTTGTTTTGACAAAATAACTCTGTGGATGTTGCTTCTCTTCAACAGTTTATTCCCATATCTAACACGGAGACGCCTTGTCAAAGGGTACCCTGTTCTTTGCAAACCATTCTCAACTCAGACCTGACAAACTCACTACACAGAAGAACAGCCATACTGGGTCAGACCAAAGGTCCATCTAGCCTAGTATTCTGTCTTCCAACAGTGGCCAATGCAGGTGCCCCAGAGGGAATGAACAGAACAGGTAATCATCAAGTGATCCATCCCCTGTCACCCATTTCCAGCCTCTGGCAAACAGAGGCTAGGGACATCTTTCCTGCCCTTCCTGGCTAATAGCCATTGCTGGACCTATCCTCCTTGAATTTATCTAGTTCTTTTTTGAACCCACCAAACACATAACTTGCAAGGTATTTATCTATATTTATCTAACATCTACAGAAGGTAGAAGGTAGAAGGTATCTACAGAAAGTTCTTCACTTATCAAGTGTCATTATCATGAGATATACGTACAGATAATATTTAAGGAATAAGGTAACTATGTTTCAACTATGTTGAAAGTATGCTTTTATGGTCTTGGATGTAAAAGTTCTTCACCAGGAAATAATAAGTCTCGGTAATACTCAGTCAAGCAGGAGGGAGCTGGCACTCCTCCCTGGTTAGCTGGTGATGTAATGCAAATCTCAATTGCCTAACTTTGCGCCATTCCAAAACTATCAGAGGAAAACCATCAGAGACAACTGCAAACAATTGAAATCACTTGGAGGTAAAAAAGGAACATTACAACAGCAGGGGTTTACTTTGTCTCTGAAAGAGATGAAAAACTATAACAGAGTGAGGAGATGTACTCTGTATCCATTCCCTGAGGAACCATCTTGTGGCTCAGGGATGTCTTTCATGAAAGTTTGGATCCTGGTCCCCGTGAAGCCAGCTAGCTGTGCAACAGACTGAAGTGTGGGATGAAAACCTAGTTCGTTAGATAGGAAAGGTAACAATTAATAAGTATAGGCACTAGTTTATGTTTTATGATTTTGTTTTGTATTGTAAACATTTGTTTCCATCACTCTCTCTTGTTTCTAGTGGAATATCTATTATTTTTTAAATAAACCTTCTCCTGTTTTATTATAAGTGCTGTGTGTTCCCTAGCAGTGGTGGTTTAAGGTAAAACTGGTAAACTGAGGTACACAGGTCCTTTTGGGGGTGGAGGATCTTGGGCTTCTGTGAGAGGCCAGTGTCAGTGGCTGAATACCATAGGGGAACAATTAAAAGGGACTGAGGTGCACGTATTGTTAATCTCTGAAGTGAAGACAGGAAAGGCATAGCTCAGAGAAGAGTGCCTGAGTGGCTGACAGACTGGTGGTGTTAGGGAGCTAACACCCAGCTACCATGGGCAAGACTACCTCTCTCTAGAGGTAGAGGGTAACAAGGAGACTCACAGCCCTGAATACCCTGAGAACCATCACACCATATGCTCCAAATTTTAAAATACATTTTAAGGCCCGGTTCCTGCGCTAGCTCTATGCAAGCAGACCCCTGCATGAACCTATATTGACTCCAATGGGGTTTTGTGCAAAAGCAGGGATCTGCCCATAAACAGCTTCTTGCAGGATCAGGGCCCAAGTTTGCTAATGGAGCTCACACCTTGTGACATTATCTGATTAAAATATGACCATATAGATCATTGTTGCAACCACTGTTATATATTTGCAACAAATCTTGTACGAAATGTGGCATGTAAGATATCTATGAAAAGGTTATGATTTGCTGGTTATGATTATGCTATCTGAATGCATGTATCATTTTTGTATTTGAAGGTATGAGTATTGGATCTATACCTAGATTTCAAATGTTTGCTCCTGGGGTAACGCTCACAAAGTAGTTAGCCAGCACATCTTGGAGGGACTATTCAAATTGAGTGGCCCATCAAAAGAACATCTAACTGACAATGGACCATGGGAGATGACTGTCTGCACTTAATGGGATTTCTTGCTGTGACTAGGGGAAATGCATGGACATGTGACTTGCCCATGTGACTGCAAACTCCATCTTGTTGTTGTCATTTTCCACAGTAAGAACAATGGGATTCCCGCCACATGGCAGAAGCTATAAAGGGCCCTGGAAACACCTCCATTTTTTCTCTTTCCTGCTCAAACCTCTGGAATATGAACTTATACTAATGGGAGAATTCTAACCAATGGACTGAAGATCTTCCAATGATTTGGAAGCAGCCAGAGACTTGACTTCAGGCAGCAGTTTATTCCATCACTGCTACAAGCCTGAACCAAGAACTTTGCAATTACTGTATGTATTTGATTCCTTTAACCAATTTTAACTTTCACCTTTCTTCCTTCCTTCCTTCCTTCCTTTTCTTTTTATGAATAAACCTTTAGATTTTAGATACTAAAGGATTGGCATCAGTATGATTTTTGGGTAAGATCTAAGTTATATATTGACCTGGGTGTGTGGCTGATCCTTTGGGATCAGAAGAACCTTTTATTTGATGAGACTGGTTGTAAAGAACCATTCACCTTTAAACCCTGTATTTTCAGTGGCAATACAAGGACTGGGATGCCCAAGGAAACTGCTTTTATGACTTCTTGTTAGCCACTGTGGTGAAACAGAAGTTTACTGTTGTTGCTGGTTTGGTATATCCTATGGGGGATTAGCCATCAGTCTTGGGGTTTTTCTGCCCTATTTCTGAGCAGTTTGTCCTGAATTTGACCCACTGAGGCACAGTTACGCACCTCTTGTGAGGAGTCAAGGAGGCTTTCTCCTCCCCTCCAGAACGTTTAATTATTCATCTGAGGATGGGCAGTGGGTGTTCAGGATTGGTCTAACTCTGACTTCAGTGGGAGCAATGGGAGTTTTATCATTGACTTCATTGGGAACAGAGTTAGGCCAATGCTGAGCACTTTTAAAAGTCCCACCCTTCATTTGAAATTGTCTGAAACATTTTGAAATAAACAATAAAAAGAAGTGCGTGAGCCTGTAGAGGGCACCTGGGAATAGGTACATTTATTAATGTATATAGTAACAAACCTGTGGGGAAAACTGTATTTGATTTTAAAAATTAAGTCCAGATTTATATTAAGCAACAACACTGTTTTGGTGCTGTATAAAGACAGCCTTGCCCCACAGATTTTACAAAATAGAGCAGATTAGAGGATGTTCATTTTTATTTTTTCCATGCTAGCATCTATTGCATTGGTATATGACAGTATGACAATAGATCGTTCCCCTCTATTCGACACTGGTGAGGCCTCATCTGGAGTACTGTGTCCAGTTTTGGGCCCCACACTACAGGAAGGATGTGGATAAATTGGAAAGAGTACAACGAAGGGCAACGAAAATGATTAGGGGTCTAGAGCACATGACTTATGAGGAGAGGCTGAGGGAGCTGGGATTGTTTAGTCTGCAGAAGAGAAGAATGAGGGGGGATTTGATAGCTGCTTTCAACTACCTGAAAGGGGGTTTCAAAGAGGATGGCTCTAGACTGTTCTCAATGGTAGCAGATGACAGAACGAGGAGTAATGGTCTCAAGTTGCAATGGGGGAGGTTTAGATTGGATATTAGGAAAAACTTTTTCACTAAGAGGGTGGTGAAACACTGGAATGCGTTACCTAGGGAGGTGGTAGAATCTCCTTCCTTAGAGGTTTTTAAGGTCAGGCTTGACAAAGCCCTGGCTGGGATGATTTAACTGGGACTTGGTCCTGCTTTGAGCAGGGGGTTGGACTAGATGACCTTCTGGGGTCCCTTCCAACCCTGATATTCTATGATTCTATGATTCTATGACAGCACTGTAAAGGAAAAAATTTCTAGATTGCATGAAAGCATTATTACTTATTTAACATTGTCCGTGTTCTCAACGTTATATGAAAAGAGGCCCCATCCCTAAAGGAGCTTAGATACTATGGTGATGGACTTGGGATAGACGGAGCCTAGGAAGGCAGTCCAGATCAGAACGTATAAAAATTCACACTTTATCTTGTCAATTAGCATGCAATTGCTAAAATGAGTAGTGAAGTCAGATTTAATGCAACCATTTTGCATTTTGACAGCTGTAAAGCAACTGCCTAGGGAACAGATGCTCTTTGCTTTGCAAGATCTCTGGACACAATCTGCTGTGGCTCCCCCAAATCAAGCCAAGGCATTTTTCTCAAATCCAAGTCTTCCTCCGCCACCTTCTGCCCGTACCTGTCTCCTTCCTAATTTGACAAGGAAGTTCTCAATCAAACAGCCCCACTCCAGCTCTCCAGCAAGCCCGAAGTGCTGCATTTCGGGATTTGTAGTTCTCTCCCCTCCCCCGTGTACGCTCTGATCTAAGCAAAACCTGCAGCGCGCTTTCCCACCTCCCTGCGATATTGATCTCTGGGCCGGGCACTATGTGCCACCCTGAGGGGAGGCTCTTCCACCGGGAGCTGTATGGACCCCCGCCTGGGCACAGGTGGGGGGGGACTACATTTCCCAGGCTGCCTCGGGCGCGGGCTACCCCTTGTTAGCGTGAGAGCTGCAGGTTGATCGTCTTGGTTGCAGATGAGCAGAGAGAAAACATTGGGGGGGGGGAGAGAAGAAGGGGGGCTAGGAGAAGTGCCTTGGGCAGGCGAATTATGCATGCATTAGGCGAGCGCTGAGAGGATGGCTGTGGAAGGTAAGGGCTCCCCTTCCCCTGCCTTGTCCTTGTGCACGCTGCAGCGCCCGCTGCTTCTGCGGGGGACCCCTCCCCCTGGGCACTCACCTGAGCAGCCGAGGGGCTGGCCCAGGCTAAGCGGGGCTTGGGCTACGTGCCTCGGGCTGGCGAATGCACCCGCTGGGTGCAGCAGATCCAGGTGCCTGAGAAGCGCCCACTCTCCTCTCTCGTGCAGCCCACGACCTCGCTATGCCAGCTCAACCTGCCCTCCTTAGCCTGGCTGGGCTGGAGGGGGTCCCTCCCCCAGAGATCCACCGCGTCTCTTTGCTATCAGCCCCCACCCCCTTTATTCTAGAGGAGCTGGTCGATTATCTATCTGATTCATGCCCTCCTCTTCTATTAGTGCTTGGCTAGGCCAGGGATGGGAATCCTAGCCCCTGAAGTTCGCCCCAAGAAGTGTCAGTGTTTTGATTTCTGACATAAGTAGTTGTTTGTGTTTTAATTACATTATGGCTGACTTTGAGTGTATAATCAGGTGGCCATGGGAACAAAGAATGGCTCTGAATTGTGTGTGGGTTTGTTTTGTTTCCAGATTAGTAGGGGGCTGCCTATTCCTCTTTGGCCGTTATTACCTGGGCTTCCTTGAGGCTACCTGGGCTCTCTCTATTGCAGCTGGTATTTTTTTTTTTCAGTTAAACAACTTCAGAACTGGTTCCCAAGGTTCTGATGTTACATACAGGAAAGGCAGTTGAGCAGCACATTCATATTGCACAAAATATCTGGGTTTGTATTTTAGCATGAATTGAGTATTCCATATCACCATTCCTATCTTGCCCGCCCATATTTTTTAAATGCAAAAGCCTATGCTATAATTATCTCCTGTTACCTTAAATAGCTTCTAAATTTCAGAAGTGTAATATGGTGACACTGTATTATGCTTTTCAATCACAATATAGAAAGTGAATGTAAATCTGGGTTGTATTCGTGTGAGTTTCTAAGATATGAGTGCCAGAGTATGCTGTTGTATCCCACTCAGGCAAGTGGAGAAGAAAAAAATTCAAACACCATAGGCCACGTTTTTAAAAAAAAATAAAAATAAAAAGCCCAGCTCCCATAGAAACACCTAAATGAAGTGGCAGCTGCTGCGTACTTGAGCACTTCTGAAAATCTGGCCACTTTATTTAGGTGGTTAAATAGAAACCAGACTCTTCTGAAAAACTGACTAAGTGTATGTGGCAGCACTTTTGTTTTACTTCCACTGAGTACTTCAAGGAGATTTAGGTGAGAGAGAATTTGTGGTTAGGTACACTAGGAAAAATAAACTCATTTTTTTCTGCACTGTTCCTCTCAGAAATTCATGCTGGTTTGAGACATGGCATATTCTAGTAGACAAAGCATGGGTCTAGGTATCGGGAATTCCTAAAGTCTAATCTCATCCTGGCCACTGCCTTTCTCTGTGGCTTTGGGTCAGTCATGAAGCCCCATGTTTTGAAAAGCATCCTTTAATTGTGGATGTCTCATTTATTGGGTTCCCAAGACAATGCTGAGCTTGATTTTTTTTTTTTTCCAAAGGTGCTAAATATCAGCCACTCCACTGCTAGTCAAAGGAAGCTGCTGGTGCTCTACATCACTGAAAATCAAGCCCAAGCTGTCTTAAACTGGACACCCAAAATCAGCTTTGAAAAATGTGGATCCAGGTCCTAATTTTCAGCTACTGCTTGAAGCTATGGTGGCTCGGCACCTCTGAAAATCAGGCCCTGGTTTTCTCTAAGCAGGCACCCAGTGCTATTGGCTATTTCTGAAAACATGGTTATATGTATCTAAAGCTGGCCTCCCAAAATTAGTCATTTTGAGAATTTGTCCTTAAAACTCATTATAGGCCAAATTAATTGTTTATCTAAGCAGATGCAACTCCATTATTTTTTATTTGTAAACCATGATAAATGAAGAGTCTTGATTTAATTACTGCTGCTTCTGTGGCAAAAAGGGTTAGCTGTGCAAACTGGGTGTGTGTGCTTAGTGGGTAAAAAGATGAAACAGACTGCTATTTGGGAGTGTGCCAGTTCACAAACGAGCAGAAACCCCATTATGGGCATTCTATAAACCTTCTTTATTCACTTGATTAGACTGTTCTTATTCCGTCTCCTAATTCCATTCATGTCTTTAATAATTCTTGTCATTTCTGCAGTGCCTTCATCTGAGGAGCTCAAAAAGCTTTACAAATATTAATGAGTTAAAGCGTTGCTAAACCCCTGTGAGGTAGGGGAATATTATTTTCGTTTTATATATGGGGAAACTGAAGCACAAAGGTTAAGAGGTCTTCCCCCAGTCACATGGGTAGTTCGTGAAAGAAGTGGAAATTGAACCTGGATATCTTACCCACCAAGCGTCTCTTCCTCAACAGGTTCTATCTCACTGGGAGCTATTTGCATTTGCAGGGTAACTGAGGTGAGAGTGGAGTGGACGGAAGCCCCATCAGAATGCAGAAGCCCTCCCCTATTCTTAGGGGAGGATGATACTCTTGTTTCCTTTCCTCCAGTGTCTTCTGGGGTCATGTCCCTCTCTCTTTCTTTCTGGGAGGGGAGAGAGAAATGGCATAGAGTGTTTCTCTTGTTCCTGAGGGGATCTGGGGCTTCTCTTCTCTTTATTTCTGCCTGGCAGGAGTAAAGAGCTTTTCCCATTGGGCATCCCTATGTTTTTCTCCTCCCATGTAGGCTCTGTTGATTTATCCAGCTCCTGAAATTGTCCTATTTCCTTCTCTCCGTATCTCTCTCCAGTTCTGTCCCTGCTCTTCTGTACGTGTCCTCCTTTTGTCTTTCCCTCTGTTTGTGCTCCCTTCTCCTGTGAGACGCTCTCCCACTCTCTCTGTGACTGTGTGTGAGAGAGAGAGGAAGGATTGCTGTTAGCCATCCTTCCTGGCTAGTATGTGGGATCTGTTTTTCAAAGTATCCCTCTCTCTCGAGGGAGGGAGGGAATGATGAACGGACGACAAGGCTTATGTTTTCTTCATGGGATAAAATCATACTTTTACACCAAGGCATACGATTCTTTGTTTGATCAGTGCTTGAAATCATACTTATTGTCTAAGCAAATGTTTCTTGGTCTCTGCATATAGGGTATGTGTCATAGGCACCAAATAAGCAATGTCCCTTGTAACAACAGGGCAGGTGCTCTGTAGCTGGAAGGAGGTTTTGGAGCCATGTGGCATTCCTACTTCCTGCAGGAACCCAAGAGATTACTCATCCCTCACTGCTCCACTCTTAGCCTGTCCATCCCTACCCCGGAAAGAAATAGGAAATTAGTCAGCCGCAGACCTCCTGCCTGGTTTGTCTAGTATCCACTACTGGAGGGAAGCCATTTTTTTTTTCTTTCATACCTTAAGGCCAGGGGTCCACCTGCACAGCTCTCTTAGCAGGGCTTTGCTCAGTCAAGTGTCCAGGAATTTAGCTGGTACAGCAGATACTCAGCACTGGATTTAAAAACCTGGGACCTTTTCCTCCGTGTTGGGGTAGTTGGGCGGGAATGGCATTGCAATCACAAAAGGTGAGATTTGGTGTAGCTCTATATCCTTTTTGTGTTAGAAAATAAACACCTGAATGGGTAGGGGGAGGGAGATAACTGGCACAACATAGGGCTTAGTTTTAGATCAGTATAGTTATCCCAAGAGGTAATATGTGGAATGGCTGGATTAGCGAGTTGCATGGTGTCTGTATTTCCTGCTTCACCGGAGAATTGCTTGGGATGGGGAAAATCCATTTGCAGGCCTTAAAGTGATCCCATGTAGATGGGAGCTCTGCCAAGGTAGATCTATTTTTAGATCTAACAGTTTTGATAATGCTCCTTTCAGTGTTTGCTTCCCCTCAGTAAGAAGTAGGTCAGAGCTCATAGAAAAAGCCTTTGGATCTTTGTTACAATGGTTCAAAAAATATTTTACTTTTAGCTCTTGTGCAGTGGGGAAGGCAGGGGGAGGGGGACTCTAGTACATATTTATTGCTCATGAAAATGAGTGACTGACGGAACTGGCTAGATAACACGAGCAACCCCTGTGGCTCTGACCTGCAGTACCCTACCCTACCTATTCCTGAGCAAAAATGCTGCTAATTATATTGTATGGTAGTTTTGACACATGCTACAGTCTGACTTCTGTCAGTTTGGTTTTAGGCCTGGGTACAGTATGAGTAATGCATTGGCTGCTGAACTCCTGGCCGTTGACTAACAGTAGGAGCCCAGTTCTTTGTTGCCCTATGGTCCTCCTAAAATGCTGTGGCAGCATAAGATAACTTTAAAGGCAGTGGATCTGCATCCTGGGGAATACTGTCACTAAAAGGACTTGCATAGACCTGGTAGGCTCACCCTTGTAAACCCAAGGTAGAAGGCGTTTTGGGGTGTTCTGTGAGCAGGGCTTGGGTTGGAACACTGCTACATTCTAGTTGTGATCAGCCCACAGCCCCTAGGGGGCATAGGTGGTTCAAGTGTAAGTTAGAGCAGTCCTGAGGCTATTCTAACTTATCCAGGGGCCAAACCACTTTCCTTTCCTGCTTCTGCACTCACTGAGTACACCTTGGCCATGATAGACAATCAGACCCTAGGTCTCATGTAAATGGTAAATGGAATTTTTTCTTAAGTCTTACTCCTTTCCTCTGAGAGATGTCAGAGTATTGGGCAGTTGCTTTTCTGCCCCAGGCACACTTATGCAGTTTTCCATAGGGCTCCATTCTTTCACCCGTCCTATTAACTTGTATATGAATCCTTCAAGATTCCCACCATTGTGTGCCACAGACAATAGCTATGGTGGGAAACTGAGAAAAATGCTAGTGTATATAAGGCCTTAGAGAGTTATTGAGGAAATATAGGTGGCATAGTCTAGTGGATAGGACCTTAGACTGTGAGTTAGAACACTGGGGTTATATTTCTGGCCGGGGGCGGCCAGTTTGTGTAGTTTTTGGTGGTGCCCAGAATGGGTCCAAGTCCCGCCATCTTCCCCCCTCCCGCCCCCTCCACCTGCCATCTAAGCCGATATATATTTTTAAAAATAATGTAAAAATGGACTGGAAACAGTAAGCATTTAACAGTTTCCCTATATTACACAATATCACTATCGTAAGAAAAAATTATTTAACTAAGAATATCAACTTTATTAATACTCTTTTGAATATGGAAACAACCAAGCTCTCTTGGGTCAATAACCCTCAAAAGCAAATAGTTTCTCAAATTAAAACAAAATGTAGCCCCTTCTTTTGCGATGCTCTTCAGGAGGCAGCAAACCCTCTTCGTCGTTGTTTGATGGGGGATGGAGCTGCCCCTTGCCCAGCGTGTGGCAGGAGCGGTGACTGCGGTCCTGGGCGGAGTGAGGGAGGGTGTCACGACATTCACCCAAGCCTCAGCTGCTCAGGTCCAGGAAGCTGCCTCGCCTCCCCTGTGGTGAGTGATGGGGGGGGCTGCCGTTACGTGTGCACCTCCTCCCCTGCTGCTTCCCCTCACAGTAGCCTCACGGGGTGGGGGATGGGGCTGCCCCTTGCCAAGCGTGGAGCAGGAGTGGTGACTGCGGGCCGGTGACTGGGGGGGGGGGCAGGGGGAACAGGGTGTCACGAGTCCGACACTCACCCAAGCCCCAGCTGCTCAGGTCCAGACCCCAGAAAGCCCCCTCGGAGTTGTCTCCCGGTGGGTGCCAGAGGGGGTGGAGGGACTGTTGTTGTAGCTGGCCGCGGCCAGCAAGGGAGCGCAACCTGGAGTGGCAGGGCAGCCGCCCGCTGCCCAGGGCAGGCAGGGATGCTCTGGGGGAGGCATGCGGTGGCAGCAGGCGGGGCAAGGGGATGCTCCAAATTTTTTTGCTCCCCATTTTACAAATGGGGATACTGAGAGAGAGAAAAGCTGTGATTTGTCCAAGACTCCAGAGCATATCTGGAGCCAAGATCAGTTCTCACCAGTTCCTGTGCTCATTCCACTAGATCTGAACTACCAGAGGTGAAAGGATATTGTAGATAGCACTGAAACTTAGTGCAGTAAACCCTGGAGCGCAGCTACGGTGAGGCCAGAAAGTAGGGGTGGGAGTGGAAGAGTAACTTCAATAAGCAGCGTATTCTCCATGCAGCATGAACTAATACTGACGTAGCATAGAAGGATTAATTAATGCTGCTCTAAACAGCATTAACCCTACATGCTCTGTGACTCCCCTAGAAGGAGTCAGATAGAGGAGTTAGTAGGCGCTGGGATTTAACATGGGCAGTAGCAAGCTGTGTTAGTCCTGCCCATGAGATCCAAAACGTATGCACGAGGAGATGCCCATCATGCATCTGGTCAAGAACAGGGGCTGGGAACAGTATTTTGGGTGGATCCTGGGCCTTCTGAATGTTTGTTTATAGAGTTTTGGCTTCTGCCAGCTTGGTATCCTCGCTGGCCCTGCAGTTTAGTAACTGCCTTTTTGATCCCATGAGGTTCTGCTACTAATTTGTATGTGTGTGAATGCTGGGAGGGAAGATAGAGGCCATACAATTACTCTGTGTGTATTAATAGTCAAGTTACTGCAAAAGCAAGAAATAGACCCTTTTACTAATTAGTGCTCTTTACAATTCCTCTTTCTTCATTTTTTTGAAGTTTGTGTAAATGACAGCTTTCTTCTGTATTTTTCTCTAGGAAAGTAATGATACACTTTCAATGAGCAGCGTATTTCTACAAGAGTGGGCTGGGTATCTGAGACAGTAGAATTCAGTGGTATGAGTAAGCAGTAGGAGGTGAGGAATTTATATTGTAGGAAGGAAAAAAGGAATTTTCAGTCTCCATAGGGAACGGATGGGCTCAAAGAGTGAGAGGTCTGGTAGGAAGAAGCATGTTGTAATAAAATGAAGAAAAGCAGAGCCGAAAAACAAAGTAAATTACGAGATTACAAAATAAGTTAAATAGGCTAATGAGATTTTATAAATTATAATTATAATTATAAATTTATAATTATAAATTATATAAATATTATATTATAAATATTTTCCATCTTCCTTTGTGTTCATAGCAAATTTAAATGGGGATAAAGCATGGATTCACAGCTGAATCAAAGTCCAATGTATTCTTTACACTTACTGGATATATACTTTTATAAGCCACATAAGGAAAATGCAAATTTATGTCCGGTGTATTGAATTCCTTACTGTGACATTTATAACTGTAATAAAAAAGACTTTTCCCAATGTCTGTCAGGCTTTGTGCGCTAGATAGTCTTTCTTATCTTCAGAAAATATTTCTGATGTTACAATTGCTGTTTACAGAATTGAATGGTGGCCTTATTAGGCATCCTTAGAAATATAATTTGTGGTGGAATGTGAATTGCTAATCTCTTAAAGCAGGCTTTGCTAGAAAGATTTTTATTTTGTAAACTGAGATAACAAAATGCAGTAGAACCCTCTTTAATCTGCACTTCGCTAAACTACACATTTCATAATTCACACCAGAAAACAGGAGTATCTGCCCACTTCTCAGCAAATACTTAATAGAATGGTGTCATAAGGCTTCTTGCTAACGAAAAGTGAATTATTTTTACAAAATAAACTACCAAACATTTACTGGCACATTGCAGAATGTGATCTATAGTTCAAATTATACTGCAGTTGCTAAAATTAATTAGCAAAGTATGTTTTGTGATGCACAACCCCTGCTCCTTTTTAATGTATGTTCACCTTGCTTGATTGTGCAATGAGCTAACTGCAGGTAGACCTGCCCCTGTGCACAGCTCATGGCAGGATCAGAGCCTTGTTTACAAATTCACAAGATTCAGACATTTGCAATGAGTCTCCCAGTCATTAGCATGACATTAGAGAGCTACCAATACTGACAAATATTAAAATATAATTATGAATCCTAGATGGAATTGGCAAATAACTCTTCAAAATAATTTGACTTTCATGCTAGTGGTCATAACTTTCATGATTAAATGCTTCTCTCTTTACGCAAGAAGGAGTTTGCATTTCTAAGGTTACAAGATTATAGAATATAGTAGTAAAATACAGCATATTGCGGGAGGGGGGCACGGAATCTGGATGGCACAAGGAATGGTAATGGATTATCATCTTTTATTCTAGATCATTAGTTAAATTCATCTCAGGTGTGGTAGGAAAGTGACTACTTAGTGACCTATGTAAAATGAACTAGTGGCCTCCAACTAGTTTCCAGGTATCTATGTTGCATTAGTAAAATTCTTGTATGAGTAAAATTAAGCTTGTGCATAAATGACTGCAAGATGAGGGCCTAAAATGTTAATTTGGCCTCTGTCTTTCATATATCTGATTTCAAACTGAGCAGGTTTATATTATATAGGTTTCTGTTCTATAGGAAAGTAAGGGAATTTTTCCATGGCAAAGTAGACCTTTTGTATGGCCATCAGTGGTATTAGAAAGAGGAAAGATAATTGGGTTGGTTTGATTGCTAAAGAATGAAATTGCCAATTTATCATGATTAATAATAGTTTCAGCAATACCTGCGCTGCTATATTTTCCACTACGAACTCGTGTAATTGTTTGTTGCTATTGTATCGATGAGCTAGTTTACAGTGATTAATAGTAACAAATGTCTAGACACAGATGTTATTTAATAAAGTAATACCAAACTTTAGCCTTAGAAACTTTCTGTTATTATAAACCTACATATAATCTGCATTGAGATACAAGAAAAAAGATGATTAATATGGAGCCTGGTTGACCAACTGTGTGGATTCTACTGACTTTATTGGCCACTGGATTTGTAGATTTGTGGAAACGGGATTAGACAAAGTTTGATGCTGCTGCCTTTGCATATTACTGGTATTCCAATCATACTTGTTACTCGTCAGTACAGGCAGCATTTCGATTCAGGCTGATCTGTCTATGCCGTGGGCTACATCCTGAGCTGGTGTAAATTGGCCAGGTTTGTGGAGCAGTGCTGATCTACAACAATTGTGGCTCAGGCTCCAGAAGCTGATTTATTCATCTAGTTATAACAATTAGAGGCCAAACAGCCCACTGAAAAACTAGAAACAGACTGATTCATTCGAGTCTGAGGGCTTGTCTTCACTGCCGAGCAAATCAGCAGCATCAATTTAGTGGGTCTGTTGAAGACGTGGTAAGTTGATAGCAGAGCGCTCTTCCGTCCACATCAGTACTCCATCTCCCCCAGAGGAGGAAGGTATGTTGGCGGGAGAGTGTATGTAAATTGAGCTAAGTTACGTTGACTTAAGTTATGTAACTTAGATCAACTTACCTCATTGGTGTAGACCAAGCGTGACCGCTTGACAAGTACACACATTGGTTACCTTGACTAGTCTTCCGCTCGGTAAAGTAGTTCAGATCAAACCTTAATCCCACCGAGTTCTATAGGTTGAGATTTATCTGTGTCCACTAACCTTTAAATCGAGGTGGCCAACCTGAGCCTGAGAAGGAGCCAGAATTTACCAATATACGTTGCCAAAGAGCCACAGTAATACGTCAGCAGCCCCCCATCAGCTTTCCCACCCACCGGCAGCCCCGCTGATCAGCACCTCCCCCTCCCTCCCACGCCTCCCAATCAGCTGTTTCGTGGTGTGCAGGAGGCTTGGAGCAGAAGAGGAGCGAAGGCACTGCAGGCTCGGGGAGGGGGCAGGAAGGGGTGGAGTGGGGGTAGGGCCTGTGGCAGAGCCTGGTGTTGAGCAATGAGAACCTCCCCCCCCAGCACACTGGAAAGTTGGCACCTGTAGTTCCAGCCCCGGAGTCGGTTCCTATACAAGGAGCCGCAAATCAACTTCTGAAGAGCTGCATGTGGCTCCAGAGCCACAGGTTGGCCACCCCGCTTTAAATCTAGTTGCATTGGTAGGGATGTGGCAAATACTCAGGTCAGATTCAATCTGTAGAATAATCCAGATTCTTGGAGGAAATCCAGAATTTCTCAGAGAGTGGCTTCTGAAAATGTGGGAATCTACTATTGCGTGTGGCTTTTCACATGTATCTTCCCCACTAGTTTGGTTGATCTATCTGGACACCCATCTAAATCAGTTGATATGAGACTGCTGTTTTCAGTCTCTAGGGTCAGAATGAGCAAGGAAAGTGAAACTCTGTCTGCCAGTGTCTTAGTGAATTCTAGGTTCTGCTAAAACTGACTGAGAGTTCTTGTCAGGCAGACATCCCTTGAGGGAATGCTGTCTGGCCACTTTATATTAGCTATGAAGAAATAGGTTGAAACCAAGCACCTGGAAACTTACAAATGCTTCATGGAAAGAGTTAATAAGGAGTTTTGAGCCATCCATAAACAAAGAGACAGGTAGGCAGAGATCGATAGAAGAGCCTAGATGAGGCTTTAAAAGGTTGATAAGATTTTGGCAAGATCTTTATTGCCTTGGGAAAATGTTGAATACCTGCTGAATTTTCAGTTGATGTACATGTGGGTTGCAGGTGACTAATAGGATTGTGGAACCTTTCTGGCTCTCCACCCACTGTGGCTTTAGTTTGTTAACCTTTTCGACACTCAGCGAAGCTTGTCTCTCCTCTTCTTTCCAACCTTTATGGCATTTTGTGGAGGGGACAGCATGTAGGTCATATGGGGTTATTTCCTGGCATGCGTCAGCTACGTTTTTGGGGCGGCCTCCAATTTATGAGCATGGAAGATCTTGCAAGGGATTTAAATAGTTTAATTTTTTTTTTAAATTCATGGGGAATTTTAAGTTTTCTGATGGACGCTTAGAGGTTAGGACAGGCTTTCCTGGTATTCATTTTTGAAATCTAAATAACAAAAGCAAGCAGATTAGATTGCGATACACGCAGTGCAGAACAGATGAGTAAGAAGGTGCTATTTTTACTCAATCGCTTTGCTGAGTAGAGCAATTATTATTGCTAAAGCACTCACCAAATATGCTTTAATATTGTTTAACTGATCTATTTACCTTTTTAAGCATCAGGCAGTATTTCCACTACAATTAGTAAAATTATGAAATATTTCTTGCCTACTATGCAAGAATGCATAATGCATTGTAGTAGAAAGCGAATGTAGATTTGAATTCAGATTTAGGCCCTGACCTTGCAAGCTGTGTGGTCAAGATCCTACAACCCCATGGAACCCCTTTGGACTTAGTGGAGATTTCTGTGAGCACAGAAGCCTGCCCATATGGATCAGATTGCAGGACAACTGTCTTATACAAATTGAGCAATGAATCGAAAAGAAAAGAAAAGAAAAGAAATGGTTTCTGGTCATATGGTTGTGAAGGAATACATGAAAAAGGCTGAACAATCCTTACAGGCAAATAAAAAGAACTCCCTTATTACTAAAAATCGTGATTTTAATATTTTGGGGGGACTCGACTCATGATTCCTGAATGCTTAAGGCTGACGGTACTGCTGCTGTGGTTCTCCTCTTCCTTCTCAATCATGTGAGTTCAGGGCTTGAAAAGTTCACTTGCCCATGGTTAGAAGGCAGCTTTCCCTGATAGGTGCCATCAGCTGCTGGAGAAACCAAGCTTTTTAATTGAGAAGAACCTGCTAAATCTCACTCTTACTGGAACAGCTCTGAGGAGAAACAGGGACATGAGCAGGAGTTACTCACTGGAAAGGGAAGACTCAAAAACATAGAGAAGGAGTGGGATAGAATAGAGAGACCACCTCTTTCGCAGCAAGCTGAGGGGAGAGGCAAATGGTGGAGAAGCAGAGACCCATGTCATGAGTTGAGTTCTATAAAACACCTTGATAATTTTCTTTCCTGTTGAGTTCTACTTAGTTAACTTTGCAGTTCTTGGAGACAAATTCTCAGTTATGCTAAAGCCCTTTTTCGTGTGTTAGCTATACACTATTTTCCCCCTTGAGTAATAGGCGCCTGTGAGAAGCCTAGCCTTGACCTTGACCAGCTAAACCAAAGTGAAAGCTATTACCCTGTGCTGTTTGTAGGGAAAAGGTTGAGTTAGCTACCACCAACCTGACTTAACCTCTTTTCCTATCCTAGACAAATATTGAGAGAGATGGACACTAAAATTAAAAGGGGGAAAAAAAACCCTAAACTTGTCTGAGTAAATACTGTAGATGGAATTGACTTATATATTCTAAACTTACTGAGAGTGGGTCAGAAAAAAACAGTAAGTGCAAGCAAAAGTTCTTTGTACGTGTGAGAGAGATGGGCGGGCGTAGGGTTGGATAAATATAAAAGCACTGGGAAGTAGAGCAGTGCTCCCGAAGTAAAATGAATTCAGCTAAATGAGTGCAGTGACCCCCCCCCCCCCATCATGGGACCCTTTTCATGGTGTTTTGAAGGAACAAATTCAGTACAACATTTGCTTACTCTGTGTTTAGTCTATCTCAACTGTTTAATCATTTAAATCAATGGTAAAACAAACAAATACAAAAAAAAACAGGATGGCAAACTTGAAATGTCTTTTTCCTTCCTTCCTCATAATATCAACAATTTTGCAATGGACTTTTCTTAAACCGCTTGTGTTTGTTTGGAATAAGCCTCCTCTCTCTCCAGTAAAAAGCCATTGGAATCTGAATCCGCCCATCATATCCTTGCTAGCAGTAATTCTTTTACTTTTGTGTCCTGAAGGATCCCACTATGCAACATAACTGAAACAGTACTAATGTTGTTTACCTCGAAAGGATGATGGCTGAGAGTGGGCAATGTGATTTTTTTTTTAATTAAATTTAATTTAATTTTAACCCTTTCAAGTGATGTTTATGCTTGCACTGAATCATGACATTGACGCATTTATTCCCCCCAGACATGGCACAGTGAGGGACAAATCAAACTGGCCTCACAAGATGTCTTCTCCCTGCCCCCCGCCCCAATGAAAATAAATTAAAAATCTGCATTGTCTTTGGGCAGTGTGAAAGAAAGGGAAAGAGCAGGGATAGAGCAATCCACAGGAGAGTCAGAATGTTACCTGAGGCAGCATTAACTTCCACTGTGTGCTTTGTGTCTCTCCCCTTGGGAAGGTAGAGCACAGATGGGGGTTGGCAGCCAAAGGCTATGAGAAGACTCTTGGTCCTACTGAGCTTCTGTAGCAGCCAGGGCATTTAAGCAAGGATGAATAAGAGTACCTCCATGCAAGATCTATAGAGGTGAAGTGCTCAGCTTTCTGTAGGGTTAGTGCTTCCTTATGAATGATCATTTCCTACCCATTCTCTGCCCCCTGCTTGCCTGGACCAGGGTTTGCCATGAGAGACTATGTATATACTAGTGTCAGCGCCGTTGCAATAATTTGTCCTTCTCTGTGTGCAGGAGGGGAGCATATAGGCATAGCCAGCAGGACAATCTGCCTCTGCCTTGAGGATGGAAAGTCCTGACTCAGTATATTTTCTCTATGGTCTGAGGTAGACAGTGCAGGTTTTTCCACATACTCCTTTGTTTCAAGTAGGTAGACCACCTGATGCAGGAAAGATCAGACCCTTTTCCAGTGTCTTATCACCTAATAGTGAATTTAGCCATAAATTTAATACATTTCTGAAACCTATGATCACATCACTCGAGTTTAGGAGACCGAAAGATTGGCAGGTTCTAGGACCCTGCACAGAGATGCTAGGCAGGCAGATCAGGTGAGTCCTATTACCTCCAACTCTGGAGCACATCAGAATTTCAGTGTCTCCCGGACATGCAGAGAACTAGAAGGGTCCTGCAAGGAAAAGTTTTAGGAATAGCTAAGATCAAGAGTGGTGCTTATGCTGAGGTTTATTTCAATTGTAGTCATGTAAGTTAACAATAAAGGCAAGATCCAAGAAGGGGTAAAGTTGGACCAGATCCGGAACATTAATTCTGGCATTTCCTAACTTTTGAGTGCTTGACTTTGAAACCTTAAAGTTATCCATTCAATCTTAATTTGGCTCCATTGTGCTTATCGTTATGAGATAATCTCTTTAATTATATTATCACAGACTATTTTTTTTTATATTACCACTCCTACTTATTGAGTGTATAGGCTGGCCTACTCTAGGGAAGAATCAGGATTGTGTAGTGAATAAGTCTCTTGTCCCTAGGACCCTGGCCTCATTTGTTGCAGAAGTTGGAAGCTATGAGGTGAGTGAGTCAAGGGGGTGAAGGAAGACAGAGGATGGACTCCTGGTTAAGGTGGTTGAATGTTGCCCTGGAGAACTGGATTCTATCCTTGTCTCTGCCAGGGTTCCCCTGTGGTGCAGGGCAAGTCACTTATCATAGCAAGATGCTGTAGGTTCCTCATTTTCTGAGTGTTTGACTTGTGTTCCTAGAGTCTAATCTTCAGCTGTGAGCACTCACGTCTGTGATGAGGTCAATGAGAGTTGTACTTTGAAAATATAAAGTGCAGGTAATGCTCAATACTCGGGCGGGGGGGGGGGGCGCTAAGAGGGAAACAGGCCTTGGGTGTGTTAAATTGCACACCCAAAATTAATGAACAGTTTTGACCTTAATATCTCTGTGCCTTCTCTAAAATGGGGTACAATATCCCCTCATCTCACAGGGTTGTTGTGAAGATAGATTAATTTATTTTGTGAAGCACTCAGATATTATTGTGATGTGCACCATAAAAGTGCCCATGAAAAAGTTTAATAATTCTGTATTGAGAGCAGGATTTGAATAAAGGCCTCAAGCTGCACATTGAACAATGAGGATTAAACCAAATATTGAATGGTCGCTCATTAAGTCCATCCATGCAGTGCTACTCTTCTTCTTGGCCACACTTACTCTTCCCCTCTGGGCTCCCTGGCCAAGTCCCAGTCTGCTTTTCCTCCTGGCCTCCTTATATTAGACTTGTACCCTCAGCTCTCATCTTCTGTCCCAGTCTCCTTGACTAGCCAGTACTAGTCTCCTTGGCCTACTGGCTCTCAGTCTTCATCTCCCATAGCTTCTATTCTCCTTGGCCAGCTAATCCTAGTCTCTCCCATCCCAGGATTCTTATTCCAATCTAGTCCCTCAACTGCTGCTGTCCCCTGGTTCATACCTCTGTCCCCCCCAAGGCTCATAATCTGGATGTCTTTCAACAGGAATAGCAAAAGGTCTGTCCCTGACACCAGTGTAACACCACTCCACTCTCTCATTCCCTGGCAGATTTCAAGTCTCTGCACTGAGGCAAAACGAAATAATCTTTTGGTGACTCCAAATCCTCAATGTTTTCAGGTGGCTTAATCACAGTAACCACCTGTTCCTCTTCCTCCAAACACTGGCATTTTCATCCTTTCTCTTGTTTGTTTTTTACACTGGTCTACACTACACAGTTAGGCCGACCTAATTATATCAGTGTCTACACTACAGCCTTCCTCCTGCCTATTGTAAGCGCTCTATTATAGCGACATAATAACTTCACCTATGTGAGAGGTATAGAGCTTATGTTGGTGTAGTTAGGGTGACGAAGTGTCTGTGAAGACACTGCCGTACTTACATCAGCTGTTAGCTGTCTTTCCAATTTCGGGGCAGGAGCCATGAAATTGACAAGAAAGTGAGGCAGCTAGAGCCCAGCTGCCCCCACACCCCTGGAGAGCTGGGTGGGTGGACGGACATTGCTCCTAGCTGGGAGCCGGGGCAAGAATGGATCCCGCTCCCGCCTGGGAGCCGGGGTGAGAAGCCCCGGGCGGCTGGACCCCCCAGTTCACAGCTGGGAGCCAGGCAGCCATGTCAATTTCACGGCTTTGTTGCATCTTATCTTTGGTTAGGATGTAAGCTCTTCAGGGAAGACACTGTGCTTTCCTATACGTTTTTTACAATGCCTAGCACAATGGGAAATAATCCTAATGGGACCTTTGCGTATCACACCTACTTTTTGTTACCCCGGCTACATTTAATTCCTTATTTTTTCCATTTCAAGAAAACATTTAATCCTGATGGTTTCTATGCAGCACCACAACAGGTTTCTTTCCTTTGTAAAGGGATAAAGGAAAGACTCTGTTCTACTGTAAGAGAACAAGGTTGCCATTTACAATGATCCTTGGCACTTCTGTAGTGCCTTCAATCTCCTACACTGCCATTGTTAATGAATTTCCCCTAACCAAACCTCCATGACTTCCAATCACTCCATAATCACCCAAGAGCTAACAGGCAGATGGAAGAAATTGCGGCACACTTTTGGATGAAGTAGCTTGTCCTACGTCATGTGAGGTGTTTATGGAAGTTCCAGGAGGAACACCCAGATCTCTTGGCTCCCAGACTTGTGCTTTAACTTTGTTTCCTAATTGAAGTCTTCTGCTGGACTAAGACTTTGGAATCTCAGTGTACAGATTTTAAAAGGGCGTCTGGGATTTAATGAAAGGGCTTTCTAGTAAGAGAGTACCTGCTCACGGGCTCTGGGCTCATGCTGCTTTAGCTTGGTTGTCCATGACAGTTTTTCAAGGCTGATCTAATGGCAGGTAGAAATGAGACCAGTGGGTTAGAGTGAGAGAAGGAAGCAGAACCACCAGTGTGTAGGCAAAGCAAAAACATTTTAATTCTATATTGTTTTCTTTAGTGGCTCTTCAGTTTCATTCCCCCGAGGAAGAAATACTGAACAAAATTGCCTGCGCTAATCTCTTTTGCAAAGAGAGGGAGACTGGACCATTAATTATAAATGTCTGAAAACAGCACAATAATCAAAGTAAAAGGTAAAAATCCGAGTACTTGTTTACATGAACAGGAAGCAGCCTCAGGATCAGTGTATTTGAACGTCTATCTGTTTGTATAAAAGGTTGTCAATTCACGAATATGGGAATGTGCAATTACAGAACAAAAAAAACCCAGTTAAAATATCAACACAATTCTAAATTCCATTGCACGTTTCTCTGGGTTTACCTATTTCTGATTGTGTCTTTAGTATGCATAGCGTGTGTGTTCATAGAGGTGTTAAGTTCCTTTCATTTGTTCATATGGTGGAAATGTTAATTTTCAGTGGTTTGGAGGGCTTAAGGGGAGACAATTAGCTGTATAAGTCATTATTCTCATTCATTGGAGTAGCCTTTCTGATTTGCTGTGCATGCCCCATGTGTGTGTCCCATACTATTTAGGAATTGAAGTACTTTATTAAGCAGAGAACTTAATGGAACAAGTAATGTAAGGTTTTACATTTTAAAAAATACAAAAAACTTTCCGTTCCATCCCAGCAATAAATGTACGAGATGCATTTAGTTCATGCTGATAAGACCTATATGAAAGGCACTTGGACCACAGAGATGCTCGGGTACCTCAGTAGGTATGCTACAATAACCTCAATAGAATAGTATTCTGCAGTGTTGTTTCCCTTCTGTTTCCTCCTGTCATATTCTGTCTCAATATCAAGCTACAATATCTTTGACATGATCAGAAGTAACTCTAGATACCTGTGTGACTATCTGTACTCCATGATAAATATTTCCCATGTTAGACTATTTTTTATTCCTTCAGTGCAGTGTTTTCCCTAAGCCATATGTGTTGAATTTTTCCCTAGCTATCCATTGCAATCTGAATCCCAATGGCATTGATCGTCCTGTCCACACAGAAGATATTAACCTGTCACTTGAAGGTGAAGGAGTTGAGTTGCCCTCGCGTAAGAATGATAATACTCAAAAGGTGCTTGAGTTGAAAGGGACACCCAAGAGACAGCAGGTGGAACCAGAAACATCTAAGGTAGGTAAATTCAGATCACTGCTTATTTTACAGAACCCTGAAGTGTGTGACTATGTCACAGAAGACACAAAGTCATGGACAATGAGTAAAAGCAACAGCAGAGGGGGAAAAGTGTTGCAGCAATAGAAAAGTATAGCTACGCTAGGCACATGCATAACTTGGTGCGTCCACTGTGTTTTATATCTGTCTATATGAAAAGAATAAAAAATAGTGGAATTGCTCTATTGCAGGCATTGCAAAAGAGGTAAGTTTGCAGACTGATTTTAAAACAGGATAGAATAGTGACTGAGTGGACCGGCATGGATTTGTGCTTTAACATGAGTTTGTGGAGACTGAGGGCTAGTCTAAACTGAAAAGTTCAATTGGCATAGCAACATCAATTCGGGGTGTGAAAAATCCACACGTCTGAGACACATAGTTAAGCCAACCTAACCGCCGGTGAAGGCCGTGCTAGGTCAATGCAAGAGTCCTTCCACTGACCTAGCTGCTGCCTGTCTCAGGGAGGTGGATTGGAGAACCCCTCTCATCACTGTAATAAGTGTCTACCCTGAAGTGCAACAGCAGCACAGCTGCAGCTATAGCGCTGTAGTGTTTCTAGTATAGACATACTGTACCTTGAGTTTAGTATGATGCATAAACTGATTTGAAGTAGAATGTACTCAGTCAACTTCTTCACATCTGACATCACTGTGAATAGCTATACTTCAGGTGTGAATTTTAAAGACAAATAAATTGTCTGTTCTGATTTATAAATTGACCTGAATTTTTAGTTTCTTATTCACGTGCAGTAGAGATACTCATCAAATATAGGTCAATGCTCCAGTCATTTTTGATATTGGAACAATAACCGTCTCTATGTATGGTCACGGCAGATATGTTTTAAGTGGAATGAAAAATAGAAGAATGTAAAATATTTTGGGCCAGATTTTGTAAAAGGCCTGCCAATCTTTTGAACCTTGTAAGCCCTGAAAAACTAGAGTGGGGGGAGAGCGGTGGGGGAGGGGGGAAGAGAGAAGGGTAGAGAGGAACTTCTGCAGAGTGGAAGATTGATTATTTTTACTGAATCTGGTACTTCAGGGGTTACTAGAGCAGATAAAATGAGTAAAAAATGAAAAGTCAACAACAGTATTTTGAATAACTTGAACAATAAGTATATTCCTGCAGTCGATGATACAGTAAATTTAATAATGTATACACAACCATTATGAATTTTACTTTAGAATCAATTAACGTTTGATATTTTGCACAATATCCTGGCTGCTAATAATAGAAGCTTACTATGAATTCACTATAGTAGTGTTTATCTAAGATACTTGCTTATAACAGATGCAATAAACTCACATCATCCTTTCTTCAGTAAGTCAATTAACTGAATCCAACCCAGGCTGACAGCAACAAAAGCAGTTGCAATTTGCAGTCTGTTCAGTGGCCCAGGTCAAGTGAATTGTTGGCTTCACTTAAATCCTTACTGAAACAGGTTTCCATATTAGCCTGAATCTTTTATTTGCAGTCTCAACAAAGGGGATGTCTACACTGCAATAAAAACGTTGTGGCACTGAGTCATAGAGCCTGGATCAATTGACTTTTGGCTTATGGGGCTCTGGCTACAGGGCTAAAAATTGCAGTGTCGACGTTTTTGGACTTGGATTGGAGCCTGGGCTCTGAAACCCTGTGAGGAGGATGAGTCTCAGAGTTCTGGCTCGAGCTTGAGCCCAAATGTCTACACTGCTATTTTTAGCCCTGCAGCCTGAGATCTGAAAGACCAAGTCAGTTAACCCAGGCCAGTCACACCTGTGCCATGGGTCTTTTATTGCAGACACGCCCAAAGAGGCCAAATATGAAGTGGATGCTGAAACTAAGCTATGCTAGTACATAAAAGCGCTTTCCTTAAGTCAAAATTGAGATGCACTGGCAGCACAATATGATGAAACTTCCACTGCTGCTGTCTGTTCTGTATTTGTTCTGTTGATAAGTTGAAAACTTAATTTCCAGGGGTGTCCATCAGGAAACCTGGAGGGGAAAAATGCTTCATTAGTATTGCAAAGTCAGCCATCAGAGTCATATGCACACAGCTATGCTGATCAAAGTAATCTTGTTAAAGAAGCATTTGTTTGTGCCTGATGAAAATATTCACATTTTTTCTTTTGGATTAAGCTTGTGATAGTTGTTGAGTATCAAACTAATAAAGTGGATTGGCTATTATTGGTGAACATGGTTCCGCAGTATTGGGTGATTCTATTCTTCCCCCCCCCTTCTCTGTTGTATCCACGTAGTATTGTTTCTCATCTGATCTGGATTCAGGTTTTCTATTCTGGAGAGATCTAGATAGATGAATCTTTTCTAATTGTCTGCATCTTGAATTAGAAACATAAAATGCAATTTTTATGGGGGGAGGGGTGTGTGTGTGTATACAAATTGAAGAAAGTAACTATGTAATTTGTTTCCTTCTGTACAATGAAAGGATGAGAGAGAGTAGAGGAAAAAATACTGCAAATGAAACACTGTTGGGTTATACACTTAATTTACATTTTCCATCACATAGATTTTCCATTTATTTATCCTTTCTTTTGTCCGTATCTTTTCTTTTCTGGGTCTGTCATTGCTTTTAGTTCCTTGTGTTTAAATAATACTAATGCACACATCTCTAGTTTTGACATTTATATAATACATAGCAGTGCAATGTGATAAATGCGATGATATGTACTTATGATGTACTTTTGACCACCTTGCATGGCTTTTGCCCAATAATTCATTCTATTGGAAACATTTCCCACATTTGAAACCCCCAGTAGCCTCAAGCTATTGCCATTAAAATGATAGGTAGGGTAGGCGAGGGGTCCACCAAGGTTGAGGCCCAACCACTTTTTGGCTGAGCCAAAGCTGAGTAGCACTGCAATCCCCCTCATGCAAATTTGCAGGGTGTGGTGTAGGGGCTCATGGGCCAGGGAAGTCAAGCTGCTGGAGGCAAGGGTGGGAAGCATGCCTGAGAGGGGAAGAAAGAGAGTCAGGTGGGGGAAGAATCTGTTTTTCTTCCGTCCCCGCTCCCCCCCACACACATGCTTTGAATGGCGCACTACCCTTCCTCCCACTTCCCCAGCCCTGATTCAAACAAAGAGAATATTCCACCTGCCAGAGTAATATTTTCTTCTTCTTCTTACAATGGTTTGAGATGCAGCACGGATAATATTTCATCATGGACCATTGAGAGATTTAAGGGCCAATTTTTGTGACTCATCAGGGCTATGAAGGGGAACCTTATACTATTGGCAAAGAATGAAACATACAACGCTCCTAGGTCTGGAATGTCTTATGAGAGCAGGTTTTTGAAAGGGGCAGAAAGGGCTTGGGTGTTACAAAACTTATGTAAGTTTCTACAATGCTGTTTGTTTTCACAGTAACTAAGGCATCTGATTTTAAAGATCTGTTGATATGGAAAAACAGAAGAAACCTTCTATCCCTCTTTTCCTGCAGAACAATGTAGCAAACCCCAAATACACAAATGTGGTATAAAGCCTTTAATGGCATATGTTTGGGTTGATATGGATAGGTCAATGAGACTCTACCCAAGTACAGAGACCACACAAATAGATGCAGGATCAGGGTGTGTTTGTGCATACACACGTGTGTGCTCTTTTCCTGGTGTGTGATTGCTTTTAATCTTAGAAGTAGGTCAAAAGGCAAACTTTAAAATCTACACTGCTGAATGGACCTATACAGAGCTGAAGTCTCTCTTCCTTTTGTTTTTTCACTAACAGCCAAGGATGGTTTTAGAAAGACATTTTTCCTCCAATAGTTTCACTGTTAGTCCCACTCAGTATGGAGCTGGAGCCGGTTCCCACCGGTTCGCTAGAACCAGTTGTTTCTAAATTTAACTGGTCAAAAGTGGCACCTTAGGCACCGACTCCATGGGTGCTCCAGGGCTGGAGCACCCAAGGGGAAAATTTGATGAGTGCAGAACACCCACGGCAGCTCCCTGCCCCCAGCTCACCTCCGCTTCGCCTCCCCCTCCTCTCCTGAATGTGCTGCCCTGCTCTGCTTCTCCACCCTTTCCTCCCCCCCCGGCTTCCTGCGAATCAGCTGTTCGCGCAGGAAGCAGGCCGCGGCTTCCTGCTCAGGCCCAGGGAGGCAGAGGTGAGCTGGGGTGGGTGGGTGGGCACGAGGAGGGCCGCCTGCACTACACCGCACGCAGCAGGTAACCCGGGTTGGGGGGCAGCGCGGCGCAGCGCGCAGGGGAACCACTCCCCGTTCCAGCTCACCTCGGCCTGAGCGGGAAGCTGCCGCCTGCTTCTCACCTTGCCCCAGCTTCCCGCACGAACAGCTGATTCGCAGGAAGCCGGGGGGCGGAGAAGCAGAGCGGGGCAGCGCGTTCAGGGGAGGAGGAGGAGCAGAGGTGAGCTGGGGCTGGGCGCGGGGTGGGGAGCGGGATGTGATCAGTGGGGGAGCGGCCGCTCCCCTGTCCCAGGAGCCAGAGGGACCTGCAGGATGCTTCCTTGGAGCACCCCCAGGTAAGCACCACCAGGACTCCCCACCTCGCCCCCTGGCAGGTGCCTCTGGCTCTTAGGGGGGGGTGGGCACCCACGATGGTGACCCACGAGACCCTCCTGCCCAGTTCTGGGGGCAGGCAGGGGACAGGGGAGGGGGGTGGATGGGGCTGAGGGGGTTGTCAAGGAACGCGGGGGGATCGGATGGGGCAAGAGTCCTGGGGGGCGGGGGTGGGCAACGACACCCTCATGGGGTGAGGAGGGAACCAGTTAAGATTTTGGCAGCTCATCACTGGTCCCACTGTATGATCTTGTATAGTGTTTCCTCAATTTTATCCATTATTCTTAATGTCATTTCTGCGGGCTCCTATGTCCGTCTTGATTTTTTTTTCCATTTCCTTCTCTCTAGCCCCAAATTTTCTGATTTCTTGTTCTCATTCACAACTTTAATTCATGATTTTGAAAGCGGCACTATTCATTGTGAGCAAGGGTGCTAGAAATTGGCCCTTCATTTATAAGAAAAAAGTTATTTGGAAAAGTTGATTCTATATACAGAATTATATGTCATGTCACACATGGTTCTCATTATGTCCTAACTGTTAGCAAATATTGCAGGCTACCTAATGGTGACCACTAGAGCTACAATTACACTTTTTTGTTTAGTTGGTAATTGCAGTTTTATATCTGACTTGGAGACAAATTACAGGGGTTTCAAATCTGCACAAAAACTGTAAGAAAATAAAATGGTAGATGAAGTGATGTTGCCTTTTGTTGACAAGCGCTTCATGGATATCAGTGTGCTGAACACTTTTCCCCCTTCCTTTGTAATGTACCTTATTAACACTTTGGGGCTCTTTTTATATTTTTCCATAATTCAGTTATGAAAAAAGAACTCAAAAACATTAAGTTTGGAGGTTGAGAATTCTAAACCAATTACTGTTCCCTTATTTCAGCTCATCAGTCCAAATATCACCTGGAGTAGAGAGGAGCAACTCCATTGACTTCATGGAATTCTGCTTGCTTATGGCAGTAGTTAATGGCCTCGTGCTGCAATACACACTTTAACAGCATGTCTTGAAGCATGTCTCTGAGCACAGAGAGATAAGGCAGGTTCTAAGCGGCACTTGTTAGGTTGATATTTCCAGCTTTGGTGATGTGTAAGAATATTTTATCCTTACAGCGTGTAAAGAATTTTAGCCCTTAGTTTCCGTTTTTAATGGCAGAATAAAGGAAATGAGCATCCAAAACAGACAATTCCCCCAAAAGCACAAATTTTGCATTAGTAACTTCTTTTTATAATTGTCACGTTAAACAGATCCTGTTACAATGGGGCAGTTAAAAAGTCAACAATTGCTGGTTACCACCCAGTTCGTTCTCTCTCTCTCTCTCTCAGATGCACACACGGTTAGGTTAAAGAAGACTTTTAATGATGGGGTGGGTTGATTTAAATCAAGGTTTCTTGCTTGCTGATTTAAAGCTGTAATTTAAATAGTTGATTTTAATCTTGTTTTGCATGTGTTCTTTATTTTCCTAAAGATGCATTGATTCTCATTGGTTGGTAACCACTGAAAAGTTGATTTGCAACTAAATACAGCTCTTATGCTAAATTTGGTCCTCCCCCCCCTTTAACTAGCCAGGAGGATACCCTATATATATCACACATTTATTTGAGCAATTATATAGGTTATTTTACATCTATTCAGATTCTTAATATTTGCATTTGTATTAAGATGAGTGATGCACTTCTTATTTACTAGATGATTAATCTTGTACTTGTCATTTGTGTCAAACTCTATTTAGATGGAAATTCAGTTAAATGTATGAAAGCAGTATTTTTTTTTTAACTGTTAAATAAAACTACCTTCTGTGCTGGATAAGGAAAAAACTCTGTTTTATCAAAACATGTTTTGCATCTAAAACTGGCTGATTTATTACACCGAAGAAGTAATATCTGTAGTTAACAGATTATTTCGAGTCACCATGTCCTTCACAATTTTGAATAGGTGTGAGGAGGAGATCTACTTAATTTCTTATGGCACCTTAGAGACTAACAAATTTATTTGAGCATAAGCTTTCGTGAGCTACATTTGGTGTTTCCACCAAATGCATCCGGTGAAGTGAGCTGTAGCTCATGAAAGCTTATGCTCAAATAAATTTGTTAGTCTCTAAGGTGCCACAAGTATTCCTTTTCTTTTGCGAATACAGACTAACACGGCTGCTACTCTGAAACTTAATTTCTTGTCATAGATTGGAAGAGGAAAACAGGCTTTCCTGCTTTTTCAACTCAAAATTAATTTCTTAACTTTGAATGAAATAGTCATTTAACTAAACCAGTTGAGTAAACTGAAATGGAGGAAATAGTCTCTCTGTCTTAGAAGAAGGTACTGCTGTCAAAAACTGGTTTAGCATTTCAGCAAACTCTGGTTGCAGGTGCTTAGCCAGTGACTTCCATCAGGTCAGTGGTTTGACTGTCTTTAAAACTTCAGCAGCAAATATTTATCACTTAATATTTTTCCGACATTTAATTTAACTGATTATAATAGATTATAGTGAGCAAAGGCTTTAACATAGGTTGTCATAATGTCAAATTTAATTTTAAATATGTTTAGTTTTAAACATAAACCTGTGTTTAATTCCAATAATGAAGTCTGATTTTTAAATGTTTAAAAATGGGGAATTTTTAGGGTTTTTTTTTTTAACTTTAAATCCTGTTGTGTTATCTGCCCTATTTAAGGGTGAATTGGCAAGATCTCACATGGCTCTAGACTGGTGGCCAATGTCACTATTCCAAAAAACTCCAAAAGAGTTATTTTTATTTATTGAACAGGACGTTCTTGTTTTAAGCTTTTCCCTTTGAAAAGCGACAGGGAGAAAAAAGGCTAGAGGGGTGGCACCAGGATATCCCTGCAAGCCTGAGGCTGAAACCCAGGCCAGTTGGCTGAGGTAAACAAACGTTTCATGTTGTGGCGGGGGGAGAGGGAGTTTCACCAGAATAAAAATAGCTTTGTTTCAAATAGCTCATTTCTTAAGATAAAACCCGAGTGGAAGTAAATTTAATGTAGATTTTTCGTCCTTTATTAATGATAGTTATAGTGACACACAACAGCTCTTCCTGCCCAGTCTTTGATAGAATTAGTAAGTATAGTTACAGAATCACAGTCTACAGGACTTATTACTCTGAGTACTGAAATGGTTCCAAAAATTTTTCAGTTTGGCAGGTAGTTCAATTGATATCATTACATTTTAGGGTAATGTGGCTCCCTGGTGTCTCATTTTGTGGTTGTTTGTAATCTACAGCTCTTAGCTGTTCTTGCTTCTGTCTTCATTTTTTTGCTGTGCTTTTCTTTCAACTCACAGTTAGAAGCTTGCATGTCTTCTGCCTTTCAGTGTGTCTAAACTGGAGGGGTGAAATGCTGGATACAAACATCCTCTTTTCTCTCTCAACATTCGCTTGAATCTGCTGGAGCAGCGATGTAATATTTTTGATTAAATATGAATCAAGGCAGATAATTTGTTTGACTTGCCCAGCCAATTTTTTAGATATGATAAGCCCTCCAAACTGTCCACAGATAAGTAACACAATTTGTGTGCAAAATAACTGTCAAACTTGAACACAGAAATGCAGCAAATGTCAACAAAGAAATGGAAAAAGCTTTCAGCTTTTCAAACTATAGCTTTCTTTACACACACAATGTGAATCTGCAATTCAACAAATAACTATTCACATTATAATATCAAGCTAAAGAAATATAATTGAGATGTTCATGACTATAGCCTGTGTGTGTGTGTGTGTGTGTGTACATTAGTATGAAAATATAGCATGGACTCTTGTTGTTCTGTTTTGAAAAGTGAAATAGAAACATACAATGACCTCTGCCCACATGAAATGAATGGGGTCTTTTCATAATTTGGTGGTTGGTCCAACTGATGAGAATATCTTTATCGAAATTGCGTCTGCTATGTAAAAAATCTCTTCTTAGGTCATTATTTCAATGAGAAATAGCTAGCAGAAAAAGAAAGTTTTGTCTCCCTTCTGTTGAGCGGGAGCAGATATCCGGGCCTTGCAGGTAGGTTCTTATTGAAGTAGAAATCTAGTGATGTGACATGGAGTCTAAGTATGAGTTTATTTTACACTATGGTTGTATTTTGCTCTTTCCACAACTAACATAATATGAAGAAACCACATGGCACAGTGGGGCCAAATAACTGTGACAACAGAGAAATCCTAGCTTCATGAACACACTGCTGAGCTGACAGGTTGTTGGTGTCTTCTGAAAGTAGGTGTGTGTGTGTGTGTGTGTGTGTGTGTGTGTGTGTGTGTAATATATATATAGTGACGGGGCAAAGCCAGATGGCTATGGAAGAATAGTGGGAGATAGATATATTAGCTCCAGGCTAAACAAATCCCTGGTACAGGATAAGTGAAATGGCAGCTGCTCCAGGTCAATTAACACACCTGGGGCCAATTAAGAACTTTCCAGAAGGCAGGGAGAAGGCTAGGTTGATTGGGACACCTGAAGCCAATCAGGGGCTGGCTGAAACTAGTTAAAAGCCTCTAGTCAGTCAGGTGGGAGTGCATGTCAGGAGCTGTGGGAAGAAGTTGTGTGGTTGGAGAGGCTGAGTAGTACACACCATATCAGGCACAAGGAAGGAGGCCCTGAGGTAAGGGTGAAGTGGAGCTTGAGGAAGTGAGGGCTGCTGTGGGGAAAGTAGCCCAGGGAATTGTACATGTCGTGTTTCTAAAAGGTCAGCTACCATAGCTGATACTATTAGGGTTCCTGGGCTGGAGCCTGGAGTAGAGGGTGAGCCCGGGCTTCCCCACCCTCCCTTTGCCCCCTGATTAATCACTGAGACTGGGAGACAACAGACTGTGCAAGGAAGGATAACTTCTCCTCACCTCCCTCTCTGGCTTATGATGAAGATGGCTCAGTAGACTGTGACCCTTGTCTCTAGAGAAAGAAGGAGGGTCACAGTGAGCCTCTGAGGCTAGCAAAATCCGCCAGGAAACACGGGACCCACGGAGGCAAGGACAGAGCTTTGTCACAACTGGTATCAGCAGTGGGATTTCGTTCACAGCATGTTGGAAGAAAGAGGTTTAAAAAAAAAAGTGCACTGGGTGGTTTGGATTTTTTTTTTTGTTTCTTTGTTTGCTTTGTACCACAATGGAGGAGGTGGTAAGAGCTCTGGTACAAGCCACGGCAGCCCAGCAGGAGACCACCCGGGTTCGGGCAATGGCATAACAGGAGTCTATGCGGCTACAGCAGGAAACAAATCAATTATTGATGAGCCAGGCGACCCAAGATCATGCTCTCTTGAGAGAGGTGGTGGACCAGCTGAAGATCCTCACCACCCAGGCCCAGGGGTCCGACGGGATGCAAACCCTGAGGGCCACTGGTTGTCTGCCAAAGATGACATCAGGAGATGACATAGAGGCATATCTCCTCTCATTCGAAAGGACTGATCAGCGTGAGGCGTGGCCCCCGGAGCAGTGGGCCAGCATCCTCACCCCTTTTTTGTGTAGAGGCCCAGAAGGCCTACTTTGACTTGCCTACCACAGATGCCACTGATTATATCCATCTGAAGGCAGAGCTCCTAGCATAAGCAGTGGTAACGGCAGCGGTAAGGGCCCAGAGGTTCCATGAGTAGAAATACCAGGAGAACAAACCCCCGAGGTCCCAGCTATTCGACCTCATACACCTCAGACGGAAGTGGTTACAGCCCGAGGTATGCAGGCCGAAGGAGATTTTGGAAACCCTGATCATAGACCATTACATACGGGGATTGCTGCCAGATCTCCGCAAATGGATAGGCCGGAACAATCCATCCACCTACGACGAGATGATCACACTGGTAGAAAGACGGATGACAGCCAGGAGAGTGACCAGACTACCCAAGGAAGGCCCCTTTCGAAGCAAGCACCCGACCCCAACCCTGGAAGGCTGGGCAGCCAAACCCCGGGGGAGTCCTAGGTGGAAGAAGGGTGGGGGCCGAAAACCAGTGGGGACCCCAGAAGGAAGGGATTGGCCTGAGTGGGGGAAACCCTGGGACTAAACCCCCGGGATAGGGGAGTGATTAAAAGCAATTATAGATGTTATGCATGTGGGGAATGGGGACACATAGCAGCACAGTGTCCCAGCACCGAGGAGCCTATGCAATGTAACCTGGGGGATTGGGAGGTCCCATGCTCCCTTATCCACCTTGCGGGGGTCACGTTAGCCCTGCATAATTACACCAGGCCAGTGAGGATAAATGGAGCAGAGACTACAGTGCTTGTGGACCCTAAGAGTGCTATCACCCTCATATCGGGTAAGCTGGTAAAAAATAGTCACCTGTTACAAGCCAAACGCATAGCAGTGACGTGCATGCATGGGGCCGTGAGCCATTACCCCACCATCCCAATGGAGATAGAGGTTCAGGGAAACCCCATTGAGGTGACCGTGGGTGTAGTTCATAAACTCTCATATCCTGTAGTCATTGGGAGGGACTATCCAGGGTTTGATAATTTACTCCCCCCCCGGAGAGGCGGGAGGGAGGTGGGGGGCCCCTGAGGACAGCGACTCGTCACCGCGGGAATGTCAACCCCCCATGTTCGCTGAGATTTCTCAGGATCTGTTCTCAGCCCCCTGAAAGACCCGGGAGACAAAAAAGGAGAGGAAGGCCGTGAAGTCCTTGGGAACCCATGGCCAGAATATCTCCCTAGTAGACAGATGGTTGCAAGCAGCCAACAGAGAAACTTCCACCACAGAAGGTGAGCCAGAAGCTGCCCCCAGCCATGACGGCGGTGAGCCATTGGAAGAAGCAGAAGCCGGCCCCTGGGAGCTTGGGCAGGTTAGTCCTGGGAGAGAGACTTTTGGGCGGGACCAGGCGGAGGACCCCAGATATGATAACGCCAGGAAAGAGGTGGCCGAGATTGATGGGATACCTGTGGATGGGAAGGTCCGGGGTCCCGGACCTTACTTTATAGTGAAGAAAGATCTCCTGTACCGCGTGGTGCAAATGCAAGAGCAAGAGATAGAACTTCTGGTGCCACGAAAACATCAAAAAGACATATTGAGTGTCGCCCAGAGTTGCCTGTTTGGAGGACGCTTAGGGGTAGAGAAAATCCAGGCACGGATCCTGTGGAGGTTCTTCTGGCCAGGAGTACATGAAGATGTCTGGCAATACTGCACCTCTTGTCCGGAGTGTCAGTTACATAGCCCTCGCCTGCACTTGCGGGCTCCTTTGATACCTCTTCCAATAATAGAGGTTTCTTTTGAATGGATAGCCATAGATCTGGTAGGGCCCTAGAGAAGACAGCTCAGGGCCCAACATGTGCTTGTTGTACTGTACTATGCAACCCGGTCCCCGGAAGCTGTTCCCCCGCACAACACAGCTTCCAAGACAATAGCTTAGGAGCTGGACTCCCTCGCAGTCTTATGATGAAAATGGCTAAGTAGACTGTGACCCTGGTCTCTAGAGAAGGAAGGGTTACATGGAGGATCACAGTGAGCCTCTGAGGCTAGTGAAATCCGCCAGGAAATGCGGGATCCACGGAGGCAAGGACAGAGCTTTGTCACTATATAGCTGAGCTCTGTCTTGGGACATCTGGACTGGAGAGGCTATGTCCGGCTCTGATTCTCTGGGTGGATCTGTGTCAATATGATTCCCAGGGTAGATGAGAATAGCCTAGGCCTGAGGGGACTCTTCACAACCCCAAGCTCAGGACTGTGCCTAAGACCACGTCTACACTACCTGCAGGATCGGCGGGTAGAGATCAATCTATTGGGGATCGATTTATCGCGTCTAGTGTAGATGCAATAAATTGATCCCTGATCGCTCTGCCGTTGACTCCGGAACTCCTCCACGGCGAGAGGCGGAAGCAGAGTCGACGGGGGAGTGGTGGCTGTCGATCCGCACCGCGAGGATGCGAAGTAAGTGATTCTATTCGCTATTCTCGTGGCTGACGTTGTGTATTTTAGATCGATTTTCGCCCCCCCATCCCCAGTGTACACCAGGCCTAAGAGACACAAACTAGCCCTGGTTGGTTGGTCTGTATATCTGTTGTTGTTAGCTGTACTTGGAGTAATGCCTAGGAGCCTTTGTCATGGATCAGGACACCAGCGTGCTAGTTGTGGAACAGGCACCGAACAAAAAGATGATGCTTGCACGAAGAAGTTTACAATCAAAGTATAAGACGAGGACAATAGGTGGGAGACAAACAGATAGGGAGCATATAAGAAAACTATGAGCCAAACTATATGTATATGGTTTCTATTCTTTTGCCAAGGCAATCGAAAGGAAATCTTGGTATTTGTATTTTCCCTATAATACTAATGTGGGTTGTGCAGGGAGAGGAAGTGCTATTACGTATACGCTGCAGTAGTGATTAGTAAGCATATAAGCAGTAAACAGTAAAGGTGACAATACTATGGAAATAAGCTTCAAGCTTTATTCTCTTTGTAATATTCCCATTGAGACAAATGAAAACATAAACTCTTTTAAACTTTTAAAGCTGAATTTCCTCTCTGGGGAAAAAAAGTACATAATTAAGTGATTTTGTGTGTGGTGGGGGGGCGGAAATTGGGTCCATAAAGTATGCACATGAATACTGTAGTTATTCTGCTGCTGATGTTTCATCTCATCACGAAGCTGCCCAACAAAGCCTTCCAAAACTGTTTTCTCTGCTTTGCAGCAGCTCTAAATGGATTTACAGATATGACTTTGAGAATAAATCAGTATTAATAAATCACAAAAGCTTATGCTCAAATAAATGTTAGTCTCTAAGGTGCCACAAGTCCTCTTGTTCTTTTGCGGATACAGACTGACACGGCTGCTACTCTGAAACCAGTATTTTAATGCTACAATTGCCTGGATGGGGAAGAAAAAATATAAAAATGCCCTTAAAATATAAAATCCCGATTAAAAGGGATGATGCTTTTACAATCAAGACATAATAAAGAACCAATTTAATGCTTAAAATAGGAAAGCAGTTTAATGCTTCACTGCTGGCACTCCACCCTCTCCCATCAGATCACTTCATCTGTATAATAACGATAACTACATTAATCTGCAAAGTTGATTTCACTAGGCACCTCTTACAAAACTGATTAATCATTTTCAATAGCTTACCTTTTTAAATGGGAACTTTTTTCACTTCTCTTTTGAAAATGGTTTTAGTTGCTATTTGTGAAATCCCTCCCAGAGGTAAAAAAGGGAGCGGGGAATGCCTAGATTTCAGTAGCAATGATAGATACATAAAGGGCATTTCCAGTAGCTACTGTAACTTTTTTTGGCCTGGATTTGGACCATTTGTTAACTTCCATTTTTAGTAATCTCATTTTAAAATGTCCTGGAAGAGGTCATGCAATGTAGGTGCAGTGTTCCATGCTGAACCGGATATCCAAAATATAAATTACACTTTTTTTTTTTTTAAAGAAACAAATAAGGTTTTCAACTTTCTTAGACTGGTGTTATTACTGAGGCCTGGGTCTACCAGTACCGCAGTAAATTGATCTAAGCTACGCTACTCCAGTTACATGAATAACTTAACTGAAGTCCACATAGCTAGATCTGCTTACCGCAGTGTCTACACCATGCTATCTCCTGTTGATTTACCTTGCGCTTCTTGGGAATGTGGAGTACAGAAATAGATGGGAGACTGCTCTCCCATCGATTGAGTATGTCTTCACCAGACTCGCTAAATCGATGCCGCTGTATCAATTGCAGTAGTGCCGATATACCTCTGTAGTGCCGATGTACCCTCAATCTGAGCGTATGTATCTGCACTGCATGTTAAACCTGAGCTTTTACTCCAGCTTGAGCCCAAGCCCCTGACTCTATCCACACACAAATCAGGCTGACTCAGATCAGCAAGCACTCAGGATCTGGTTCCTAGAACCCCTGCAGGGGGTCCAAGCTCTATCATTTTGCAGTGTGAACACCGGTCAAGCCACAGACCCAAGTCAGAATCTCTGTGTAGTGCATTATGGAGGCATTAACGTGGCTGTGAGACCCAGGTCCAGCAACTGTAAACTCAGGTTTATGGTGCAGTGTGGAAGCACAAGTATGGGCTTGGAAACAGAATCCACAAGACCAGGTCCCACAGATCTGGACTTAGGGTGCAGTGCAGACATCCCTATATGGCCCACCTTCTTTGGTCAGTATTAGTAACACTGTGTTAGAATTGGATTTGTGCAATAAAGTTGTGTTCAGTCTGACGTTAATTTTAGAAATATAGGTGCAGTCTTTGTATACTGGACTAATTTATCCCAAATCTGTGGATTTCTATATACAACATGTCCTGGTAGCACTTTTTTGACTTCCGGGAATTGGGAAAATGCCTGCTTTTAGATAAGAGAGAGGTGATGGCACTCAGCTGGGCCGTGGGTGATCTATTTCTCACTCACCCACAGATTTCCTGTGTGACCCAGGGCAAGTCACTTAGGGTATGGTCTTACACTGCAATTAAAAACCTATGACTGGCTTGTGGCAGCTGATTTGGGCTTGGGGTAAGGAGCTGTTTAATTGTGTGTAGACATTCGGCTCGGGCTGGAGCCCAGGTTCTCGGACCCTGTGAGTGGGAGGGTGCCCCGAATATCGACACCATGGTTAAACAGCCCCTTAGCTGTTGAGCCATGAGTCTGAGTCAGCTGGCACTGGCTAGCTGTGGGTTTCTATTGCAGTGTGGACAGTGCCTAATCTCTCTGTGCTCAGTTCCCAATCTGTAAATTAAGGCTACTTAAACAGTTTGTAAGCACCTAGAGGATAATAGGTAATTAAGTAATAGTCTGCCTGGATTTATGAAGAACAAATCATAGCCACGCCAATGTATTTCCGTCTTTGATAGGGTTACTGGCCTTGTGGATGGGGGGCGGGGCGGGGGGGGGGTGGAGTGGAGCACTAGATGTGATATATCTTGATGTGTTTTTTTTGAAACAGCCCCACATGATATTCTCATAAGCAAAACTAGGGAAATATCTAGGTGAAGTTACTATAAGGTGGGTACACAACTGGTTGAAAGACTGTACTCAAAGTTATCAATGGTTCACTGTCAAACTGGAGGGCATATCTAGTGGGGTCCCACAGGGATCAGTCCTGGTCCAGTACTATTCTGCATTTTCATTAATGACTTGATAAGTACTATTTGGAGTATGCTTATAAAATCTGCAGATGACATCAAGCTGGAGGGGTTGCAAGCACTTTGGAGAGCAGGATTAGAATTCAAAGTAACCTTGGCAGATTGGTCTGAAATCAACAAGATGAAATTCAATAAAGTGCAAGGAAGGAAAGGAAGGAAAATCAAATGCCAACTACAAAATGGGGAATAACTAGCTAGGCAATAGTACTACTGAAAAAGATCTTGGGGTTATAAGATCATGCACTGAATATGAATGAACAAGTGAATCAGTTGTGGGGAAAAAAGGCTAATCTAATTCTGGGGTGTATTAGCAGGAGTGTCATATGTAAGACTTTGGAGGTAACTGTCCCACTCTCCTTGGCACAAGTGAGGCCTCAGCTGGAGTGCTGTGTCCAGTTCTGGGTGCTACACTTTAGGAAAGATATGGATGAATTGGAGAGAACCCAGGAGAAAGCAACAAAAATGGTGAAAGGTTCAGAAAACCTGACCAAGGAGGAAAAGTTTTTGTTTTTTTTATTTTGTGTGTGTGTGTGTGTGTGTGTGTGTGTAAAATACCGTGTGTGTGTGGTGGGGCATGTTCTTCTTGAGAAAAGAAGACTGAGGGGTGACTTGATAAGTCTTCAAATATGTTAAGGGCTGTTCTAAAGAATCACTTGTTCTTCATGTCCCACTGATGGTAAAACACAAATAATGGGCTTAATGTGCCGTAAGGGAGATTTTAGGTAAGATATTAGGAAAAACTTTCTAATTATAAGGATAAATTTAAGTACTGGAATACGTTACCAAGAGGATTTTTGGAATTCCTGTCATTGGAGGTTTTTAAGAACAAGTTAGACAAACACTCTTGGGGATGGTGTAGATTTATATGGTCCTGCCTCATAGCAGGGGACGGACAAGATAACCTCTTGAGGTCCCTTCTAACTTACATTTCTGTGAAACTGGTTTTCAATGGAGAATCAGAAGTTTTTTACTACATTAAAATGTTCAAGGCAAGTGTGTGCTTTTCCATGGAAATTTTGAGATTGTTGTTGAAAAAGCAATGACCCCCAACAGAAAAACCTTTCAGTTTTCAGCTGAAAACCCAAATATACCACAGCCGTGCATAATGGGAGCTGAAGTTCTAGGTTGCCTCCTGAACCCATTTTCTATGATTGATCTCCTTGGCTGTACTACATGTTATTTGATGCATGATCGTCCATGACCCTCTGTGATGCATCCCCTTCCTCTCTGCAAGAAGGGAGACTCTGGTGCATTGTGGGCAAAGTAGCTCAACGAGGGAGCGTATCTAGTTTCATGCAAGACGATTCCTTTGTCGTTTGGACCTAGCAATGGCAAGGTGAATCACAGTAGATGTAGTGCAGCTGGGGGAAAGAAGTACTCCTGAGAGAATTCTGCACCAAAAAAATAAAAATTCTGCACAAAATATTTTAAATTCTGCATGTTTCATTTGTCAATAAATAAATCCAGAGGCTCCAGCATGGCAGTGGGGAGCATAGGTCACAGGCTGCACGAAGGTAGGAGATCAAACTGCAGCCTCCCCACCCCCAGGACACGGACTCAGCAGTGAGGCTGTATGTGACTCTGACAACCGCACAAGGCCTGGGCCTGCCCCAGAAACGCCCTGGGGCCTTTCCCCTCTGTGACAGGCGCACCAGGGTGTGGGGCAGGCAGGCTCAACCAGGCAAGATCCAAGTGTAAAAGGGTTCAGTGTGGGGGAATCCAGGTGTGGGGCAAGAGGATTCTGTCTGGGACAATCTGGGTGCAGGCAGTTCAGGTGGGGGGGTTTAGTGGTGGTGGGGATCTGGATGCACAGAAGCTCATTGGTGGAGTTCCAGGTGCAGGGGCAATGGGATTCTGCAGGAGCTTCCAGGTGAAGGTGGTTGGGGCTCAGTGGATGGGGGTCTGGGTGTGTCTCGATGCTGGGGAAGTGGGGCTTGTGGGTTGGGGTCTGGGTGCAGCTAGTTGTGGGTCAGTGACGTGGGAGTCTGGATGTGGTGTTTCAGGGTGGTGCAGGGAGTGGGCATCAGGGTTGGGGGTTGAATGCAGGGAGCTCAGTGGTGGGTTATCTGGGTGCAGGGGTGGTGGTCCAAAGGCAGGGGATATGCGTGCCAGGGGTCTCCAGATGCAGGGGTTGAGGTTCAGTGGGGTGGGGTTTAGATATGGAGGGCTAGGGGGGTTCTGGATGTACCAGGTGAGGCTTGGCAGGAGTGTGTGGGTGGTCCAGATGCACAGGGGTTGGGTGGATGGGGGAGGAGCTCCCCATAGAATGACCCATCCCCCCACAGCTGAGGAGCGATGGGGGCAGGAAGCAGGGGAGGATATGGAGCTTCCTGCAACTGGGGGAGGTTTCTGGGGGTGGGTCTGACATAGCGCCAGCCACTGCTTGCAGGAGAAGAGGAAATCCCGTCTTCTTCTGCTGCTAGCCCAGACGGGACTAGCAGCTGATCCCAGCTCAGGTTAGGAGCCACTGGCTGGGTTGTACCCCGCCCCGTGGTGATTCATCTCTCAGCCGGCTGTTCCAGGTGCCTGAAACGATGTACCTGCACTGCTAGGGAGTGATGCGTGACTGCTCTTGCAGCTTCCCTTTGCTTCTCTGTCAGAAAGTCATTTTTCTGTGTGGAAGCAAAGAAATCTGCAGGGGACATGAATTCTGTGCACATGCAGTGGTGCAGAATTCCCCCAGTACTAAGGGAGGGAAGAATAGAGACATGAGGTAACTAAAGTGCAACTCCCTTTAGACATGGCAGTAGCATATCCGAATCAAAATATTTCTGTTTTCAGCCTATTTCTTGGCCATATGTGTAATGCTGCTTTCCTAGTTCAGATCAACTCACCTGAGTCAGTACTGTTGATTAGGGTGACATTGGTGCCCTCAAACAGGTCTGAATTTTTCTGGTGTAAAAGTTCTGTCACTTCCCCCCCCCACCCCCCACTTTTATAAATCCTGGCTGAGTCTGCTTACTCCTCTCTACTGCTGTTTTCTCTTGGTATCCTGCCAGCAAACAAAATCTGTAGCTATTCTGTGACAAGATAAAGGAACCGTAAGCTTAAAAGTGTTAACGGATCCTGGCTGGCCACATGACTGCTTATGGAAGAGTATAAAAAGAAGGGCGAGCTGGGTCAAAGTAGAGCTAAGGGGAAAGGTTGAGTCCTCCTGTCCAGCTGAAGCAAGGAAAGTGCTTGGGGCTTATGGCCTGGTGTTTGTAGTTGATTTGCTTTTGTTTTGTGGACAATAGAGCAAGATCTGAGGAAAGGGCCTTAAAAAGACCCTTGGAGCTTTATTTGCATAGCTAGTGACACTGCCCAGCAGATTATATATCTCTGGGCACAGTATTGCCAACTCTGACAAGCCATGTAATTTTTGGTGGGGCCTGGAACCAGTCTCGCTGTGAGGTGGGAAGCTACAGCACTCCTGAGAATTTCAGCCCTACCTGAGGATTGAAACCCCTCTGATTGGTTGCCTTTCCCACCTCCTGGGGAAGAGCAGCCAATCAGGGCTGCTGCAGTAAGTAGGTGGCCACACTCTCCTCCCTCCTCCAGCACCCCCTCGGGATCCCAGAGGAGTTTTTTGGGTAGAGGAGGGAGCTTTTGATGCTATTCTCACAGAAGGGAGGGGGAAGGAGAGAGCAGAATGAGCTCCATAGCTCAGTCTGCTCTCTGTTCCTCTCCCATCCTTCCCTGCAACACCAGGCTTGGGGGGTTTGAAAAACTCCTGGAGGAGCAGGGATTTTGGGAAAGAAGTGATGTGGTGCCTGGAACAGTACATAGTTAATCACTGGGCTGGTAGAAGGCCAGGTGTCATGCTGCGGGACACTAAGAAATAATTCACATTTTGGACAATGGGAAGAAGCTGGAAGTTCTGCATCACTGGGCAGCACCTAAGACCTCCTGTAATGGAGAAGCCTAAATCACCTTTCCCAATACATTTAGGAGAGTTGGCAACATAACCCCTCATAACCGAGGTGGAAAGAGGGTGGTTCAAAAATCAAGACACACCAAAAAACACACCTATGACATCTTGCTCAGGACATCCAGAACTGTAAGCCACTGTATTGCCACTTCCTTAGTAAGAGTGAGATCTTTGCTGCTGTTAAGCTGTGTGGCAGTTCCCTGACAAACCAGCCTGTCTGTCTTGCCAGCAAACTCTTCAAGATTCTGCCAGACTAACCCTTGCCTTGCAGGTAACAATGACTAAACCCTAGTGTTACACCCTGACACCCCAGTGTTCACCACTGTCATGTAATTAGGATATGTCTTATATAAAGTATGCCTTGTGAGGCATCATTCTAAAAATCTTGATCTGCTAGCCATTAATATCTCGTTGGATTGTATGTGCTATCGTCGTATATAAAGTTTGACTATGTATGTGTTACTGAAACAAGTCCTGAGGTTGAAAACACTCACAAGCAGCCTTTCAGCTACGACAGTAAAAAAGACCAAACAATGTTAATGGCTTATTGAGGAAATTCACACAAGCGCAAGGATTACCCCAGGAACTGTCTACAATAGGAACCTCTCAGAGATAGCACTACACAATGGGAACTGTTTAACCCAGATCACAGCAAAAGAGCTTTCCAGCAAGTGATGAGAAGATATAAAAGGGGGAAAATGACATTATGAGGCAACCTCACTCTCCCTATAACAACACACCTGGAAACACCTGAGGAACAAAGACTGAACTCTGGGAAATGATAGTCCCAGGCTGGAAGGATTTTTAGCCTGTGTGAAAACCTGGGAAAGCCAAGGCAACTTGTGCCTTAAGAATCTACCAGCCTGTTTATCACTCAGGTAGGATATGAATTAGCAAATTCTCACTCTATCTAGTGTGTTAAGCTCAGTTTTTGGGGGTTTTGTTTATTTACTAATGTGATCTGTTTGCTATCACTTAAAATCTGTCTTTTATAGTTGTTAAACTTATTTCTTCTTTATAACATAACCCAGTCTGTGAAATCCAAATCTGGGGGCAAGAAGCTGTGCATATCTTTCTCTGCATTGAGGGAAAGGGCAAATTTTTATGTGCTCGCAGTATGTAGATCTTTCTACACAGTGCAAGACAATATTACTTTGGGCTTACTCCCCAAAGGGGATGTGCAGGTGAGTGCTGGGTGAATCTCTGAGCCGAACCCTCTCACACAGAGCTGACCTCAAGCCTTTGTTAGCGCGCACACACGCATGGTTAAAGCCACACCCAGCTGTCTGCAGCTGGGTGTGGCTTTACCTGTGTGTGGGTGTGGGTGTGTGCTAGCAAAGGCTTGAGGGCCTGGTACAGCATAAACGGGGTGAGGAAACCCAGGCTGGTGGAATGGGCGTGCTCAGTGAGACCCCAGCACATCGGATGACATCCATACTGAGATTGAGGCACTCGCATACTGGAAATTTCGGAGCTCAATTCTGAATATTTAAGGTACAGTAACCACGCAAACCAAGGGGAAGGTCAATATATGGGGCCTTGCCAGGTCATTTCCATTAGGAGGACAATTTGTTATAATCAAAATATGCCAGCTACTAGGACCCTAAGACTGATTCATTCTCCTATATGTTTATAAATAAAATATTTTTTTCCTATTGCATATCCATACTTGCCAGGGTGTCGAAATTCCAGCTCTTGTGTAGGTGCTTATTCTCACACTGTTGCTAACAATGGCAATATTTTATTTGCTAGTGATGTAGTATGAAAGCTCACTGCCCTACCACAATAGTGTTGCCAAGTTTAGAAATGATCAAGATGCTAAGTAATATTCTTAAAGATTATCTCCGATTACATTAACCAAGAGCATGGTAGCCTCAAGATCATCCTGTAGATTGGTAATATTTTCTTTTCCTTTTCTCCTGCGTGCCTAGCTGTCATTTTATGTCATAAAATTACAAATAAATTTACAATAGTGCATATATTCAAAGAAGTAAAGCTGAGAAGGAACAGAAAAGTATGGAAGAAGCCTGCACCCAAGATAAATATCCCTTGGGGGATGTATAAAGATATTTCATATATCTGATTATTACTTACAAGTTGTCATAAAAGTGGCAATTATAACTCCTCTGGGGACTGAGCAAAAACTTAGCGAAGTTAATGGGAAAACCACAGTCAGCTTCAGTGGGTTTTGGTTTGACTCCTCAGATATGAACATAACTCATTAGCCATTGATTAAGTTTTTATTGTAAAATGATTTTAGAGTTCCTACTGTATATTATGTGATCATGAACAATAGTTAGGAGTAAGAGATTGGGTTAAACATGGAAGGGCAGGATCTGAGAGGAGGCTTAGTGTGAAGGGCAGAGAAATGGACATGGACTAGGAGCAGGGGACTGAGTGATGGAGCCTTCCTATCTGGGCTTGCAGTGGGGTGATTCAAGGTGTCTAAAAGCAGAGAGATATATGGGAGAGAAGAATGGCAGGTCATGGAATAAGTGGGTAAAGTGAAAGTGAGTGAAGGATTATATGGCATGCAGAATGGGGTGGATTCCTTAAAAGATCTGTAATCCAGAAGCCCTTTTATAATACCTAACTGTAATTTTCTTGGTCTGACGAAATGCTATATGTTCTTATTTGTCGGTATATGGTGCTCTTTATATTAACTAACTATATATATTCCTGTTTTCAGCTATTTCTCTTTTATGTAAAGCTCAGTCCTTAAATCAATGGTCCCCAAACTTTTTCTGTCGCACCCACCCCTGACCCAATACGGAATCTATCTGCGCTCCCTCAGAAGTTGCAGTTGGGGCTGGGGCCGGGGCCGGGGCCACAGCCGGGAGTCCAGGGGGTGAGGCCAAATGGAGTGGGGCTGGATGGTGCTTCCTCTCTACTTCCCTCCCCCCACCCGTGGGGGCCCTGCCCTTCACCCGAATATTCCTTTATGCCCTTCTAATGAGCTGTGCCCCACAGTTTGGAGACCGCTGCTTTAAACGTTAATTTCTGAGCATTCTAATGTCTGAGATTTTTGACAACAGATTGAGTTTTTGGAATGAAATTGTGGTGTTTGTAGATATTAGCTAGACTCCATTGAAACACACTTTCACCATTGTTCCCTAACAAATACTTTTTGATTATGAATGTGCATTGTTCTGAACTTTACCTAACAGGATTCACTTATAATATATTCTCCAGTCTACAAAATGTCTATTCAAAAACATATTTTTGATGCTGAAATCTTTCTAAATTTGGCAGTTTACTGGCTGGATGCTAAACTGTTGCCTAAAACGATATGGCAAAGTAGAATTGTAAAGTCACCTGTGGATTTTAATGCTTTTCTCTTACATATCAGCAATTCGATTTTAACTTCTGTCGGTGGCTCTAAATAATAATGGACAATATTTTTAATCTTCCAGGTCAGGTCTTAAATTAAATTTAATCCCTGCAACTTTGAGTTTCACCCAAAATTCAAGAGAGCTGTTCAAGACAAGTAGTTTTATAGGTTTCAGAACCACCATAATGGAGTAACTGAAATTCTGTGGAAAATGTTGCCAAATTTGACTGATTTCCTCTCCGCTCAGTTGCCGTATTCTTCAGAAAATCTGTCAAATCTGCAGATTTTTTTTTAAAGCAAAAGTTCACTCACGTATGAAAATACTAACTGACATATTAAGTTCCTGACTCAGGATGTAGCCTGATTCATAGATTATGGATTAATTATATTGATTACTTAAGAATTTCAAGGTATCGCTTTGAGGTTTGACAGTTCTTGTCCCAAGATCAGGTCCAGTATTATTAAAATTACTATATAGTTGGGAGCCCCAATGTGCACAGTTGCAACACTCACATTATAGCTACTCATCTATATTTACAAAGTCACAAATACCCCAACTCAGTAAAGTAGATAGAGTTGATGCAGAAAGTACATCTGAATATCCATACTCACACCATCTCTTACAGAACAACCTGAAATGTTAGCCATTATCTTCCTCATCACCATCACCTTCCTCCTTATCACCAGGGGCCATTATTCTGGCACTTCCCAAGGGCTACATCTCTCTCTCCTCCTGTACACAGGCTGGGATACAGCTTACCGTGTCTAATGCATGCTGACTAGGGGATTCTCCTCTTCCTTATTTATATTTCCCCACCCTACTAACATGGGGTGTCCTCCTTCTATAGGTTAATATATTAATGATCTCAACTTATAATTATATACATCAATTTGTTGCCATGGCACTCTTGCGGTTGGATGTTCTTTCCAAAAGATGATGGTAGCTGACATTTCTGTGGTTGGCTAATATCATTATGGACAAAATTTCTCTTTATACTCTCTGTTTCCAGTTCCCCAAAACTTAGGGGTTACCACTGAGCCATTTATCTGCCTCAAGCCTTATGCTAATTGCTGAAGCCAATGTCTTATAGGGATATAAACCTGTAGGTTCCTTGCATTATTGCTGAATATAATAAAGGCAGAATATAATAAAGGCAAGCTAGCCCTATAGGCTACAGGCAGACGTCCTTATTCAGCACAGCAGTTAAGCACATGCAGTGAGACTGAAGAAGCTTGAAGTCATGTGCTTAAGTGCTGTCCTGAATATTGATGGAGTTAAGCATGTGTATCCTAGCTTTCCTGAATTGGGGGTCAAATTCAATGTCTGAAAAAGTGATAAATTGAGTTTACCTACTGTGAACGATCGCTAGAAAATTTGCATAAATAACATTCACTCAATGACATTCTTGTTCTTACTATGGATGGAGACTAAATGATTGACAGAAGTTTCTCTGATGTTTAAACAAACAGTAAATGACCATTGTCGAAGAAAAAGAAATGAGGAGTGATGTAATGCAAAGTAAAAAAACTAAAAAATGAGAAGAGTGATTCTAACTCATCAATCTCTACAGTATGACGATTGACTAAGCTATTGTATTTCTCTGTTAAAAGTGGACAGTAATGAGTGTGGTGAATTTAAACAGATGGTTTAAAAAGCCTTGTAGCACAAGTTAAAAGGCTTTTGCCTTGTTCTATTACTTTGTAGGTGACATGCCAATATCTTCCCTGATTTGTAGGTACATTTTTGGAATTCTTACTTTTTACTTTTTCTAGTCTCAACAGCTTGTCCTTTGCACGTTTGTTTTCCTAGCCCATTTGTTGAAGTGCACACTGGTTGATCTCTCTTCAGTGGAGTGTATGCAATGTATAACATTCATGAAGTCCATAATTTCCACCAGATGAGAATCTAACCCATAGTATCTAATCCATCTAACATCTATGTGTCTAACATGCTCATTGCTGTAGCATGTGGGCTACATATCTATAATATGGCATCAAATTCTGTCAAAACTCTCCTTATCTCCTCACTCACTCATTCCAAATGGGATCACTTACATGGTTGTTTTCTAGGAGAAATTTGCTCGACCATTTTGTGGTTAAGGACACTCTCTTGCTAACTACAGTTAGAAAACTTGAAACTAAATCCAAGTCTAAAGCAAACAGAGTGTTTTGAAAAATACCAAGTTACACTGCCCTGCTAGATACTTATTTTAGTTAGTAAAACTGTTATGACCTTCTTCACATTTTCTGTAATGCTAATTGAATGCATGCAAGTGGCATATTTAATCTATCTGTTGATACATCTCCCTTTCTCTTGCTCTTTCACTGGAAATGATATGTCATATGAGGAAAGAAGAAGTTGGCTTGACTTGTCAGCCAAGACTCCAACATCTATTTTTACTTGTATGCATGTACATGGACTATAAAGTCCTGCTTCAAATGTATTTGAAAAAATATAGTTAGAGGTGTCTGGAAGAGCTACCCAGAAAAGACTTGGATTGCTGTTGGGAGTACTTCTACAGCAGAAACAGTCCCATGGCAGCAAGTCTCAGAATCCAGGTCAACTGACTGGAACTTGTGTGACTCATGCTACAGTGTTAAAAATAGCTGTGTAGACACTCAGGCTGGAGCCTGGGCTCTGAGACCCTCCCTGCCTTGCCAGATTTCAGGGCCAAGGCTCTAGCCCAAGCCTGAATATCTACCCAGCTATTTTTACCCCCTGTAGCATGAGTCTGAATCAGTTGACCTGGGCTCTGAGACTTGCTGTTGCGGACATTTTTTTGCTATGTAGATGTACCCTTAGTGTCTCGGGTGCCTTACCTGCTGTACTTGCCTTCTGCAAGTGAGTGAACTTATCCATAAAGACTAATATTTAGCATAAAAACATTATACTGTCTGATACAGTAGAATTCTCTTAATTGGTACCTTTGCTGGAAACAAAAGTGCCAAAAAACGTGATTCACTTGAATGGAAAGAAAGAAACCTCTCTCTCTTTAATGGGGATTAAGATCCTCTCAGGATGTTAATATCCTCATTTGTTCAAATACTTTGTGGAGCTAATGTCAGAATTAACTATGGTACCTGGTAAGATTGAAACAGCAATATCATGCACAGTACCTTTCATCCTGAAACGCTTACTATGTTAATTATGAATTAGGTCCCCTGACCTCTGACATGAGGCAGCTGTTTAAACAGTGCACAGCAACTGCCCAACAGTTCAAGTCAAGAAACACAAAATACCTTCTCCATGGAAATTGCTGTTGTAGATCTCACCTAAATCAAGCCATTTACACTAGAAAAGCTTTGCCAGTATAGCTCTTCCAGTATATTGTTAGTGGCAAACTCTACTACTGTAAATACAGCTTATCCTGGCATAAAAATGGTTTGGTTATACCAGTTTCCTGAGCGAAATAAGCTATGCTGCCAAAAGAACTTTTATGCTGGTAGAGCTGTGTCTACTCTAGGATTTTTGCAAGCAAAAGTTTCTAGTGCAGAGCTGGTCCTTTTTTGTTCAGAAAATGGCAACTTGCAAATGTGTGAGACCCCTGGAGTAGGTTGAACTTATGACCTAAACTTGAATGTGGTGATTGGAAGATAATTTGGAGTGTCTAAATATGTCAAAAGGTGTGGACTGTTCATTTTTTAGTAGATGCAAAATCCAAAACATTCATTAAATTCTTAGGCCCCGATTCTCCACTGTGTCTGAGCTACTGGCTGCAGCTCTCTGATCCTCAGCCTCCTAGCCCTGACAGAAGTTAGAGTAGGTCCCTTGCAGCACTAACTTACGTCATTGGAGGACAAGGTGTAGCTCCACTCCTGTGCACCCCTATCCATCCATGCCCCATCCTCAATGCCCCAGATATGACATCTCCGTCCCTTTACGTCAGGGGGATAGGAGGCGGCTTGGTTCGGATCATGAGGTGCAGCTGCTTTACTCAGGCAACAGGATGAGGGTGGAGAGGTAAAGCTTACCTGTCCCCTTCCCCCAGTCCTGCAGCAGTCTCTGTGCCATGCTGATCACCCTATGCTAAGCTTGAGGATCCTGAGAGCTACTTTATTTTATACTGCTATAAACTGCCCCGTGGAGCTAAAATATTCAAGACTGAATCTTGTTTTTTAAAAGATATATTCTGTTTCCAAAGGAATTGATTTGGGGAACTGCTAATGGCCCATGTTACTATTGTAGCAACCAGGCAAGGTTTCCTGTCCTTTCAGACTCCCAACAGCCAGTGCTCCCAGTTCTAATAATTACAAGCAGCATCTAAACACCACATTCCCTCCTCTCTTAAGAAACTCTCCCAATTAAAATAAACATTGTTGTTCTAATCATAGGAACAAATATGAAACAAGACACTATACTGTTGGCAGAAATATTACACTGAAAACACTATAGATACTACATAACATAGTCTCTAGCCCAGACCAGTGGTTGTCTGGGTCTGACAGGCCATCTCCCAAGCCCCGGTTCCAGTGCAATGTCTCGTTGTGTTGATACTACGGTGAAGTCATCCAATGCAGACTGGGTGTTGGCATAATCTCCTCTTGGTGCATAGGCAGGTGCAAAATAAGAAGCATTCCATACCCACCCATCAGAAAGTCGATAGGTGTAAGATCCCTTTTTCTCTATGATTTTAAGAGGAGCTGTGAATTTATGGTTTCAGAGTAGCAGCCGTGTTAGTCTGTATTCGCAAAAAGAAAAGGAGTACTTGTGGCACCTTAGAGACTAACAAATTTATTAGAGCATAAGCTTTCGTGAGCTACAGCTCACTTCATCGGATCAATTTTGTGAATTTATGGTCCCCTTTGCATAAAATTCCAGATTTTCGTATTCTAACGAAGGAACCACGCTCGAACTTTGATTCCTTAGCATCCCGCTGCTTATACTTTGCTTGGTTCTGTTCAACTGTTTTTCTCATATCATCCTCAGTTGGGGCATCAGGTCATGCCTTTAACAATCCAGCAATGTTCAGTTTAGTATTCATCTGTTTCCCATGCTGTAACTCTGTGGGTGATCTTTGCATTGTGGCATGTCATGTAGCCCAGTATGCTTGCAAGAAATTAATAGCGAAGGTTATCCACAATTGCCCTTCCAGTTTAGCCGTTTGCAAACTCTCTTTCAAACTTCTGTTAAACCATTCGATTTCCCCATTGGCTTGAGGGTAATATAGGGATGACCTTCTGGGTAAAATGTTCCTCTCTGCTAGAAAAGTCTCAAACTCCAGGGAAGTAAATTGACTATCATTATCTGAAACCAGTTCTTTGGGGTTACCGTCCCTGCTAAAAACTGAAGTGAGGGACTTAATTACTGTAGCAGAAGAGATTTGCGATGTAAACACTACCTCAGGCCACTTACTGAAATAGTCTATTAAAGTGATGGCATAATGGCAGCCACTTGGAGCAGTATCAAAGGGTCCTACAATGTCAATCACCACTTTTTCCCATGCAGATTCAGGAAGAGGAACAGGCTGTAATGGAGGGGTACATGTCACTACTGTCTTATCATGCATTTGGCAAGTGACACAGGATTTTATGAGTGCTTCAGTTTGAGAGTCCATCCCTGGCCACCAATACAGATCCCGTAGTCATTGTTTGGTTCGGACAATTCCTTGATGAGTATCTTGAGCCAGGTGTATGCGTTTTGACAGTAATTCTTCTGGTACATGTAGCTGGTGTGTACCTCATAGCACACAGCCATCAAGCAAAGAAAGTTCATCCCGAACTCTAAAATAAGGCAGCAAAACTGGATCAAGGTTTTCAGGGTTACTGGGCCATCTCTTTGTCAGAAATTTTTGTACTTTTTGCTGAATTGGACACGCTGAACAAGCAGCTTGAAATTGTTCTCTTGTAACTACAGTAATAGTGCTTGTAATAAGCGCAACTACTACATCCTCATCCTCTGGTGGACCATTTGGTGAAGGCAAAGGCAGGCGAGAAAGGCAATTGGCTACCACATTTTGGTTTCCAGGCTTATATTCCAGTTCATAATTGAAAGAGAGTAATCTTGCAGACCATCTAGCAATACGATATCCTGCTCTTCCCAGTCCTTTCATGGTGAGCAACATTGTCAAAGGGCTGTGGTCTGTTCGCAACTTGAACGTGCGGCCCCACAGGTAGTTCTCCATTTTTCAGTAGCTCAGACACAAGCAAGTGTTTCTTTTTCGACTGTAGAATATTTCCTCTCGGCATTACTGAGTGTCCTTGAAGCAAATGCAAGTCCTGTGTTGTCCTCATGAAGTTATGTGAGGACAGCCCCAAGTCCATAATCAGAAGCATCAGTAGTTACAGTTGTGGGCAATGCAGGAGTGAATAGTGTAAGTACTGGACTATGTACAATCAAGTCTTTCACCGTTTTGAAACTAGCTTGTGCATCTGTTGTCCACACTAAGGTTGAACTTCTCCGTAGTAATTCTCGTAACCGTTCAATGACAGAAGCATAATTGGGAATGAATTTTGCATACCAGGAGGTAAGACCCAAGAAGGAACGTAAAGTTTGCAAATCTGTTGGAGGAGGAGCATTTGAAATTGCCAGGATATGATCTGGATCAGGTTTTAGTCCAGCCTGTGAAATTGTATGCCCCAGAAAGGAGAGTTCAGTTTGTCTAAATGTGCATTTGGACCTATTGAGCTTGAGGCCTGCTTTGCTGATGCAGTTTAGTACAAACTGCAGGTTATTGTCATGCTCTTCAGAAGTATTTCCAAACACGATGATATCATCCAGATAGCACTGAACTCCATGTTGATTCTTCAGAATCAATATCATCATTTTTTGGAAGGGCACTTGGGGCAGATGCAAGACCATATGGAACACATTTAAAATGAAATAGTCCCTCATGTAATAAATACTGTGAGGTGTCTGCTGTCTTCATGCAACATAACCTGGTAGTATGTGCTCTGCAAATCAAGAGTAGAAAACATCTTTGCTCCACTGAGTTTTGCAAATACTTCTTCTATGTGAGGAAGAGGATGGCTGTCAATCACAATAGCTTTATTTGGCTCCCTGAAGTCCACACAAACGTGAATACCTTCACCCTTCTTCTGCATCACTACTATAGGTGATTCCATTCCAAGGAATTGATCTCTTCAATAATATCCTTTTGAACAAGTTTTCTAAGTTCCTCTGAAACCGCTTCCCTGACTGAAAATGGTACGCGCCATAACTTCTGTCGTACAGGCATCACATTATTCTGCATTTTAACTTTATGCAGAAACCCATAAGCACAGCCGAGTTTCTCCTCAACCTGGTGTTGGGTCGCAGTTGAAACTGGTGTGTGTACCGCAAGAGTGCTTTGCTGAGGAAGATCAATTCGTCCATTAACTACCCTTAGATTTAAAGCAGCCAATAAATCTCTGCCATGGATAGGAGTGCCTTTGTGGACAATTTAGAACTCTGTAGTTACACAGCGATCACTAAAAGTAACTATTGCTGTCAGGCAGCCATGTACTGGAATATGGTTTTTCAAATAGCATACCAAGTGAAGTTTGTGTTCAGTAAGAGGCACATCTTTAAAGTAATGCAAATAGATGAAATCGGGTAATATAGATACTGCTGAGCCAGTGTCCAACATTAGCTGACTAGAGTGTGGTTTGCCTGAGGGTATGGCGGAAACGTTTACAGTGCACTTTATTTGTTCTGGAATATGCGCAGTAGTGATTTTGTCCACGCTCAGCACAGTAACATCTGGCATTGTAACTGCATGCACCTGTTGATTGAACTGGCTGCTGCGACATAATTTAGTAAAATGCCCAATCTTTTTGCAATGATTGCACTGAGCTACTTTTGCCGGACATTTGGTGTAGCTTGCAAAGTGTTGTGGGGATCCACAGTGAAAACATGCTTTTACTGTATGTTGAATTTGCTGATTTGGTGGTTTTCCGTTAGTTTTCCTCTTGTAATAGGTTTCAGAGTAGCAGCCGTGTTAGTCTGTATTCGCAAAAAGAAAAGGAGTACTTGTGGCACCTTAGAGACTAACAAATTTATTAGAGCATAAGCTTTCGTGAGCTACAGCTCACTTCATCGGATGCATTTGGTAGAAAAAACAGAGGGGAGATTTATATACACACACGCAGAGAACATGAAACAATGGGTTTATCATACACACTGTAAGGAGAGTGATCACTTAAGATAAGCCATCACCAGCAGCGGGGGGGGGGGGGGAAGGAGGAAAACCTTTCATGGTGACAAGCAAGGTAGGCTAATTCCAGCAGTTAACAAGAATATCTGAGGAACAGTGGGGGGTGGGGTGGGGGGGGAGAAATAACAAGGGGAAATAGTTTTACTTTGTGTAATGACTCATCCATTCCCAGTCTCTATTCAAGCCTAAGTTAATTGTATCCAGTTTGCAAATTAATTCCAATTCAGCAGTCTCTCATTGGAGTCTGTTTTGAAGCTTTTTATTGAAGGATAGCCACTCTTAGGTCTGTAATCGAGTGACCAGAGAGATTGAAGTGTTCTCCAACTGGTTTTTGAATGTTATAATTCTTGACGTCTGATTTGTGTCCATTCATTCTTTTACGTAGAGACTGTCCAGTTTGGCCAATGTACATGGCAGAGGGGCATTGCTGGCACATGATGGCATATATCACATTGGTAGATGCGCAGGTGAACGAGCCTCTGATGGTATGGCTGATGTGATTAGGCCCTATGATGGTATCCCCTGAATAGATATGTGGACAGAGTTGGCAACGGGCTTTGTTGCAAGGATAGGTTCCTGGGTTAGTGGTTCTGTTGTGTGGTGTGTGGTTGCTGGTGAGTATTTGCTTCAAATTGGGGGGCTGTCTGTAAGCAAGGACTGGCCTTTCTCCCAAGATCTGTGAGAGTGATGGGTCGTCCTTCAGGATAGGTTGTAGATCCTTGATGATGCGTTGGAGAGGTTTTAGTTGGGGGCTGAAGGTGATGGCTAGTGGCGTTCTGTTATTTTCTTTGTTGGGCCTGTCCTGTAGTAGGGGACTTCTGGGTACTCTTCTGGCTCTGTCAATCTGTTTCTTCACTTCAGCAGGTGGGTATTGTAGTTGTAGGAATGCATGATAGAGATCTTGTAGGTGTTTGTCTCTGTCTGAGGGGTTGGAGCAAATGCTGTTATATCGTAGAGCTTGGCTGTAGACAATGGATCGAGTGGTATGATCTGGATGAAAGCTAGAGGCATGTAGGTAGGAATAGCGGTCAGTAGGTTTCCGATATAGGGTGGTGGTTATGTGACCATCGCTTATTAGCACCGTAGTGTCCAGGAAGTGGATCTCTTGTGTGGACTGGTCCAGGCTGAGGTTGATGGTGGGATGGAAATTGTTGAAATCCTGGTGGAATTCCGCAAGGGATTCTTTTCCATGGGTCCAGATGATGAAGATGTCATCAGTGTAGCGCAAGTAGAGTAGGGGCATTAGGGGACGAGAGCTGAGGAAGCGTTGTTCGAAGTCAGCCATAAAAATGTTGGCATACTGTGGGGCCATGCGGGTACCCATCGCATTGCCGTTGATTTGAAGGTATACATTATCCCCAAATGTGAAATAGTTATGGGTGAGGACAAAGTCACAAAGTTCAGTCACCAGGTTATCCGTGACAGTATCGGGGATACTGTTCCTGACGGCTTGTAGTCCATCTCTGTGTGGAATGTTGGTGTAGAGGGCTTCTACATCCATAGTGGCCAGGATGGTGTTTTCAGGAAGATCACCGATGGATTGTAGTTTCCTCAGGAAGTCAGTGGTGTCTCGAAGATAGCTGGGAGTGCTGGTAACGAAGGGCCTGAGGAGGGAGTCTACATAGCCAGACAATCCTGCTGTCAGGGTGCCAATGCCTGAGATGATGGGGCGTCCAGGATTTCCAAGTTTATGGATCTTGGGTAGCAGATAGTATACCCCAGGTCGGAGTTCTAGGGGTGTGTCTGTGTGGGTTTGTTCTTGTGCTTTTTCAGGGAGTTTCTTGAGCAAATGCTGTAGTTTCTTTTGGTAACTCTCAGTGGGATCAGAGGGTAATGGCTTGTAGAAAGTGGTGTTGGAGAGCTGCCTAGTAGCCTCTTGTTCATACTCCGACCTATTCATGATGACGACAGCACTTCCTTTGTCAGCCTTTTTGATTATGATGTCAGAGTTGTTTCTGAGGCTGTGGATGGCACTGTGTTCTGCATGGCTGAGGTTATGGGGTAAGCGATGCTGCTTTTCCACAATTTCAGCTCGTTTGTCTGCAGTGATAGTGAACTTTTCTGTAGAGGAGTCACAGCCTGGACAGTGCCTCCTATATTCATGCTCATTATTTTGGCTTCAGCTGTAGCTGACTCAATCTGAGTAGCAATGGTTATTGCTTTTTCTAGTGTAAATTGTGGTTCTAGATGTAAGTGTTCTCTTACATGAAGCATGGTGGCTTTCTCAATGAGCTGGTCTCTAATAATCTCATCTGCCATATTCCCAAAGTCACAATCTACAATCAGACTCCTCAGGGAAGCAATATACTGCATTATAGTTTCCCCTGTTTTCTACTCATGCTGGTGAAATCTGTAGCGATTAGCTGCTACATTCACTTTTGGCACAAAAAAGTTCTTTAATGTAGTGAGTGCAGTCTTATATTTATCATCTTCAAGGGGAAATATAAAATATACGCTGCCCTTTTGCTCCAAGGCAGTGGATTAGCAGAGCACGCTTACTTCAGAAATCTCTGTAACAGTGATTGCAAGTAGATAAGTTTCAAACATATGGATCTAGGTAGTAAAGCAATTGGAGGCTCACCTGGGCTTTGCAGAGAGAGTGCAGGTGGGTTCAGAGGCAGAAGATCCATCCTCGTCGCCAAAATGTTGTAGCAACCAGGCAAGGTACTAATAACTTCAACAGGACTTTATTTTTAAAGCGGAAACCTCTTTATCAAGCTACTGCTGCACCCTCAGGAGCTCTCACTCCGCCTCCTCAACTTCCCCCTGTCCTTCCTGTTTCCTGTCCTTTCAGAGTCCCAACAGTCAGTGCTCCCAGTTCTAATAATTACAAGCAGCATCTAAACACCGCAGTTACACAGGAGGTTGAACTAGATGATCACAATGATCCCTTCTATCCTTGGAATCTATGAAAAGCAGCCAGTTCTAGACCATGGAATAATCATCCTTACACACTTTTGCTACTCTCTTGATCAGTTACACTGTGTTCACAGATTCTGCTGCTGGTACAGGACAAAATAACTATACCCCCAGATGATAATTTGGCTCCTTATGCCTGAGTAGATAGGCAAGTTTTATATTACATTAAATGTAATTGATGTAATATACTTCATTTTGTATACTTCATTTTGACAGGTGTCAGAGTAGTAGCCCTGTTATTCTGTATCCACAAAAAGAAAAGGAGTACTTGTGGCACCTTAGAGACTAACAAATTAGTCTCTAAGGTGCCACAAGTACTCCTTTTCTTTTTTCATTTTGTATGGCTCTAATGGACTTTGCTTCATTTCCAATTGTATGCTTGCCATGATCTTTCTTTTTTGTAACACTTTGGCTGTGATACATTTTTAAATGTGAGTTATTAGGATTGGGATGGCTGTAGTCATTATTTACATAGAGGGATGTTGTCAAATTTACCATTTTTTTCCCCTGCAGTTACACACATACAGACTTGTGTGCTATTCTGCTCTGACTCAGATTTATTCACAGTTTTGATGAAATAGCAAAATGTTCCAATTTTTGATGTGAAAGTTCCCTTCGCTTAAAAATTTACTCCTGAGGGAATTCTGCACCAAAAAATTAAATATGCTGCACACAATATTTTACAATTCTACATATTTGTCAAAATAACACAATGTAATCACATCATTTTTAATTATTTGCTGACAAGCATTTTGAAATAAATTACCAAAATAATTTAAAATGGTGTGATTATATTGTTCTTTGTGTTGTTTTGAAAATTAAAATTTGCAGAACTTTGCAGAATTTTAAATTTTTCAGTGCAGAATTCCCTTAAGAGTACCAGGGCTTTGTGTGGCATAATCTGGGTGTGGACAGCTCAGTGGGGAGTCCGGGAGCAGGAGGAATCTGGGTGCACAGGGGCTTGGTGCGGGGTTCTGGGTGCAGGGGGAATGGGACTTTGCAAGGGGGGTGAGGTGAAGGTGGTTTGGGCTCAGTGTGTGGAGGGAGTGAGGCTTGGTGGGTGTCAGGGTGCAGCTGGTTGGGGCTCAGTGAGGTGGGGGTCTGGGTATGGGGGGCTCCTGAGGCAGGCTTAGTGGGGTAGGCTTAGTGGGGTAGGAGCTTGGGGGGCTCGGTTGGTGGGGTTCTGAGTGCAGGGGGCTCCTGATACAGAGGGGACTGGGGGGGGTTTCTGGGTGTGGGGAGGGGTCACTGTACAGGGAGTTGCTCCCCATGTCTGCCCAACCTCGTGCCTCTAGACCCCCGCCCCCACCAACCCCATCTGCTGAGCCTCACCCCCCCTCCAGACACCCCCTCCCCCACACAGTGCAGGGCTTCTTGCAGCCAGGGTAAGTTTCTGGGGCTTGGTCTGATCCTGCTCCGAGCAGGGAAGAAAGAGGGGTCCTCCTCCGCCCCTCCCCAGCTGGGACTAACGTTCCTGGGTGGTCAGGGCATCCTCCGACCCCCTTCTCCCGAGTGATTTACCCAGCTGCCTGAACAGATGTGTCTGAGCTGCCGAGCTGCCAGGAGGGGTGAGTGAGTACAGATGCAGCTTCTCTTTGCTTCCCCATATAACCATTTTCTGCAAGGAGGCAAAGGGATTCTGCCGGGGGGAAGAGGGGGGATTTTTCTGCTGCGCTGCAGTTGTGCAGAATTTCCCTAGGAGTAAAAGTTGACTTTCATGTTGCTTGGAAATGAGTTTCTTTTTCCTCAAAAACTGGCCACTTCCCACCATATAAAAAATGGGCCTGCTCTCCCAAACTTATGTACATATATATTTAACATTTTCTGTGAAAGCAATTGCTTTTTGAATTTATAATGTATTTTGAATAACTAAGCATTTATTTACCCATATTTTGCATACTTTACATGAGATGACTCATTTTCCTTTTTTCCTTTTATTCCTCATGAATTTACATTTGTGTTACAATATTCTTCCAAATACAGACAAAAACATTTCTGCAAACCTTAGATTAATAGCTAAATTATCTACATTTGATAATTTGAGGCATCAAACATTAGTTCATGTTTCTTAGAGTAAGTCTCTAATGCATATTAAAGAGGTGTAGTAAGAAAACATAGCCATGTCTAACTCTTCCCATTTCAAAGGAGCCTGCTCTTCTGTTTGCAATTCTTATTGCTGATCATTGATTGCTGAACTGAGTCAGAAGGAATCCAATTAAATTAGTCAAGAATTATGTGTCAAGCATAGCCATCTATATTTGCTTATGTCAAACAGTCAAAGATCTTTTACTAATCAGCAACGCAAGTGCAGAGTGGTTGATCAAATTTTCTTTTAATTCTTCTTCTTAGAATTCTACAGTAGTAAATCTAATCTTGAATTTATCTTTCAGATTTTTGCACGTTCCTCTGTTCTTTCCAGCTCCATATTGTTTAACTATGTAACAACAGGAACAACATCACTCAAGTTACCTTAATAATGTTCTTCTATATCTATAAATCTCATGCTTCCTATTCTAAGTTGGTCAGCAGATTTTTATGAAGAACAATAACTCATATGGGCCCTGGTTCAGCAAGGTACTTGTGTACGTGCCTCATTTTAAGCACGTGAGAAGTTCTATGGAAATCAATGGGACTACTTGCATGCTTAAGGTAGGAGCACCTGTTTTAAATACCTTGCTGAACTGAGGCCTTTGTCCCTATCTGTGTTCTATATCCATGTTAGCATTGCAAAGATCACTTGCCTCCAACTGTGAACATTCTAAAATTGTCCTGGAGTTCTGCCTGACAATATGGAGGCTCCTTTGATTGCCTCACAGTCAATTCTGCAATATACTTCAATGCTTGTGACTTTATTTAAGTGGCTGTCAACCTGCTTGTTCCAATAGTGCTTTGCAAAACAATGATGGCATCAAGAATGATGTGAGGTGAGTTCCTTGACAATGCTGAAAAATACCCTAGCTTCACCTCACTTATTCTGCCACTTCACTTCTTTACAGTTTGCTGGTAAATTGTACTTGAATTATATTGACAGTAGCATCTGTCATTCATGATTCTTGTGTTCAAAGTGTGACGTCTCCTTGCATGAAGGTGCTTTCCCAAAAAATGTAACACTGTATCTGTTTTCTGCCTGTTGTCTGGATATTGTTTTTGATCTCCATCATGATAACATCGTGTGATATATTTCATTTGACAACACAGTATATCCTTCCCTTCAGCTGGATATGCTTATGACAGCCTTTTAACTGGCTATCTCCCACCAAGTAGCTGTCACTTTACTGGACTTTTTCTCTTCTTCCTTTTTTTTTTTTACAGCTTGATATTGAATTTAATTTAAGATGAGGACTGGGTGGGGGATTATCTAGCATGCCTAGGTATGACCTGACTAGTCCAGGCATTGCCTGAAAGACTGTCCAGACCTTGGTTCTGATTCATCAAAGCACTTAAGCACATGCCTAAGTGCTTTGTTAAACTAGCCCTGGTGCAGAAATTTTCCTATATGTCCTTATTCTGCATCACCATTTTCCTTTTTAATTCTCCTTCCTACGTAAGACAGCCATCTTCTTTTCGACTGGCTGAAATGATGTGTGAATAAGCTCCCACTGAATCCATGCTTGTTCTTCTCCTTGAAAGGTACCCCTGTTTAACCTGCACACCAGGTGCATTTGACTTCTATTGGCTGGTAGTGTCAGATTTCTGTGGTCAGACCTGAGCCGCTCGCGACATTTTCATAGATTCATAGATACTAAGGTCAGAAGGGACCATTCTGATCATCTAGTCCGACCTCCTGCACAGCGCAGGCCACAGAATCTCACCCACCCACTCCTATGAAAAACCTCACCCATGTCTGAGCTATTGAAGTCCTTAAATCATGGTTCAAAGACTTCAAGGAGCAGAGAAGCCTCCCTCAAGTCAACCATGCCCCATGCTAGAGAGGAAGGCGAAAAACCTCCAGGGCCTCTCCAATCTGCCCTGGAGGAAAATTCCTTCCCGACTCCAAATATGGCAATCAGCTAAACCCTGAGCATATGGGCAAGATTCACCAGCCAGATACCCAGGAAAGAATTTTCTATAGTAACTCAGATCCCATCCATCTAATATCCCATCTCAGGGGATTTGGCCTATTTACCCTGAATATTTAAAGATCAATTACTTACCAAAATCCCATTATCCCATCATACCATCTCCTCCATAAACTTATCGAGTAGAATCTTAAAGCCAGATAGATCTTTTGCCCCCACTGCTTCCCTTGGAAGGCTATTCCAAAACTTCACTCCTCTGATGGTTAAAAACCTTCGTCTGATTTCAAGTCTAAACTTCCTGGTGGCCAGTTTATACCCATTTGTTCTTGTGTCCACATTGGTGCTGAGCTGAAATAATTCCTCTCCCTCTCCTGTATTTATCCCTCTGATATATTTATAGAGAGCAATCATATCTCCCCTCAACCTTCTTTTAGTTAGGCTAAACAAGCCAAGCTCCTTAAGTCTCCTTTCATAAGACAAGTTTTCCATTCCTTGGATCATCCTAGTAGCCCTTCTCTGTACCTGCTCCAGTTTGAATTCATCCTTTTTAAACATGGGAGACCAGAACTGCACACAGTATTCTAGGTGAGGTCTCACCGATGCCTTGTATAACGGTACTAAAACCTCCTTATCCCTACTGGAAATGCCTCTCCTGATGCATCCCAAAACCACATTAGCTTTTTTCACAGCCATATCACATTGGCAGCTCATAGTCATCCTATGATCAACCAATACTCCAAGGTCCTTCTCCTCTTCCGTTACTTCTAATTGATGCGTCCCCAACTTATAGCTAAAATTCTTGTTATTAATCCCTAAATGCATAACCTTACACTTCTCACTATTAAATTTCATCCTATTACTATTACTCCAGTTTACAAGGTAATCCAGATCCTCCTGTATAATATCCCGATCCTTCTCTGAATTGGCAATACCTCCCAGCTTTGTATCATCTGCAAACTTTATTAGCACACTCCCACTTTTTGTGCCAAGGTCAGTAATAAAAAGATTAAATAAGATTGGTCCCAAAACCGATCCCTGAGGAACTCCACTGGTAACCTCCCTCCAACCTGACAGTTCGCCTTTCAGTAGGACCCGTTGCTGTCTCCCCTTTAACCAATTCCTTATCCACCTTTTGATGTTCATATTGATCCCCATCTTCTCCAATTTAACTAATAATTCCCCATGTGGCACGGTATCAAATGCCTTACTGAAATCTAGGTAAATTAGATCCACTGCATTTCCTTTATCTAAAAAGTCTGTTACTTTTTCAAAAAAGGAGATTAGGTTGGTTTGGCACGATCTACCTTTTGTAAAACCATGTTGTATTTTGTCCCATTTACCATTGACTTCAATGTCCTTAACTAATTTCTCCTTCAAAATTTTTTCCAGGACCTTGCATACTACAGATGTCAAACTAACTGGCCTGTAGTTACCCGGATCACTTTTTTTTCCCTTTCTTAAAAATAGGAACTATATTAGCAATTCTCCAATCATTCGGTGCTATTCCTGAGTTTACAGATTCATTAAAAATTCTTGCTAATGGGCTTGCAATTTCAGGTGTCAATTCCTTTAATATTCTTGGATGAAGATTATCTGGGCCCCCCGATTTAGTCCCATTAAGCTGTTTCAGTTTCGCTTCTACCTCAGATATGGTAATATCTACCTCTATATCCTCCTTCCCATTTGTCATGCTACCATTATCCCCAAGATCCTCTTTAGCCTTATTAAAGACTGAGGCAAAGTATTTGTTTAGATATTGGGCCATGCCTAGATTATCTTTAACCTCCACTCCATCCTCAGTGTTAAGCGGCCCCACTTCTTCTTTCTTAGTTTTCTTCTTATTTATATGGCTATAGAACCTTTTACTATTGGTTTTAATTCCCTTTGCAAGGTCCAACTCTAATCGACTTTTAGCCCGTCTCACTTTATCCCTTCATGTTCTGACCTCAATTAGGTAGCTTTCCTTGCTGATCCCTCCCATCTTCCACTCCCTGTATGCTTTCTGCTTCTTCTTAATCACCTCTCTAAGATGCTTGCTCATCCAGCTTGGTCTACAACTCCTTCCTATGAATTTTTTCCCCTTTCTTGGGATACAGGCTTCCGATAGCTTCTGCAGTTTTGATTTAAAGTAATCAGGCCTCCTCTACCTTTAGATCCATAAGTTCTTCAGTCCAATCCACTTCCCTAACTAATTTCCTTACTTTTTGAAAGTCAGCCCTTTTGAAATCAAAAACCCTAGTTGCAGATTTATTTTTGTTAATCCTTCCATTTAGTTTGAACTGAATTAGCTCATGATCACTTGAGCCAAGATTGTCCCCTACAACCATTTCTTCTATGATGTCCTCGCTACTCACCAAAATTAAATCTAAAATGGCATCCCCTCTAGTCGGTTCGGCAACTACTTGATGAAGGAATCCATCAGCTATCGCATCTAGGAAAATCTGAGCCCTATTATTATTACTAGCACTGGTCCTCCAGTCTATATCTGGGAAGTTAAAGTCTCCCATGATCATGCAGTTTCCATTAGTATTTACTTTATTAAAGACATTAAAAAGGGCTTTATCCATATCCAAATTAGATCCCAGAGGTCTATAGCACACCCCAAGCACTATCGTAGGAGAGGCTTTACTAGTTTTCTTCCCCAATGTAATTTTTGCCCAGACAGACTCTGTCTTATCCATTGCATCGCTTCTTATTTCTTTACATTCTACCTCATCATTGATATACAATGCTACTCCACCCCCTTTACCTTTGTTTCTGTCTTTCCTAAAGAGCACATACCCTTTAATACCTGTAGTCCAGTCATGACTACTATTCCACCATGTTTCTGTTATCCCTAGAATATTTGGTTTCACTTCCTGCACCAGTAGCTCTAGTTCCTCCATTTTGTTACCTAGACTCCTCGCATTGGTGTACAAACATCTTAATTTGTGCTTCTGGTGAAACACAAGAGAATGGTTCTGTCTTTTCTTTTCTTCCTTTAAAAATATACTGTACCATTTGAGAACCTGGGCCTAGAAGTCAAAAGAGGCATGACTGACTCTAGTGGCATGAAGTTGTACTGACCAGTCATGAAAAAAGAAAAGGAGTACTTGTGGCACCTTAGAGACTAACAAATTTATTAGAGCATAAGCTTTCGTGAGCTACAGCTCACTTCATTGGATGCATTCCGATGACCAGTCATGAGAATCCACCTCTATTCCCTCTTATGAATAAAATAATTTTATATGGACATGGTTTTCATTTAAACTGGATGTGGGCTGATTTTTCAGTCCTAGATTTATTTGCCTGTTATTACAGTTACTGAAAACTTTTTAAATAGATAAACACCACCATTCTCAATGCCACCATAATAAGAACTGCTTACTCCTTCTGGTCAACACTGAACCTTTTACCACACAGGCCCATTAGTTATGGTTCAGCTTTGCTAATGCAAAATTGGAATTGCATTATTTGAAAATTTTTCATCTACAGCTCATTCTTATTTTCCAAGATCACTTTATGAATAAATTAAACATAAGAGTTCTGAATTACAAATGCAAATTGAGTGTGCTTAAAAACTTGATTATCATTATAAAAGTGATAATGGTGGTTCCTTGCATCACCCAAAAAAAAAAAAAGATTGTAAGCAGGCCTGGCTGTTTTGTAATACCTCCTGCTGACCAACTCTTGCATTGCAGGCACTCCTTGCCTCAGTTTCCCTCCCTGAGGTGGATGTCCATGGCTTTCCACACACCAGTCAGTTCTGGAGATGTCTTTAACCTTCTGGTCATGTCCCAAAAAAAAGAATTCCAAACTACAAGTCCCCCCTCCCCCACAAAAAAAGTTTCTTTTCCCTTTGGGGCTTCTCTTCGGCCCACCCTCTGGACACGGTTCTTGGCCCCATTTTGGGCTCTGTTCGTGAATCTTTCTCCACTCTTGGCTAGAACCCAGGCTGGTTCCCCTGGAGTAATCTTTCCCCTGCCGACCCTGGCTCAGGACTTTCCACAGGAGTTCCTTGTGGTCCCAACTGCCAGACTAATCTCTCTGAGTCCTTATAAGGCTCAGGTGACCATTAAACTATCAACTGACCCTCCTAAGACCCACCCCTTCAGCGAAGCACCTAATTAATGACGGCACAGATGTTGGTGGCCACATTTCCATTTAAGGGGGATCATCACTTTGTGACACACACCTTTTTTGTGTTTGATATTATATCATGTGAACTGTTTATGGCATGGACAGTTTCTTGCAACACCAGACAAAATGAGGCCTCAATCTTTGTTGAGGCTTCTAGGCCCTGCTGCAATACAATCATATTTTAAGCTTCAGAGGGGTAGCCGTTTTAGTCTGGATCTGTAAAAACGGCAAAGAGTCCTGTGGCACCTTATAGACTAACAGACGTATTGGAACATGAGCTTTCTTGGGTGAATACCCATTTCGTCGGATGCATGTAGTGGAAATTTCCAGAGGCAGGTATAAATATGCAAGCAAGAATCAGGTTAGGGATAATGAGGTTAGTTCAATCAGGGAGGATGAGGCCGTCTTCTAGCAGTTGAGGTGTGAACACCAAGGGAGGAGAAACTGCTTTTTTAGTTGGCTAACCATTCACAGTCTTCGTTTAATCCTGAGTTGATGGTGTTAAATTTGCAAATGAACTGAAGCTCAGCAGTTCTTCTTTGAAGTCTGGTCCTGAAGTTTTTTTGCTGCAGGATGGCTACCTTTAAATCTGCTATTGTGTGTCCAGCGAGATTGAAGTGTTCTCCTGCAGGTTTTTGTATATTGCCATTCCTAATATCTGATTTGTGTCCATTTATCCTTTTACGTAGGGACTGTCCAGTTTGGCCGATGCACACAGCAGAGGGGCATTGCTGGCACATGATGGCGTATATTACATTGGTGGACGTGCAGGTGAATGAACTAGTGATGGTATGGCTGATCTGGTTAGGTTCTGTGATGGTGTCGCTGTTGTAGATACGTGGGCAGAGTTGGCATAGAGGTTTGTTGCGTGGATTGGTTCCTGAGTTAGAGTTACTATGGTGTGTTGTGTAGTTGCTGGTGAGAATATGCTTCAGGTTGGCAGGTTGTCTGTGGGCAAGGACTGGCCTGCCTCCCAAGGCCTGTGAAAGTGAGGAATTGTTGTCCAGGATGGGTTGTAGATCAGTGATGATGCGTTGGAGAGGTTTTAGCTGAGGACTATATGTGATGGCCCGTGGAGTTCTGTTGGGTTTTTTTCTTGGTCTTGTCTTGCAGTAGGAGGCTTTTGGGTACACGTCTGGCTCTGTTTCCTTATTTCCTCATGTGGATATTGTTGTTTTGAGAATGCTTGATGAACCAATCCATGCAACAAACCTCAAGCTATTATTTCTTTTTATATTCAAGACCTATAGGCCTCTATAGTTTTGCATTCCTAACTTTAAACACATGGGTAGTTCCACTCCTTTCTCTCACCCGTTGTCTGTCTTAGCTGCTCACATTGTAAATGTGAGGCAAAGTCTCTGTCTTGCTGCAGGTACATACCGCATCCATCCCAGCATATGCCTTTCTTTCTGCGTCATTCCTCTTTTGTACGCATATTAGTACTCTGAAAGGTTAGGCCATGGCATTGGGTAAATTGGTTGGTGTGCAGATGTACATTTACTTTTTGGCTGGATGTGCATACACACATTGGATATTACAAACTTGAGGGGTCTAGAAACTACAAATGCTTACCTGCAGACCTGCTCAAAGTTCAGGCCTGTATTCTTTAAGGGATCTTGGGCCCCATTCTAACATGTTCTCCAGATTTGTAATCTATTCACGCTCCCAAGCACAAACAGGCATCAGCATTTATGAACACTTGTTTTTTGAGAATCTCTTACTTAAAACACTTTACATACTGTGATTCAAATTATTTACTCAATATTGCTGTCCTCCACTTCAATGCTTTGTCATTCAAAAGTACAACAGACTTGTTTAAGGAGGACGATACAGTCAATAAAGACTGTAGAAATGCCAGTGAATACATTGACCCTAGAAATTGGCAGCTTTGCAAACAGCACCTGATGAGATCCTTTGAAAGTCATTGTTTAGAACTTTGCTGAGCTGTTAAGGGCCAGAACAGGACTTGAGTGCTAATGTTATTCTGAACTCTGAAAAATGCTATCTAATCATGCACAAGCTATCATTTTGATTTTTGTATTATTTTGAGCTGGCAATTTTAACTACTGTATACTTTGCACAATGGAACAAACAGAGCATGAAATTAAAGGTCACATATTAAATCTATTGATTTTAACATTTTTTGTACAGACCCTTCTATGGTTAGGGGTACCCATAGCCTTGGTTATATTTAGGCAACGCTGACAAAGAATTTGAATACAAAACTCCGAACAAACGTAGTTGTAAGTTGAAATACTGTAGAAGAACTATACCTGGAAAGGTTGGCAGACTCAAAGGCTTTACTGCTTTTATAGTCACTAAAACTAAATATAGCATGATGTGAGTAGCAATCATATTTTATAAGCTTGTTAAAATTTAATCATGTACAATATAAACAAAGACGGTCCCTGCTAGGATGAGTTTACGTTCTTAAAAAACGGACACACAGAAGAAAGTGAGGAGTGGGTTTTCAGATCACATGTATTTGATATCTAGTTGGGGTAAGTGCAGTTCTTCTCTGACTCAGAGATCTACCTTTTCACCCCTGACCAGTCCCCCACCATTCTGACCTGTGTCTGAGCTTGTCTCTCCAACATCTCCTCCTAGATGTCTCAGCATCATTTTACTATTTTCAAAACTAAACTCCTCTACCTCTCCCCTGAAACACACTCTACTTCTTCCCTCTTACCCATCCCCTGACGTTATCTGTCACGGCTTAAAACTCCACCATTCTCCATGCCACCTAAGTCTGTAACCTAGGGTTTTTATTCCTCAAAGTTGTCCCCTTGGAGGGAGGGAGGGAGGGAGGCAGAGAGAGAAACCGGATGTGACAAATGCTAGTTAGTCCTGTTGTTTAATGCCCTACTGGAAGGCGATTAGATACTATGATGATGAGAGCTGTACGTACAAGAGCTTGAATAGAAAAGTTTATCACACGTGGTCAAATCTTGTGGCTGCCTCTCTTCCTTCATAACATTTCTAAAATCTACTCTTTTATTTCAGTATGGACAGCCAAAGCTCTCACATAGTCCCTGCTCCTCTCCCATCTTGATAACTGTAACCTCATCCTCTCTAAATTTCCTAACACTCATTTCATCCCCTTCAGTCCATCCAGAATGTACTAAGATCATCTTTTTTGTGCATCACTCTGACTGCATCATTTCTTTCTTTGAATTCTACCACTGGCTCCTTCTGTTGCACCACATCAAATTCTAGCTCCTTCTCCTTCCCAACTCTGTCCCCTTACTAATAGGGTTGCCAGTTTTGGTTCAATGTATTCCTGGAGGTTTCATCACATGATGTAATCTTTAATTAAAGATTAATTCCTGGAGACTCCAGGACAATCATGGAGGGTTGGCAACCCTACTCACTAATTGCCTTGCATTGCCTGCTATACTACTCTACTTGTTGGCAATTCTCTCTGAAATATCTTTATACCTTTTACAAATGGAACCCTGAATTGATCCGTAATGGTTATATACTTTCTTCAAGACCCACCTCTTCCACAAAGCCTACAATTTCTTTATGATTTCCAGGTGGGGTTGGAGGTGTGCAGATGAGGGGAATGTGAGAGGGTGTCTTGCCTCCCTTACTTTCAGATGCAGATGCTGTCTGTGTTTCCCCTTGCTAATTGGCTAGGGTAGCCCTTTGGCTAAGCCCCAAAACTACTCCCTTTTCAGGGTAAACAGGCCAAACTGCTTCGAGCTTTCTAAACCAAATCAAGCCTCTCTGCCTCTGGGTTCTTCACCAAGCCCTTTTCCTGTTTGATTAGGTCTCTTCCCAGTGTCTTCCATAACCCAGGGTTTTTGTCAGGAGAGGCTCCACAGCAGGTCCTGTTCCTTTCAGTTAGATACCCACAACAGTTCTCATATGCTTCCCTCATCTCACACTCACAGTCCTTGCCCTACATATAGCATTGCCCAATCTACATTGATTATCTTCTTGGACTGCAAGTCCCAGAATGCCTTGGTTCTGGGCAGAATCAGGAACCTTGACAAAGCTGGATCTTCAATCCCACTTAAAGGGCCACCTCTCCTTGTGATATGATAGTTGATACGTAATGCACATATAAAAAATGTGCATGAAAGTTGTATATAATTCTTTGTATTCTCTTCCCCCAGCCACCTTTCATGTTTCATTTGTCTTCATCAATTGTATAGTGCCGTTTTTATGTTTGTACAGCACCTAGCATAAGAAGCCTTGTTCCTGGGTTGGGCCTCTGGGCACTACTGCATTAGAAATATTTAATAAGATCTAGCTTTATAACAGAGAGGCATTTAACTCAAGAACACTTTTTTAAACTTTTTTGGTACCTAGGCACACAAAGCACCTGGTTGAAAATCATGTTGGGATGATGAACAAAAACTGAATGTGACTGTGTTGTTGCTACTCTAAAATCCCTATTCTTCTGCTCTTCAGGACCTTGCAAATTAGAAAATTAAATGTGTTGCTTGGTTTCAATATGAGGGCACTGTAAAAAATGCAGCCTATTTTTGCTGTGGATATAAGTTAATGCCAGACACAATTCAACTGAACATTCTGAAAATTTCTAAGAGACGATAAAAAGATTTGCAGTGTGTCTTTGCTGGCAGTGGGTTTGCTATGCACTGGCTTGCAGCTATTATGCTGCACAACATACATCTATGGTCAGATTTCACTTCCAGAGGAAAAAAGGAAAAATTTGCTTTTGTACTGTGATTGTTAATAAACTGCTATTCGAATACTTAACACAGTATATTTAAATCATACAGAGGAAAAAATATCTATTGAACTGAAAAATGCATCCACTGCGGCATTGAGGACAAATGTTCTAGTCCCTGGTGTCACTCTAAGAATATCTTGTAGATTAACAAGCATTTCTTTTAGGACCCCTTACTTCCCAGGTACTTGAATGCAACAAGGTATACACTTTTTTTTTTTTTTAAATGACAGCTATTTTTAACTGTGGAAACAGCATTCTTCTAGGGAAAAGTCAGTTGTTGCCTTTGAATTCTAGTGCAATAAAAGAGTTTAACTATTTAGCCTTTCATCATGAGGACATACATATGTTTCTTCCATTCTTCAAAAATTCCACAAGTGTTTCTATAGATATATCTTAAAATTCAGCATAAAGAATATGTTTATTTTAGGTATGAGGCTCCTGATCCTTTCTGAATGGATCCCTGGTGGAATTTTATATTCCGACACAGGTATCATTACTGCATGGCTTTCTTATTTGATGTATTTGTTTGATGTATTTGTAAATGAAAGGTTCTTATGTACATGTAACCGAGACTGGTCATTTGATATTGCTACTATTTAACTCGTCTGTGAAGTTCTATCCTGCATTCCTTCATTGGTTCTCTCACAGATCTACGTCTTATGATATCTAGGTTCTCTCACTGATCTTTATCTAGTGATGATGACAACTGGGTTCAAAGAGAAGGAAGACCAGTAATAGTTATTCTTTAGTAAAAGTATTAATGAGGAGGAGGACTATATTGGAGATCATACGGGAATCTTGTGGGATTTTGTAGGGTTCTATCACACCCTTCCTTTGGCTATGTATGATAGTGCTGGGAGAGATGGTGAAGAGTTTGGGCCGTGATGCTGTCAACATGCTGGTGACAAATAGCTTTTGGTCTTGAATTGAGGCTTGGTGTGATGTCTTCTTCCCTTATCTTTGGCCAAATTGTGGCCATCACTGAGGATAAGCTTGATGAAGTTTGGTCCTCGTAAACTGAAGGCAGTGTTGTTCGACTGCAGGAAAGGATTTGGAAAGTTTGGTGAGAATTGTGCTTGTCCCCATTGTGGAACCCATGCATCTGAAGAAGTGGGTTTTTTACCCATGAAAGCTTATGCCCAAATAAATCTGTCTTTAAGGTGCCACCAGACTCCTCATTGTTATTGTAGAAGAGTGTCACTTAGTTGTAGCACATATAGTTAGTTCTGGACCCTCAATTGCTTCTACAGTCTGGGTGGCTGTGGTGGCCAGAAGTGCTTTTTTTTTTTTCTTTCTTTCTTCTTCCTTACATGTGTGATTGGTGCAATGATTACAGCTCTTTCTCTGATACGCACCTTGGCTACTGTTATCTTGGCCTCTGTGGTCCCTAGAGTAGATGAATATGACATACTTTACATAGGGCTACCCATAAATAACGTTGAGAAGCTTCAGCTAGTGCAGAAGGCAGTGATGCATTCTTTCAGCAGGATTGGTGATAGAGAGCACAGGATACCAGTTCTGCAGTGCTAATGCTGGCCTCCTCATACAGTTTAAACAGCTGATTTCTAGAATGACTATCTTACCACATGCTGTTGTGGCAGGTTGGTCACCAAAGGTTCTCACGTTAACAACCCTGAGATTTAAATATCTGAGGGTATGTGATCGAGCTTTTCAGTGGAGCATGCGATACCCAGGGTTTTCAGAACCACAGCAGGGGTAACTTAACTATTTCACTCCAGGCGGTATCAGGAATAAATCGGTGAGAACACAAGCAATTCCATCATGATAAAAGATTTATGGAAGTAAGCATGATCTATCTAAAACTGCAGCATATTAGATTTAAGAACACACAGACACAAGTAATAGGTTTAGAACATCCCAGATATTTACCTAACATCTGGAACAGTGTTGAGTAATTAACTGCAGGTTCCCAGTGGCCAGTTGCTCACCCACCAGGGAGAAAAGGTGTCAGGAAAAAGTCTCTCAAGATGGCTTCAGAGGACTGCTCCAAAGTACACTCTATTAGCTAGTCTTTTATAACTAACTTCTACAAAACATATAGGTCATAATGACCCCTACTAAATCATCATTTTCCCTAACTTTCAATAAACTTCTAATATCAGAGGAGCCCAGACTCAAGGTTTTCCAACTACCAAGATTTTCAGTCTCACTTGTTTACTTTTCTTTCCCCTCCTCCCGTTCTGCTTAGCAGAAACTGTAGGTAGTTTTGACCTTGCTTTTGAAAGCCTGTTTTTTAAATTAACCCTTAACTATGTGGTGTTCTATTTTATTAATTCATGGTGGCTGAATGCACATAATATGGTTGCAACTGGCTTGATCACATTCTGGGATACACATACCCACCAAATCCAGGGTTACAGATGAGCAATTCTGGAATTCACTTACCCTGCTAATCCAGTCGAGCTTAAATTTAACCTTCAAGCCAAAGCCCTTCTGGAGATTTTTCTGAGGAAAAGCACTGTATAGGAGCAAGTATTTTTTATTTATTAATTATTAGACTTTTGCCTGGTATAGGTTGGTGGGCAAGAGTTTTATGTTGACTCTCTCTTTTTTGAAAATATGTTCTGAGATTTTGTTAGTTTGTAATAGCTGTACATTTAGATGTTGTCTTTTCATGATAATATTCCTTTCTACTCCGCTAGTATCTCGAGGATATTAAATAGCAGCTACTAAATTTAGATATTTTAGATCAACTCTCTGGAGAACTTGCATCCAAGAGTTTCTAAAGAGCTGTCTGAACAGCTCACACAACCATTAATATTGATTTTCAGTAATTCTTGGAATACTGGGGAAGTGCCAGAAGACCTGAAAGCAAGCTAATGTTGTGCCAAAAATTAAAAAGGGTAAACAGGGTGATGTAGGTAATTATAGGCCTGCCAGTCTGACACTGATCCTCGGCAAGATAATGGAGCAGCTGATATGGGTTTTAATTAAGAGAGAATTAAAAGAGAGTAATATAATTAATGCCAATCAACATGGGTTTATGGAAAATAGATCCTGTCAAGCTAATTTGGTATCTCTTTTGATGAGATTACAAGTTTAGTTTATAAAGGTTATAGTGTTTGTTGTTAGACCACTGTAAAGCATTTGATTGGGTACCAAATAACGTTTTGATTTAAAAAAAAAAAGTAGAAAGATATAAAAGTAACTTTTTAACACACATTAAATGGATTAAAAACTGACTAGTAGATCTCAAAATACCATTTTAAATCAGGAATCATTATTGAATGATGATGTGGTGCAGTGGTTCTCAAACTTCAAATCCTGAGGATCCCCAGTGTGATTTAAAATTTTTCGCAGACCCCCAAGTCCCCCGCTCAGCCTTAGGCCCCTCCTCCAATCCACCTCTTCCCTGCCTCTTTCCGCCCCCATCCCCGCTCCTCTCCCTCCCTTAGGTTGCCTCCTGCACGCCGCTGACCAGCTATTTTGTGGTGTGCAGGAGGCCCTAGGAGGGAAGGGGAGGAGTTGATCAGCAGGGTCGGCGGACCCCCTGGAATACCCTTGGCCCCAGTTTGAGAAACGCTGACATAGTGTGTTTCTAATGGGGTCCCATATGGATTGGTTCTTAGTCCTAAACTATTCAATAATTTTATAATTGACTTGGAAGAAAACATAAAATAATCACTGATGAATTTTGCAGCAGACACACACAAAAAATTAGGGGAGTGCTAAATAATGAAAAAGACAGATCACTGATTCAGAGTGTTTTGGATTGCTTGGTAAAATGGGTGCAAGCAAATGACATTTATTTTAATATGGCTAATGCCAATGCAGACATCTAGGAACAATGAATGTATGCGATACTTATAGGCTGGGGGACTCTATCCTGGGAAGCAGTGATTCTGGAAAAAAAAACTTGGGGGTTGTGGAGGATAATCAGCTGAACATGAGCTCCCCTATGGCCAAAAGGGCAAAGGCACTCTTCGGGTGCATAAACAGGGGGATCTCAAGTAGAAGTAGAAAGGTTATTTTACCTCTGGAGTTGACACCACTGTTGGAATACTGCTGTTTAGTTCTCACATCCAGAATTCAAGAAGGATATCGCTACATTGGAAAGGGTCCAGAGAAGAGCCACAGGAATGATTAAAGGATTAGAAAACCTACCATACAGTAAAAAGAAAAGGAGGACTTGTGGCACCTTAGAGACTAACAAATTTATTTGAGCATAAGCTTTCGTGAGCTACAGTTCACTTCATCAGATGCATTCAGTGGAAAATACAGTGGGGAGATTTATATACATAGAGAACATGAAACAATGGGTGTTACCGTACACACTGTAACCAAAGTGATCACTTAAGGTGAGCTATTACCAGCAGGAGAGTAGGGAGGGGGGGAACCTTCTGTAGTGATAATCAAGGTGGGCCATTTCCAGCAATTGACAAGAAGTCTGAGGAACAGCGGGGAGCAGAATAAACAAGGGGAAATAGTTTTACTTTGTGTAATGACCCATCCATGCCCAGTCTGTATTCAAGCCTAAATTAATTGTATCCAGTTTGCAAATTAATTCCAATTCAGCATTCTCTTGCTGGAGTCTGTTTTTGAAGTTTTTTTTGTTGAAGAATTGCAACTTTTAGGTCCGTAATCGAGTGACCAAAGAGATTGAAGTATTCTCCAACTGGTTTTTGAATGCTATAATTCTTGACGTCTGATTTGTGTTTATGCTCAAAAAAATGTTAGTTTCTAAGGTGCCACAAGTACTCCTTTTCTTTTTGCGAATACAGACTAACACGGCTGCTACTCTGAAACCTACCATACAGTAGTAGATGCAAAGAGCTCAATCTATTTAATTTAACAAAGAGAATGTTAAGGGGTGACTTGATTATAGTCTAAAACAGAGGTTCTCAAACTGTGGTCCACGGACCACCAGTGTTCTGCGAGCTCCATTCAGGTGGTCCATGGATAGTTCCCTCTAAGGTACGTATCTGAGAAGCCGCACATGAGAGAATGAGGTGCCACCCACCCCTGGGGGCGGAGTTGGGGTGGGGACTTTGGGGGAGGGGTGGAATGGGGGCAGGAAAGGGGTGGGAAGAGGCAGGGCAGGGGTGGGGCCTCATGGAAGGGGTGGAGTGCGGCGGAGCAGGGGCAGCAAGGAGGGGGGTGTCAGTGATGCAGCCCTCGGGCCAATGTACTAGTCCTCATGTGGCTCTCGTGGTCATTTGAGTTTGAGACCCCGGATTACATGATCACAATGGTCCCTTCTGGCCTTGGAATCTAGAATCTATTAATTCCTGTTGGTGTATTTATAAAGATAACATACCTAAATATAACATTCCTAAATTGAGAGGTGGACTACAATGTACTTCCTGCTTTAAGTTTTAGAAGATGTATTTAACTTCTTCCCTGGAAAGAGTGAGAGATCTATGATAGAAGAGATTGAAGACTTATTCACCAGCCAGAGATTTTGCTATATCATAACCTTTGGATTTAGGTTAGTAGATTTTCATGATCTCCTTTATGGACCTAATAGTATAGGCAAAATGATAACCTGAAACTGCTCACTCTTTTGGGCTGACAGTAATGGAAATTTCAAAAGAACTTTTACAAGTTGTATCTGACAACACACATTTGCAAAAGTGCTAGAACAAATTGCATGATAATACCAAGAGACTCCACCCTGAGTCACAACTGATAAAAACAGATATGACTTTATATCCGTTTTTACAGGAAAAAAATGTCTTCAGTCTACTAGTGTAAAACCAAAAGGAGATGGAGAATATGTAAGTGAAAAGAGGTGCAGCGCAAATGAGGATATATTGCAAAGTGATCTTCATTCTGTAGATTCAGTTCTTTGCAGGTGTGAATGGGTGCAGCTGCATTGGCACTAGCAGAGACTTTTATCCCATGTTAGTTCAAAATCACTTTGACATTAGCCAGTGTGAAATATTTACTGCTAAGTAGTTGCAAATTTGTACGTGTTCACTCTCCTTGACATAGTGAATACAGGCCACTGTTGCCATGGGTTGTAGAAAATATGAAATCTTTAAGAGAACACTTTAATAATTCTCTAGACTCTCTTTTGCAGGACATTTTAAAATCATTGTCGTGCTGAATCTTCCCTTCTTGAACCCAAATTATTCTATATAAAAAGAAATAGTTTGGCCTGGGAATAATATATCCAGTATTTATTGTGGTTGAATTAAATATGTTTCAACCATATTGTTACACTGCAGAGGATGTAACCCAGAAGGTTTGGGGTTTACCTATGTATAAAATGTGAACTCAGTAATTCATTTTAGCTTAAGAGAAACCAGTTTTGCAGAAATATATCCAGAACATTAACTCTTTTTTTACAAGTACGTGACAATTTTAACTGATAGCAATACTTAGTTAAATTCCAACCCAGTGTAGCATAGATATGCTTTGGGAGAGAAGGATGGAGGAGAGAAAATCTTGAAAGAGACAGAAATATTATCAGGGGGTTGGGGCAGTGGATTGTGCTGACAGAGCTAAATAATATACACAAAGCAAGGAATGCATGTTAGTATGAGCTCCAAACTAAATTGAAACAGCCGATGAGAATCAGTGTTAACACCTAGCGTGAGGTATGATCTGTTATTCATAGATTGGTTTTGTCTTTGTTCACACTAGAAAGCACTGCTGGTTTAATCATACTCATATAGTTAAAGTAGCAAACCCACCTCTTGTGGTTGCTGTTACACCAGTACATCTTATTCTGGTTCATAGGCCTGATCATAATCCTGCAATTTTGTTATATATTTTTTTAAGTTCATGTACTAGATACATGAATCATTTTATTTTCTTTGTGTTTCTTTTCATGTTTCTTCCTGTCTTTATGTAGGAATAACTGCATATAATAATCCAAAAATAGTCTGTGAAATTGATCTATATTAACGTGTGGTTCTGCTGTGCAAGTGATTATGTAAAACTCATTGTGGGGTTTATTGTGTCTCACTAACTACATATTACATTTGTTTAATTTACAAGTAAAATTATTATTTTTCCTAGCTTTCAGCTGTGTGAACTCAGCCTGGGACCTGAAATTCAAGTTGGGTTCTCACCATTAATACCAGATATTCTGCAAGCCAAATTCTGTTCTCTGTTAAACCAGTGCAACCCAATTATCCCCAAACTCTGCCCTCATTGGCACAGGAAGTTGTACAGGGGGTCATGAAGGTTAAAAAAAAAAAAAACAGCTTGACATTATGACGGGTTTCAGAGTAGCAGCTGTGTTAGTCTGTATCCGCAAAAAGAAAAGGAGTATTTGTGGCACCTTAGAGACTAACAAATTGCTCAAATAAATTTTAGTTTCTAAGGTGCCACAAGTACTCCTTTTCTTTTAGCTTGACATTAGAAGCCCTGGTTGAGTTTAATGGACCGATGGATTTAACTAATAAGCCATACCACTTTTTACTTATAAATATAGCAAACTTGGTATGGACCCAATAAATCTGAAGCCCCATTAAGCCAGTTGAGCAATCACTTTTATGAATAAAATATCACTTTGACTCTGATCCATCTATCTGGACAAAGGGAAATGAATGGTCTGTTGGTTCAGAGTTCACTCCCTCCTTCAAAGGAAGAGGTGTATTTTGTAATCTAGAGCATTAGCTAAGCCAAGAGGCATACTCTATGCAGAGTTGGCTGGGAGAAAGAGAGCCAGGACCTGTAACATCTTGACATCCTCTTTAATAAGTTGTCTTCTGTCAAGAGTAGGATCATGTGAAAATTAAGAACATTGGCCTGAGTCCGTGAAAATTGCTCATCCAGTGACTTATCATATTGAATACAAAATAATGAAATCTACACTAAGTAGTATTTAGTATCAAAGTGTATACACTAGTCACCATTAAAAAGTTAATATTTAACTATAGCTGTAACTATTGAGGATCTCGGTGGGTAAGTGCTGGGTAAGTGCTGACCTTTTATGGTAATCATTATGGAAAAGTGGCAGAATCTGGTCCTTTATGACTTAATTATTTATACAGGTTAGATTCTGAACAGGTAAGAGAAAGTGTTAGACTTATGTGATACAAGGAACATGCAGAAAATCTTGCACTAGATATGATCCTTCCATGTAAACTTGAATAATTGATCCTCATATCCCTTGCACTTTTGCCACTAAGGCAGGCTCCCAAATAGAATTATTTTGCTACATTATATGAATTACATTAGAATCAAATGTGATATGTAGGGCTAAATACCATTTCTTTTCTTTTCCTGTTCTGTCTTTCCAGTCTGGTACTGTGAAACTGACAAAACCAGTAGCTCTGTGGACCCAGCAAGATGTCTGCAAGTGGTTGAAGAAACACTGCCCTAATCAGTATCAAATCTACAGTGAGTCATTCAAACAGCATGACATAACGGGTAAAGTATGCAGTATCAGAAATATTTCACTTTTTTTGTTAAATTGCTTTTAACACTGCCCTTAAATAGATACAAGTATACAGTAAGGTCCTTTGGTAGTTAGTTGTAAATTTGCAGCAGAATACACCAACTTGCATCAACCTTAGTGAGCTGATTGTCCTCCATAGCTCAGAAGGGATAATTCAATGAGGAAAAGGAAAGATGGGGATGAGTGTATATATACTCTAAGAACTGGATCTTGCTAGACTGTCAATCCACACACTTGTCAACTGGAACTGATTGAAATCTGGAATTCTAATTCTGCAGGACATTTTGAAAAATGTTTGCAAATCAGAGTGAAGTCTATAAATTTCAAAATATTCCATGAGCAAAATTGTGAAACTTCATTTCAACCTTATTGAAAAGTGTTATTTCAATATGGCTGAAATGTTTCTTATATACTCAATTTATGATATATATTATAATGCAGCAAAGTCAAAACATTTGGACTATTATATTATGTTACATCATGCTATGATATAATAGTTGAAATGTTTGAGTTTTATGTTCTAAATCACAACTTTTCAAAAATTTTATAAACTGGCTTTGGAATTGGTATATGGTGGTCATCTTCCATCTTTGGCACCACCTTGTGGTGAGGTTGGGTGACAGGGAAACTCTGCCTTAATTTCCGTTCCTCTTTGATGGGTTGCCCACCTTCTAGCCTGCTTGTCAATTCCTTGGTATGGCCGCAGCCCATTGACCAAGTCACTGGTTGTCTTTTGCCCCCTTGCATGTTTGGATTCCTAAAGTATTGGACTCTGTGGCCCTAGATGAGGGGTACACACTCCCTGGGCCCTTTGGGTATGGCTCAATTGTTCAAGGCCTTAATAAGCCCCTTTGCTGGGTTTGGTAGGGAAATCCAGGCCTGCGCACCTGGGTTTTAGGCCAACGACCCTGTACAAAATGGCTGGCTCCAAGCTTTCCAAACCTCTTATAGTTTCCCTGGCCTACTTTCTATCATGCCTCTGAGTTACACCCTGTGGTCACCCAGTTTCGTGGGCAGCTTTCCTGTTGTCAAAGGCACCTGCTCTCTGTGATTCCTCAGCCTCATTGACACCCACCCCATTCTTCTGCTCTGCAGTTGTTTTATCTCTGCAACTATTGTGAGTCTCCCAATCAGCCCCAGCTGAGTAGGCAGTCAGTTTCCCCAGGAACCCTTTAGGCTGATACAGCATGGGATCTGTACACCCTGTGACAGGTATTTTAATTGGTAATTGTTGGCTTGGTAATTGGTTTTCTAATTAGTTTGGTAACTGGTACTTAAAACTGAAAACTATTCCATCAGAAAATTTTCAGCCATCTCTATTGTCCATATTTTAGAAGTTTTTCAGGGACAATTCTCCAAATAGTTTTCTGAGATGAGCAAGTTCCTAGGCACCAAAAGCACTGCAATTTTAAAGTGAAACTGACTGCTTTTATGCTTTTTTCCCCCCCAAAGATTGTTTATTTTTATGATTTTTGATCAATTTAAAAGTAATAAATGATCATTAAAATGAATGTTAATAAAAATTATTCAATTTGAGTTGGGTTAGGGCATGTGACTTGATTGGGTCCATGGGACCAAGGACTGGGCTTTGCAGCAAGGGTGGGGACTAAGGGGGACAGCCAGGGAGATAGCCAGGAACTTTACTACTCAGCCCTGCTGGCGACCTCTCTGTCTCCTGCTTTGTCCATCCAACCAATTTTAAAGATCAGCAGCTGAGTCAGAGTCCCACAGACTCTCTGAAGTCCATCTGAGAGTGACTGATCTCTAATGAACCAGAGCAGTTTGACAGAAAGCAGCTGCCTCCTTAGCAGAACTGCAAGTTTTGACAATTTGGGCTTCAATTTTTACCTCTTCTGATCTCCTTGTTACTTAAATGTATTAGGACAGGATGGTTGCAGTCAAGTTGTTAGAGACTGGGAGCTTGCAACTCCACTAGAGGCAGATGCCTCCTGTAACTTCAGTAAACGGAAGTAGCTGATGTCTCTAAGCAGTTCCCTTGGTTGTATTCAATGGACAACTATTCGACTATGAAGAATAAAGGAAATAACGATGTGTTTAATTGTAACATTTTGAAATTTGCTTGTATGAGAGAAGTTATAAAAATGTGTATGTGAAATATGGACTTTGTAGGGACTGTGGTTGATTAGCTAGGGAAACACCTACCTCCCTAAGACAGAAAATAGGACAGACAAGATAAGAAAATAAGACAAGACAGAAAATATCATATTGCCTCTATTTAAATCCATGGTATGCCCACATCTTGAGTACTGCATGCAGATGTGGTCGCCCCTGAACGAAAAAGATATATTGGAATTGGAAAAGATTGCCCTGAACAAAAATGATTAGGGATATGGAACAGCTTCCTATGAGGAGAGATTAGAAAGACTGGGATTTTTGAGCTTGGAAAAGAGACAACTAAGGGGGGGATATGATGTCTATAAAATCACAACTGGTGTAGAGAAAGTAAATAAGAAAGTGGTATTTACTCCTTCTCATAACACAAGAACTAGGGGTCACCAAATTAATAGGCAACAAGTTTTAAACAAACAAAATTAAGTATTTCTTCACACAATGCACAGTCAACCTGTGGAACTCTTTGCCAGAGAATGTTTTGAAAGCCAAGACTATAACAGGGTTCAAAAAAGAACTAGATAAATTCATAGAGGATAGGTCCATCAATGACTATTAGCCAGGATGGGGAAGGATGGTGTTCCTAGCCTCTGCTTGCCAGAAGCTGGGAATGAGTGATAGAAAATGGATCACTTGATGATTACCTCCTCTGTTCATTCCCTCTGGGGCACCTGGCATTGGTCACTGTCGAAGGCAGGATACTGGTCTGACCCAGTATGGCCATTATTATGTTATGTTCTCCCTGCCCCCAGTATGCTGCTCCCTAACCCCCGAAAAAGAGGGGTGAATAATGACTGTCAAAGCAAAATTTCACTGGAGGCATTTGAAAGTTTTTCTCTGCAAAAGTTGGTAATTAATTTTCTAAAATGTTACATGGAAAATTCAGTTGTTTTCTGGAGTGTTACAATGCCAGATTGGGGACCTCCAAGTACAAATCCCAACTGAGCCTTATCTATGGAGTTGCTACCAGTCCCCCATAATATGGGCATGTTCATCAATGTATATTTGTATATATATGGTTATGTATAGGTATAGTTTAAAAATAATAAAACATATTAAGATATAATATATATAAAGATTATAAAGATGTGGTCAGTTACACTTTGACCACTTTATTTTTATGTTCTATTTTCTCTACTTATTGCTGCCTTTTTTCTGGTGCAAGCACTCCCTGGCGATGTTGAAATGCAAACAAAAACTGTCTTTATTGTACTTACACATTTACATGGGAACACATTAATTGCAGATTTTATAAAACCTTGGGCCTGACTCTCCACTGTCTAGCACCTGTGTTGTCATTTACACCAGGGTACAGGGAATGTAAAATGCTGCTGTTCTGATTGGGTAGCCTTTTACACCCACTTCACATTGATGTAAATCACAACACAAGGTGCAGGGCCATGGAGGAGCAAGCCATTGTTTTTATAAAATGGCCTGACAGCATACATTTAAATACTGTGAGGAGGGACTTTTCTTATTGTTACCCTTCTGTTACAGAGCCTGAACCTACACGACTGAAGACAGTAGGAGTTTTGGCTTGCATTGACTTTAAAGGGAGCAGAACTGGGTCCAGGGTGAATAAAGAACAACTATCCTTGGGAAAACCTATCAGCCTAGTGGCAGCATAATAAGGAATATGCCTAAATAACTGCTTGTTAATGTGTTTTATATTTTTAAGAAACCTTCCATCATCTCTTGTTTTTTACACAGAGCCCCTGAAGTATGCTAATGTCTCTCTTCGGAACAAGAATCTTTAATGCTATGATCATTAAACAAACCTCATTCTGTCAAAGTAATACACAAGAGGCACGTAAGCCCAAGTGAAATAATTTGATTAGGAGGCACTTGAAAAGACACAAGCCTTTTTTTTTTAATTAAGGTTGTAAAGAAGAAATGAACAGGAGTCAATATAATAATATTTTTAGAGACTGGAACATATTCATATGTGCAAAAATGTACCTGCTGCAAATCATCTCTTAAACTCTGTCTAATTCTGTAATATTAAATAGAGGCTGGTGTTAAATCCTCTATGCTGCCTTCCGCTATCGTAAAATACACATACAAATCTGGTTCTAGAATATGAGCAGATTTAACTTGTCTACTTGACTGCCAAATGTGAGGGGTTTATCATATCCATGTGATCCCAAATTAAGTAACACATTTCTGGAAGGGTGGTCTTCTGGTTAAGGTACTACACTGGAATTCAGAGAATGCCCAGCTCTGCTTTAGACTTCACTTATGAGCTTGGGCAAGACACTTAAGATATGTCTAAACTGAAGTTAGACACCTGCTGACCTGTACCAGCTGACTTAGGCTTGTGGGGCTTGGGCTAAGGAGCTGTTTAATTGTGGTGTAGATGTTCGGTAGAGCCTTGTGCAGATATAAATTTATATCCATGGATGCGGATATCCACGGATATAAATTGGAATCCATGGAACTGCAGGGCTCTCCTGGGAACCACAGTGATGAAAGGAGCAGAACGTGGGGCCGCCAATCCCAGGAGCCAGCACTCCACGCCGGCAGCTTCTCCCGTCTGGCTATATCACCCCCAGCCCTGCTCACTGGGGCGGGCACCAGGCCCATCGGCAACTATCCCTCCTCCTTAAATGAGGCCATCTTGGGGACCAGTAGCTCGCTTCTGCTGGACTACTTCAGGGCCCATCAAGACCTTCTGAAGTGGATAGCAGCTAACCTGAGGCTGGAGATTGAGGCACTTAAGGAAACATCCCACAGCCTAATTGACATTCTGGCTGCACAGCTCCCTTCAAAGTGGCCTTACCCATTAATGAGGCTGTAATGGGTCTGGTCAAGACCCTCTGGCAAACTCCTTCTTCTCCATCCCACACCTCAAAGAGGGCAGAAAAAAATATGTGCCAGCAAGTGGGTTCAAGTACCTGTACTCGCACCCTTCCCTTCAGGGTCCCTTATTGTGTCGGCTGCCAACAAGAGGAACAGGCAGGGCCAGGTAAGTGCTACCCCCAAACAAAAAGATTAAAAAAAACCCTGAATTCAATGGGTAACCTTTAACTGTGTATCTCCAATCAGCAAACTTTGGTGGTGGGATACGTTTACAATCTGTGGAACTCCTTGGACAAGTTCAAAGACTCTCTGCCTCAAGATTTGAGTCAAGAATTTGCTGCCCTCTAGGAGGAGGGTAAGGATATGGCCAGGACACCTCTCCAGGCAGCTCTGGATGCAGCCGATGCAGCAGCGAGGACCATGGCCTCTGCTGTCACCATGAGGTGTTTTTCTTGGCTCCAGTCCTCAGGACTTCCTCACAAGGTCCAACAATCCATCCAGGACCTTCTCTTTGAAAGCTTCTCCCTGTTTTCAGAGTAGACAGAAACAAAGTTTCATGGCCTGAAGAATTCTAGAGCCTACCCTCAGGACATTGGGCCTCTCAGCTTCATCTGCTTCCAGGAAGCACTTCAGGCCCCTATAACTACCTAATTTCTCGATGCTGCCTCCGATACAGGAGCTCTACAAAAGGAAAAGAAGAGGTTACAAATGGTGCCGGCCACTCCCATCCACCTCAACCTCCCAGCTGTGGTCTCATAGGTAGTCCGATGGGCCCAAGCAGACCTTTGTAGATGTAACTGAGGATGCTGTACCAGTTCCTGCTTCAGATCCCGACTCTTTTATTTTTGAACCGTCCCACATAACATCAGACTGCTGAGTGCTAAGTACAGTGAAAATGGGCTATACCCTTCAGTCTTTATTCACCCCTCCCTCTCACCCGTCATCCCTATCCCTCTTCAGGAACTCTTTTCTCATGAGCAACTCCTTGCCCATGGGGACAATGGAAGAGGTTCCTGAAGACTTGAGAGGAGAAGGGGTCTACTCCTGATATTTCTTAATCTTGAAAGCCAAGAGGGGCCTCTGGCCCATTCTTGACCTGTGTCAACTCAACATATATCTCAAGAAACTGAGGTTCCACATGGTCTCCCTGGCCTTCCTCATTACCTCCCTGGATCCAGGGACTGATATGCTGCCCTTGACTTAAAGGACGCATACTTTCACATTTCTGTCTTCCATGGGCACAGAAGATTTCTCAGATTTATTGTGAATCAATGCTACCACCAGTTCACCGCTTGTCCTTTCAACCCCTCAGGTTTTCACAAAGTCTGTGGCGGCAAATGGTGGTAGTAATGGCCTTCCTCAGATGGCGAGGAGTCCAGGTCTACCCGTACCTCAATGACTGGCTGGCTGATCAAAGGTCAGTAAGAAACTCCTGTGCACAACAGCATCAGAATGGTCCAAGCCACCTCATGGGCACTGGACTTGTTGATAAACGAGAAAAGTCAACTCTTGTGTCAGTTCAGAGAATAGAATTTATTGGGGCAATGCTCGACTTGACCCAGGCCAGAGCGTTCCTTCCAGAACTGAGACCATGTCAGACCTGATACCCAAGATCAAGGTACACCCAATTACAACTGCCTGAGTTTGCCTCAAATTTCTGAGGCACATGGCCGCATGTACTTACATGGTTCAGCATGCAAGGCTGTGTCTCAGGCCCCTACAGCTGTGCTTAGCACCGATTTACTCCTCAAACAAACACCACTTGGACTTGGTGCTCACTGTTTCTTCCTTGGACCTCGCATCCCTGGACTGGTGGAAGGACTCAAGGTCGGTAATGATGGGGTTACCCATTGTTGCTCTATGGCCATCAGTGTCCCTAGTCTTGGATGCATCAGACCTTGCTTGGGGAGCTCACCTTGACTGCCTCAAGACTCTGGGCTTATGGTCCCAAGAAAAACTATCCCTGCACATAAATGTTAGGGAACTCATGGCTGTTGGCTTATCCTACCAAGTGTTCCTCCCTCAGATCTCAGGCAAGGTGGTGCAACTTCTCATAGACAATACTGTTGCCATGTTCCATATCAACAAACAAGGAGGTGCTCAATCCTCTGCCCTATTTCAGGAAGCCATCCATCTATGGGACTTCAGGAAGAAGCATTCCATCCACCTGGAGGCATCACATCTTCCAGGAGCCTGGAATGCAATGATGGATCACCGCAGCAGGTCCTCTTCCTCTCACCAAGAGTTGTCCCTTCACCCGGAAATCATCAGGTTCATCTTCCAAAGGTGGCGGGTCTCCTCGGGTAGACCTGTTCACCCCCGAACAGCTCAGGAAGTTGCCATCAGTTTTGCTCGCTGCACAAGGCACAGTCCGGGCTCCCTCTCTGACTCCTTCCTGCTCCCATAGTCAGGGCCCCTGCTTTACGTTTTTTCCTTCTGTCCCTCTCGTTCACAAGGTCACCTGAAAATCAAGTGGGACAAAGCAAGAGTTATTCTTATAGCCCTGGCGTTGCCACACCTACACTGTTTTGGCACACTACTGAATCTCAGTAACATCCCCTCTTCTGCGCCATCCAGACCTGATCTCACAAGATCATGGCCAGTTGCTCCCCCAAACCTCACCTCCCTTCACCTGACGGCATGAATGTTACATGGCTGAACCCAAAGGAGCAGGCCTGTTCAGAGCAAGTTCGACAGGTCTTGCTAGGTAGTAGGAAACTGTCCACTAGGGCTACCTACCTGGCCAAATGGAAACGCTTCTCGATATGGGCATCTCAGTGAGGTCTCTTTCTGGTTCATTCTTCCCTGCAGGCTATCTTGGACTACTTGCTTCATCTAAAGTAGCAAGGTCTTGCCCTTGTATCCATCAAGGTGCACTTAGCAGCAATCTCAGGCTTCCACCTGCCAGTGAACAGCAGCTCAGTGTTCTCCTATGAGATGATGGTCTGATTACTCAAGTGTCTAGAGAGACTCTACCCTCAGGTCCATGAGCCAATCCCTCCACAGAACTTAAACCTAGTCCTGTCAAAGCTCATGGGCCTTCTGCTCTAACCGCTAGTGTCATGCCCTCTACTTCTCTCTTGGAAGGTCCTCTTTCTGGTGGCGATCACCTCAGCAGAGGTGTCTTTGAAATCAGGGTCTTTACATCAGAACTACTATACATGCTATTCTTCAAGGTCAAAGTCCAACTGCACCCCCACCTGGCCTTCCTTCCAAAGGTGGCTTCGCAATTCCCTAACAAACAGGCTATTTTCCTCCCAGTCTTTCTGAAGCCTCAGAGGAACTTGAGGAGTGGCAGTTTCACTCATTGGATGTTAGGCGTGCCCTTGCTTTCTATATTGAGAAGACTAAACCATTTCACAAATCCACGCAACTCTTCGTAGCAATAGCAGAAAAGATGAAAGGGCATCCAGCATCAACCCAGAGGATCTCATCCTGGATAACCACGTGTATTTGAGCTTGCTATGACCAGACAAATGTCCCGCTATCACCCATCCTAACTGCTCATTCCATGAGAGCTCAGGCCTCTTCAGCAGCATTCCTCAAGTGCCAATCCGAGACATCTGCAGGGCTGCAACTTGGTCATTGGTGCATACCTTCACATCCCACTATGCCATCACCCAACAGATTCAAGACAGTGCCAGGTTCTGAAGAGTAGTGTTTCAGTCAGCATAGAATCATATAATTGTAGGACTGGAAGGGACCTCCAAGAGGTCATCTAGTTCAGTCCCCTGTGCTCGTGGCAGGAAGAAGTATTATCTAGACCATGCCTGACAGGTGTTTGTCTAACCTGCTCTTAAAAATCTCTAATGATGGAGATTCCACAACCTCCCTAAGCAACTTGTTCCAGTGCTTAACCACCCTGACACTTAAGTTTTTCCTAATGTCCAACTGAAATTGCTCTTGCTGCAATTTAAGCCCATTGCTTCTTGTCCTATCCTCAGAAATTAAGACCACCAGTTTTTCTCCCTCTTCCTTTATAACAACCTTTTATGTGCTTGAAAACTGTTATGTCCCCTCCCAGTCTTCTCTTCTCCAGACTAAACAAACCCAATTTTTTCAATCTTCCTTCATAGGTCATGTTTTCTAGACCCTTTTGTTGCTCTTCTCTGGACTTTCTCCAATTTGTCCACATCTTTCCTGAAATGTGATGCCCAGAACTGGACAAAATGCTCCAGTTGAGGCCTAATCAGCACAGAGTAGAGCAGAAGAATTACTTCTTTTGTCTTGCTTACAACACTCCTGGTCATACATCCCAGAATGATGTTTGCTTTTTTTTTTGTGAGTGTGACACTGTTGACTCATATTTAGCTTGTGATCCACTATGACCCTAGATTCCCTTTCCGCTGTACTCCTTTGTAGGCAGTCATTTCCCATTTTGTATGTATGCCACTGAGTTTTCCTTCCTAAGTGGAATATTTTGCATTTGTCCTTATTGAATTTTATTCTGTTTACTTCAGACCCATTTCTACAGTTTTGTCCAGATCATTTAAATCTGATAGAATTTTAATCCTATCCTCCAAAACACTTGCAACCCCTCCCATCTTGATATCGTCTGCACACTTTATAAGTGTACTCTCTATACCTTATCTAAATCATTGATTTAGGGAACAGAACAGAACTGGACCCAGAACTGATCCCCCACAGGACCCCACTTAATATGCCCTTCTAGTTTGCCTGTGAACCACTAACAACTTTCTGAAAACAGTTTTCCAACCAGTTATGCACCCTCCTTATAGTAGCTCCATCTAGGTTGTATTCCCCTAGTTTGTTTATGAGAAGGTTATGTGAGACCGTATCAAAAGCTTTATGAAATTCAAGATATACCACATCCACCGCTTTTCCCCATCCACAAGACTAGTTTTCCTGTCAAAGAAAGCTATTCAGTTGGTTTGACGCAATTTGTCCTTTACAAATCCATGCTGATTGTTACTTATCTTCTAGGTATTTGCAAATTGATTGCTTAGTTATTTGCTCCATTATCTTTTCATGTCCATGAACTCCGAGCCCACCTTCTAAGGTATTGCTTGTGAGTTATCTAACATGGAGTGGACGTGAGCAAACACATGAAGAAGAAAAAACTGTTACTGACCTTCCGTAGCTGCTGCTGTTTGAGATGCGGTGTTCATGTCCATTCCATGACTCACCCTGCTGCCCCTCTGTCGGAGTTACCTGGCAGGAGGAAGGAACTGAGAGGGAGCGTGGCTAGCAGTGCCCCTCATACCAGTACATGAGCCCACTAGGATACCACTGAGGGGAAAATCTCCAGCAATTTGCATGTGGTGCACACACACCTAACATGGAATGGACATGAGCAACGCATCTCAAACAACAAGAGTTACAGAAGACTTGGAGCCTGCTAAGGTTACATGTAGACTTTTAGAAGCATGTTGTTCTTTTATTTTACTTGTAACTATTTTCTGTTTCTATTTATCTCTGCTCAGTATCACTTAAGTCTCTGTTCTTTTATTAATAAACTTATTCTTGTTTTATTTTAATTTCATCTCAGTGATATTCTACTACAGTGAGGGGTGCATTCTCAGTGAAGCCAATGATTTGATGTATATTCTATCTCTCTGGAGTCAGCAGAGTTCGTATTTCTGTGGGCAACCAGTGACAGGGACTGGATGCTGCAGAGGCACGCTCTTCCAGGGGGTCTGCGAACTGGGGGCACCAAGAGTTACCTGCAAGGCAAGGAAGGGACTGGTAGGGTTTCCAAGGGTTGATTGGACTGACTAACAGACTGCAGTGTCAGGGAACAGAGACACAGTTTAGCCGCAGCAAGTTTCTCTCTTACTGAGGCAGAGGGTTAAGAAGGTGACTCGCAGTTCTGGACATCTTGAGAAAGTGTCACATAGATGAAAGATGTGTGTAAGAGCCAGGTATCATTAAGACCCAGATAGGATAAAAAGAGATTCCTGTTCATATTCGTGCTGTTTGATTAATAGCAGTTAACTCATGTGATTACCTAAAAAAAAAAATTAATCATGATTAATCTCCATTTTAATCACATTGTTAAACAGTAGAAAACCAATTTAAATGTGTTAAATATTTTTGGATGTTTTTCTACATTTTCAAATATATCAATTTCAATTACACACAGAATACAAAGTGTACAGTGTTCACTTTATATTTTTATTAGAAATATTTGCACTGCAAAAATGATCAAAGAAAGTTTTTTTTCAGTTCACCTCATACAGATACTGTAGTGTAATCACTTTATTGTGAAAGCGCTCAACATTAAAACAATGTAAAACTTCAGAGCCTACAAGTCCACTCAGTCCTACTTCTTGTTCAGTCAATCATGAAGACAAACAAGTTTGTTTATATTGCTGCCAGGTTCTTATTCACAGTGTCACCTGAAAGTGAGAACAGGCTTTTGCATGGCACTTTTGTAGCTGGCATTGCAAGATATTTATGAGCCAGATGAGCTAAAGATTCATTTGCCTCTTCATGCTTCGACCATCATTCCAGAGGACATGTTTCCATGCTAATGATGTTCGTTTAAAAAAATGTGTTAATTAAATTTGTGACTGAGCTTCTTGGGGGAGAATTGTGTGTCCTGTGTTACCTGCATTCTGCCATATATTTCATGTTATAGCAGTCTCGGTTGATGACCCAGCATCTTGTTCATTTTAAGAACACTTCACTGCAGATTTCACAAAATGCAAAGAAGGTACCAATATGAGATTTCTAAAGACAGCTACAGCACTCAACCCAAGTTTTAGAATCTGAAGTGCTTTCCAAAACCTGAGAGGGAAGAGGTGTGGAGCATGCTTTCAGAAGTCTTAAAAAAGCAACACTCTGATGAGGAAAATACAGAACCCGAACCACCGAAAAAGAAAATCATCCTTCTGCTGGTGGCATCTGACTCAGATAATGAAAATGAACATGCATTGGTCCACACTGTCTTCGATCAATCGTTATCAAGCAGAACCCATCGTCAGCATAGATGCATGTCCCCTGAAATGGTGGTTGAAGCATGAAGGGATATATAAATCTTTAGCACATCTGGCACATAAATATCTTGCAGTGCCAGCTACAACAGTGCCATGCCTGTTCTCACTTTCAGGTGACATTGTAAAGAAGAAGCAGGCAGCATTACCTCCTGCAAAAGTAAACAAACTTGTTTGAACAATTGGCTGAACAAGAAGTAGGGCTGGGTGGATTTACAAGCTCTAAACTTCTATATTGTTTTGTTTTTGAATGCAGTTTTGTGGTACATAATTCTACATTTGTAAGTTCAACTTTCATGATAAAGAGATTGCACTACAGTACTTGTATTAGGTGAATTGAAAAATACTATCTCGGTTTTTTTACAGTTCAAATACTTGTAATCAAAAATAAAGTAAGCATTGTACACTTTGTATTCTGTGGTGTAATTGAAATAAACATATTTGAAAGTATAGAAAAAATCCAAAAATATATTTAAATAAATGGTATTCTATTATTTAACAATGCAATTAATTGTAATTAATTTTTTTAATCGCCTGACAGTCCTAATTCACATATTTGTTTGGGACTGATCTACCTGCATATTCAAATCACCCTGTACCCTGCTGTCTGAGCTTCTCCATACTATTTGACCATTACTGGGTCATTTGTAAACTTCCCCCCTACTTCTATCACCTTCACTCTGGCAAGGATTGACTTCCATTATCTGTGTATCTTTTCTAATAGATGAGTGTTATATGCAGTCTGAGTAGCTTTAGTAACATCAATTCTACAAAATCCCTTGCTAGCTTGTTATGTAGCCAAACTGGTCTTACACATTTTCTCCCCCATTTAACCTCATATGTTTTTGCTGCAAATTAAATCCCTTGCTTCTTCTTTTGACCTTGAGACTGATGATTGGATTCTGCCTTCTTCTTAACAAGATTATTTATTAAGCACCCAAAATGTGCTAAGTTCTTTCTATGCGTTAAAAATAGAAATGATTCCTGCCCTAGAGACCATTAAGGTAGCAGGAGCTGGAAGTATCAGGGACCCCAGAGACTCTGTTCTTCTACATGCACACATGACCTAAGAGAACGGGGTGGGGGAGGGGAACATTATGGGGGAAAAGCTACAGTGGTCACAGATACAGGAGAATGAGTTGAATGTTTGAGTGTCCTGAGAGTGTTTTTAATATGCATCCAAAGTGAATGCAATTAGGTGTTTTGAATGGGGTAGAGGGAGGGATTGAGGGGAATGGTAGGGAAGAGATGAGTTAATATAAGGAAAAGTGTGAGGAACATGTTGAGAAAAGCAGTGAGGAGGAAGGAAAGGATTGGTAGAAGGGTAGAGAGAAACATGGAGGGTAGAGAGAAAGAGGCCAACAGCAGAGGGACTGTGAGGGAAGAAATAAGGACAAACAATCAGCAAATCAAATTCAATTTTCATGTGACAACAAGGCCAAGTTGTGCAGTGTAGGCCCAGACAACATAGGGCTTCAGGGATCTCAGGGCCCCACCAGAGCAACTCCTATTGCTACCATCCGTCTTTCCCCTCCAAAGCTTGAGACTTCCTCTTGTAATTGACCTGGCTGGGAAAGGAGGGCCGCAAGGAGTACTTGTGTCCCCAGAGAGAGGGTAAGTTCCATGAAACTACAGGTCAGGAAAGAGGGCCAGGTTGGGTTTCTATCATTTTTAGACTATTACAAAACTGAAGGAGAGTGGATATAAAATCTCCCCTGTAGGGTTGCCAGTTCAAATCTGGCCCAGATTGGTTATGACAGCATTGTTAATACCAAATGATTATATGACATTTTTGTGGTCTGAGTCCAGTTTCAAATGGGATGTGCCCATCAAAATCTCCACTACCCCTTTGGCTGTGTAAACCTAGATTCCAGGTTAGAGTTTAGGTGCATTAGCGGAGGGGTGTGTGGAATCTTATGCTGACACAGTCTATGCTAAATGGTTTTTAAGCTGTATTTTCTACAAAGAGAAACAACTGTTTCTATGCTGGACATGTCCCTTTGATCTTTTCTCGTGGATTTCTCATTTTTTCCAAACCTGTGGCTGTTGTTGCATTCCTCTGTTGTAGCTCTCTTATGTGTCTTGGAATACAAAATCTTCTGGGTATGTACAGGAGAAAGAGAGAAGCAGAGAGTGGTTTTAATAACAAACCAACCAACCCACATTGTACTCAGACCTGACAGTGTTCCAGATAAAAAACCCACCAGTGCCAAGTTCTGTTGAATAATTATCTGGCTCATTTTGCACATGGTAGGCCTCTTAATACACCCAAATACAGCATTTTCCTCCCTGTCAACACCTCTGGTTTGGTGGAGATTACATAGAAGTGTCTTCAGTTTAGCAATATCTGTATAATATCCCCCCCCCACACACCCACACATCCATCTCCTTCTCTGTGGTGAAAAGTCAAACCATAACTTCCCTCGTCCTTTGTTTGTGCATTTGCTCTGCTGTATTCGTGAAGTCTTGGCCAGAGCAACTGTTCTGTATGGTGGGCTGTTGATTCGATGCTTCCATCTGGTGGTAAAGTCACTGTTTCTTTCTGAAAGGAGCTTTCAGTTTACTGCCTGGATAAGATCAGTCTTATTTGCAGCATTCCCTCCGGGCCTATGATGCTAGTGTTGGAACATGAGGGACCAAAGAGTTTCCTCTGTTTTGTGTTACCCATTTGGAGGCTGCTTAAAGTTTTTCATAATGTGGAACACATTAGAGAGTGATTGTCTCTTGGGTCATCAACCTGCGCTATTTGCATAATCTGTGCCAACTATAGCTTTTTTTTTTAAATTATTTTTTATTTTTTATTTTTTTTACATGGAAGAGGAATATTAGGAAAGTATGTAATGTAACCTTATCTTATTTTAGTGTAATTTAGATGCTGGAAACTGGGAGGAGAGCCAACACCTTGTGACTAGCCAGGAAGTCTGGTTGAAAATTTTCTGTTGAAACTGTTCTTGACTAAATGGAATTTTTCACAAAACGTTTGTGCCTCTTCCCCCCATTCACTTTCATAGACTGGGCTCCCCACCTGGACTACATCTGCTATGATGCACTGTGGTCCGGGACTCCTATTCTGTACTACTTCCCCTCACGAAGAGGGGAGGAGACCATGGTGTCTCGTGGGAGATGTAGTCTGATCAGGAAGCCCAGCCTAAAGAGAACAATGGGATCATAAGACAGCCAAACTACAGCTCCATTCTGCACTGCGGTGGCATTTTCAAATAAAAAAAGATTTGCGACTTTTAATTTTTCAGCGAAATGATTTTTTTTTTTTTAATTTATTTGAATTTCCCACAGAACCCCCTTCCTTCCATTTTCCAGCTATCTCTACTAGTGGATCATCAGTAAGCAGATCATGAGTGGGGGAATGATGCTCTAGGTGCAATTGAGAGATCTATTCAGTCTCAACAGATGGGAGGGGGAATGGGTCCAGTCCACAGGTAAGCCAATGGGAAATGCCTGAGCCTTTCATTTGTTAAAAGATTTACTTTAGCTAGGGAGGTGTTATCAATCCTCAAACATGTTATGTTCAGCTCATGCACAAAAAATCATCTCTTGCAATGAATGTTCGAATGTCAGTTATTAGCATTCTAATGTCGATTATTGCCCTGCTTCTAACCTAACCTTTTTTGAGAAATGTCCATGAGGGTGTGTCTACACTGCCATTTAAAAACCTGCAACTGACTTAGGCTTGTGGGGCTAGAGCTAAGGGGCTGCTTAATTGTGTAGACATTAGGACTCAGTCTGGAGCCCAGGCTCTAGGACCCTGTGAGGTGGGAGGGTCCCTGAGCTTGGGCTGTAGCCTGAGCCTGAACATCTACACCACAATTGAATAGCCCCTTAGCCCAAGTAAGCTGGCATGGGCCAGCCACAGGTATCTATTTGCAATGTAGGTATAGAGTAAGACAGTGGTGGCAGGCCAAACACACCTCCATACCTGTCAATTCTTTGGACCCCAACCTGTTGGGCTTTAGACCTAGAGTCAGCATAGGAACATTATTGGTCACAGTGATGTTTAATCATCTCTGGCCATGGGGCAGAGGTCAGATGTCCTTCCTGAGAGTTGATCTTTAAGCTACCTTTATAATCATTAATCACGCAACATTACTTGAAACAACTTGGGACATGGCAGAAAGGAACAGATGATTATAAAGTGATTTTACCCTTTCCTTTCAGAGATCCTAGAGGGTGGTATTTTGAAGCTGCTCTTTCCCCCTCTGCTGTTGAATCCTTCAAGATTTCATTTTTTTCACTCCTCTTGTTCAGTTAAAGGGGAGCCAATGAGAGTGTTTCTGGAAGCTTTTGGCTTCACTATCACTCATATGTTGCTACTTCTCTGTATGTCTCCTCACCAGGCTCAGAGTGAATGGTTTCTTTGCTTCTCCATTGTCAGGGAAATGAAACCAAGTGGCTGAGGCAGGGTATGATGGAAATAATACTGGTTGAAAGGGGGATACATGGTGTGGAAGAAATGGAATCTGTAATACCACCCTCAGCTGAGGAAGCCTGCCGGCCTACTTTGGAATTGATTCACAATTCGTGTCTGACTAGACTCACCATTACTCTGATTCCACATTACAGTAGCGGACACTTGGACTAATGGCCAATTCACTTTTGAGTAAGGTGTGTGCAAGGTGTTGGTTACTCTCTACAAAGTCTTAAATGGTCTAGATCCCAGTTACCTCAGAGGTTAACTCTTCTCTATTTCATCACTATGTGTATGTTTAGCAAGATAAGCTAAGTTAGGAAGGTTATTCTGAGTAGCAGGTGTTGTCTGTAGCATTGAGTCCTACTATTTAGACTGGAATGTATGACTCATTTCTTTATCTGCTACCTGCAGGTCTGGAATTATTTGTCATTTAGCCCATGGCTAAATTTTCCTAATTCTTTATTTTAAAATGTGTGTTTCTGCAGGAGAAAAGTAGAAGGCGATCTCAATTTACAGAAGCAGTTATATATACTTATTCCTCCATATGTAATGTGCCCAGATGCCATGGGGCAAGGGGGAATTAATTCTTTATAAATGCACTTTCCTGGGGTTTTCTACTCACTGCTGGGCAACTCCTTGTGTCTGCATATGGGGATTAGCTCTGGTCGAGCCTGATGCCCCTTCCTCAGTTGCTTGCCCTGTCTCTCTCCGTCTCTCTTTCTTTGGACTTGATTGCTCCCTCTTTGTGGCTCAGCCCTCCGTCCAGGTCACTATAGTTTTCTCCTTCTGGGGTATCAAAGTCTCACTGGACTGGCTGACCAGGTATCATTCCCAGCAGTCCTCCATTTCAAGGCAATGCCACTTCCCCAGTGGCAGGTAAGGGAACCAAGCGCAGTCACGACTCCGGGTTCTGGCTCAGGGGCCCTTTAATCCGCAGCCAAAGTCTGTACCATCCCAATGTCTGCTACCATTTCCCTTGTCCTTTTCTTACTTTACCTCTATCAGGGTTCTGCTTCCTTCAGGGCCAGGATCCCAGAGCTTTTCCTCTCCCGCTGCCTTTCCATCTCTAAGCCCAGAAAGCGACTGCAGCCCCTTGTTTTTCTTTCTTCCTTTTCCTGTCCATTTTCTGGTGTAGCAGCCTCAGCATATGAGGCTATGACTGCCACCTGCCACAATTTTTGCATAAGCAAAAATCTACATCCTCTCACCCAGTCCTGTATCCTTAAAAAGGCAAAATAATTTTTTTTAATGCTATCTCATATTCCTGGTACTATCCACAATCCTTTCAGACTATAGGCTTTCACCTTGAGGTATCTCAGTCCTTCATAAAGGATCTTTCTATTTGTGTAATTCTCCCTGCATTGCCACAGCAGATGCTTAACTTTTTCTTGGGCTTTGCAGGTGTTGCACAACCCGTCTGTGTCTGTTTAGTAAGTATAAATTACAATTCAGGTGACAGTGATCTGTTAGCACTCTAAATACAGTTACTTCTCTTCTTCTGACATAGCTATTAAGTATCCCATTATCCTAAAGTTCAGGACATATTTCAGAGAACCTTCATCCTTTTTTCTCTTTGGTCCATAGTTCTTGCCATTCCTTCTTAAGTTCTTTCTTAACCAAACATTTGAAGTCCTGTTTACTTAGAGGGATCTGTATTCCAACCTCCTCATTTTTAAGGCTTTTTCCCCCCTGTTTTATTTTCCATTTCGTTGCTTGGCATCCTGACTGTGCTGGAATCCATGCTATTGCTATATGTATACCAAATTATACTATCTCCGTAGTTAAGAATAATATTTCATCGACAGAGGGCACAGCTATACTAGAGTTTACAGCAGTGCAGCTGCACCGATGCAGCTACACCACTGTAAGCTCCCTAATGTAGCCACTCTAAGCGGATAGGAGAGAGCTCTCTCCTATCCGCTTAAACTACTCCAGCCCCCGTGAGCAACATAGCAGTGTCCACACCGGTGCTTATGTTGGTGTATCTTATGTTGCTCAGGGGGGCTGTTTATTCATCCCCCGTTGAGTGACATGAGTTTTGCCGACATAAGCTGTAGTGTAGACATAGCCTAAATCGTTCCTGCTTTCTGAGGCTTCCTTTCTACCATTATACTAGATAAAGATTCTGTTAGGATAACTGTCATAGTTGGGTGTACATCCCTTAACCAGGTCAATTCCAGAAGTATGCCCATCATTTCAGCCATTGTAATGGCCACAAAATTGTTTAGTCTCAGATCTCTTAATTCCAAATTCAAGGATTCAAAAAGCCAGTCCCACTCTACCTGTGCTGTCATCTCTAGAGCCATCAACATAGGTGCCGACTCCATAGGTGCTCTGGGGCTGGAGCACCCATAGGAAAAAAAAGTGGGTACTCACCACCAACTGGCAGCATGGCCAATTAGCTCCTTCCCCTCCCTCCCAGCATCTTCTGCCTGCCACGATCAGCTGTTCAGTGGTGTGCAGGAGGCACGGGGGCGGGGAGAGGAGGCGGGATGGGGGGGCAGGACCTGGAGTCAAGTGGGGGTCCAGCACCCCCAGGGAAATCACAGTCAGCACCTCTGGCCCTCAGTATAGATTTGGCAATGCCGCCCCCATTTGCCATGTATAAACTCATAAATCATAGTCGTAGTACTTGATAGTCCTGCTCTTCCCTTTGCAGCCCCTTCCTGTTACAAACTTTGACTTTATACCAGCCCTGCCTGCTCCTGTCCAGTGAGGCCCCATCCTCAATCATTGCTTTCCTATCAAGTTGCGTAGCCCCTTCCAAGCCACACTAACCATTTCTGCATTTTTAGTTGAATCCCATTTTATTTATTTCAGTCAGTTTCTTTGAGTTGGAGACTCTGTTGTCTCGTAATCTAATCTGCAAAGATCTGTGATCCTTTCAGGTTAAGGTTCTTCATAAATCTGATTAACTGTATTCTCCTTATGTTTAATGACAATACCAATTTATATCAGCCTCACTTAAGACTCACCCAACACTTTCTTCTACCTTGACACTCAATGTTGTTTTATTTATATTCCTTAACTTAATCCACATGTCTTCAGTTCTCCTGTGAGTATGTCATGGAGAACCATATCAAATGTCTTAGTAAACTCTAGAGCTACTGTGTGCAGTGTTTCCTTTACCCTCTAATCTTTTTATCCTATCAAATACTTTAAGACAAGCGTGATCTGTTTTTCATTAACTCTACCTTTTATCAATTTATATTTCTCAAGGAGCTTAGCGTTCATTCCTTTATTAATTCTTCCACCAATTTTCCAGGTATTGAAGGTCTGTAGTCTCCCTTTTAATCCTCAGGAACTTCACCTGTCTTCAACAAAATCTCAGAATTAATACCCAGTGCTTACAGTATTATTCCTCCTTGTTCCTTGAACAATGGGTTGTGTGAATCAGTCTTCCAGGTGCTAATCAGGATCAAAGTTAGTACTTGAATTGGAGATCTCTGAAGAACCCTGGGTACTGTAGGAAGTATCATCGTTAATTCTGTGCTTGGTACTCATTCTTCTTAGGGTCTTTCTACACAGTAGCTGGAAGGCTGCCTCCCAGGATGGATAGAAGATACACTAGCTCGGCTCAAGTTAGTGTGCTAAAAATAGCAACATAGGCGGTAGCTTGAGCTAGCCACCAGAGCATGTACCAGAGAGCTCGGGGGTTGTACTTGGGCAGTTAGCCCAAGCTGCTGCTTCTGCTGCCATGGTGACTCAGCTATTTTTAGCACAGTAGTTGAAGCAGAGCTAGCACACTGGGAAACACCCTCCCAGCTGCTGTGTAGACATACCTTTACTACTGAACCAATATTCCAACAGGGTTTTGGGGTGCCCCACCATCTGGAAGAGCAGAGTCTTTCCAGTGAGATGTAAAATGGGGTTCTGACTACTTGTATTAAATATTCATGCCCTCTTTGTAAGGTACAAAGTGTGGTACGCTGATCAAATTTTCAGTAAGGTAATTACACTTCCTAAAATTCCCATTAGAGTTTCTGTAGGATATGGCATTTATCTCTTGTTGCACTAAACTGTTGAATTGTACTGCTGTTTCTGGTTTACCACAAGATCAATCTTTCTTTTGATATGTTGGCACTTCTGTTTCCAGTTCTCTCTGGAACCAGGATATAATTACACAAAAATGAAAAATACCAGGGGATTTCCTTCCAAATTACTTTTGCTATTGGATGGGAAGAAATATTATTTTTATACTATGCGGACTCTAAATCACTTTTATTAGCTCAGTCATAGGATAAGGAAGTCTTAGGTGGGGAGAACATTAGAGATTCAGTGGATGAGTTGTAGGAAATCTTGTAGTTCCTGATTTTGAGCAAGTAGTGAACTAATTTCCAAAAAAAAGAGGGGAATTTTTGCAACATCAACGAGCAATTGGTGCTGATTCTTTTTACTTAGCTCATTATTTGCCAGCATGTGTTATCATATGAGGATCTAGTCTTAATGTAATCTTGTAATTTTTTCTTTCTTCCAAGGTGTATTGAAGACCTCTAATATTGACAGCTGAGTTTCTTCCATTATATACTTATCGATATGTCACCTTAGCAACAGGTGTGCCCTTAGTTTCCTATTTAACTTTTTACTTGTTAGGTCAAGTGTCAACACTACTGGCAATATTCCTTATTCTAATAACATAACTCACCTAATGATAAAAATATAGACAGCAGCTTTAAGGGCAGTATGGTGAAATGCATGAATAAAATACTGTGTAGGTTTTCTGAATGTGCAAAACCTGCTGGAAGGTTTGCTTTAGAATTTGGTTTGTGTCTTGGGGCATGCGAGTTTGTATTTTTTCATCCATCTAGTCTTTCTCTAGTTCTTTTTTTGTTTTTTCTCTTTCATCCCAGACCACGCTCAGCGTTGATACTCTGTCCATCCTCTCTGACCACCCCTACACATGAAGACTCCCACCCAATTATCCCTCTGTCCCCTCCCCAGATCCTCCACCCTCACTCCCCCTCTATTGATTCTCCTTCCCCATTCCCTCTTAACTCTTTGCCCCCAACTGCCCCAAAACAGATCCTACTATCCCCAGTTTGATCTTCCCCCAGATCCCGAACATTTCAGCAATTCCCACCCCTACTGCTCCACCCCTTCCTTGTGGAGTAAGATTCCCATGGTTGCATTGGGTTGCCCAATAAGGAGAGGAACCATTCTATGCTAGGCAAACTCCTCCTGAGGTTCAGAGTGTGTCAGTGAGTGCAATGAAATAACCATTTGTACCTTTCAGTATTTTCAATGTGAATTTATTCTGATCTGAAAAAATGCATTTTACATAAAAAAATAGGACCATTTTTCAGAATGGACTATAACTCAGAAATGATTCTTTACATGGAAAAACCAAATATTGTGGATTAACTTGTTTTCAAAGTCTGACAGAAAGTTTCAAGATCAGTATGGAAAACATCTGATTTTTTCCCCCCCGCCACTCACCCCCTAGTAATTGTGAAAGAAATTTTATCGTTTCTGCAGTTCAACGAGGATTTTGGATAATGATACTTTTGAGATTTGTAGTGCAATAATTCTCAATTCCGCAAGGGGGAGCTTATACACAAGCTAACTAGCTGACTTCAAGGTGCTGGTTTGGGCTTTCAATAGGCTGTATTTTCAGGAATGCTGTCAGTTTTATAATAAAGTATTGGAATTCTGCTTTCCACTATGAAATGCAATTCTATGAGAGCTATAATTTATTACAATAGACTCACTTTATCCTGACAGAATATGAAAATTCTTGCAGTCCTGGGTTTGGTCACGTTATACAGACCAGTTAAGGTTGTATAAGGATTGCCATTCTTACTCCCTGCTTTCAGTTCTTTATAGCTCCTGGAAACCATCACCTGGTGGGCTGAAATGTTCCATGTCTCTGTTTGAAAGCAATTCTGTTTGTGGAAGTTTGAAATGAAAACAGCTGAGCCTTTTCTTGAGCATAGAGAGAGGAGAATAGAGGAAAAACACTTCCCCCTCCCCCCTCATTATAATAAAAATAAATAAAACCCAGCTCTAGCGCTGAAATAGCTGGATTTAGAAAGTTGAATTGGCAGGGCAATAGCCCTCACTAAAGAGAAGTGCATTTGAGTGTTCTGGTGAAAATGATTTGTGATTTGGCATAGTTATGAGGACTGGCTGAAAGTCCTGCAATATGTATGCGTGGTTCATTTGGCACTGAATTTTCTCCCTGTGCTCATGGAGTGCACCTTTAACAAAAGCCATGCTGCCTAGGAGTGCAAGGATTACTTACCCGCACGGTGAAGCATCCAGCACCTTCCATTGAATTCAGTGAAAAGATTTCCTTTTGACTTCAATAGGTTTAGGATTGGGCCCAGAGCAAACAAGACAGGACTCTCTTGCTAAGCCCCTGCCTCATTCAGAGCTTGACCTGCAAAGGTCTAAGTACCTTCTGTGACATGCTTATCTAGTTGCTCTGATCTTGGAGATGCTAGCAATCAGCAGGTTGCTGAGAAAGGCTAGTTGTTCCTTCTAAGTGCATCCACCCAAGCAGGGTTACCCAGCACTCAAAAGGGGCAGTCCTGGAGGTAGAGTTTTAGTATGTTTTACAAATCTGGGGCCTGATCCAAAGCCCATTGAAATCAATGGGAACTTTTCCAGTGACTATAGTGGTTTTGTACCAAATGCCAGCTATTTAAGTGTGATCTTAAGCAACTAATGCAGGTCCTTAGCTTGATCAAAAACAGTTAAACCATGTTCTAACCAGTAGTACCCCCTTAGGCCAAATGTATGCAGACAATATGGTGGCTGGGCTTTGATGTGTTTCTCTAGTGACTAGTAAAATATTTGCTACCAGATGAAGGACTTAAACTAAGTAATAAAGTGGTATGGATCTGAGCTTTGTGGCTGAAAGTCACCAGTTCTATTCTTGCTGATGACCTTGGAGGGAGATTCACTGATTAAATCCTGCTGATCAGTGTAACATTGCGGAGTTCATGGGTAGCAGTAACCTCCTATATGAGAGTACAGTACAGGGCTCTTTCCAACTCTAGTGACTGCCAAATCATACACAAACATAACCAGTTGCATGTTGGACCTCCGTTATACATTGTATATAACCTGTATGTTAAGAAAGTTACAAGATGCCAAGACTACCCCATTCACCCAGACCTGAGATACAAAACCCAAACCCAGGGAATTTTCTGTGCATATTAGAAATAAGGAGACTGTAGAGAACTCTCACTTGAACATTGTAGACCTGATTGCAATTATGAATTTTGTGGCCTACAGCTTCTGCAAACCTGCTCTGAGTCACAAACCTAAAAACATGGTATGGGCAGTATGGTAGCACAGGGAATTCCATACTCATTCACAATAATGGGAACCTTTTGGAAAAGAGGGAACCTATACAGGAAGGATGGGCTCCGCCTAAACCAAAATGGAACCAGATTGTTGGCACTTAAAATTAACTAGGTTGTAGAGCAGTCTTTAAACTAAGGGCTGGGGGAAAGCTGACAGGTGTGGAGGAGCACGAGACCTCCCTTAGAGGAGTATCTATTCATCGAGATTCTCTATATCCTTGTAAGGAGGTTAGGATGGAAGATAAAATATGGGTAGGATCTGATAAGAAACAGTTAAATGAAAGAGTTCCATTCAGTTATATCCCATAATGGCAGACCGTTTAAAAAGTGACAGTTTTTTAAAGTGTTTATATACAAATGCTAGAAGTCTAAATAATAAGATGGGTGAGCTAGAGTGCCTTGTATTAAATGAAGATATTGATATAACAAGTATTGCAAAAAATTGGTAGAATGAGGATAATCAATGGGACAAAGCAATACCAGGGTACAAAATATACCAGTAGGTCAGTACAGGTCGTGCTGGTGGGGGAGTGACACTATATGTGAAAAAAGCGTAAATCAAATGAAGTAAAAATCGTAAATGAACCAAACTGTACCATAGAATTTCAATAGATAGTAATTCCATGCTCTAATAATAAGAATATAGCAGCAGAGATATATTACCGACCACCTAACCAGGGGGGTGATAGTGACTTAAATGCTCAGGGAGATTAGAGAGGCTATAAAAACAAAAAAAAACCTCTATAATAATGTGTTCATGTCACCTCAGGATGGGATGCAGAGATAAAGATTCTTGACTCCTTAAATGACTGCTTCTTGGAGCAATTAGTTCTGGAACCCACAAGAGGAGAGGCAATCCTTGATTTAGTCCTAAGTGGAGCACAGGATCTGGTCCAAGAAGTAAATATAGCTGGACCACTTGGTAATAGTGACCATAATTAAATTTAACATCCCAGTGGAGGGGAAAACACCACAGCAGCCGACCACAGTACCATTTAATTTCAGAAAGGGAGACTACACAAAAATGAGGAACTTAGTTAAACAGAAATTAAAATGAAGAGTGCCAAAAATGAGATCCCTGCAAGCTGCATGGAAACTTTTAAAGACAACATAATAGAGGCTCAACTTAAATGCATACCCCAAATTAAAAAACATAGTAAGGGAACCAAAAAAGTGCCGTCATGGCTAAACAACAAAGTAAAAGAAGCAGTGAGAGGCAAAAAGGCATCCTTTAAAAAGTGGAAGTTAAATCCTATTGAGGAAAATAGAAAGGAGCATAAAAATCTGGCAAGTGAAGTGTAAAAATATAATTAGGAAGGCCAAAAAAGAATTTGAAGAACAGGTAGCCAAAGACTCAAAAAGTAATAGCAAAATTTTTTTTAAGTACATTGAAGCAGAAAGCCTGTGAAACAACCAGTGGGGCCACTAGATGATCAAGATACTAAAGCAGCAGTAAAGAACGATAAGGCCATTGCAGAGAAATTAAATGAATTCTTTGCATCGGTCTTCACGGCTGAGGATGTGAGGGAGATTCCCAAACCTGAGCTATTCTTTTTAGATGACAAATCTGAGGAACTGTCCTAGATTGAGGTGTCATTAGAGAAGGTTTTGGAACAAATTGATAAATTAAAGAGTAATAAAGTCACCAGGACCACATGGTATTCACCCAAGAGTTCTGAAGGAACTCGCATGTGAAATTGCGGAACTACTAACTGTAGTTTGTAACCTATCATTTAAATCAGTTTCTGTACCAGATGACTGGAGGATAGTTAATGTGTTGCCAATTTTTTTAAAAGGCTCCAGAGGTGATCCTGGCAATTACAGGCTGGTAAGCCTAACTTCAGTACCTGGCAAACTGGTTGAAACTATAATAAAGAATAGAATTATCAGACACATAGATTAACATGATTTGTTGGGGAAGAGTCAACATGTTTTTGTAAAGGGAAATCATGCCTCACCAATCTACTAGAATTTTTTTGAAGGTGTCAACAAATACGTGGACATGGGGGAATCCAGTGGATATAGAGTACGTAGATGTTCAGAAAGCCTTTGACAAGGTCCCTTAACAAAGGCTCTTAAGCAAAGGAAGCTATCATGGGATAAGAGGGGAAGTTCTCTAGTGGATTAGTAACTGGTTAAAAGAAAGGTTTCAGAGTAGCAACCGTGTTAGTCTGTATTCGCAAAAAGAAAAGGAATACTTGTGGCATCTTGGAGACTAACAAATTTATTTGAGCATAAGCTTTTGTGAGCTACAGCTCACTTCATCGGATGCATTCAGTGGAAAATACAGTGGGGAGATTTATATACATAGAGAACATGAAACAATGGGTGTTACCGTACACACTGTAAGGAGAGTGATCACTTAAGGTGAGCTATTACCAGCAGGAGAGCGGGGGGGAAGGGGAGGGGGGACAACTTTTGTAGTGAGCTATTACCAGCTGGAGAGCGGGGGGGGGCGGGGAACCTTTTGTAGTGATAATCATGGTGGGCCATTTCCAGCAATTGACAAGAACATCTGAGGAACAGAGGGGGGTGGGGATAAACATGGGAAAATAGTTTTACTTTGTGTAAAAAGAAAAGGAGTACTTGTGGCACCTTAGAGACTAACAAATTTATTAGAGCATAAGCTTTCGTGAGCTACAGCTCACTTCATCGGATGCATTTGGTGGAAAAACAGAGGAGAGATTTATATACACACACACAGAGAACATGAAACAATCATTGTTTCATGTTCTCTGTGTGTGTGTATATAAATCTCTCCTCTGTTTTTTCCACCAAATGCATCCGATGAAGTGAGCTGTAGCTCACGAAAGCTTATGCTCTAATAAATTTGTTAGTCTGTAAGGTGCCACAAGTACTCCTTTTCTTTTTGCGAATACAGACTAACACGGCTGCTACTCTGAAACCTGTTACTTTGTGTAATGACCCATCCACGCCCAGTCTGTATTCAAGCCTAAGTTAATTGTATCCAGTTTGCAAATTAATTCCAATTCAGCAGTCTCTCGTTGGAGTCTGTTTTTGAAGGTTTTTTTGTTGAAGTATGGCATTCGGGGACCGGTTGGAGAATGCTTCAGTCTCTCTGGTCACTCAATTACAGACCTAAAAGTAGCAATACTTCAACAAAAAAACTTCAAAAACAGACTCCAACGAGAGACTGCTGAATTGGAATTAATTTGCAAACTGGATACAATTAACTTAGGCTTGAATAGAGACTGGGAGTGGATGGGTCATTCATTACACAAAGTAAAACTATTTTCCCATGTTTATCCCCACCCCCCACCGTTCCTCAGACGTTCCTGTCAATTGTTGGAAATGGCCTACTACAAAAGGTTCCCCCCCCCACTCTCCAGCTGGTAATAGCTCACTACAAAAGTTGTCCCCCCTCCTTCCCCCCCCCTCCTGCTGGTAATAGCTCACCTTAAGTGATCACTCTCCTTACAGTGTGTACGGTAACACCCATTGTTTCATGTTCTCTATGTATATAAATCTCCCCACTGTATTTTCTACTGAATGCATCTGATGAAGTGAGCTGTAGCTCACGAAAGCTTATGCTCAAATAAATTTGTTAGTCTCTAAGGTGCCACAAGTACTCCTTTTCTTTTTGGTTAAAAGAAAGGAAACAAAGGGTAGAAATAATGGTCAGTTTTCAGATTGGAGAGAGGTAAATAGTGGTGTCCCCTAGGGCACCAGTACTATTCAACATATTCATAAACGATGTGGAAAAAGAGGCAAACAATTGAGGTGACAAAATTTGCAGATGATACAAAACTACTCAAGGTAGTTAACTCTTCACAGTTTGCTTTGGACTTACAAGGGGACGTCACAAAACTGGATGACTGGGCAACAAAATGGCAGATGAAACTGAATGTTGATAAATGCAAAGTACTGCACATTAGAAAACACAATCCCAAGTATACATATAAAATGATGGGGTCTAAATTAGCTGTTACCACTCAAGAAAGAGATCTTGAAGTCATTGTGGATAGTTTTCTGAAAACATCCACTCGATGTGCAGCAGCAGTCAAAAAAGCTAACAGAATGTTGGGAATCATCAAGAAAGGGACAGATAATAAGACAGAAAATATCATATTGTCTCCAAAAAAAAATCCATGGTTCGCCCGCATCTTGAATACTGTGTGCAGATGTGATTGCCCCATCTCAAAAAACATATATTGGAATTGGAAAAGGTTGCCCTTTCCTGAACAAAAATGATTTGGGGGTAAGGAACAGGTTCCATATGAGGAGAGATTAAAAAGACTGGAACTTTTCAGTTTGGAAAAGAGACGACTAAGGGGGAATATGATAGAGGTCTATAAAATCATGACTGGTGTAGAGAAAGTAAATAAGGAAGTGTTATTTACTCCTTCTCATAACACCAAATGAGATTAATACGCAGCAGGTTTAAAACAAACAAAAGGAAGTATTTCTTCACACACAGTCAACCTGTGGAACTCTTTGCCAGAGGATGTTGTGAAGCCAAGACTATAACAGAGTTCAAAAAAGAACTAGATAAATTCATAGAGGATGAGTCCACCAATGGCTGTTAGCGAGGATGGGCAGGGATGGTGTCCCTAGCCTCTGTTTGCCAGAAGTTGGGAATGGGCGACGGGATGGATCACTTGATGATTACCTGCTCTGTTCATTCCCTCTGGGGCACCTGGCATTGGCCACTATCAGAGACAGGATACTGAGCTAGATGGACCTTTGGTCTGACCCAGTATGGCCATTCCTATGTTATTCCATTCTGAAGTCCCTGGCTACTGCTACACACATTACGCAACAGAAACGGAGTTAGGGAAATAAAAACTTGTCAGCACACAAATCCATGGCCCAAAGTCCTGACTAAAAGAACAGCCTGCAATGCCCGCTACACTATGTCGGCCTCATGCCCTTCCTTACTCTCTGAGACAGGAAAGAACTCCTATGTTGAAAAAACAGTTACCCAGTAGCCAGCAGAAACATAAAATCTCCACAAACTCAAATTTTGCTTCTTAAATACTATTTTTTTTAAAAAAAGTCAGGAGTGGATAAATCACTGACAAAAGGACATCTGATCTCACTCCACTTTAGAAAATACAGAATAGTAATTCATATGTCATCAAAATACCTTAGTCAAGGGTTCCACGTACTTAAAAAAAAAAAAAAAAAAAAAAAAAAAAAGCAACATCAGTGTAATATCTATACACTCTTCCGTATTGATCATGAAAGGAACCCTGCCGTCTTTGGGATCTATTGAAACTATACTGTGCTCCACACAGGTGGTAGGAACCCATTTACACATAACTGTTTAGGGCTAGATCCTGAAAATAGGTCTATGTAAGTGGAACTCTGTTTACTTCAGTGGGGCTTCTTATGGATACAGTGAATTGCAGAGCTGGGGGCTAAAGCACCACTTAAGGGATTTTCATGAAGATACATTCATTCTCAGGTCTTTGGGGCTGTTTTATCAATAGCGTTATCAAAGTGATTTAACTTATCAAAGCTGTGTTTTCATCTCCATTACTTTGTACTTGTGAATTTGCCCTTTTTCAGCAATTGCTTATGTTTAGGGCTTCTTTTTTCAGGGTTTATTAATTTAATTTTGGGGGTTTATTTTTAGCAATTTTTTATTTCGAAGTAGATGCCCAAAAATTGGGGGTTAGGATGACTTTTTGGTATAATCACATAGTACTTTTTCAAACAGCATGATGATAAAGTGCACTAGGAACCTTTAGTGTGCTCCAGCAGGATCTATACGGACCGATTAATGTACAGCACAGGTGTTTTATTAGTTTTTAACAGTTAAAATCAGAAGCCCTATCTATGTTACATATTGTACTCTACACATTATGTTGTAGCAACTGTTCTTGATCCAAAAGGAGTAGCTATGTGATCTTAAGACTGGCTAAAGTAGTTACTCAAAATCAAAAAGTACGCTTACATTCTCTCTGGTCTGTGTGCGTGTGTGTGTAAGAAGGATATAAAATACATTTTAAACTCTTTATCAAATGGCTTCTGAAGAAGTGTTGATAATTTTTGCTAATTTTTTTATAAGCAGTCGTCGTGACAAATTTTATCTGCAAAATTACATGGTCTTGTACACTGATGGATGGTTTAACAAACACTTTTAATAATTAAATTAGTGCAGGTTAAAAGCTTGATAATGCATTAATTTTCTTTATATAGTTAAGATGTTCACAACACGCTCTTGACATTTCTCCAAATGGCTTTTCTACTAAAATATCTAATTTTAAAGCAACCCCCTGGTATAAAGATGAATAGCACCTGCAACTTTTATCTTAAACTACTCTACCTGTGAACTTGTAGTGTTTTGATATAAACTTCTAAATTACACTCAACTCAGATGTATGCCGTAAAAAATAGCAACTCAAAAAGAGATATAACCCTGTAGTATTAGTTTATTTTCAATAGATTGCCTCCCAAAATGAAAGCTTGCAAGCTGCTCAAATTAGCAACTAAACAGGCACTGCATATAGGAGGAACGATCCATTAGCAAAGCTGAGGCTAACTGCTGTACATGATTTACTAGCTACCCAAACCTCATTCTTGCTGCAGATGAGTAGTTTTCTTAATATATACACACACAGACTGAGCAAACAGCCCCGGTATGAACTAGTACTTATAACACAGGTAGCTTTGCACTCCCTGCCAGTGTTGGATGGGAAAAGTCCATCCACTCTGTCTGATGCACCCCATGTTAATACAATCAAACCTATGGAAGAGTACATATAGGAAACAACATCTCTTAAACATACCACTAATTTGCCTGTGTAATAATTGTACATGTAAGGGGAAATTTCACAATAGCTCTGAGGGCTCAGATTTATTTTTTCATTAACATGTTAACATGTAAACATAACGTTTATTATTTTAATTAACATATTTGCTCATTTATAAATGAGCAAACTCCAAAATTAAACAAAACCAAAAAATACCTCTCAATAATATACCTCTCAAAAAAAAATACCTCCTGTTAGACTCTCCTTGGGACTTTATACTTTTACTTACAACACCTGAACGTGATATATGCTGAGATGATGTCTGTACAAATAAATCTATTACACATTAATCCTGGCGTCTGAAACATGGCCATTAAACATTCAATATTGTGCAATGCTGATGTATGCTGTTAAACCCATCACTCTTAAACAGTTCTAATATACATATCATTTCTATATAATACAATTCCCCCATACAATCAGAGCAGCATTTTAAAAATCTGTCCATTATCCATGTCTACTTACACATGCTTAGTAGACCAGATCAGTGTTTACTGTAAACACTGTATGTGATGTACTTATAATGAGCCAGGTACTGAATCCTAAAGACTTCTAGGCTCCTATAGTTTTTAGAGCTACTGCCAAGGTACATCTGTAAGGAGCACGGTGTGACACAATAAACAACCCTTCTGTTTAGAAAAAAAGAGTATCCATGTTATGAATTGTTTGCACTTTTGCAACAGTGGAAGTGACAATTCTATTGTTACAAAGGCAATGATGAAGAAGTGTTCTGAGATCATCATAAAACCGAATTCCACTGTTGCAAAAGGTATCCACGGTCTTTTCTATACCTGGGATTAGCTCAAATACAACAATCTGTGGCCAGTAACTTGAATAGCTGCAATGGTGCTAAAACCCCAAATGTTGACAAGGAGGAACGTTTACAGAGATTTGTTTCATAGTAGCAGCCGTGTTAGTCTGTATTCGCAAAAAGAAAAGGAGTACTTGTGGCACCTTAGAGACTAACAAATTTATTAGAGCATAAGCTTTCGTGAGCTACAGCTCACTTCATCAGATGCATTTCGGATGCATCCGATGAAGTGAGCTGTAGCTCACGAAAGCTTATGCTCTAATAAATTTGTTAGTCTCTAAGGTTCCACAAGTACTCCTTTTCTTTTAGAGATTTGTTTGATTGCCATTGGGGGCATCTAAAGTTTAGGTCTTTTAGCTGTAACATGGTTTCTCTGCAATCCCACCAAGCAGAGTACTTAAAAAGGTATACTGGTTTACTCCCTTTATTTTCTTTGCAAATCAGAGTCAGGTCACAGCCCTGCATGCGTTGTCAAGGGCATATCAGCAGGACAGCGGAGCTGTGAGGGATGGAGTTTACACACTAGTTTAATATTTATCTTGTCATAAACAGCTGGAAAAATACTAATATTCAAGTGTCTGAGTCAAATTTCCTGCCACTTTAATACTACTGCATAAATTGCAGATTTGTGCAACTGTAGCACAACATGGCTTAATTTTACTATAGCTCCCAGGCTCAGGTTTTAGTTAAGAACTATGCTGAGCATACTCGAGAGCTCTTCCTACTGTGCACTCGGTGAGGTGGGGTCCTATAGAAAAAATAGTATGTAATCAGGTAATTAAAGACTAATCATAATGCATACACACAAAGGGGCTGAATTAAGGTTGCATAGCCAGCCTTAATTCTGCTATTTCCTAACTTTTGAGTGCTTGACTGAAACTTTAACATTCTTCTAACGTTTGTGTGTATGGAAGTTTCCAGCTTTTTTTTTTTTTTTTTTTTTTTTTAAAAAAGCAAAAATTCCATCACGTGGAACTATATTAATGCCCACTTCATTCATCAGCAGGATTGGAACCTTTACTTCACCAAACAAATCTCTTCCACTTGAGCTGACAGAGTAACAGATTACAGGAGTGGGTTGTCATCTTCTGTGTGGGCCTGTCAGTAGAGGGAGATAAGGGATACATTTTTCCCAGTGGATTTCACAGCTATTGGCTGAGAACAGAGGAATGTTGAAATTCAGGAATCCTGGGTTCTGTTCCAGGTTCTGAGAGGAGTACACTCAAATGGTTGAAAATGCATCTGCTTTTGTTCTCCTCCGCTCCCTGCCACTCCAACCTCGCCCCTTCTGCCCCAGCCTCTTCATCCCGTGCTTGTCCCCTTCTCCTCCCCCCGGCTTCCCCTTGCAGTTCCACATTCCATGTCCCAGTCTTCCCCTTGCCACTGCCTCAGGCCTGGTTCCTCAGCCCTCTGCATTCCGGTAGAAATGCTCATCCTGCCATCCTTGCTGCCTGGGTTCCAGCAGTGGGAGCACTGAGACCACAGAGGACTGCATTTTCCTGCTCCATTGTTCTTATGTCACAGAGGCCCCTGGCTGACCTGGAGGAGAAATAGCAGGGAAAATCCTCTGCAGTCTTGGACTGGAGCATGTACAGAATAGATGGGAATCTTTGGAGAATTTAATTGCTAAATTCTAACAAGAATCCACTGAGTATGTGCAAACTGAAATTTTTCAAAGGCTTGCAACTTAGCCAGATTTGAGCAGCTCCTCACTGGGATGGGAAAAGGCACACCCATGAAAGAAAGGTGACATCCTTGCCCAATTCAAACCCCTGATCCCAAACATGGAGCTTCTCAACAAAATGTCTGTAAGAATTTTTTTTAACATGAGCAAAACAACATATTTTTCCCTAACCTCATTCTGAGAAACTATTTCTGCTAAAACTTAAAAAAGTAGACATCTGATCAATAAAAAATCAGCTTAAATGCAAGTTTGGTGAAATCATAAGCAACTGAAAACAGACTGCTAATGGAAAATGTCAGGCAACCCTAATTATATGTGCTACTAACTGAACTGCCTATAATATATATAACATGGGATATATGGTATATATGTATGTATATATGTGTGTGTATATGTAATTGTTATGACTTTATTTTCTCTGTAGTGCACCTTTCTACATCTAAGGAGAATACCTGTCTGCAGGGCAGCTGCAATTACACGAGGCAGAATGTTACAGAAAGACTCGTACTGGGCTCTCATCAAACCATTAATTGCGTTCTCCCTTGTTTTGTTTCCCTTAATCTATTTTTTTTTAAAAATAAGTCATTCAGACTGGAATTATGTATCAGACCGCTTGATGTATGAAAAATGTAGCACCTGAAAATTCATTTTTTACTGCTCAATCTATAGTAGGTACATTTTTATGTACTGTAAATAGTGTTAGTAGACTCTTGCACACAAAAAGACCTAAAAGATGTACACTATCTATGTGCCTCTGAAGTGGTAGAAAAATGTAGGATAATTGTAAGTTATCATTTGAGAAATATTATGTGGTCATGTCACTAAAACCTGTATTATAGAGTTGAAGTTGTTCATGAAACCTTAACTTTGGCATTCCTGACTTCTAAGAGCTTAATAGTGCAACTTATCACTTCCTTTGCACATGTTGTGTAATGGTTATTCAGTCACAAGCTGGTGAAGATAGTTTTTGTACTGGGGTTTTCTTTTTAAAATACTACCACCTCAAAATGTTTGTCTGCTTGGTAAGGAATGTATGTGGGTTATAAAATTACTCAGTTAAAAATGTAATTAAAAATAGACTCTTTAGGTCACTTAATGTCATAAATATTTGTACATCCATCAACTGGCACCAATGCCAGCATTTCAACAAGTGCTCATTTGAGTTTTCGAGTATGTGGCTTTGCTCATGTCAATGAGTGTACATGCACATTTTCTTTGTGTGGTTTAGGAGGTTCCTCTCACATTTTGTCCTAATTGTAGCCTATAGTGATGGTACTTGTTTATGTTATATAGAAATGTGTTGAAATGTAAGTAGGCCCAAAAATCTATGTCCTACACAAATGCTTGACAATAGACAAGTGAGGCCTGGTAAAACTGAGTTTATTAATGGGAGCAAAAATTGGAGATAAATTAGGACATAATCCCATGTCATGTTGTAATCATGTTTTGGTTATAACTGGTTTTTACAAGTGTTTTAGATAAAATGTTAATATATTGATAGTTATTATTGTGGCATTTACACAAATGTTAACTAAGATTATACTTAATGTTAAATAGCCAATGAGAAAGTAGAAAATATTTAATTGTGGTAAAAAGGTAGATTTAATGGTAATTAATTAAGAGAAGTTATTATAGTTGATTATAAAAAGGATAGTATGCTGATTTTAGATGGGCGCACCCATCCACCATCAAGGTATTGTTAGAGAAAGGATTATATATTCGTTCTCCTCATTCAGGGATGGATGAATACATCATTTCATCTGAGTATGTGAATATAAATGCAGTGTATGGTTATATTGAATGCCTGTTTGCTTAACTAACTAATTTATATTAAATAAAATCCTTAATTTTATCACTCATTGGGTCATTTACAGTCCTCTATTGAATTAAATGATCTGTAACCAGCTTGGAGGCTTGAACTGTAAAGAATTCGGTTTGGTTTTATTCCTTATTTTTAAAATACTAATTGGGGCACATCAATCAAAGGTTATATACATTAACTTAATGATCACGATGGGCTATGTTTATTAGTAGATTACTAGAAATTAGTTAAATTCTGACCTTCACAGTGCATCTGAAATCAACTGTCTTGACCGTTCTTTATTGTGCTGAAGTTGATGGATACCTGGCTTGCTTTTCACTGTGAGATAAAGAATGCTTTGACTCTTCACCAGATACGTTTGAGGACTGGCTTTTTGTTTCTGATTCTTGTATCAGAGATATTGTTAGTTGTCCATAAACCATCAGTTACAGTATCTGAGCATTTGCTACTTGTTCTCAAATTCCAGATGTCAGAAAGGGTAATTTATGATCAGAGGAGATGTAAACTAGATTCCTTCTTTTCCTCAGAACTCTCACAAGAAACCAACTTTTTTTTAAAAAAGGGGCAGGGGAGGAGGGAAGAGATAGTTCTTTTCATCCCATTTTAACACCAGAGTGAATTTTTCGGTAGAGAACCATTATTTACATATTCTTTACGTAAGCAAACTCTTAGTAAATGACACCTACTAAATCATGCCCAGGCTATTCCAGACTTGGAAAAATTGTTAGGAGCTGTTACACCAGTATGATCACCCATCTGGAAGGAAAAAAAGTCAGGAGTAGCCTGTGCAAGATTTAGTAGATGTAGTAAACTGTACTTCATTAACACTTATTGGTACAAAAACTCTGATGTGCTGGATACATTTTATACCTCAGTGAACTTCCCACATTAAAATAATTGTATAAACCATCCCAATCGGTGATGGAGTTACTTGTTACATCCACTATGACAGACTTTACAGGAAGCAGTATCTTTCCTTCATTTCTTTTCAAGGGATACGATCAATTTCTACAAAGCATTTTGAGGGCCTGCTAATTCTAGGATACCACTTGATTACCCCCCTCACCCTTCCAAAAAACCAACCTCTTTGTTTGCTTTCATATAATAATTAATGACTTTCTCTGATTATAGAAAAGGGGAAAATTCTGGTGTCAAGGCTGAATCCCCGGTCTGTCACTCTGAATGCAGGAAGTGGGGGCCTTTAAGTATTTTAAAAATTAATACTTGCCATTCCAGGCTTGTATTAAACTCCCAAGGTTACAGCTTCTCTCTGACCTTGGCTTGGTACACGCTGCCACCACCCAAATGCAAAAAAAAAACCCTTTGAACCCAGGAAGGAGCACTTGGGAATTCCTCCCTGTGGGGTACCCTCCCCGGAAGAGCTGAGAAAGAAACAAAGGAAATTAGCTGTGGCTACCAGCTAATCAAACAACATATGCACAAACCTCTTAGGACACCAAAAATCCAATCCTGTTGTTTAAAAAACGTAAATGTTATTAAAAACAAAAAGAAAATACATCTGAAACTTAGGCTTTTGCTAGATTTTAAAAGAGCAATTCCAAAAATCAAGCACCCAAAATAGCTTTCTTGGGGGTTCATCTTAAAGGTTACAAGCAAACAAAAGCATCTGGGATTAGCACAGAGGAGATCCACAACCCTTAAAAAATAAACAGAAATAAACCTGATCACGACTAGCTAAACATTCTGATCTACTTACACCTTTGGGTTGTTAAAAGTTTTTGGTCAGGTGTCCACTCCTTTTCTTTTGCCTGTGGGCTTCTTAACCCTTTACTGGTAAAGCAAGCAGAGAACAGACCAAGAGGGATTTCACAGCTAAATGGCTGGCTGGGTGTCCATCAAAGGGAGCTACTCCTCCCCCCCACACACACACGTATCACACTGGTGGTGGGGGGGAAGTTGTTTGTGTTTTTTGTTTTTTTATTATTACTTGGACTAGAATCGTTGCTGGAATGTTGAGTTTAGTTTACTGACAGTAAACCATAGACACCAATTGGATAAGCTTAATCTGCAGGAGGTTATTCAAAAGCTTGTGAATTGAATGCATCTACAGTGGCTGGAGTGGATTGCAATAGGGCTATTTTGAGCTGTGGAGCAGTTTGTAGGCAGTTGTTCAAGGCCCTGGGGTTGCTCAGCCTTTAACTAAAGTTAGGAAACACACCAGCCCCAGCAAGTAGTCCAGAATTAGGGACATGCAAAGTTAAAGCTGCTTAAAGCTCCCTTTGCCCCATCTGCCTGGGCTGTGACTTGTGTGCCGGGTCTAAAAAGTTATTTAAAAAAATTATTCCAAAAAAGGCACAACACAGAATCTACATTCAGACTCAGAATCCACGGTTCTTATTTAAAAATACTGAAATTAATGGAGTTACTCCATATTTACCCTGGGTAACTAAGAGCAGAATCTGGCCGGAAACCAATAATATCTGTCAAATGTTCATTCACAAACTGTATGAGCAAAGTCTAAATAGGACTGGTAGAGCCACTCTCTATTATTAGGAGAAATCTACCTCCCCATTTCTTTGCCTCTCGATATGATCCTGTTTTATTCTTGACAAAACTGATCTTGTGGGGAGACAAAATCCAGTTAGTGCTGTTACGATGACTGTATAATACTGCTGTGCTGATGGCAGTGAAGGAGATTCTGCATCTTCTGGCAACCTTTTCATAGAATTCTCTGAGTAATCCAGGTCTATTTTCAAAGAGAGCAATGCTATGATAAGTTCCTAAGGGTTAACTTAAATTCCAGAGATGAAAGCCCAGGGTTTTACACGCCTAACATCTTTCATCCCTCTCCCCCTCCGGCCTTGCTAGCTGTAACATTTCCTTTTATAAAAATCCAATCTCTGGACACTTTGTCTCAGTGATGCCGTACATGACTTGCATTGGTATATTCACAATTTCAAACAAAGTTTCACCTAGTCAATGTTCTTTCACTTCCCATTTTCCCACAGTGTGTACATTTCAATGGATTATATTGATATACAAATAATGTAAGACTCTACTGCTCACTAGCTGCTAATTGTGACCTTGCTAACTTTATTGTAACCCAGACAGCAGAGGTTTCCAGTGATTGTGATAGTTTATATTATTATTATTTTTAATTAGAAAGTTTCCTATAGCATTAGAAATGGACCCTATGCAATGTCAACCACACCATTTGAAAACCACATAGTAGCTATGAAGGGGGCACGAGGGCAATGTGTATGTGTGTGCAGGGTGACTACATATTTGTGCATATAGCAGAAACAGTCTTGAGCCATCTCTGGCATGGAAGGTTCACAAGGGGACAGGATAGGGCAGACCACGCAACGGATAACTAGCCCTAACACCTCATGCAATTGGGGTGAAGGGACTGTAGCTTGATATTCCATCTATTGGCTAGAAAAATAGCCAGTGGACCCTGATCCATGAGTGGGGGAAGATTTTCATCTCTGTAATCCTTCACTGTGTCACCCGCACAGAGCCCAATTACTCTGGCTTTTTGGGCATGGACTGGATTTCACCCTCAACACTGGTACCTTTCGATGGTGTACAACATATGGTGTACAACCCATCCTCAAAGAGCATAATAGGCCAAGATAGACAGGACAAAGAATACACAAAGCAACTGCTCCAGGAAGGAAGGAGTTGGAGAAATTACTGGTGAGGAGAACAGGATAAAAAGGATTCAGTGAACAGGACTTTAAGAAAGTGTATTTATCATGGAATGCCTATAGTATTGTGTGGATCATATGGAGTATCTTAAATATGTTACAGGATGGCCTAGATGTCTGAGAAGGACTCTTCCAGCTTCAACTATAATGATTATAATATTTTTTTCTATTCTTTTCTGTTGCTGTTATACAGACCTTTATCTTTGAATATGTTTAGTAGTTCAGGTTCCATAGAATCATAGAAGATTAAGATTGGAAGAGACCTCAGGAGGTCTTCTAGTCCAACCCCCTGCTCAAAGCAGGACCAACACCAACTAAATCATCCCAGCCAGGGCTTTGTCAAGTCAGACCTTAAAAACCTCTAAGGATGGAGATTCCAGCACCACCCTAGGTAACCCAGTCCAGTGCTTCACCACCCTCTTAGTGAAACAGTGTTTCCTAATATCCAACCTAGACCTCCCCCACTGCGACTTGAGATCATTTCTCCTTGTTCTGTCATCTGCCACCGCTGAAAACAGCTGAGCTCCATCCTCTTTGGAACCCCCTTCAGGTAGTTGAAGGCTGCTATCAAATCCCCCCTCACTCTTCTCTTCTGCAGACTAAACAAGCCCAGTTCCCTCAGCCTCTCCTCATAAGTCATGTGCCCCAGCCCCCTGATCATTTTCATTGCCCTCCTCTGGACTCTCTCCAATTTGTCCACATCCTTTCTGTAGTGGGGGGTCCAAAACTGTACTCAATATTCCAGATATAGCCTCACCAGTGCCAAATAGAGGGGAATAATCACTTCCCTTTATCTGCTGGAAATGCTCTTACTAATGCATCCCAATATGCCTTTAGCCTTCTTGGCAACAAGGGCACACTGCTGACTCATAATCCAGCTTTTCATTCACTGTAATCCCCAGGTCCTTTTCTCCAAAACTACTGCTTAGCCAGTTGGTCCCCAGCCTGTAGCGGTGCATGGGATTCTTCCTTCCTAATTGCAGGACTCTGCACTTGTCCTTGTTGAACCACATCAGATTTCTTTTGGTCCAATCCTCCAATTTGTCTAGGTCACTCTGGACCCTATTCCTACCTTCCAGCATATCTACCTCTCCCCCCAGGTTAGTGTCATCTGCGAACTTGTTGAGGGTGAAATCTATCCCATCATCCAGTTCATTAATAAAGATGTTGAACAAAACCGGTCCTAGGACCGACCCCGAGGCATTCTGCTTGATACCAGCTACCAACTAGACCGTTGATCACTACGTATTGAGCCTGTCAATCTAGCCAACTTTCTATCCACCTTATAGTCCATTCATCCAATCCATACTTTTTTAACTTGCTGGCAAGAAAACTGTGGGAGACCGTATCAAAAGCCTTGCTAAAGTCAAGATATATCACGTCCACTGCTTTCCTCTTATCCATCATAGAAGGCAATCAAGTTGGTCAGGCATGACTTGCCTAGGGTGACCAGGTGTCCCGATTTTATAGGGACAGTCCCGATATTTAGGGCTGTTTTTTATATAGATGCCTATTACCCCACCACCCTTTGTCCTGATTTGTCACACTTGCTGTCTGGTCACCCTAGACTTGCCCTTGGTGAATCCATGTTGACTGTTCCTGATCACCTTCTTCTCCTCCAAGTGTATCAAAATGGTTTTCTTGAGGACTGGATCCATAATTTTTCCAGGGACTGAGGTGAGGCTGACCAGTCTGTAGTTCCCCGGGTTCTCCTTCTTCCCTTTTTTTTAAAAATGGGCACTACATTTGCCTTTTTCCAATTGATATTAAGAAGCATTTGAATACTGCTGATGTAAGACCACTGCACCTAAAATGTTCATTTATTATGTAGAATCAAGAAAATGTAACTCATGTATAAAAAGTTTCAGAGTAGCAGCCGTGTTAGTCTGTATTCGCAAAAAGAAAAGGAGTACTTGTGGCACCTTAGAGACTAACAAATTTATTAGAGCATAAGCTTTCGTGAGCTACAGCTCACTTCATCGGATGCATTTGGTGGAAAAAACAGGGGAGATTTATATACACACACAGAGAACATGAAACAATGGGTTTATCATACACACTGTAAGGAGAGTGATCACTTAAGATAAGCCATCACCAGCAGCAGGCGGGGGAAAAGAGGAAAACCTTTCATGGTGACAAGCAAGGTAGGCTATTTCCAGCAGTTAACAAGAATATCTGAGGAACAGTGGGGGGTAGGGTGGAGGGGGAGAAATAACATGGGGAAATAGTTTACTTTGTGTAATGATTCATCCATTCCCAGTCTCTATTCAAGCCTAAGTTAATTGTATCCAGTTTGCAAATTAATTCCAATTCAGCAGTCTCTCCTTGGAGTCTGGTTTTGAAGTTTTTTTGTTGAAGGATAGCCACTCTTAGGTCTGTAATCGAGTGGCCAGAGAGATTGAAGTGTTCTCCAACTGGTTTTTGAATGTTATAATTCTTGACGTCTGATTTGTGTCCATTTATTCTTTTACGTAGAGACTGTCCAGTTTGACCAATGTACATGGCAGAGGGGCATTGCTGGCACATGATGGCATATATCACATTGGTAGATGCGCAGGTGAACGAGCCTCTGATAGTGTGGCTGATGTGATTAGGCCCTATGATGGTGTCCCTGAATAGATATGTGGACGGAGTTGGCAACGGGCTTTGTTGCAAGGATAGGTTCCTGGGTTAGTGGTTCTGTTGTGTGGGGTGTGGTTGCTGGTGAGTATTTGCTTCAGATTGGGGGGGTCTGTCTGTAAGCAAGGACTGGCCTGTCTCCCAAGATCTGTGAGAGTGATGGGTCGTCCTTCAGGATAGGTTGTAGATCCTTGATGCGTTGGAGAGGTTTTAGTTGGGGGCTGAAGGTGATGGCTAGTGGTGTTCTCTTTGTTGGGCCTGTCCTGTAGTAGGTGACTTCTAGGTACTCTTCTGGCTCTGTCAATCTGTTTCTTCACTTCAGCAGGTGGGTATTGTAGTTGTAGGAATGCATGATAGAGATCTTGTAGGTGTTTGTCTCTGTCTGAGGGGTTGGAGCAAATGCGGTTATATCGTAGAGCTTGGCTGTAGACAATGGATCGTGTGGTATGATCTGGATGAAAGCTAGAGGCATGTAGGTAGGAATAGCGGTCAGTAGGTTTCCGATATAGGGTGGTGTTTATGTGACCATCGCTTATTAGCACCGTAGTGTCCAGGAAGTGGATCTCTTGTGTGGACTGGTCCAGGCTGAGGTTGATGGTGGGATGGAAATTGTTGAAATCCTGGTGGAATTCCGCAAGGGCTTCTTTTCCATGGGTCCAGATGATGATAATATCATCAATGTAGCGCAAGTAGAGTAGGGGCATTAGGGGACGAGAGCTGAGGAAGCGTTGTTCAAAGTCAGCCATAAAAATGTTGGCATACTGTGGGGCTATGCGGGTACCCATCGCAGTGCCGCTGATTTGAAGGTATACGTTGTCCCCAAATGTGAAATACTTATGGGTGAGGACAAAGTCACAAAGTTCAGCCACCAGGTTAGCCGTGACATTATCGGGGATACTGTTCCTGACGGCTTGTAGTCCATCTTTGTGTGGAATGTTGGTGTAGAGGGCTTCTACATCCATAGTGGCTAGGATGGTGTTTTTAGGAAGATCACTGATGGATTGTAGTTTCCTCAGGAAGTCAGTGGTGTCTCGAAGATAGCTGGGAGTGCTGGTAACGTAGGGCCTGAGGAGGGAGTGTACATAGCCAGACAATCCTGCTGTCAGGGTGCCAATGCCTGAGATGATGGGGCGTCCAGGATTTCCAGGTTTATGGATCTTGGGTAGCAGATAGAATACCCCAGGTCGGGGTTCTAGGGGTGTGTCTGTGCGGATTTGTTCTTGTGCTTTTTCAGGGAGTTTCTTGAGCAAATGCTGTAGTTTCTTTTGGTAACTCTCAGTGGGATCAGAGGGTAATGGCTTGTAGAAAGTGGTGTTGGAGAGCTGCCTAGTAGCCTCTTGTTCATACTCCAACCTATTCATGATGACAACAGCACCTCCTTTGTCAGCCTTTTTGATTATGATGTCAGAGTTGTTTCTGAGGCTGTGGATGGCACTGTGTTCTGCATGGCTGAGGTTATGGGGTAAGCGATGCTGCTTTTCCACAATTTCAGCTCGTGCACTTCGGCGGAAGCACTCTATGTAGAAGTCCAAGCTGCTGTTTCGACCTTCAGGAGGAGTCCACCCAGAATCCTTCTTTTTGTAGTGTTGGTAGGAAGGTCTCTGTGGGTTAATATGTTGGTCAGAGGTGTGTTGGAAATATTCCTTGAGTCTGAGACGTCGAAAATAGGATTCTAGGTCACCACAGAACTGTATCATGTTCATGGGGGTGGAGGGGCAAAAGGAGAGGCCCCGAGATAGGACAGATTCTTCTGCTGGGCTAAGAGTATAGTTGGATAGATTAACAATATTGCTGGGTGGGTTACGGGAACCATTGTTGTGGCCCCTTGTGGCATGTAGTAGTTTAGATAGCTTAGTGTCCTTTTTCTTTTGTAGAGAAGCAAAGTGTGTGTTGTAAATGGCTTGTCTTGTTTTTGTAAAGTCCAGCCACGAGGAAGTTTGTGTGGAAGGTTGTTTCTTTATGAGAGTATCCAGTTTTGAGAGCTCATTCTTAATCTTTCCCTGTTTGCTATAGAGGATGTTGATCAGGTGGTTCCGCAGTTTCTTTGAGAGTGTGTGGCACAAGCTGTCAGTATAGTCTGTGTGGTATGTAGTGGTGTTTTTTCCACCAAATGCATCCAATGAAGTGAGCTGTAGCTCACGAAAGCTTATGCTCTAATAAATTTGTTAGTCTCTAAGGTGCAACAAGTACTCCTTTTCTCATGTATAAAAAGAATCTTACTTTAAAAGCAAGTATAAAATGTTTTAACTTCTGCACTGTGGTGGTGAGTGTAAACTAATGTACTGGAGAAAAATGAGCAATTTTGTTACTGCCTCAAGGTTGAATGTGGCCCAATCTGAGTAGAGAGATTTTCCACTGAACATACGGTCTGTAAAAACCTTTATTAAGATAGTCAGGATCCTGAAAAGATTAAATACATGTGTTTGTGCTGTTTCCTTAAAATACAGGAAAATTATATGCATCTCTATGGGCCTATTTCAGCTCTGATGTAAGTGGGTGCAATGCAGTGGAAATCAGATATGCTCCTATTTACATCAGGACTGAATTTGGCCCAGTATCTAATTAACAGATCTTTAGTCTCTAATGCTAATTGTTTTTAGCAATGTGTTGCCTCTTTCATAGAATCATAGAATCATAGAATCATAGAATATCAGGGTTGGAAGGGACCCCAGAAGGTCATCTAGTCCAACCCCCTGCTCAAAGCAGGACCAAGTCCCAGTTAAATCATCCCAGCTAGGGCTTTGTCAAGCCTGACCTTAAAAACCTCTAAGGAAGGAGATTCTACCACCTCCCTAGGTAACGCATTCCAGTGTTTCACCACCCTCTTAGTGAAAAAGTTTTTCCTAATATCCAATCTAAACCTCCCCCATTGCAACTTGAGACCATTACTCCTCGTTCTGTCATCTGCTACCATTGAGAACAGTCTAGAGCCATCCTCTTTGAAACCCCCTTTCAGGTAGTTGAAAGCAGCTATCAAATCCCCCCTCATTCTTCTCTTCTGCAGACTAAACAATCCCAGCTCCCTCAGCCTCTCCTCATAAGTCATGTGCTCTAGACCCCTAATCATTTTCGTTGCCCTTCGTTGTACTCTTTCCAATTTATCCACATCCTTCCTGTAGTGTGGGGCCCAAAACTGGACACAGTACTCCAGATGAGGCCTCACCAGTGTCGAATAGAGGGGAACGATCACATCCCTCGATCTGCTCGCTATGCCCCTACTTATACAACCCAAAATGCCATTGGCCTTCTTGGCAACAAGGGCACACTGCTGACTCATATCCAGCTTCTCGTCCACTGTCACCCCTAGGTCCCTTTTCCGCAGAACTGCTGCCGAGCCATTCGTCCCTAGTCTGTAACGGTGCATTGGATTCTTCCATCCTAGTGCAGGACCCTGCATTTATCCTTATGAACCTCATTAGATTTCTTTTGCCCAAGCCATTTGTCTAGGTCCGTCTGTATCCTATCCCTCCCCTCCACGTATCTACCACCCTCCCAGTTTAGTATCATCCCAAATTGCGAGTGCAATCCACACCATCCTCCAATCATTTATGAAGAGATTGAACAAAACGGGCCCCAGGCCGACCCCTGGGCACTCCACTTGACACCGGCTGGCCACTAGACATGGAGCCATTGATCACTACCCGTTGAGCCCGACAATCTAGCCAGCTTTCTACCCACCTTATAGTGCATTCATCCAGCCCATACTTCCTTAACTTGCTGACAAGAATGCTGTGGGAGACCGTGTCAAAAGCTTTGCTAAAGTCAAGAAACAATACATCCACTGCTTTCCCTTCATCCACAGAACCAGTAATCTCATCATAAAAGGCGATTAGATTAGTCAGGCATGACCTTCCCTTGGTGAATCCATGCTGACTGTTCCTGATCACTTTCCTCTCCTCTAAGTGCTTCAGGATTGATTCTTTGAGGACCTGCTCCATGATTTTTCCAGGGACTGAGGTGAGGCTGACCGGCCTGTAGTTCCCAGGATCCTCCTTCTTCCCTTTTTTAAAGATGGGCACTACATTAGCCTTTTTCCAGTCATCCGGGACTTCCCCCGTTCGCCACGAGTTTTCAAAGATAATGGCCAAGGGCTCTGCAATCACAGCCGCCAATTCCTTCAGCACTCTCGGATGCAATTCGTCCGGCCCCATGGACTTGTGCACGTCCAGCTTTTCTAAATAGTCCCTAACCACCTCTATCTCTACAGAGGGCTGGCCATCTCTTCCCCATTTTGTGTTGCCCAGCACAGCAGTCTGGGAGCTGACCTTGTTAGTGAAAACAGAGGCAAAAAAAGCATTGAGTACATTAGCTTTTTCCACATCCTCTGTCACTAGCTTGCCTCCCTCATTCAGTAAGGGGCCCACACTTTCCTTGGCTTTCTTCTTGTTGCCAACATACCTGAAGAAACCCTTCTTGTTACTCTTGACATCTCTTGCTAGCTGCAGCTCCAGGTGCGATTTGGCCCTCCTGATATCTTTCCTACATGCCCGAGCAATATTTTATACTCTTCCCTGGTCATATGTCCAAGCTTCCACTTCTTGTAAGCTTCTTTTTTATGTTTAAGATCCGCTAGGATTTCACCATTAAGCCAAGCTGGTCGCCTGCCATATTTACTATTCTTTCGACTCATCGGGATGGTTTGTCCCTGTAACCTCAACAGGGATTCCTTGAAATACAGCCAGCTCTCCTGGACTCCCTTCCCTTTCATGTTAGTCCCCCAGGGGATCCTGGCCATCTGTTCCCTGAGGGAGTCAAAGTCTGCTTTCCTGAAGTCCAGGGTCCGTATCCTGCTGCTTACCTTTCTTCCCTGCGTCAGGATCCTGAACTCAACCAACTCATGGTCACTGCCTCCCAGATTCCCATCCACTTTTGCTTCCCCCACTAATTCTACCCGGTTTGTGAGCAGCAGGTCAAGAAAAGCGCTCCCCCTAGTTGGCTCCCCTAGCACTTGCACCAGGAAATTGTCCCCTACGCTTTCCAAAAACTTCCTGGATTGTCTATGCACCGCTGTATTGCTCTCCCAGCAGATATCAGGAAAATTAAAGTCACCCATGAGAATCAGGGCATGCGATCTAGTAGCTTCCGTGAGTTGCCGGAAGAAAGCCTCATCCACCTCATCCCCCTGGTCCGGTGGTCTATAGCAGACTCCCACCATGACATCACTCTTGTTGCACACACTTCTAAACTTAATCCAGAGACACTCAGGTTTTTCCACAGTTTCGTACCGGAGCTCTGAGCAGTCATACTGCTCCCTTACATACAGTGCTACTCCCCCACCTTTTCTGCCCTGCCTGTCCTTCCTGAACAGTTTATAACCATCCATGACTGTACTCCAGTCATGTGAGTTATCCCACCAAGTCTCTGTTATTCCAATCACGTCATAATTCCTTGACATCACCAGGACCTCCAGTTCTCCCTGCTTGTTTCCAAGGCTTTGTGCATTTGTATATAAGCACTTGAGATAACCTGTTGATCGCCCCTCATTCCCAGTATGAGGCAGGAGCCCTCCCCTCACAGACCTTCCTGCCTGTGCTTCCTCCCGGTATCCCGCTTTCCCACTTACCTCAGGGCTTTGGTCTCCTTCCCCCGGTGAACCTAGTTTAAAGCCCTCCTCACTAGGTTAGCCAGCCTGCTGGCAAAGATGTTCTTCCCTCTCTTCGTAAGATGGAGCCCGTCTCTGCCCAGCACTCCTCCTTCATGGAACACCATCCCATGGTCAAAGAATCCAAAGCCTTCTCTCCGACACCACCTGCGTAGCCATTCGTTGACCTCCACGATTCGACGGTCCCTACCCAGGCCTTTTCCTTCCACGGGAGGATGGACGAGAACACCACTTGCGCCTCCAACTCCTTTATCCTTCTTCCCAGAGCCACATAGTCCGCAGTGATCCGCTCAAGGTCATTCTTGGCAGTATCATTGGTGCCCACGTGGAGAAGCAGGAAGGGGTAGCGATCCGAGGGCTTGATGAGTCTCGGCAGTCTCTCCGTCACATCACGAATCTTAGCCCCTGGCAAGCAGCAGACTTCTCGGTTTTCCCGGTCAGGGCGGCAGATAGATGACTCAGTCCCCCGGAGGAGAGAGTCCCCGACCACCACCACCCGCCTTCTCCTCTTGGGAGTGGTGGTCGTGGAACCTCCAACCTCAGGACATCGCATCTCATGCCTCCCAACCAACGGAGTCTCCTTCTGCTTTCTCCCCCCAGACATATCATCTGGTCCACTCTCCGCATTGGTACCTGTGGAGAGAACATGAAAGCGGTTAGTTACCTGTGTCTGTGTTACTGGAACCCGGACATTCCGCTTCTTTTTTTTTCTTTCTTTCCACATTCTTTCTTTTGTGATAGTACGAAAGTGTGATCTATGAAATCTTTATACAGATCATTTCTAATTTTACCTATCTACATAAATGTATTTCTGTATGTAACAAACTATCAGTTACAAGTTGTTTTTCTCCCAATCTAATTAGTGGCTGATAAGTATTCAGTGGAATCAACTCACCCTATGAGTCCTTTGTCAACAGGGATGTCTACACGGCAGTTAAAAACCTGCGGCTGCTGTCTGGCCCGTGCCAGCTGGCTCCAGCTCACAAGGCTGAGGCTAACAGGCCATTTAATTATGGGGTAGGCTGGCTGCAGCCCAAACTCTTGGATCCTCCCAGCTTGCAGGGTCCCAGAGTAGGGCTGTAGGCTGAGCCCAAACATCTACACCACAATTAAACAACTTCTTAGCCCAAACCCCATGAGCCTGAGTCAGCTGGCATGGGCCAGCCACAGGTATCTAATTGCAGTGTAGACATACCCTTAGTGTGCAGTTGCTTTTCAAATGTAGACTGTATGATGTACGTAAGTGCATTTCTGTATGCTGTCCTGAAAGCTATGTATTTTAAGGGGTCCTCTTGCAGAGCCTAGGTGTTTAGTAATTTTAAGTACTTTGAAGACTGCAAACTGACTGTTGCATTAGATTTATAAAGCTGGAAAGAAAACTCATTTAAGATGGCAGATTGCAAATGGGCACATCTTTGTTGAACTCTAGGGCCTTATTTTTTTTATATACACAAATTCTCCCCTGCCTCATTTTCTTTCTTTTGCAGATTCATAAGTGTTGGGGGGGGTTTAAGATTAGAAGGGACCATTAGATCATCTTGTGTGACCTCCTGAATAACACAGGCCATAGAATTTCTCCAAATTACACCTGAACAGATTCCAATAACTTGTGTTCAACAAAAATGTATCTTTAGAAAGGCAGTCTTAAATTGAAGGTGTCAAACAATGGAGAATCCACCTCTTCTCTTGATAGTTTGTTCTAATGGTTCACTACCCTCACTGTTAAACATTGTGTCTAATTTCTCATTTGAACGTGTCTGGCTTCAACTGCCAGTCATTAGTTCTTGTTCTGCCTTTCTTTGCTAGATTAAAGAGCCCTTTAGTTCCTGGTGTTTTTCTTCCCAAGAGGGTACTTATACAGTGTAATCAATTCACCACTCAATCTCCTTTTTGATAACCCTAAATAGATAGAAATCCGTAAGTCTCTCAGTATAAGACCTTTTTTTCCTTAGACCTGAATCATTTTTGTGATTCTTCTCTGCAAAGGTTGATGATCCAAAGCTGGTCAAATCCAGCAGAAGCACTTTCACTGGCTTAAATGGGCTCTGGATCACTCAGAGCTTAAATCTGCCAACTCTTCATCCTTTGATTAGTGCTTCACCCCTGAAAGTTTTTTAGTCCTATGGATTTCAATTGAACAACTTTGAATAAGGTGCTGCTCAATGGGAGTCTGAGTGTTAGAATAAGATTGTTATTGCTTGATTCTCCTTTCAGTTAGGGTGGTGAAAATTGGAAGTAACTCCACTGAAGTTTGGAATAACGTGATGCAAATGAGATATGAGTCAGACCCACAGAGTATAGATAAAAAAATCAATATCCATAGCTATAAGAGTGTGCGCAAAATTGACTGGAGTTGGCTCTTACAGTGGAAAATTATTTTCCCCTTAGGTTGAAAAGTGATCAGCATGTACTATAGGCTGAGATCCCATCAAAGGTCACATTTTCAGCTTGACAGGTGGGAGACTGCAGCTTACAAGCCCTAAAAAAGAAATACTAGATCTAACTGATGCCGGGGGGGGGGGACTGATTCTGAAGTCTGAAGCTTTCTGTAGTGCTTAAACTGAACTATGACCATGCTGCTTTTAATTTACCATTTTATTAATGTTAATTATTAACATCATGAATATTAACATGAAACCTCTGTTTCATTTTTAATAAAAAAGGAAGGTAAAACTAATGCAGGGGCATGGGGAAAAGGCACTACTGAAAACTGTGGAGATAAGGGTCTGGAGCAGAAGAGGGGAGTTTCAGGAAACAATAATACAAACTGGATTTATCCAGTGTTAGTGCATGAAAACATGTTTATAATAGGGTTCAATTTTGCTTTCCTTTTAAAGTGCTAATGATGGGAAAATCTAGTGCTTTAAAATGGAGGTTCTCAAACTGTGCTCCATGGGGACCAGGGATGGCCCACAGAGGTTTTGATAATGGTCTGCAGAAAGCTGTGTGGTCACATGGCGTGGGTCCTCTTGATTTCCTGCCATTCAGCAGTAAAAGGAACTAAAAACTAAATCAAACATGTTCCTAATATTACTTTTCTGTGTAAGCTTTTGCTTTAATTGCCATGTGTATTGAACAATGATGAATGGGGAGGTGGTCTGTACAATCCCACATGAGTGAAAAAAGAGTCTCTAAGATAACATTTCTCTTAAGATGTGGTCCACACTATGAAAACTTGGGTGGGGGGAACAGCTCTAAAAGATTTGGCTTTTTTTTTATATTATCAGTTAGCAGAAATAGGAGGGAGGAGGTTAATGACCTAGAAGAATGTTTTGTTAGAGGTCTAATATTTTTGAACAAATGGCAAGAATGACTAATGCCAAATTACAGCAAGTGAAAAAATAATTAGTTCCGACTTCTGACCTTGGATCTGGGTACAGGATTCCCAGAGCAGAATTTGACCCTTAGTCTTGTGACTCTTTGATTGTGTTTTGCAATCGAAGGGGAGTAATGAATAACTACATATGCACTCACAGTTGGAGCAGGTGTACGTCTCCCACTTAATTAAATGGGGATCTAGTTTAAATTCACATCTGTTCCAGGGGGTTTCCCTCTCTTTTTCTGGATATTTACCTAAATCTATTTCCAGACGAAACCTCATAACCTCTTTTGGTTTAGAAATCTGGCTAGAATTCTCAAAAGAACAGGAAGAAAAGGAGTACTTGTGGCACCTTAGAGACTAACAAAAGAACAGGTTTTCTGTTGTGGTTTCCAGTACTTCCCAATGCTGGCTGGATTGGATATTCCAAGAAAGCTGTGAGGTTTTTTTGTAGTATTGAAATATTTCTCCTTCTGGTAGAAAATAGGGCTTTTTTAAAAAAAAAGACTCTTTTAGAAACTCCAGAAAATATTTTGTTTTGAGTTTTGTTCAGAGGTTTGAATCAGTTCTAATGCTATCCAAATTGTCTTGCCCATTCCTTCTCTTTTCTACATTTTCACTGTACACTTTTATATATGGATGTGTGTTTTCTCTTTTTGCCAGTAGGTATGCTCTGATGTGATTCTTTACAATTAATAAAGAAATGGGAGATGTAATGCACACTTAGTGGCTGCCTACTGAGCAACATTAGATTAACAAGGAATTGAGGAACAATGCATCCGGTTGATGGCAGATAAACTCAAAGGTGTTGACAGATTCACTTTACCTGTCACAAACAGAAAAGACCTTGAAGGTTGTTTATTTGATATGGGTACCATAAATCTACCAGATACATACAATCAAGCACTAGTGCTAGATTTCATTGCTTGAAAAATATGATGTGCAGTGTAATAGGCGTCCATTATTACATGTCTTTGGTGCTTAAACATATTTAATTTTGTATAGCCAGGAAGTAGCTTGGCAAATATATATACACCAGATAATATAGATTTATAGACTGTCTGCTAAAGGTATAAATTTATCCTTAATTTGCTTTGTGGGTCTGGTTTGGTCCTTCCTGAGAGCACTAAAATGGTTGTCTCACATTTTACAGCACATTTGAAAAGCAGTGTAATATGATTTGCACCTGAATTTATATTTCAGATGGGAATTCAAGTTATTACTATTTCCTCCTATTAAAAACATCAGGTCCTGAATATATTCAACTAAAAAACAGGACTGGATGACAGTCTTTACCCAAGACTTGTAAGGAATCAATATAGTTCCCATCAGTACAGTAAATTACTTACTGAACCACTTCCAGTAATCATGATGTACAATTTCTCATTAATCCAGTCCTTCGCTGCACAGAATTGTGTTATTGACTTAGAATGATGTTCCGTTGGAATCATCTATGGCTCTTAAGTCAAAGAGCAATTAATTCAAAATGTGATTAAAATAAAATACAGTATGGGTTTACAAGTGCCTTTTTGGAAAGCAGTCTCTTAGGTCAGCTCCTGGAAGAGGAATCACTGACTCTCCAGATTGAGGGCAGGGGCCGAAAAGCGGGACTGCCTACTTCTGGAGAAGATTCTTTGCCACTAATGTCGATTTTGAAAGATAAGTAGGTATCTTCTCCATTTTTGAGCTACCTGGCAAGGAGATAATTTCAATTAGGGAAAAAATAATAATACATTCCTGCTTTTGAATCCTGATTGTAAAATTTTTTTTTTTAGTGATTCTGTAAAAGAAACATTATGGGGTCCGATTCTGTGTTCAGTAACTTCGGATAAAATTGATCCAGTTTTTAAAACGTTGTTTTTTTCCACTGGTACTTTTGCAAATTCTTCTTAGGATCTGTAAGTCAAGCTGTGCTCTTTCTGCCTCTTCAGTTATAACTAATTTGAAATTATTCTGCTCTCAGAATTTAGAGGGCTGTTTTGTTGATATCTGGATAGAATGGAATTTAGCTCCATAGGGTGTGTGTGACACTTCATGAGCAAACAGAGAGACAAGACAAGGTCCCTGGCCACTTATAATCTAAGGGCCAGATTCTGATACAATTTGCATTGTGGAGTACCTTACTTCACAAGTAGTCAATGGAATCATTTCTGGGATAATCTTACTCACACTGACTAGCACTTTATCCCAATGTGATCAAAGGGTCCAAACTTTTGAGGCAGGTAGCATCCTGAATTCCTACAAACTGAATGCGAGTCAAGGACATGCTAAACCTTGCAGGATTAGACCCTAAATAAGAACAAGAATAGAGAAAAATGACGGATCATTATATCTGGAACATATGAGGATTGTGAGAGAGACGGCACTAACACGAGAGAGGAAAGGACTGTGGACTTTTTTGTTAATGAATTTGACAGGTTTATTATTGGTTACTTAGTAGAGCTGGTCAAAAACCTAGAAAAACAAATTCACAAAATTTTCATTTTCTTTCTGGGTTTTTAATTTTGAAAAACTTTGACAAAAATTAAAAAATCAACTTGCTCTATTACTTAGTTTTCTTTTAATTCATGTTTATATTCTCTTTGGGAGCTGGAGGTGGTGTTGGAAGGCCTAATAGAAAAACCTGTGATTTTAAGAAAAGGATTTTGGATAAACTAGGTCATTCTTCCATAGCCATATTGGCAGTACTAACAAAATCTAAAACTTAGTCTTGTCAGGACATTAAGCAGACATGACTTGAAGACACAGGATCCAGATTAAGTAAGCAAATTCCCTTCTTTACATATTAATTTATTGATTATAATTGCAAGTTAACCAGCAAGTAGGACTCAGTGTAGTGCTGTGAAAACTTTAACAAGGTGCTTGAACCCTCACCCAAGTCCAACGCACATACTGTTAAGAATCAAAACGTCATGAGATGAGATTTTATGTAGCTATGTTAGTTCTTGAATAATATGATATACAAGCCATTCCTTCTCTTCAAGCTTGCCTGATCCTACGCTTTTCTCCAAAGAGCTACTCCCACTTGCTTATATTCAAGGAGGAGTCTAATGAGCCATACCTGTCCTTATGACCCCATCAGTAACTACCTTATACAAGTCCTTGCAGGGGTAGTATGATGGGGACAGTAGAAGCATCTTGTTGCACAGCTCTGTCAAAACAGTTTTCTCTCAATCAGACACATGGAGCATTCCTTGGGTGTAGTAATCTCATCCCCAAAATCTATTAATTCTTTACTCTATTCCCCCTTCTTTGCCCTTCACCCCAATTCATTTATCCATCAGCTTCAACCACTGATCCATTAGAACCCTTTGCTTTCCCATCCCCAGCACTTCATGGAGTCTCATTTAGGTGGTTTTCTATCTGGAAACTGCTCCTCTCATCAGCGGGTAGCGACATGTGGTATCTTGCAGCTTCTGAAGGAAAGAGTGATGGTAGCTTGATTATCTATAGGGCATTGGGGTAGTTTGGTGAGGCAGGTCTCCACTGATTCACTGGTGATATTCCATAGGTCAAGTGCAGGGGGAGGGATTGGAGGGTCACCGCTTTCTTTAGCAGTTGCCATGGTCAATACTAAAGCAAGTGCAACTGGCAGCTTGCTAGCTGCCTGCACAAGCAGCAGCAGTTCACTCCCAGCCTCAGATAGGGCTGAAACTATCAACAGTAGAGGCAGCATTAGTGTTTGGGGTAGGCCTATAAAACAATTTCCTCCTTCTTTCCCCATAGGTGACCAATTCCTGTCCACTGTGATCATACCACTGAGTCCGGGGCAGGACCTAAGAACTGGGGAGAAGGATTAATAAAATGGTTCTTTTGATTGTGCCCCTAAATTAACCGACTCACTTTACATAACAAGCATGTGGCTTTTTTTAATTCTCCTTTCTCAGCTTCCTGCTGCAGAAGTGGAGTCGGAGGCTTGTTCCTTACGATTTGTTTACCAGTCTTTACATCAGGTTGGAGGGCTATTTTTAAGGCTATCTTGGCAAGGGAAACTAGGAACTTACCTTAAATGAAAGCTCATGCAGCCCAAAGGCTGCTCTATGATGTGAGCCACCTCCAAGTAATCCATGCTGGCACAAGAGGCTTGTTCTTACCTTCTGAGTTGGGAAGGAACTAACGCTAGCCCACACAGGCAGAGTGAAAGGCTATGATTGGATTCCTTAAGTAGAACCAGATTTGCAAACATGTTTTTGAAACTAATGAGGTAAGTCTGGGCACAGTTTGTGTAACATTTGCTCTGCACAAAAACTAGGAAGCACATTACTATCAATTAAGCAGGAATATTCATCATATCATGTCAACAATCACTTTTCAAATTAAGTGGTACAGTTTGTGAATTTAAACTAATTTGTCACCTGGATAATTTAGGCAGCTTAGTGTGTCCTATGCCACAGAGTTACTGAGCTGTAGGCAGTAGATCGCTCACATATCTCAGTCAGTGGGAATTCTGCCTGTATTAGGATTGCAGGATTGTACAAGGAGTTGCAACTGAGTATGTCCATACAGCCTACTTAGGTCTGTTCCTTCTTATGAGTTAGCTGCTGTGCCCCCTCAATCCATGTACTGAATATTAGGTACGGATCTACATATGTACATTGTGTATTGAATGCAGGAGATAAAATAATCTTCCCTGCCCACAGTTCAAATCATGTCACTCCCTTCCACCGGCTTCGTCTTACCTTATTCATAAAATCTGAGCTTTTCATAGTCTTTATGAAGGCCTTACAGAAATGTGCCCTACCTACATGTCTGCTCTCATTTCTTACCGCTTCCCTCTCAATACTCTCCACTCAGCTGATAAATCACTCCTTATTTCTCTCTTTATTTCCTTTTCTAATTCACCTTCAGGCCTTCTTCCATGCTACCCTGTATATACACCTAGAATAATCTCCCTTTGCCAAATGCGTTCTCTCTCTTTCCTCTCAAATACCTCTTTAAACTCTAGTCTGAAATTAGGTCTTGGCTAAACAATGCCTACAGTGAGGAGAGGCAGAGAGAACCTTAAATTTCAAACTTCATAAAAGTAAAAACCTAGAAATTTGGCAGGAGCAATAATGTAAATAATAGACTAATAATACAAAGTAGCATCAAATACTTACTTAGAAAAATAACTGAATTACCACCACAATAAAAAGAAGTTTTTAATAACATGCTGTCACCCAAAGTGGGAATTAGCGCCTCCTCCCCTGGTTGCAAAATCCAGCTTCACTCCTGGTTTCCTACCTTTGCCTCTTCCGGCTTGTGGTGATCCTTTGCTTCAGTGCTGTGACAACTGCACTCCTTTGCAACAGGCCCACTTGCGAACAACAGCTCCTCATCTGGCTCATTCTTCTAAGTCATTTTAGGAAAAAATGCTGTCACTAATCCATTATTGAAATAGAAAATAAACTAAAAGGAGGGTGGTCTAAATTAATTCTACCCTCTGGTCTCTAGGTCTGCTCTTTGTGAAGGATGTAAGCTCCTTAGGGCAGAGATCATTCCCTTTGTTTTGTTCCTAGTACCAGCCCAAGTACACTGTTGGCTGAGATAGGAAATGTACTCAAATGACAGGGTGGATTTGATTTAAATCAAATTGATTTTAAATCATGATTTAAATCACTAGTCAGGAAGACTCAATTTAATCAAGGATTTCTACGTAAAAGTGCATTCTTGTCGGTTGTTATAACCTTAATACAGTGGTTCCCAAACTTGTTCCGCCTCTTGTGCAGGGAAAGCCCCTGGCGGGCCGGGCCCATTTGTTTACCTGCCGCGTATGGAGGTTCGGCCGATCATAGCTCTGGTCCGAGGGATGTACTGGCCGCCGCTTCCAGCAGCTCCCATTAGCCTGGAGCAGCGAACCGTGGCCACTCGGAGCCGCGATCAGCCAAACATGTGGACGCAGCAGGTAAACAAACCAGCACATCCCACCAGGGGCTTTCCCTGCACAAGCGGTGGAACAAGTTGGTGAACCACTGCCTTAATACGTATTCTTCACAACTCGGAGATCGATGTAGGTTTCATTTTTAGAATAGCCTTCCAAGGGAAGCAGTGGGAGCAAAAGATCTATCTGGCTTTAAAATTAAACTCAATAAATTTATGGAGGAGATGGTATGATGGGATAACATGATTTTGGTAATTAATTGATCTTTAATATTCATGGTAAATAGGCCTAATGGCCTGTGATGGGATGCTAGATAGGGTGGGATCTGAGTTACCTAGGAAAGAATTTTCTGTAATGTCTGGCTGGTGAATCTTGCCCATATGCTCAGGGTTTAGCTGATCACCATATTTGGGGTCGGGAAGGAATTTTCCTCCAGGGCAGATTGGAAGAGGCCCTGGAGGTTTTTCGCCTTCCTCTGTAGCATGGGGCACGGGTCACTTGCTGGAGGATTCTCTGCTCCTTGAAGTCTTTAAACAATGATTTGAGGACTTCAATGGCTCAGACATAGGTGAGGTTTTTCATAGGAGTGGGTGGGTGAGATTCTGTGGCCTGCATTGTGCAGGAGGTCAGACTAGATGATCATTATGGTCCCTTCTGACCTTAGTATCTATGAAACTCTGTCATTGCATATTTCTCTTTTTAAGATCTCACTCAGTTCCTTCCAAATTTCAACAGCGTCGGCAATAAAACAGCTATATCCCTGCATTTTGTTCAAGGCTACAGAAATAGGCTTCAGGGTACTCAGCATGTGTTCAGCATTTCTCTTAAGCCCAATGTTGAGAACTTTGGCTGTGACAGTGCCATCTATTTTTTCACGATTTTGTTCACAAACTGTCATCAAATTAGGCCAGTTCTTGATACAGTGCTCAAAACAGTCCACTCCTGAGTTCCATCGCATGTCTTGTGGGAGAGTTAGCTTGGTTCCTCCCACTTTTTTCAGAGCAGCTCCTGCAAAGTGGTTGTTACGGAAGTATTTTGCAATTTTAACAACATTAACCTTTATTTCTGGAACACTGAAGTCTTTGGCTAGGAGGTGCATCAAATGAGCACTGCAATCATATGTTATTAGCTTGGGACTCTCTTCACGCTCTTTTAAATAGGTAACTTCTTCTCATCTTGGATACATTTGCAGCATTATCTGTGGCCAAGCTGCGTACTAGACATTTGAATTTTTTTTCACAGTTTGTTATAGCTTTTACTACTACTTCTTGTATGTATTCTGCTGTGTGTGCATTTCCTGATGTATCAATTGTTTCTGTAAGGAAGACATTCCCTTCTTCTGTTACACAAGCACATACAACAGGATCATTGTGGACATTGCTCCACCCATCAAGGCTCAGGTTAACAATTTCACCCTCTAGAACTTTTGCACTCAGCTCAATTTCTCTTTCATAGACTTTATCCAGCAATTTGCCTGCAACATCTGCTCTGTTGGGTGGACTGTATCCTGGTCTTAATGACTGAACCATGTTAATGAAGTGTGGGTTCTCAATCATACAGAAAGGAGAGTTTGTTACATAAACAAACTGGGCAATTTTTTAATCAGTTACCTCTTTTTGTAATCTGCTGGTTCTTATCACAAATTTATCTTCGTTTTTTTCCTGGATGATGGAGATTTTTTTTTCTTTTTACTATAGGTGATATACTGTGGCTATGTGACTGAAACACTATCATTGGCAGATAACTCTGAATCTATAGAAAATGATGGTGATCTTGAAGATGGATAGTCTTCAGAGTCCTGTATGTTGAGGATGGATTCTCCTAAACAAAATAAGTCAATGCAGTTATTTAATTATTATTACCATACTGCTCATTTAGTATTATTCACTGCATTCATTGACACTCAGTACTACTTTAAAGGTGAAATTGTAAAGGGAAGAGCTGCCTATTTCATAGAGTAACAACTATATTTTTTGCTCAAACAACAATAGAGTAACAACTATATTTTTTTGCTCAAACATGAGAATTCAAGAACAGTCCAGAAGGAAGACAGGCAGTCCTTAAGAAAGAAGTATGAAATAAAAATGTGTATCAACCTGAAGATCCTGCATATTTAGACATGTTCCTTTCATCATCTTCAGCGCAGCTTCCTCCTGAGAAGAAACACTTCTCATGATGTTGTTTCATTCGGGCAACCAGGCCTTGCATTTCTTTGTTGCGCTGTTTGCATTTTGCATGCATGCCTGTCTTACCCACAGGCAGAGGAACATCTTTAAATATTCCCAAACTGAGGTCTCCTTTACGGCCTGCTGACATTATAGATTTTCCCTTCTAGTGAGAGAATTGGTCTGGTAGATCTCAAATCAGGGAAGGCTACATTCGAAGACCTCAAGACTTCTGGAATATGGCTCTTCAAACAGTTTCACTTTTGTTTCTACTGCCTGTCCCTCCTTCTCACATTTACCTCCAGACGTCTTTTCCTTTTCAGATCTATTTCTGCCCCCAACATCTCTATTCATTGAACTTTTGAAACTTTTCACTTTTAGAGAGAGGTAAGGGTTGACTCTGTGTACACAAATTTGCAGAGGGACAATAGGGTTCAGGTCTGTTGTTTCTCACCTCTATTTATTTTTTTATTTATTTATTTAATTATTTAAAACATTTTTGCTGTTAACAAGCAATTTATCTCTGGAGACACAAATCCAACAGTTTGAGAACTGCAAAACTAAGCATCTCTGATGGTATCTTCTAGACTGAGCACTGAGTCCCATTGGGTAGATAGAAAGATTAACCTAAATAATCTATACAGAAGCCCCTGGAACCCCATAAAATTGGTCCCTAATCCATGAACTATTGGAACTCATTTACAAAACTTTTCTTAAACATTACATCAATATATTTCTTCATACTATAGAATTAGAATTTATAATCCCTATTCCATGAACAGATATCTTTGAGTTATAACGTATCTTAATTAAAACTATCTTTTTAATAGGTTTTTTCCTCAAAAAGCATTTTATCAAAAAAATCAGATTTAAATTTAAAAAATATGACTTTTTTATTTACTTTTTTTTTAAATCATTGATTTTTATCCACCCTATCAAATGAGAAATAAATAAATGTCCAGAAGAAAGATATTAAAAACTATAACTGTTAGCCAGGTAGGTGGACAGAGCTGGAGGAGCCACATGGCCTCCTTATGTCCTGACACATTATTACATAATATAACTCTCTGCCCAAAGGTGATAGGGGTGCTGGCACTTTTTTCATTGAGGACTTTAATTTTTGCTTGCTTTCAATTGCTAGATTGGCATTGCAGACTGCATTCTTAGATTGTTGTACATCCTTTGTAAATTGCTTTGAGATGTCTTGGTATGATAATGTGCTATAACAATTGAAGTCCTTATTACTGTCTCTCTCACTAGGGGAATTTGAAGGCTGGCATTGATCTATCAGACACTAATTTCCATATTTTGGTATTACATTAACCAATAGACTTCTCTGGTTTATGATTTCACAGAAAGATTTCTTGGACAAGGGGTTATCATCCTTAGTGCTAAGGAGTGCCACCACAAAACTGGGACAAAATGCATGAATTATTGTCATTCTCTACCTGAGAAAGATATATATATTCCTCTGTTGATGATGCTGATAATGATACTGATATATGACAAGTGGAACCCAAAAATGCAGATTTAAAGACAAACTAGTAAGCAAATGAAGCTGAACGTAGAGAGAGGCAAAGGGCTGAGTTTCTTCGAACAAACATCATGTGCCAGATTTTCAGGCAGTGTAAATCAGTCTACCCCCAGCGGGACTACTCGCATTGGACTGGAGAGGCAAGGGCCCCTTTGGAAAGGAGAGAAGATGGGCTTCAGTGGGCTGTGGGGCTCATGGCTGGGCCTAACCACCAGCACTAATACTTTAGGGGCTAAAAGTATTGGGAAAGTTTTTCCTCCCCTAAGATAAAGGGATTGGAAGCACCATTGCCGTTGCTTCATGCTGTGATTCTCTGGTGGACCTGGGTACCTTAGTGCTTGTCCTACCACCATGTTCTGCCATCCTGCTATGTGCTGTCTCTTAATTTAGCATTTCTATTACAGTGGAGTCCAAAAGACCAGTTCAGAATCCCATTGTGCTAGGCACTGTAATTGCACAAGATGATTCAGTCCCTGTCTGGAAGTGCTAACAGTCTTATGTGTATGAATTTAGAATGTTCTGCGTTATGGGCTATCTCAGACCATGACGTCATAATACACTGGCATGCTAAATGTGAATATGAAGCATCCTGCCAGCCCAGGACTCAGATCCATAATTCAATTACATCTGTGCTCAGTCTGTTGCTGTTCAAAGGGATCTTGGGAGGGCAGAGGATGGTCAGGCTGTTCAGCAGTATCCAGGGAAATTTTGCTGTCATCCTATACGCCAGTCTGAGCCTCTACAAACTATGATACCTCAACATGTATAAGACAGATAGAACTTGCCAAACTCATTTTCACTGATGTAAAGCTAAGATTCTGAACCTGGATCGTTGGAGTGGAAAGTAATTAACTCACCAAGTCAGGTATCCCTTTTGCATTTTAAGTCTACCCCATTATGAATCAGATTGTTTTACAGCTGAGGATTTTAATGCAGCAGAATGAGGTTTATTTGCTAGAATGAGGTTATTACATCAATGGAAATCCTTGGGTGACTTTCTTCTTTTTTACTTTTGGATCCAGGCCGTGCATTGCTGAGGCTTACTGACAAGAAGCTTGAACGAATGGGGATTGCCCAGGAGAGCCTACGACAGCACATTTTGCAGCAGGTGCTTCAGCTGAAAGTGAGAGAAGAAGTCCGAAATCTACAATTACTTACACAAGGTAGGAAATAATTTCAGTGTGGGCCTATAAAAAGGTAGTGAAGGTAAAGTTCAAACAAAGACATAAAAGGTGATTTGACTTTCCCCAGTAAGAAATGATTCATGAAGGTCTTATCAACTCCAAATACTTTCCTAGTGGTCCGAGACCCAGACCAGTAGAGTGAACCAAGGGGCAGGGGGTTTCATCAAGGAGAAACAAACAGAACTTTCACACCGTAGCCTGGCCAGTCGTGAAACTGGTTCTTAAAGCTTCTCTGATGCGCACCGCGCCCTCCTGTGCTCTTCTAACCGCCCTCGTGTCTGGCTGTGCGTAACCAGCGGCCAGACGATTTGGCTCAACATCCCACCCCACCATAAATGTCTCCCTCTTACTCTCACAGATATTGTGGAGTGCACAGCAAGCAGTAATAACAGTGGGAACATTGGTTTCGCTGAGGTCTAACCAAGTCAGTAAACTGCGCCAGCGCACTTTTAAACATCCAAATGCACATTTTACCACCATTCTGCACTTGCTCAGCCTGTAGTTGAACAGCTCCTGACTACTGTCCAGGCTGCCTGTGTATGGCTTCATGAGCCATGGCATTAAGGGGTATGCTGGGTCCCTAAGGATAACTATAGGCATTTCAACATCCTCAACAGTTATTTTCTGATCTGGGAATAAAGTCCCTTCCTGCAGCTTTTGAAACAGTCCAGAGTTCCTGAAGATACGAGAGTCGTGTACCTTTCCCGGCCATCTGGCATTGATGTTGGTGAAACGTCCCTTGTGATCCACCAGTGCTTCCAGCACTATTTAAAAGTACCCCTTGTGGTTTATGTACTCGCCGGCTTGGTGCTCTGGTGCCAAGATAGGGATATGGGTTCCATCTATGGCCCCACCCCAGTTAGGGAATCCCATTGCAGCAAAGCCATCCACTATGACCTGCACATTATGCAGGGTCACTACCCTTGATATCAGCAGATCTTTGATTGTGTTGGCTACTTGCATCACAGTAGCCCCCACAATAGATTTGCCCACTCCAAATTGATTCCCGACTGACACAGTAGCTGTCTGGTGTTGCAAGCTTCCGCAGGGCTATTGCCACTCACTTCTCAACTGTGAGGGCTGCTCTCATCTTGGTATTCTTGCGCCTCAGGGCAGGGGAAAGGAAGTCATAAAGTTCCATGAAAGTGCCCTTACACATGTGAAAGTTTCGCAGCCACTGGGAATCGTCCCAGACTTGCAACACTATGCGGTCCCACCAGTCTGTGCTTGTTTCCCGAGCCCAGAATCTGCGTTCCACCGCATGAACCTGCCCCATTAGCACCATGATGCCCACATTGGCAGGGCCCATGCTTTGAGAGAAGTCTGTGTCCATGTCCTCATCACTCTCGTCACCGCGCTGACGTCGCCTACTCACCTGATTTTGCTTTGCCAGGTTCTGGTGCTGCATATACTGCTGGATAATGCGTGTGGTGTTTAACGTGCTCCTAATTGCCAAAATGATCTGAGTGGGCTCCATGCTTGCCGTGCTATGGTGTCTGTACAGAAAAAAGGTGCAGAACGATTGTCTGCCGTTGCTGTGACAGAGGGAAGGGATACTGACAACATGGCTTACAGGGTTGGCTTACAGGGAATTAAAATCAGCAAAGGGGGTGGCTTTGCGAGATACAGAATGGCCCCCTCAAGGATAGAACTCAAAACTGGGTTTAGCAGGCCATTGATTTCACGGAGGAAGGGAGGAGAAAATGAATACAAAACAAATCTGGTCTATTTCTTGTTTTGATCCACTTCATCTATCTTTATACATCTTTCTGGCAGCAGACTGTGCAGTACGACCGCTAGCCATTGTCATCTCCTGGGTGCTCGGCAGAAGACGGTGAAGTATGACTGCTGGCCATCGTCTTCTGCTGGCTGCAGATTAAAAGACAGTGCACAGCCGGTAGGACTGAATCGCCATGAGATGAAACTTAAAAGGGAAATGACCTGGCTGAATCACTCCCATGTTTGCCCAGGCACCCCGACCTCATCGAGGTCAGTTAAAAGAGCACCCAGGACTATGTCGACGACGGCTACCAGTCATACTGCACTGTCTGCTGCCAAAAGGCAATAAACTGCTGCTGTGTAGCAATGCAGTACCGCATCTGCCAGCACCCAGGAGACATACGGTGAGGGTTAGCTGAGCGGGCTCCATGCTTTCCATGGTATGGCATCTGTACAGGTAACTCAAGAAAAAAGGTGCAAAACGATTGTCTGCCCTTGCTTTCACGGAAGGAGGGAGGGAAGGGGGGCCTGACAATATGTGCCCAGAACCACCCGCAACAATGTTTTAGCCCCATCAGGCATTGGGACTCCCCTCAGTCTTCACTGCCCATTTGAATTCTGGGTAGAACTGTGGGATAGCTACTCACAGTGCAACACTCCGGAAGTCGATGGTTGCCTCGGTACTGTGGACATACTCCGCTGACTACATGCCCTTAGAGCATTTGTGTGGGGACATACACAATCGACTGTATATAGACGCTTTCTACAAAACCGATTTCTATAAATTTGACCCAATTTCATAGTGTAGACATACCCTAAGGAGATGGTGCCCAAGGTCCTCAAATGTTTAGTGGTCCATCTCTTCCTCAAAAAATCTCTTCAAACCATTGCTTGCCAATTTCCACCCTGTCTCAACATGTCCCATTAGAGGGAATGTGATTTGAGAGGTGGCTGGATTTTTAGTTCCAGTTTTAACTCAATACCAAACATGCTGGAAGTTTCCCCCACATGTTTATGTCTATTGATGGAAGGTGAGACTATGCTTGTAAGGACCATTAATGATCCACTGGCTTTCAATTTTGAGTCAATTAGTTATTATAATCCTGCTGACCTCTCAGTAACTCTTGATTGGCCATGGGGCATTGCTTTAGGGTATATCTACACTTCAAGTTGGGGGTGCGATTCCCAGTTTGAGGAGACATACTTGTGCTAGCTCTCATCCAGCTTGTGCACTGAAAGAGTGTAGCCGTGGCAGTATGAGGGGCAGGGGCTGGCTAGCTTCCCCAAGTACATGCCTATCCAAGACCCCAGGCACATACTGGGCCAACTAGCCCATCCCATTGCTCACACTGCCATGGCTACCCTCATTTTCAGCATGCTAACTGGATGAGAGTTCATGCGGGTTTGTCTCCTCAAACTGGGAATTGCACTCCCAGCTCAGAGTATAGCCATACCCATAGTGACTAATGGGTGTTGCAGTCTTGACTGAGACTACTCTCTAGTAGCTCCACTGGGAGCTTGACAGGTCAACTGGTGGTATCAGTGATCAAGGATCAATCAGTAAGATTGACATTTCAAGTGATTTCATGTGGCACCCTCCAAGATTTTAGCCTGTTTCCCATGCTGTTGCAGAAACACATGCAGCCTTTGGTAAAATCACATATAAACACAGGATAGAATATCATGAATCTGCTGCTGATAGATAAATAGATGCAAGTCTCTTGTCCTGAGCAGACATCTGAGTAGTCTGGTCTCTGTCTTGGGAGCTTAGGTAGACAAAGTATCCCTCTAGATGCCCCCTTATTCTCTACCTAGAAGAGAGTCTTACAGATGGGTAAGAATAATCATTATGAAGAGGTTCCCCCCATTTGTTTTGTGAAAGGAACCTGTTTGGAAGTGGTCAGATTAAAAATTGTGATATGATTTTTAGTACACATTTTCCATAGAAAGCCATGTGTCTGTTGAATATTCAGCTAAATTGGTTCGCTCTCCCTCCCCCAGTTGCCCAGTTCTCAGGCTGTGTCTAAATTTATCCAGCAATAGCTTAGCAACAGCAGTACATACCTTCATAACCACAAGCCCTTATTAAAGTAATGTCCTCTTAGTACTCGTCTACCAGAGTTTCTTCTTTGTAGCTGTTAGGGAATTCAGGGCACACCTTCATCCTGATGAGTATTGCATCTACGGTCGGACACCTTCTGCCTTTTAGGAATTTCACCTCCATACCTTAGGTCAGAAGGTGACCATGGTTACCCTGTGGTGGCCTCTAAAGTTTGAAGTTATTCTAGATAATTGGTGTGAGAGAAAAAGGTTACCCTCATTGCACAATTTTGATGCTATTTAAAGGAAGGAAGTAGGGCATATAGTTAACAAACCCCTGCCTGAAGTTATTCAATGCATAGGCTGGCCTCTAAGTACTCTGATCCTAATCCAAAACAGTTCAGTGAAATCAGTGGAAACACTCCCATTGACTTCAGTGGACTTTCAATCAGATCCTGACTGAGGTTAGGATCCAGTCAAAGAACAGTGAAGATTAAAAAGATGCATTACATAATATTTATATATAATGTAATTTATTTTAATAAGTGTTTTTCATCTACCTTCCATACAGAAAGTTCATATGTAAATTTTGATTGACAGATAGCAATTGCACTATGTACGGCCTTCCTCCATACTTCTGTTGTTGTAACTTACTTACAAACCCATTTCACGCTCCGTCATTCAATGCACGCTGTCCAGGCTGTGCTGGAGATCTGACAGCAGCAGTATAGAATCATAGAATCATAGAATATCAGGGTTGGAAGGGACCCCAGAAGGTCATCTAGTCCAACCCCCTGCTCAAAGCAGGACCAAGTCCCAGTTAATTCATCCTAGCCAGGGCTTTGTCAAGCCTGACCTTAAAAACCTCTAAGGAAGGAGATTCTACCACCTCCCTAGGTAACGCATTCCAGTGTTTCACCACCCTCTTAGTGAAAAAGTTTTTCCTAATATCCAATCTAAACCTCCCCCATTGCAACTTGAGACCATTACTCCTCGTTCTGTCATCTGCTACCATTGAGAACAGTCTAGAGCCATCCTCTTTGAAACCCCCTTTCAGGTAGTTGAAAGCAGCTATCAAATCCCCCCTCATTCTTCTCTTCTGCAGACTAAACAATCCCAGCTCCCTCAGCCTCTCCTCATAAGTCATGTGCTCTAGACCCCTAATCATTTTTGTTGCCCTTCGCTGTACTCTTTCCAATTTATCCACATCCACATTGTAGTGTGGGGCCCAAAACTGGACACAGTACTCCAGATGAGGCCTCACCAGTGTCGAATAGAGGGGAACGATCACGTCCCTCGATCTGCTCGCTATGCCCCTACTTATACATCCCAAAATGCCATTGGCCTTCTTGGCAACAAGGGCACACTGCTGACTCATATCCAGCTTCTCGTCAACTGTCACCCCTAGGTCCTTTTCCGCAGAACTGCTGCCGAGCCATTCGGTCCCTAGTCTGTAGCGGTGCATTGGATTCTTCCATCCTAAGTGCAGGACCCTGCACTTATCCTTATTGAACCTCATTAGATTTCTTTTGGCCCAATCTTCCAATTTGTCTAGGTCCTTCTGTATCCTATCCCTCCCCTCCAGCGTATCTACCACTCCTCCCAGTTTAGTATCATCCGCAAATTTGCTGAGAGTGCAATCCACACCATCCTCCAGATCATTTATGAAGATATTGAACAAAACGGGCCCCAGGACCGACCCCTGGGGCACTCCACTTGACACCGGCTGCCAACTAGACATGGAGCCATTGATCACTACCCGTTGAGCCCGACAATCTAGCCAGCTTTCTACCCACCTTATAGTGCATTCATCCAGCCCATACTTCCTTAACTTGCTGACAAGAATGCTGTGGGAGACCGTGTCAAAAGCTTTGCTAAAGTCAAGAAACAATACATCCACTGCTTTGCCTTCATCCACAGAACCAGTAATCTCATCATAAAAGGCGATTAGATTAGTCAGGCATGACCTTCCCTTGGTGAATCCATGCTGACTGTTCCTGATCACTTTCCTCTCCTCTAAGTGCTTCAGGATTGATTCTTTGAGGACCTGCTCCATGATTTTTCCAGGGACTGAGGTGAGGCTGACCGGCCTGTAGTTCCCAGGATCCTCCTTCTTCCCTTTTTTAAAGATGGGCACTACATTAGCCTTTTTCCAGTCATCCGGGACTTCCCCCGTTCGCCACGAGTTTTCAAAGATAATGGCCAAGGGCTCTGCAATCACAGCCGCCAATTCCCTCAGCACTCTCGGATGCAATTCGTCCGGCCCCATGGACTTGTGCACGTCCAGCTTTTCTAAATAGTCCCTAACCACCTCTATCTCTACAGAGGGCTGGCCATCTCTTCCCCATTTTGTGATGCCCAGCACAGCAGTCTGGGAGCTGACCTTGTTAGTGAAAACAGAGGCAAAAAAAGCATTGAGTACATTAGCTTTTTCCACATCCTCTGTCACTAGCTTGCCTCCCTCATTCAGTAAGGGGCCCACGCTTTCCTTGGCTTTCTTCTTGTTGCCAACATACCTGAAGAAACCCTTCTTGTTACTCTTGACATCTCTTGCTAGCTGCAGCTCCAGGTGCGATTTGGCCCTCCTGATATCTTTCCTACATGCCCGAGCAATATTTTTATACTCTTCCCTGGTCATATGTCCAACCTTCCACTTCTTGTAAGCTTCTTTTTTATGTTTAAGATCCGCTAAGATTTCACCATTAAGCCAAGCTGGTCGCCTGCCATATTTACTATTCTTTCGACTCATCGGGATGGTTTGTCCCTGTAACCTCAACAGGGATTCCTTGAAATACAGCCAGCTCTCCTGGACTCCCTTCCCTTTCATGTTAGTCCCCCAGGGGATCCTGGCCATCTGTTCCCTGAGGGAGTCAAAGTCTGCTTTCCTGAAGTCCAGGGTCCGTATCCTGCTGCTTACCTTTCTTCCCTGCGTCAGGATCCTGAACTCAACCAACTCATGGTCACTGCCTCCCAGATTCCCATCCACTTTTGCTTCCCCCACTAATTCTACCCGGTTTGTGAGCAGCAGGTCAAGAAAAGCGCTCCCCCTAGTTGGCTCCCCTTGCACTTGCACCAGGAAATTGTCCCCTACGCTTTCCAAAAACTTCCTGGATTGTCTATGCACCGCTGTATTGCTCTCCCAGCAGATATCAGGAAAATTAAAGTCACCCATGAGAATCAGGGCATGCGATCTAGTAGCTTCCGTGAGTTGCCGGAAGAAAGCCTCATCCACCTCATCCCCCTGGTCCGGTGGTCTATAGCAGACTCCCACCATGACATCACTCTTGTTGCACACACTTCTAAACTTAATCCAGAGACACTCAGGTTTTTCCACAGTTTCGTACCGGAGCTCTGAGCAGTCATACTGCTCCCTTACATACAGTGCTACTCCCCCACCTTTTCTGCCCTGCCTGTCCTTCCTGAACAGTTTATAACCATCCATGACTGTACTCCAGTCATGTGAGTTATCCCACCAAGTCTCTGTTATTCCAATCACGTCATAATTCCTTGACATCACCAGGACCTCCAGTTCTCCCTGCTTGTTTCCAAGGCTTTGTGCATTTGTATATAAGCACTTGAGATAACCTGTTGATCGCCCCTCATTCCCAGTATGAGGCAGGAGCCCTCCCCTCACAGACATTCCTGCCTGTGCTTCCTCCCGGTATCCCGCTTTCCCACTTACCTCAGGGCTTTGGTCTCCTTCCCCCGGTGAACCTAGTTTAAAGCCCTCCTCACTAGGTTAGCCAGCCTGCTGGCAAAGATGTTCTTCCCTCTCTTCGTAAGATGGAGCCCGTCTCTGCCCAGCACTCCTCCTTCATGGAACACCATCCCATGGTCAAAGAATCCAAAGCCTTCTCTCCGACACCACCTGCGTAGCCATTCGTTGACCTCCACGATTCGACGGTCCCTACCCAGGCCTTTTCCTTCCACGGGGAGGATGGACAAGAACACCACTTGCGCCTCCAACTCCTTTATCCTTCTTCCCAGAGCCACGTAGTCCGCAGTGATCCGCTCAAGGTCATTCTTGGCAGTATCATTGGTGCCCACGTGGAGAAGCAGGAAGGGGTAGCGATCCGAGGGCTTGATGAGTCTCGGCAGTCTCTCCGTCACATCACGAATCTTAGCCCCTGGCAAGCAGCAGACTTCTCGGTTTCCCGGTCAGGGCGGCAGATAGATGACTCAGTCCCCCGGAGGAGAGAGTCCCCGACCACCACCACCCGCCTTCTCCTCTTGGGAGTGGTGGTCGTGGAACCCCCAACCTCAGGACATCGCATCTCATGCCTCCCAACCAGCGGAGTCTCCTTCTGCTTTCTCCCCCCAGACATATCATCTGGTCCACTCTCCGCATTGGTACCTGTGGAGAGAACATGAAAGCGGTTAGTTACCTGTGTCTGTGTTACTGGAACCCGGACATTCCGCTTACCTCTTCTGGAGGTCACATGTTGCCAAGCTTCTTCACTGGCCTCTTGGCTCCTCTGTGCAACCTGCTCTATATCTTTAGAGCTTTGTGCCCCTAGAAGGCTATCCTGAGTTTGGTCCAGAAAATCCTCAGTCTCTCGTATACAACGCAGGGTCGTTACCTGTTGCTCCAGACCTTCAATCTTCTCTTCCAATATGGAGACCAGCTTGCACTTTGTACAGACAAAGTCGCTTCTGTCCTGTGGAAGAAAGACAAACATGGCACATCCAGTGCAGGTCACAACAGCTGAACCCCCCCTTCCATATCACCTACCTACTATGAGCTTCCTCAGAGACGTTGGCAAGATGTAAGCCTCACTGGGCTCACTCCAGGCGAACTCCCAGGCAAACTCCTGCTGTGAGCTGCTCTGCTGTCCCCGCTGCTCCGCTGGTTCGCTGCCGCTCAGCTGGTTCGCGAGGCTCTGGCTATTTTTAAACAGCCAGGCTTCCCTGACGCAAACACACAGACACCCTAATGCCCACCCCCTGTATTATGTGTTGTGTAATTGAATACTATTAGGGTTCCTTCCCCACTCTGAACTTTAGGGTACTGATGTGGGGACCCGCATGAAAAACCCCCTAAACTTATTTTTACCAGCTTTGTTTAAAAGCTTTCCCAAGGCACAAACTTCTCCTTGTCCTTGAACAGTATGCTTCGACCATCGAGTGATTTAGACAAAGAACAGGGAAAAGACCACTTGGAGTTCCTATTTCTCCAAAATATCTCCCGAAACCCTTACACTCCCTTTGCTGGGGAGGCTTGAGAATAAACAAGATGAGCACAGACCAGTCTTGGATTTTTAACACCCAAAAAACCCAATCAGATTTTTAAAAAACAGAACTTTATTAGAAGAACAAAAAAAGATAAGAGAACCACTCTGTAAGATCAGAATGTAAGATAATCTTACAGGCAGTCAGATTTAAAACATAGAGAATCCTTCTAGGCAAAACCTTAAGTTACAAAAAGACACAAAAACAGGAATACACATTTCCTCTAGCACAGCGAATTTCACAAGCCAAAACAAAGAAAACCTAACGCATTTTCTAGCTAGATTACTTACCAACTTTACAGGAGTTGGAGGCTTACATCCTTGATCTGTTCCCGGCAAAGGTATCACACAGACAGACAAAAGCCTTTTTCCCCCTCCTCCAGATTTGAAAGTATCTTGTCCCCTCACTGGACATTTTGGGTCAGGTGCCAGTCAGGTTACCCGAGCTTCTTAACCCTTGACAGGTAAAAGGACTTTGCCTCTGGCCAGGAGGGATTTTATAGCACTGTATACAGAAAGGTGGTTATCCTTCTCTTTATATTTATGACAAAGGCAGTATTTTGAATTTCAGTGGGACTGTTCTTGTGAGTATGGGCTGCCTGATTGGGCCCATTATCAGCAGAAATGTTATGCCGACCTCCACTGAGATAGAAGGGCTTCCTCACCTGACCGAGCTTTTCCGCAAGAAACCCAGCGAGGTCATGGAACTCATTTGGCAAAATATCTGCAGATGTCTCATGGGGAGAGCTGCTCAGGGCTGGAATCATCATTATTATATTGTTTCTTCCCTCATCCTGATTCATAAGAGCCAAAAAAACATGTCTTACATAACTACACAGTGATGGCGTGAAGCTAATTTTGGATTTTCAATGCTAGTCCAGCTCATAGCTAGCATAGAGAGAAGATGTCCCATTAGCATTGGCATATCAGACCTATGTGGAATACTGTGATTTTGAACAAAATGTTTTTAGACAGGGATCTGCTAATGGTGCTTGGATTTAGGTTCTGTGCCATACCTGCACTCTGCATACTTTTAAGGTGACATTATGCCCATTTATAAGTTGCTCGGAGAGTTTCAAACTGGGCTAAAAGAAAAGGAGTACTTGTGGCACCTTAGAGACTAACAAATTTATTAGAGCATAAGCTTTCGTGAGCTACAGCTCACTTCATCGGATGGGCTAAGTGCTACTTGAAGTTAACCAGCTGATCACAGAAATTGATGCTAATTCTGTAGGAAGATTTCCCCTGATAACAAAATACATTAGATTAGGGCCATATGCCTCATTATAAGGGATTGCTACTGTTGATGCTTGTTGGCATTATACAATCAGTGAATGCCTCATCCTGTGCTGGTGCTCAGCTTCTAAAGAGGGTATGTGCACATTGTTAACCAGGGTAAATTACTCACAGCTACAAATAAACATTATCCCCCACCCTTGCTAAGGAGTAGTCCAGTTCCAAATCCACTGAGGTATCCTAGTAATGCATCTGCCTTAGATTAATTTAAGTGACCCTAAAGGTCCATCTTATCTTTTTGAGGGATGTAGGAAAACTGCTGCCCAATGATGGTGTGACGTTGCACCCCATAATGCTTTATAGAAATATGCTTATGAATGCAAATATAATGTAACTGGAATAGGTTTTATGCTAGATATGCCATGTAACATATCTTTGTAAAGGTTATGATCGACTGAATATATTCATCCTATTTGTATGCATGTATCATTTTTATATCTGAAGGTATGAGCATTGGCTCTATGCTTGTATTTAAAGCGTTTGCTGTAGGAAGAACATAAGGCAGATTTGGTCAACATAGTGTGAAGGGATAATTCAAGTAATTGGGAGTTCTTAACTAACAGAGGACTTTGTGAGACGTCAATCCAATCTGAGCTTTCCTAGGAACGTTCAAACTAACATGTAAACAATGGCGCCGGCCTCCAAAAAGCTGAATCATTCATAGACATGTGACTTGCCCAGGTGGCTAGAGACCCCATCTTGTGGCTCTTATGTTGCACAAGAGAAAGACTATATAAGGCCCTGGACACCCCTCCATTTTGTCTTCATCTGGCTCAAAAGATAGCCTCTCCACCCCAAAGAGATGCCTGAAAGAAACTGGAACAAAGGACGGTAACTACGGGAGATGTGAGTGATTGCTGGACCCAGACTAGGAAGGAGTCTAGTCTTTCAAAGAATTTTTTTGGAACATCTCTGAGGGTGAGATTTACCTGCATTTAGTTTCCTACTGTATTAGGCTTAGACTTGCGTTTTTTATTTTATTTTGCTTGGTAACTTATTTCATTCTGTCTCTTATTACTTGGAACCACTTAAATCTTACTTTTTATATTTAATAAAACCACTTTTCACTTATTAATTAACCCAGAGCAAGTAATTAAGACCTGGGGGAGCAAACAGCTGTGCATATCTCTATTAGTGTTATAGAGGGTGGACAATTTATGAGTTTACCCTTTATAAGTTTTGTACAGAGTAAAATGGATTTATTTGAGGTTTGGACCCCACTGGGAACTGGCTATCTGGGGGTTGGAGACTGGAGCACTTCTTAATCTGTTTTCAGTTAAGCCTGCAGCTTTTGGGGGATGTGGTTCAGACCTGGGTCTGTGTTTGTAGCAGGCTAGCATGTCTGGCTTGGCAAGACAGGGTACTGAAGTCCCAAGCTGCCAGGGAAAACAGGCTCGGAGGTAGTCCCAGCACATCAGGTGGCAGTCCCAAGGGTATCTCTGTGACCCAACCCGTCACAGATGGGTTTATCTTCCCCAAATAACTTTTAAGAAACCCTATCAGAATTTTTCCTTCTGTGTTAGACAAAAATCCCTGTTTTAAGAGCTTTGCAACATTGTGAGCCTTTGGATAGCAGGGTATAGGGAGCAATGATGAAACCTCAAAAAGTTCAGCAGTTTGTTTTTGTTTCGATGCCAAAATATTTGACGAGCTCCTTTACTGCTTTCCCCTACTCTTTGCCACCTTCCTTGCTGGTGGGGAAAGCCTCCTAGGATGTGGAGACTCTGAACACTGATCTGTAATTACCAGTCTCCTCTTCGATGAAACCCCACTCAGCTTCCTTTCCTTTCTCCTCCTCTTCCTCTGAACCTCCAGCACAGTTTATGCACTTAAATGAATTCAGGACTCTTCTCCCTCTTACTCTTCAATTTACTTGCATCACCGTACTGTGGGAAGTTCCACAGTCTTTATCCCCTTTCCCCATAAGCAGGAGGCATTGGTACTAGACTCACTGTTGTCCCTTTCTGAATTACATACATGAAGGCTTCCCTACTTGTGATGCCTCGGCATGCACAACATGCTTGGAGCTGTTCACCCTAGGGTATCACTCTCATAGATGATTTAAAGTGTAACAGAAGCAGACCATGTCTTGCCATCAGAAGGTTAGAGGACAATGGAGAAAAGTCAACTGATTTAACCCACCCCATTGCATCCCCAGTGCTTACTTGGAAAGGGACTCGGGGGGTAGGGGGGAGGAATCCTACAAAAGGAGTCTGAGACTAAGAGGAGATAGATGAGGAAGAACACCTTGATGAAAAGGGGGAGACTGTATATGTGGCAGTTCATTCAAATATTCTCTCTTTCTCTGTGCCATGTAGACAATGTAGGTGTAGGACAATTAGTTCCTTGACTGCCTTGATCAACTTGTACTGCCAGAGGTGGGAGCATTATGCTGTCTTCCATGGCCAGAAGGCAAGTCACTGAGACTAGGGATTAAAGATCCCCAGTGTTACACTTGAAAGGTCTCTCATATTATTTCTCCAAAAGGCCAGTCTATTATTTTCTTCCCCAGCAGGAGTCTGGGCACCAGATTTTGGCACCTCGGGAATCCTGGATTCCTTTCACCTGAGATACTTGTTTTTCTTCCTCTTACGGTACAGCGGATGTTGCTATTGTCACAACTTTGGGTAGGGAATTTACTAGCCTTTCTGGACTGTGGCCCGTAAAAAGGAAGCACATAACCCTTTTGGAATCTTGTTTTCATGTTTGTGTTTCGTTGTCCCTGGCATTGCATTATCTGAATTGCATGACAATCCTTTTTACTCAGTTACTGTGTGTCTCCCTCTTTTGTTATCATTATCCTGTCCTGACCGTATGCTTTTCCACCACCTGAAACAAACAGTTTCTACCACAATCAGGAAGGGCCTTGTTTCTGTTCCTTATAGCAAAATAACTATGCAAATGTTTCCTGCGTATGCTGCATGCATGGCATCTATCCAAAACAAAAAACCTTGATGTTTCAGAGAAGCTGACACAAACCTAATTCCCTAGAGATTTCCTTTTCCCTATGGCTCTTTGTTGTCGGCAATCTCTGAGAAATCTCGTAGAATGGATCCTGAGGAACGGAATGGAATGGCTACGTCCCATGCCACAGGATCAGAAGTGTATTCCATAGTGGTTTTTATTTTGAGGTAGTGGCTCAGGATATTAGGGCTTGTCTACATGGTGCATTAGTCCATACCACAGAGGGTGTAAAGTCTATTGCGCACTAGTATGTTGGGCACCAGTTGGCCCATGCGGACCCTGATGGCACGCACTTAAAGTTTTGTAGTGCATGTTACCATAAGGCTGTTTTGAAGCAGGACTGCATTAACACCCACTAGGGAACTTTTAGTGTATGCCAGCAGGGTCCAAACAGGCCCAGTTAGCATGTGACACACTAGCAGTCACTGGAAATTTTCACCCCTCTAGTGTGGACTAATGTGCTGTGTAGACAAGCCTACCTGTATATTAGTACCAGGGCTTTTACCCTCTTCTTCATATAGGTGTTTTTCACCATATATCTGTATCCCTATATGTCCCTTCCACTAAATGTCCCTATCAGTTGGCCTTGTCCTGCACCACAGCAGGAGCCTAACAACTCATCCTGTACGGCCATCTCCTTTGTCTGTGATGTCACTTTATAATCCTACATCAGAGTACAAAACTGCAGTCCACATTACACCTTCTCCACTCACTGGTTGAGACCATATGAAGCACTCTTAGATGAGCTAGGGCACGGAGCCAGAGGCATTGATCACTCTTGCAAAGCTTCTGAAACTTCAGGCCACTTATGACCTGATTTCACTGAGAATCAGTTTTCCCAGATCACTCCACTGTCTATGTGTGTGCACACATGTGCATATTATATACACAACGTGCACCAGTGGGGATAAAATGTAAAGTTTTCCAACTGAACCATTCAACTGTGGATGACTTAGAGTATCCAACTTTCAGATTTCTAGCTTGGGAGAAGCATGTACTTTGCAGTGCAACAGATCTGTCCAATCTCTGTTAAATTGTTGAATTAATTTATTGTGTTTCCCATAGTTATGCCATCGAGTCTTTTAATGTTTAAATATTAATATAAAAATATTTATGTGTAGTCAGTCATATGCAACTGCGGTGAAAACCGTATGTGTATTCATATTTTGTATTCAAATTTTTATAGGATTCCATCAGTGGTGGAAGTCCGAAATGTAGTGGAAACTTAGTAGCGTGCATGTACAAAACAGATTTTCATCATCTTTTTATTTTGTTTTCCAAATTGCCCAGGAGATTAGTCCTACCTGTGGACTAGCCATCTGGAAAGTTTGGCCCTCCTGAGTTGTACCTGCCCAAAACAGTCTTAAACTTTTTATATGCAGTGTTGTTGCAGCCATGTTGGTCCCAGGAGATTAGAGAGACAAGGTGAGTGAGATTTTTTTAATAGAAGGACCAACTTCTGTTAGTGAGAGAGACACGTTTTCAAGCTTACACAGAATTCTTCTTCAGGTCTGGGAAATTTGCTCAGAATGTCACAACTAAATACATCTTGTTTAAGGATCTTGTATTTAGCTGTGGCACTCTGAGTAAGTTTAAACATTTTATGGCAGAAAAATATATATTTCTTTTTTCATCCATGTGTAACTTTGAAGGAGAAGAAATTACTTGTTCAAACTTTCCAAAAAGATTAACTTCTATGCTGAGACCAAGCATGAGACAGCTTCAAACCACCCTTCCTTTATGATTGATCAGAAAGTGTAGTGTATGGCAGTCTTAACTATGGCTATTTGTGATCACCAGGCCCCTCCATAGAAATTTGGGGCTCCAGTCCATCATGTTTGATGGAGCCCCACGCCCTTCCATTTCATTTTATTCACACAGATCATAGAATCATAGAATCATAGAATATCAGGGTTGGAAGGGACCCCAGAAGGTCATCTAGTCCAACCCCCTGCTCAAAGCAGGACCAAGTCCCAGTTAAATCATCCTAGCCAGGGCTTTGTCAAGCCTGACCTTAAAAACCTCTAAGGAAGGAGATTCTACCACCTCCCTAGGTAACGCATTCCAGTGTTTCACCACCCTCTTAGTGAAAAAGTTTTTCCTAATATCCAATCTAAACCTCCCCCATTGCAACTTGAGACCATTACTCCTCGTTCTGTCATCTGCTACCACTGAGAACAGTCTAGAGCCATCCTTTTTGAAACCCCCTTTCAGGTAGTTGAAAGCAGCTATCAAATCCCCCCTCATTCTTCTCTTCTGCAGACTAAACAATCCCAGCTCCCTCAGCCTCTCCTCATAAGTCATGTGCTCTAGACCCCTAATCATTTTTGTTGCCCTTCGCTGTACTCTTTCCAATTTATCCACATCCTTCTTGTAGTGTGGGGCCCAAAACTGGACACAGTACTCCAGATGAGGCCTCACCAGTGTCGAATAGAGGGGAACGATCACGTCCCTCGATCTGCTCGCTATGCCCCTACTTATACATCCCAAAATGCCATTGGCCTTCTTGGCAACAAGGGCACACTGCTGACTCATATCCAGCTTCTCGTCCACTGTCACCCCTAGGTCCTTTTCCGCAGAACTGCTGCCGAGCCATTCGGTCCCTAGTCTGTAGCGGTGCATTGGATTCTTCCATCCTAAGTGCAGGACCCTGCACTTATCCTTATTGAACCTCATTAGATTTCTTTTGGCCCAATCCTCCAATTTGTCTAGGTCCTTCTGTATCCTATCCCTCCCCTCCAGCGTATCTATGTGTGAGCTCAGGGCCCCTGGTACAATTGTTCTGCCTTTTTCTCCTTCTTGTCAGTTGTGGTGATCAGTGCCAGAGCAATAACGTATTTTTTACCTCAGTAAAAAGAACTGCATGGCTCATGGGCTTTTGGTAACTGGTACAGCATTTATTCACAGGGAATTTAAATAAATCATGCCTATATTGTGTGATAAGGCTAGGGACAAGATATGTCATGGTCTGATTGGATTTTTTTAATTCAGAGATGGAGCCAACTTGGGTTGGGCTACTCTGCTAAATTTAAAAAAGGGGTGGGGAGAAGCTAATAAAATCCATAATTCCCTGTCATGAAATTCTCCTTATCCTTAGGAAATATAGAGAGAGTTTTTCTACTTCTATCTGAAACTTCTGGGATTCTGGTTCAAATTCTTATCATAGCAGTAGTGACCAACAGTCATAACTATTAGTAGCCTGTGTGGAATGAGTTGGAAGGCTCACTCTGGTTTCAAATAAACAAATGTTCACATAATTTAAAAAAAAAAAAAAACCCTAAACACTAACTGCACCCTTGCTGGCAGCCTCACGGGAGCACAAAATGCTAACGCCAAAACTTTCAGATTTGTGTGTTTAAAGCCAGGCATGTATGGCTTGATTTTTCAGAGATGCTGAGCAATCCCAACTCCTAGTGACCTCAGTCAGAGCTGGGAGCACTCAGCACTTCTGAAAATCACATCACTTACCCAGGTGCCTCATTATGGAGTTTGGTGCCTAAATGTAGACCTAAAGTTTCAAAGTTTTGGCCTTGGTGGCAGGGAGAATTAATTACCCTCTCTGCCCAAGAGGTGGTCCCTCCAGATTAGAACTGTGGCAAAGCTTGCAGGTTGACTTTGAGTGACTTGTACTGTCACTTCCTGTGATGAGCATGTACTGTCAGCAGAGGAATTCAATTTCCATCGTTGCTAGTCTAGCATCTTTAACAAATACAACGTTCACTTAATTTACTTAACATACTTTAAAAATCTTTTTGAATATCATTTCTTCAAATCATCTGTGAATGCTGCTATCGGGTATAAAGATGTTTTGTTCCTATTGTAAAGCCTGTGCAATAAAGAATTACAATTGCTTAACAGATACAGAAATCCCTTGGGTTTTTTTTTGTGGGGGGGGGGGGTTGGCCTTTGTAAAGATTTTTACAAAATTCTCTAAAAAAGAACCATTTTTATTTAAAAGCTTCTTTCCTTTTTTCCTTCACATTCTGTAGAAGTCTTTCCATAATGTAGTTTTAAAAATTAATGTTGCTGTAGTCAAATAAAAGTTTATTCCTAATGGCTTTTAGTTTTTATGCATCATATGATAGAGCAGCCTTCATTTGCTCACTTATACACTGAAAGTCAGCAGTGTTATGAAATTATTTTTTTATTGCTTAGCAGTATGCAGATCTAGGGTGTCTTACATAAAAAAGAGTTGGGGGTTTTGTAATCCCTTAATTTGACATAATCATAAAGCAACCTAGTGTTTTATGGTATGTCCAAGTAAAATTAATCATTTTAACCAGATAGGATCCCCCTTAAGAACAATAACATGGAATTTTTCCAGTCACCATTTGAATCGCTTTTAATTTAAATTTTCACTATAAATTCATATATTTAAATTACCTCCAGGGTAAGGGATGATTGTAGACTTTCAGGTTAGATGGTTTAGGATTAAACAGAGACCTCTAAACAGTTAGACATTATTCTGTAATTATGTCTAAATTCTTCTGTCTAACTAAAGTATGGTATTTATAAAGCACCTGTTACACTGGGATCTAAGCGCTAATACCAATGAACGATAATAGATAGATATCACAGAGCCGTGATTCACGCATGTAAATGTGTCCATCATCATGTTCATTTCTGATAATTATATTTTTGTTTGGTGTTCAACTATGGCTTCATGTTATATAATATTTAGATATGTTCAGGAACCAACTTTTGTATTTCAAATTACACAAGTATTTTATAAAAGGGACTTTAGCGTTGGTGAAAAGTACCGGTTTAGTCTCTCGGGCTATTGGAAGTCATTTGTTCACAGAAAGGATGTAATGTGCATTGTGGCTGTGTCACCTTCCAGTCCCCTTTTGGAATGATCACCTCCAGAAATATTAGGTACTCCACTGTATTCATTCAATTCTCAGTCCTTCTTTACCAATAAAAATGCAAATGGTTATGTGTTAGGGTTGTGGAGACTGGTCCACTAGGAGCTGGATGGAGACCTTCCTAAACATTTCATCTAGGCCACCAAAGAGCCATCAGATTATATCAGTTTACAGCTGCTGACAACCTGAGATAGATTTGAAGCAACTCCAATACATTAGCCTTGAAACCAGATTCTTTTCAATACGCTTTGCATTCATTACTGAGATTTGTTACCCAGCTTTTTATCAATAAGAGTACATTGACAGCAAACATAGTTTTGTGCTCATTCTGTTGTGACAGGATGTTTTCATTAATATTGTAGAGCTTCCTTCTTCCTTTTTAGTCCCCTGGACTCTTGGGAAGAACTCAAGACACCTTCCCTGGGAGGGAATTTGCATAGCAAAAAATGAAGGTCCTTGCTTTTACTTATTTCTTTGTTTAGGAAAGATTGAATGAGGTCTCCTGATAGGAGATCTTTTTCTCTCCCCTCTAACATCCTTCAGAAGTAACTGAATTTTATAGTCTCTCTCTCCCTAGGCTTGAGAAACCTTTCTAACGTATGCCTGCATGTGGTACAAATGGAGGGTGATTGGAACTGTTGTCTTTTACTCCTCTTGTCTTTAAAGTGTTTCAACATTCTGTCTTTCCATCCTCTCCCTGAAAGGGAAAGCAAACCCCCTTTTACTTAATTTTAAAGAATATTTTAAACTAACCAAATTTATTTTCCAGAGGAAAAAGATAAGGCAGAAAAAGGATGCAGTAGTCCTGCCTTAAAAACTCCACTGACACACCAGTTGGCACTAGGACTTGCCTAAATGTGTCTTTCTCTAGCTCAATTAATTCTTCACATCTATTTAGATAATCTATCTTAGCAACACGCTTCCTTTTCTGCCATCTGTTTTATTGCACCTTTGTTAAATATGACTCTAATGACCTGACTTTCACTGACCACATGGTGTTTTCAGTGTAAAGTATATGAACAGAATTGCAATCTCTTACATTCATTTCATTCTCCAGTATTTTCTCTTTCTCTCTGAGAGGTAGAGTGAGTAGAGTCCAAATGAGGAACAAATTACTAAGGGTTTGGAGCCACAGGTGCTGAAACAATGTGTATAGAGCGAGTGCTGAGAGCCATTGAACCAAACTGTCAACCCTGTATCTGATGGAAATCACTTCAAACCAGGGGATGTGGCAGCACCCCTTCAGCTCTAGTTCCAGCACCTATGTTTGGAATGGACATAATGGAGATGGGGTTCTTGCAGTGCTGATTCAGAACATTCAGAGCACCATAGCTAGAGTCCCCGTCTGCTTCTTAGAAATGCTCCTTTTACATTGCCTCTGCTCTAGGGAAGGCTCCAGCTGAGCCAAGCACAGATCCACTCTACTCATGGCTGAGTTCTGTGGCAATTCCGAGCACGGGGGGTAAACAACAATGGCAGTTACTCTACTCAAGAAGCTTGTCAACTCACACATGCAGCCACTTAAGGGATCTGTGTACTCCTGTCAATCTGCCTTTGAAGATTTTAGGCCTGATTTTGTTTGCACGTATACTTGGGTACATTAAGAGTAATGTTCCATTAAGTCAATGAAAAGACTCCCATTGACTTCCTTGGATAAAACCCAGGAACCTTAGTAACTTCTCTAAAACCAAAAGTATAAAAACATACTCATTCTGTCCTTTAATCCAGCACTTTCCTAAATAGAAAAGTACAATCATCCTGCATCAGGCACATACATTTCTGACTATTTATATTCTTTAAAACAGTTGATTTAAACAGCCAGAGCCTGATTTTCACTGGGTCTCAACATATACTGTCTTCTGATTTTGCATATGAAAATAACTGAGTACATAATTATTTGTGTCCTCTGAGATTAGTGGCAAAATCAAGACCAAATTATGTTGTCTTCCCCTTCCCTATTCCTTATATTTACTTCCCTTACTATATTATTTCTTCCATATGTGTATGTATACACTTGTGAACATGCAAAATTTGGCTTAACAGTTCCCTAGAAAAATTACATACTGTATTTTGTTACAAGTTCTAGTTGCATCTGTTGAATTCCCCTCCTCAAGCTGCTTCTGTGTTGAAGTGTTCCTGTATGCCAAACATCACTCATCTGGAAACTATATCAAAGGGAAAATGCAGCTATGTTATACATTCTTTTTTTTTTTTACACTCGCCCGCCAATCATACCCACTTGTATACTAGATGCTCTTTTGGTCTCAAACAAAGAGGTACTCATTTTATGCACATTATCTCTGTATACGGTTATAGCATTTACCGTGTTTAGGTGGATGTTTCTTAAATACAGCTGCTTTATTTTAACTGTAGCTATAAAGGTCCCAGTCCTGAGAGTTTGCTCCCTTCAGTCTGAGAGTAGTGAGGATACCAATTTCACATTGATTGTAATTTCACTGACTTCAGTGAAGTTACTCCTGATTTTACTCTGTTGTTGTAAGTGAGGTCAGAATCAGGCCTACGGTATTGTTCTGAATACTGGTTGGTTACTGGACTCACTAATAGTTAGGCAGTTCAGTACAATGATTTTCCTTTCAAATGGTTGGTATAGACTAAGACAAAAAAGGTGTCTCTGAAAGAAGCTGTATAGCTTCAATGAATTGTAGAAGCTGGTAGAGCTCATCAAGAAATGAGTGAAAATAATAGCACAAACTAATTACCAAAAGAGAAAAAGTGTTCCCCAGTGTAGTTCTTTAGGTTCCATTTCCTCCCCTGTAGTCTGTTAGTTTTATCTGAGGCTTTATCATCTGCCAAAAGATTTTATTTTGGGGTTTCCTTTTCTGTGGGCGGGTGGCTTCCTCCTTCCCTTAGAGCTGGTTCCATCTCTATCTTTAGGAACAGAAGAGCCTACTGTAGACCTTCCTGTCTCCTTTTTATTACATACTCTCATCCTTCCTTGCTACAAGTTTCTGGCCCCAGGAGCAAAACACAAAATGAGAGTTGCAGCGATACTTTCTACTGCCTGGTTGATCCAGGAGGCTCTTGTTTTAAATACCAAAGTACAAATATTTAAAATTCAGGACTGAGCATGCTCAGTAGAAAATTCTGTTATCTGATCATTTTCGGAAGTGACATACATGCTCCTGCAACTATTTGGTTGTCAAGGATTTGACAAGCTCAGCTACTGAAAAAGGAAGAGATTGTTAACTGATGAGGCTTAGTACTTTAAGAGCAAGAGGTTGTGGGCCTTAAATTGTCCCTCTACATTGGTGTGAGTTTCATTAATCCAATCCATCCAGATGCTGGTTTTTTTGGTTTTTGTTTTTTAAAAAGATCTCCTGCAATGGCCGTTTTTAGGAAGTCTCACCTCATGTATGTATTTTTTTTTAACTTTAACTTTTGTGTTATAATGTGCTCTAGAGAAAAAAAAAGTCTTACATTTTTAGCATCACTGAATCATAATCTTTGTGAAGGTAAAATAATTAAGGTGCTAGCTCTCAAGGTGTTACCTATGAGGGGTTCTTTTTTGCAGGAAGCTTTTTTATCACTGCATATTGCAGCAAGTGGTGGGTAGTGTAAGAGTGCCAATGTAGAGATTTCTTAGTTTTTGATAAACGGACTTCTTGCATTCTGAGATCTTCTGTTTTTATTTCCATTGCTCTTTCTCCCCCCGTCACCACCCTGCTGTGTATCAAGGTCTATCTTTTTCTAGGTTGTTTGCTCTCTCCGTAATTGAGAACTTTATTGGCAGGCCCCGTGTTAAAGACTTGGTGCCTAACAATAAATGATCCATCTCTTTATTTCATCTGCTAGTTTTATGTCAACAGGAATATGTTGATAATATAATGACACAAATAAATGCATATCTCTCAACTATTGGTAAAACATTGGACTGGGACAGTGATGTGGTGGTGCTCATTTTGACAGTATAATGGTGGCACATAACACGGTAGGTGGAGATGGCTTTCTCTTTAAAAATAAGAAGATTGAATGAGAATTCCAAGTGAAAAGGTGACAAGCTCCTCCCTAACTAGAGAGGAAGTTTTCTAAGTCTCTAACAATTTGATGATATGTCAGTCTCCCCAGGATTGTTAAGGGGTCAGATCAATTTTTGCCAGGACTGCATCATCCAGTCATTGTATTCCATAGTAAACCCAATCTCTCCATTTCTTTCTCTCTCTCACACACACACAAACACTAATTGGATAAAATTGTAAACAGTAAATATGATTAAAAATTAAACAGCTTCTGCTGAAGCCATCAATAGTAAGTGCTTATTAGCTTATATATAACTGTGCTGGTATGATAGCTTCAAATTGGCTGCTGAAACTGATGTGCCATGAACAAGGCAAGCTTTCCAAAGGGATAATATGTGGGCTTCAGTAATTGGACCCTCAGCTTTAATTGCCATTTTGGTGCCTTTAAATTTTTACCAGTTTTTGAAGCAACATGCATGACTTCCTTAATGGTAGTGGATGAAGTGGGCTAACTTCTTCACCACTGGTACCCAACGGTACAGGAAGTCAATAGTGCAATTCCCAAATGGCAGCAGGCCCCAGTCAGAATCCATTATAACACCTGACTCCCAAGTTCTAGAATTCCATTTGTGTCACTGAGTAGATAAAATGACTAATATTTTAAGAATGATATTGGCAGGAGGTTAAAGGAAAAAGCAGCTCAGTAGACCACAGACAAGCCTAACGGGCCTCAAAAAAGGTGATGTTTACCATCCGGTGAGGTTTTTTTCAATGTTGTTCTACTGTCTGTTTGGATTGCAAATACCTTTTTGGGTGAATTGTGAGAGTCCCTCATTCACTAACCATTGAACGGTGGAAAGGTGTTTTCACCCTGCTCATTTCCCCATCCCACAATCACCTGGAATGACTAAAACCAACTACTGCTCAGCCAAGAAACAAGTTCATTGGTAGCTGTTGAACTTCCTGTTTGTTATCTGGGTTCCTAGTGCCTATGTCAGGTTAGCAACTGGCCCCCCACCCCCTTTTTATTTCTCTCCTATCAGTTAGGAGCTAGAGGAGGAGGAGAAGGAGTATTGTTTTCCTGAATTGAGGACTTAACTTTAGTGTTCTGTAGTGCCATGTGAGAAACCTGGGCTTGAGTTCTTCGTAGGTGTTAAGAGGGAGTTCATCAGGCTGTTTGAAAGCATCTCCTTGACATGATTGACTGCTGTTGGCTGGCTGTGAAATGAGCCAGATTCAGTCTTCATAGGCTGATAGAAGTTCCACATTGCAGCGTCCTAAATTGGAAAGATGAATCAGCAGAGACAGGAACTGCAAACGATTGTCATCAAATCCAGGCTATTTAACCCAGACCCTTGACAGGATGTCAATCTCCTTAAGCATATCTGGAGGAGTTCACCAGGTATCTTCGCTCAAACATATGGCTGGGAGACAATGCCCCTCAGGAAATACCGAAGCCCTCTCTCCACTAGGGACATATAGGTAGCCCTGGAGTGGACACCTTCTGCCAGCATTTTAAGCACAGTGTTTGCTAGACCCCCACCTTAGCAGGGTTAAGTAGCATGGTACTTTAAAACAGTGGCAGCTGCCATAAGGCTGTCTATACTAGGATTTCCAACTTTGCTGAGACTGATGGAACTGATGTTAGCAACAGCGGGAAATATCCCCCCCTGTAGATAGGGCCAAGAGGAGCAGGTCCCTTTCTCTTCTATTACCTAAAGAGCAGACTGGATCTTAAATATCTATTGCCTTGTGCTCAGTGAAGAGTTTTTTCTATAGTCGTATCACATCCTCCTGATGCTTGAAAGATTTGCCGAAAAACAAACCAAACCTCTTGTTGTGCCCAGTTGTATTGTCTCTAGTTCCTTTCTAGAACCATTCTGTTTATTATAAATGGCCCAAATTTACCTGGCATAAAAATGATGAGATGTTTTGGGCTCTTAAGTTGAAGAGAAGACACACACACACGAATATACTGTTGCAATTGAAAACTGATCTGGTAAGTTTCAAAAGCAGAGCTTGACCTCATCAGCATTTTGGACTGGAGATACGGCTGAAGCAGAAATAATGTTAAATTTAGTACCAAGAAGTAAGGTTGAACTCATAGCAGTAGTAGTGTAGCGAGCTATGTACACGCTACAGCTGATAAAAGGTTAGTGGGAATAAACTTTTTAAACACTACTTTAAAATTGCAAAAGCATGGAATAGAAGCTTTGTAAAATGAATAAAATATTTGTTTCAAAGTAATCTCATGGTGCTTCTGAGCATGTAAGGCTGTTTTTTCCTGGATTTTCCTGGTGGGTGTTTTTTTGGTGGCAAGGCTCCACTCATGTTTTCTTCTGATATTTCTACCACCCGATCTATTTAAACAAGACATAATATAGACTGTTGTGTTTTTAGCAGCCTAAAAGACTGTAGTGTTACTATCTGTAAGCCATGGTGTTCTCCTGTAGTGTTTCCTTTTTTATAAGCAAAAACAACAAGGAGTCCTTGTGGCATCTTCAGACTCCTCGTTTTTGCTGATACAGACTATCATAGCTACCACTCTGAAACCTTGTTTATAAGAAATCAGTGGTCGCTCCATATCTTGGAATAGGAGTTTCATGACTAGTGATGATGATGCTGGGATGTTCTGAAAATTATTTTGGGGTTTTTGCTATAATATTTAACATTTAATATTTTCAGTTAATTGATTGAAGCCCAGGAGCCTTGCTTCTCTGAAATCAATAACTTTGGAATGAATGTAAATTGTTTTTAATGTGTAACACATGCATTAAGAAATGTCTCATGTCTTAAAACAAACCACTCCTAAAATAAATCCTGCATCTGTGCAGGACCCTTGAGAATCTTATTAATATCACAATGCAGTAGTGTACACAATTCAGCAAGGTGACCAAAATGTTATTTTTCATGTTTGATTTGCTTCTCTGTGAATTTAATGTAAAGGTGGTTAAGTTAAGCTAATTGTACTTCAGCTTTTTATATTCTGCTGCTGAATGGAATCATGTAGCAGGTCTTTTTTTTTTCCTTCTCCGAAGAATTTGACCACAATTACCATTTTTTACTTTAGATAAAGAACTTGCTGTCTATTACAAAAACTGATTTATTAGTAGATGGTGCACAGTCTTTGAAATAGTGTCTGACTAGCCAATGAGACATGGGTAATCACAAATTGTGATGCCTGCAGAATCAAATTATATTTGACATTTAATATAAACCCAAACACCTAAATGCAAAATATGACCTCAATAAAAAAAAGCACATGATTTCTAGGATGAATTTTCTCCTTATAATAAATCTACATTGTGCAAAATGACTGATCCTTATGGATCAGAGTTCTCATGGCTTTTCTGAGATGTCCTACATATTGCACTCTCTCCAGCTATCCTGCTTGCTCTTTCGATCTCTCTGCACATATGTGCCACCCGCCTGCAGAAGCAAGTAAACAAAGCTGATCCCAGGGCCACGCTTTGATCCCTGAAGTGGATTCTGACCAGGAAGATTTCTTTTGTATAAAAATAGATTGCACACCCACTCAACTTTTGCCACAGAATGTATGTCACTTCTGAGATCCGATGCTGTACAGTTGGTACCTTTAGTATTGTAATTCACTGCTAGCCTCTTAACCATGTATTGATGTCCAGTACATACCCTCTGAGGAAAACAATTCTGAGCTGTCGTTTCTGTCTCAAACTCTGACTCATATAGCATATCAGTGATGGTGGTGAAGTAGTTAATTCATTTTCCATCCATAATTTTTACTTTGTAAAACCAATTTGACACAGTCTAGGAGGGTGCTGTTATTGAAAAATTGAAGCACCAGGTGTGATTAAATAAGATCATACATTTCATTCCCTCTTTAATTTCACATCACTCTTCAGCAGCTGTATCTTTCTGCTTCCTTATAGTTGGAGAATGCATTACATTCATAGTAGGCATCTCACCGCGGTGGTAGCATGCGCCATCGGGCTGTTGCGAATTGAATCTGTTTGTGCACACAAATTATTTATTGTTTGATAGACCAGGATTATTAATCTGGTTGTTTTTCTAAAGAATGAAATGCTTTATTGTAATATGGACAAACCTGGCCTATCCCTCAGCAGCTGTGGAAGGTCATGCATACAGCAGATTATAGGTGCCATTCCACTGCATCGGGAAGAAGAATTCTGAAGCCTGCAAAAGAGTTTGGATCCCCTTATATGCACTGTGAAATGCTTCTATGCAGGAGGCTCTTCGCTGGGATTCCATTGCTCTCCACAGGCACAAGAACAGCAGGAGCTATAGTAGTCTCAGGGCTGCCCTAACTGTTATGAACTGCTGTGGTGGAAGGGATTTTCCCTTCAACCCTTGCTCCTCTGCCTGAGTGGGGGCAGAGGTGGTATTTGGCACACATTTACCATATATTTAGTTATAACATGATGACAGGTACTAAAAAGAATGATGAGTGATATTTATTAGAAGACTAATTGGATTCTAAGTAAACCTCTGGTAGTTATCCCCAGATACCTGCTACATTTCCAAAACCCCAGCTGGCCGTACTCCACTATAGCCAAAAGCACCAAATGAACAACAAGATTGTTAAAATCACCAGAGGAGAGTGGGTTCTCAGCAGTGTACTGAAGTTGTTCCCTCCTGCGCATTGATAAGAAGTGAGTGTACAAGTGGTGCTGACAGGATTGAGCTGATCTGGTGCAGCTGTGCCAAACTGAACCCGAACAATGAGTATCTGTATTCAAGTTGCCCGCATTGTGACATGGTTTGTGTTGTACATTATCACACTGTCAGTACAGAAGAGCCCAATTCTTGGTGACTCATCCCTGGAATATGCACGACAGAAAAGGGCCATTGTAAGCCTTTCCCTTGTTTCACCCTGACTATACGCTATCTACTGGGCTGCCGTTACCCCAATGATTATATCACATATCCTCCGGAAGAGTAAGCTAAACTGAATGAATGCCACTTTTTACTTCTGAATGAGAGTATCCACAGAGGTTTAATGCTCTTCAACTAATGTGTGTTTACTTCACAACTGTAGTTAACTCATCTTAACTTTCCTGAGTGTCCTTCTGTAGACATGCTTTTAGAGCTGAGAGGGGAAAAAAGCCATTCCACCTGGGGAGCTCAATCCCCAAGCAAGAGAAGATGGGGACCCGGCTTGGTCCATGGAACAGGTTTGAGGGGTCTAAGAGATGTCATGTGTCCGATCTTAAAGAGGGACCTGCGATTGAGCATAAGTGCTCGTGGGATGTCTGACTCCTCTTAAATTGGATTCAGGGAGCAGGATGAAGATCAACTTCTCACTTCTCCCAGTGTAGACCAGGCTCCCCAGGTCTAACCCCAGTCAGATCAAAGTGACTTGCATATAGTGCAAGACTTCCTCCCTGCCCTCCCCGCCCCCCGGACACTTACACCTACCTGTCTTACTTCATGCATGAAGACATACTCTTTGGTCTGAGAGAGGAAAAACACTACATTCTAAAGGAAAGTGTAACCGGGTGCTTGAAGGGCTGGAGGGCTAGTAGTCGTTGGCATGCTTGATCCTCTGGGCCCTTGTTTCCGTGGTTGAGGTGCCTCAGTTTTTGAGGCAGTGGGGTAGTGAGACCCAGGCCCTCCCTCTCCACTGATTCCCAGCCCAGGCCCTTGTATGAGTCGACCCCTGAACAGGGGACCCTCCCAGCAGGGAGTCTAAATCCACTGGCCTGAGCTACTTCCTACTGCTGTCCCTTCAGTTTAGGGCGTGACCCTTATAGTCCAATTTGCTGGGGTGGCTGGGCCTCCGGTAAGGCCCCTCATAGGTCTTGGGCGGCACCCTACTGCAGCGCCGGGCTCCAGCCATAAGTTTGGTGAGGCCGATCCCCACTGTGTCTCTGGGCTTCAGTCACCCAGTTATTTCAGTTGCCAGAGGCTCCTAGGGCTCCTCCGCAGTCTCCCTTGGCTGGGGAGACAGTCCTTCCTCCCTGGTGGCTGCCTAGGCTGGCAGGCTAGTGACCCTTCCCCTCGGGTAGGGAGGCAGCTCACCCACTAGTCAGCCCCCAACTCAGCCCGGTTGTCTCCTTTTCTCCCCCTGCAGGCCAGGCATTGGCTGCAGATATCTCTGCTTCATCACAGAAAGCTTTCCTTTACACGAAAAGAAAATTAATGAAACGATTTTCTTGGGGAATGGAGGAAACAATTCTGACCTTTCTTTCCCTGTGTGATACAGATTAAGCACTACAGATTCATCAGAAGTGAAGCCAATAATCAAATCAGTGATTGGAACTGGCTGTAACTTTGTGTGACTTTCTACATAATAATTACCATATGCAATGGGGCTCATGTCCAGTAAATTCTGATATGGTGACACTGTCAGCTGAGAGATATTATTGCTGATATAGACAGGACTATTACTTGTATGTGCTTGCTTTATTTTTCTGAGACATTCCCTTATATAAAATGAAAAAAATGTGTGTTTTATGGTGAGTGAGGTGTTAAGAAGGAAGATGCTTCACTTTCCTGTCCCCATGCAAGGCATTTAGCTGTTCAAAAATCATAAGTCAGACCTCCCAAAATTATGAATCTGTCTTAAAATTTTAAGATTTAAAAAGAAACCCAAATTTTATTACTTTTTATTTGTCTTGTGGTTTTTTGAGCCTCTTGGATGTTCTTGAGGCTTGGGTTTAAGCTTTTCTCCCCAACCATGAGGGCTAAAAACTTGTTTGTTTGTTTGTTTTAATGAAAGTAGAGATTATGACATCATCACAGATTCCAGCGGCTGTTGCTTTAAGAAAAACACTAAATATCATGTTACTCATAATAATATCATTAAAGTTGGCAACACTGAGTGCCCTTCCAAAGCTGCAGTTTTACTGCCCTGGCGGAGCATATTGGTTCCTCTATTACCTGCTTCCCCGTTATTCCTTCCTTCCAACATGTGGCATAATACTGCCCTTTCTCTCTCACTCACCTGCCAGCTGCTTTCACCACTCTTGCTCTCATGAAAATGCCCATCTTCGGCTAACTACTTCTATGGTATGCCCTTCACTCACACCTGCCCTGGGATAAGATGCTTCACCTGAATACCTGCTTTACTTCCTGAACTGAGAAACAGCCACATTCCAAAGGAATTCTCCTTTCCTCTTTTGTTAACAAAAACAAAACAGATTTTTAAAGAGATTCAGTGTTTTGGAGGGAGGAAAAAGGTTGGAGTCCCAGACAGGAAAAAAACAACCATGGAAAAATAAATCCAATGTAATTCGAGCTATAATTAAAGACCTTTTTTTAAAAACAACAATAACAAAGATTGAAAGAAAAATGTGTGCTTTTCAATGAAGTACCTTTCGGGAAGATGTGCTTGTGGCTAAAGCCAAAAACTGTGATTCAGAACATCTGGGTTCTATTCCTGGTACTACCACTGACTTTGTGTGGGACATTGGACGAATATCTTAACCTTTCTTTGCCTCACTCGCCCCATCTGTAAAGCAGGGACAGATGACCCCAGCTCATAGCGGTGCTAAGAGGTTTAATGTTCCTTAGTATTTGTAAGTGCAGTGAGGTGGAAGTTCTTTTGATAGAAGTTGCTACAGTATTGCAATCTTGTTAATGTATTACATGGCTTTTCAGAGTTTACTGTATTAAGATTTATATCTTTGAGATAAAATATTAAAAACTTTATGAACCTATTCAATATATATATATATATATATATATATATATATATATATATATATATATATATATGTTGTCAGTATAGTGCATCCTATGGCATCTCATAAGAGCAGGAGCTGCTTCAGAGGGGAACTAAATGGGTTGAGATCCTCTCTTAGCCTGCCTATTGGTGGCATTAGTGCACATTGTTGCACATTGGTTTTTTTTTTTTAAAAGTGGCATTAATGCTTGCAAAAGTTGTTAGACCAGTGGTTTTCAACCTGTGAGCCGCTTGCAGCCCAATCAGCACATCACTGCGGCCCATGTGACATCCTCAGGGCCATACAGGTAGTATATATATTGTGTGGATGCAGCTCACATAACATAGAGAGCTGCATATGCGGCCCACGATGATAAATAGGTTGAGAACCACTGTACTAGACTGACAGTCCTGGAGACTGGACTTTATTTGTCTGGAACAGCAGTGCAAGTTTCCCCACTCTTTTCAGTCTTCGTGCTCAGTTATGATGGTAGTTTTGTGATAGTGGTGATTCATAGTCATTCATAATGACGGTAATAGTCACTGGATCAGAGAGAGAGAGAGAGAATGACTCCATAGTTAGCGGTGAGGGCACTCACCTAGAATGTGAGAGAGCCAAGCTCAGGTTCTTGCACAAGTGACTATTCCTCACTCAGTCAGAAATGTGGCTCAAGGTTTATGTACATTTCCCAGTGCTAACTGTTCACACTCTTATTTGAGTGGTTTACTGTACTAAAGAACCAGACTCCTAGCACCACTGGGGCCAGTGAAACTACTGCATAAGCAGGAAAGAGCTGTTCAAGAAAAACACTTAAATAACTGAATATTGAAGAGAGGAAAAATCAGAGCTTAACATTGGTTGAGTTTCAGTAGAAGTAATGAAGTGTGAAATGTGCTATTCCCAACCAGTACGCCATGCTGCTTTAATTTACAGAATATATAATTATATAGCATTAAAATTCTAGTGCATCAGTCTTTGACAAAATATGAAATGAAAACAGACAAATGCATGAATCTATTTATGAGACAATTATTGTAATAGGAATGGGTAAGAGTGTAAACCCTAACCATTCTCATTATTTTAAGACTGTGCCCTTAGGATCCTTTGATTCTGTGCCCTGGTAAATATTCACTTACTGTGGCGAACCAATTTAGTGAAGGCCAACAACCTACACACTAGCTCATCTAAACTAGGATATGCACATAAGCCCTAGAGCTGCTTACACACATACACACGGTGTTGCAATGTCTGTGAATGCATGGGAGATTGCAAGGATGCACATAGGATTAGTTATTCCCAAACAAATCATTGGTCCATCTGGACCAGTATTGTGCATCTGGCAGTGACCGGCATCTGAATTCACATTAATCCATTTAACCAAACGTTTAATGCAACAATGTTCCATGTCCACCACTCCTGGCTATTGTTTAAATCACAAAATCCTTAGAATTGGAGATACCATGATACATTTGCAAATAGATGGCAAATGCAGAATTTGCCTACATGGCAATAAAACACCCATGGCTGGGCCATATCAGCTGACTCGGGCTCATGGGGCTCAGGTTGTGGGCTATAAAATAGCAGTGTAGAGATCTAGATTTGGGCTGGATCCTGGGCTCTAGGACCCTCCACTCTGAAACACCATTAAGTAGTTTATACCCCAAATCTGTCCTACTGCACCTGTAAATCTAGTGGAACTAATCCTTTGGATTCTAAATATCTTCTATTTAAACTTTTTAAACAGGGACTGGATTCCTTAGGAGGCTGTTAATGGTATATGTAGTCTAGATCAGCAGCTTTCAACCTTTTTTCAACCTTGTGGACCCCTAAAAAATTTTGCATAGAGGTACAGACCCCTTTGGAAATCTTAGATATAGTCTGCGGACCCCCAGGGGTCCACAGTCCACAAGTTGAAAACCACTGATCTAGATAACTAGCTCAAATGTAGCCCAGGCCAGGAGTGACCAAAAGTTGAATATCAGTTGTTTGGTGACACATTTGAAACTAATTAGCATTCTCACTAGTTCTCTCATGAGTAGGCAAGTATCCACATTGCAAAGCCATAGCTAAGGACAGAATGGCCCGAAGACTGAACCACCATCTCATTTCTAGACTGGGATCACATTGGTGGAGTTGTCACATTGGTACAGTTGTGAGGCTTTTTTCCTGTAGCCTATCTTTTTCTTGTCCAGCTGAACAGTGAACTTAAATCCGCAGATCTTCTGACATGTTTCATAAGCACTTAATTAACTGAAGCAAATAAAAGACCAACTTTCTTCCTTCCTAGTTCTTGGTAATAAACTGAGTCCCTAGACAACCAATGGGATAAAAAGTGCACACATAATATGTATTCTAGGTAGAACAAAACAGGAACTCACGAAGTTCAAGAAGGAAACAGCATTGTTTAGTCTCTGGAATGCTTATGAGGCTGTGCTCAGAGGCAGGTTGATTTTGGTAGGGTGACAGAAGAAAAAAAGGAAATAAACTTGGAGCTTAATGACCTTTACAGGAAAACAAAAATTTCAGAGGGAAAACATAAAAGACGACAGGTGCTAGCAGAACACAAGAAGACTGTGAGCTGGGGAGTGAACATGGGGGTGGGGGACCCACATGGAATATATGATATTGTTAATTAAAAAGTAACACATCTAATAGAGCAGTTAATGTGACAATATCAATAAACATAATCACTGGTATTAAAACAGACCGGGATCTCAGTGTTTCTGACCCCTTAACTAATAATAAAGAAATTTGTACATTTCTGGCAGAAATTTTATGCATCCATCAACACTCTCTGTAAGCGGGAGGAAATTGTGGAACATCTGGGATATTGAGGAAAAGATAAATATGGCTATATTGCATCAGGAGGAAGGGGCTGCATTATTCGTAAGGACTGGAGGAGTGAGTGATTTTCTTGTGATTGAGATGCTAAAGAAAATTATTGGAACTGAATGTTTGTTCTGGTCCTAGTATTTAAGTCTGGGAATAAGGAGAAGGCTTCTTTTGAAAAATGTGTTTTAATGTACGTTTTTTTAACGTGGAATGCACACCAAACAAATTATCAGGAATGAGGCTCCATTTCCCAGCAGTGGACCAGTGATGGCAGAGCCAGTCTGTATTAGTCTTGCTCTTGCCCTAACAAAGAGAGTTTCCTAGGAAAAAATGCTTGGTGTTGGAGAAAGTCTCCCACTTGCCTCTTCTGAGTTGAAGTGTGTTCAGTACATTTGGCATTTTGTGTATGCTAACCCCTATCACTGAAAAACAAGTACCAGGATTCTGTTGTCATTTGGACATTGCTTCATACCACTCACCACAACCATCCTTTGGTCTAAAACTCTATATCTAACCAAGTTTGTGTGCTTAAGCAATGGGCAATCTAAAATATAAAAAATGTTGTTTGGAATTTAAGTAATGACTATCTCACCCAAGGGATTGGTATTTTGAGGTCTTTGCAGTGGTTGGCACTAAAAGATCAACATTTGCTAAGTAATATACAGCTATGTGGGAAATCCATTTTGGGGTTTTTCCCCTCCCCTAATCTTAACACCGGTGATACCTTGTTAACTGTGTGATAGCATTTGGCAAATGCTGACCTTTTAATGGCTTTATTATAATACTAATAAAGCATAGTGCATGGCAGTGACCCAATTATTGGAGCACATGATAATGGGAATAAGAATTCAAACGTATTGGCTTCTGAAAAAGGATGTACCTTATTCCCAATTTCTTGGGTCATTGTGAGGAGAAAGTAGCATATGTTTATGGTATTTTGGTATGATGTTAGTTCTAAAAGGTACTGAAGTAAGAATTGGTTTATTGATACTTAGGATATGATTCACCTCTAGAAGAGGAGGTGGGGCGGTGTTTGTACCCAGGTATTCTGATGTTGGAGACGGTCTTTAAGTTGCAATCAGGGCTCCATAAGAACCTTACCAGAGAACTATCTGGAGGATGAACTGGTTCAGTGTTTCTTTCTCTAGCCAACAATACTTGCCTTTGGGACAGTGCTGGCTCTTAGTGCTGGCCTTCTAGCACAGTGGAAGCTTCAGGCACTTTGGGTCGACATAACCATCCTTTCTGCTTCCTGGGATATATTAGCCAAAGGAATTCAACCTATCCCTGAGCTAGAGCAAGTTCTTCGTGGTCAGTTTTTTAAAAATGATGAAAAATTGCCCAAGTCATTTATATATATCCTTTCTAGGACCTGGGTAAAAAACCCAACAACTATATTTTATGCTCTTAAGCTTTGTCTGCTGGTTTTACAGACACAGTAAACAAACCCTATTCCCAGTGCTCTGCTGACAATACTGATGATGGTGGTGCACAAATTAGGAGGTAAACAAAAAGCCATGTTCATTTCAAGCTTCATTAGAAACACAGGCAGAAAACAATCAATGTCTCCCAAACACAAAAGGTCAAAATTGGTAGGCAAAGAAACTTTGGTTTTCAGGTAGCTAAGAAAGGACTGCATACAATAGACTCACTCTCCCCTTCTTTTTAATTGGCAAGCAATAAAAACCTGCTGGATAGTGTAATGAAGAATATATGAAAAATAAACAATTATCAATAATCATTTTTGAAGAAAAATACACTGCAAGTGTCTGATTGTGATTAAATTGTTGCATTTAAAGGCTGCCTTTCTATTTTAAATCTTGCCTGTAGGATTTTATGGACATTCAGTAACATCTATAGTCTTGGCCTGACGCACATGAAGGATCATTCTTTTGAAGAGCATAATCATAAGATTTCACTCTGACATTCTATTGGTGTAGTCTTGTATAAGAGTCCTTGGGGGCCTTTTAATCGAGTTTTAAACTTTGTTGTACATCCAGGATTAAGTCTGGAGAATTCATGTGTGTCATTTTGTTATCCAGTTACGCAGCAGAAGATGACCAGAAAAACAAATATGATTTTATGTAGTGTTGTTGTAGCTGTGTTGGTCCCAGGATATTACAGAGACAGGGTAGGTGAGGTAATATCTTTTTTGGACCAACTTCTGTTGGTGGAAGAGACAAGCTTTCAAGCTGACCCAGAAGTTGGTCCAATATAATATAATACTGTTTTTTAATACATTTTCGTTTTACAGTAACATGCATTCTTCATCTCTGACAACAATACATGTTCATCTGTAAATTTGAGATTTAGTTAGCATCCTAAACCAAATTCCACATGGCCTCTTGAGTTATATATTACAGTACTATTCTGAAATAGTGAGAGTGCCAAATTCTTGAAATATTAACATTTACCTAATTTTATTAATGTGAACAGTCCCATTGAAGTAAATGGAGCTCCTTATTGAAGTAAAGTTATTCATGTGCTTTACATGTTTGTAGGATCCATACCTTAGTTTGGGTGCCAATGGATGTACAGAAAACTTATGCCTGTATTACTGTTACCCATGATACCACTGTGACTGGTGGGGTCACAGAAACCCCCTTGGGCTGCCACCTGATGTGCTGGGACTACCTCTGAGCCTGTTTTCCCTAACAGCTTGGGACTTCAGTACCTTGCCTGGTTGTGCCAGACACACAAGCCTGCTACAAACACAGACCCTAGTCTGAACCACATCCCCCAAGATCTGCAGGTTTAACTGAAAGCAGTTTAAGAAGTAATCCTGTCTCCAACACCCAGATACCCAGTTCCCAAGGGGATCCAAACCCCAAATAAATCTGTTTTACTCTGTATAAAGCTTATAAAGGGTAAACTCATAAATTGTTCGCCCTCTATAACTGACAGAGAGATATGCACAGCTGTTTGCTCCCCCAGGAATTAATACTTGCTCTGGGTTAATTAATAAGTAATAAGTGATTTTATTAAATATAAAAAGTAGGATTTAAGTAGTTCCAAGTAATGACAGACAGAATAAAGTAAATTACCAAGCAAAATAAAATAAAACACACCAGTCTAAGCCTAATACAGTAAGAAACTAAATGCAGGTAAATCTCACCCTCAGAGATGTTCTAATAAGCTTCTTTTACAGACTAGACTTCATCCTAGTCTGGGTCCAGCAATCACTCACACCCCCGTAGTTACTGTCCTTTGTTCCAGTTTCTTTCAGGCATCTCTTTCGGTGGAGCCAGCTGAAGACCAAATGGGGGGGTTTCCGGGGGCTTATATAGTCTCTCTCTCTCTCTCTGTCATGGGTGGAAACCTCTCTCTCCCCCGTGTAGAATCACAGCTACAAGATGGAGTTTTGGAGTCACATGGGCAAGTCACATGTCCATGCATGACTCAGTTCTTTACAGGCCGACACTATTGCCCACATGTTAGCCTGAAGATTCCCAGGAAAGCTCAGATGTGTATTGGCATCTATCAAGGTCCATTGTTAGACAAGTACTCCCAGTTATTTGAATAATCCCTTTACACTATGTTAACCGAATCTGGCCTTAGGTGCTTTCTACAGCAAACATTTAAATCCAAGCATAGAGCCAACGCTCATAACTTCAGATATAAAAATGATATATGCATACGAATAGGATGAATACATTCAGTAAAACATAACCTTTGTAAAGATATGTTACATGGCATATCTAGCATAAAACATATTCCAGTTATGTCATATTTACATTCATAAGCATATTGCTATAAAGCATTATGGGATGCAACATCACAACCACTGCTATGGTTAAAGATATGTCTGTACTCACTGTAAATCCTTCCAGCATAGATTAGTATCTTAAACGCTGCTGATAATAAAACATCTCACTCCTATAACACCTTCCAACCAGTGATCTCGAAGCACTTTAAAAACAGTAATGAATTAAGCCTCACAGCACCCCTGTGAGGGTGGGAATTAGTCCTGTTTTACAGATTAGGAAACTAAGGCACAGAGAGAGGAAAGGGCCACATTTTCATAGGTTATAGTGCATTTACAACTGTGTATATGATGTTTAGACTGGCTAAAAATCAGCTCCAACAAAATCATGGTCAAGATCTGTGCAAGAACAGGATTTGGGAGTGTGGACGGCGTAGGTAATTGTAAAAGGCGCTTCAGAGCACTACCCAGCTTTACACCTCCTTCCAAAACAGCTGCATCTCACTGTTTCTTCTTTGAGATGTAGCTTGCACTTCTTGTCATTATCTTCAATGGACATTAACATTTTTGTTTAATTTGCCTGTGAACCCCAGAACACCCCTGACTTTCTGCCCATATAATTTGTCTGTCCTCAGGTTCTTGTCCTAAACTTCCAAATATCGCAGTTGTTCGTTCCTCATCTCTTTCTTTTATTGATCATTTTAGTTGCATTCTATATGGAGAGAAAGTTAATTCTGAAAAGGTAGGGGTCCATAGTATCCTTTCATAATGATTCCTTTATCTAGTCTACTCAATTTTCAAGTTACAATATGACTTTTTTTTTCCTAAAATCCCCTGCAAACTCCACCTGATTCTGCTTTCTCACTCTAACATAATCACCAGTCGTATTGATTCTGTAATCAGGACTTACTGTAGCTGACAATATCGTAGCTGATATGTAAGGTGGAATATAGACATCCGATCACTCTTCCATATTGGCTGTGTATTACCAACAGTACTAAAATCTTATTTTGGTCAGTACAATATGCAGCTATGATTCAAGAACACCTAGAAAGCTGATATATTGAATTCTATTTTTTTACAAAGTTACTATGATCTCTCTAATTGCATGTTAAGGTTTGTCTCTTTGCCTTAATAATTGGCAATGCTGAGACTGACATTTGTATTTAGTGCTTTCTGTCCCCCTGTTGTAGGTATTTATTTGCTTTGTCAAAGTTCTGATTGCACCCTCCCTTTCAATCAGTCCTACAAATAGGAGGTCAAATCCTGTTTATCTTAATCATGAGAAGTTAACTTCAGTGTGACTTGGGATTTGGCCTGCTGGTTTTTGTGTTTGCCTGTTAATAAATTATGAATATCGTATTGCAAAAGTCTGCCTAAAGCCAGCATTCATGACATGTAAGTAATAATATTTTCAGTGAAGCTTGAGGGCATATAGTGCTCTCACTGCGTACTAATACAGTAAATTCTTTCACAAAGCTTTTTCTCTTTTGCAGCACAGTTAATTTTACATTTTGTTTACTGACAAAGGAATGCACTTGGGTTTATAATATTAGGTAGAATGGGTTTATGATGTCACCCCTATTTTTATCATGGTGGAGGTGGGGGAAGAATTGAAGCGTACTCTTGTACAGCTGAAGGCTTTTGGTGGAACTTGGAGACTCTCACACAAAGGACTGAGGAAGTGACATCCCTGGTTCAGTGAGCCTAGAGGGAATGGCTTTTCTCTTTAACATTTCATTGTAATCTTTCTGATGATACCTCCAAATGTCAGTTCACACCTCACAGCTGAAGTTGAATTCCTCCCAAAATAACTTCTGATGTACATAAGTTTTAAAAATTAAAACTCGGCCACATAAGCTGAACGCACATCCCCATCTGAAAAACCTGATGAAATTCTGTATACTCTTAGTTGTACTGCAGTCTTTTTGTTTCTAATTCATCTCCTGTTCTTTAAATGTTAGCACCAATGTTGGTGGCTCTGAAATACAACAGAACAATTAATACCATTGGTGCCAAAATGCTTTATTATATAATTATTATCACTATGAGTCCTTAATGTTTAGATATCCCCATCCAGAGAAGTCCGAGGCTTGGCTTACAATTAACAGTTAGGTCAACCCAGCTCTGTATGTCAGGAGTGTGAAAAAAAGCCATCCCACTACCCAGCATAGTTATGCCAACCTAACCTGCAGTGTAGACAAAGCTATGTCAAGAGAAGAATGTTTCCATCAACAGAGCTCACTTTGTTCAAGGAGGTGGTGTTCCTATATCAACAGAGGAAACCCCTTCCTTTGGTGTAGGCTGCATCTACCCTATGGAATTATGCCAGGATGGCTATGCCGGTAAAATGTCCCTAATGGAGACATAGCCTTCATCGCTTCGGTTTCAGGAAGGAAAGAAGTTAGGATTCTATTTTTGTCCTGGTGGTGGTTTAATACCAAAATGAACCTCTCTTGATTTAAAAGAGCTTTGGTAGCTTTTCTAGAAATAACTGAATGATCTAGCAGCTCAATCAGGCACCCATTGAAGTCAATATTTGGACTCCCATGGACTTCCATGGGTACTTAATTGGACCCTGTGATAAGGTGGAGGAAGGAAATAGTCATAAATCTTTCCCATCATGAGTAAGGTCCCATCACAAGTTAGTCAGAGGCAAAATGTTCTGAGACATCTGCATGTGCATGGAAACTTGTCTGACTTGCGTTCAGAGAAAATAATATATTTAGATCATAACGGGAATTTGCTCTTTTGTCCTCAAGGGAAATTATTCTATTGGGAAACAATAAGTAAGTCAATTCCATGTTCCTCATTTTCTACTTCCTGTTTTTTTTCCCTAGGTGATACAGCAACTGCTTGTGAAAGGTTGGAATTAGCACTGCAGTGGTATATAAATGCACACGACAAAGGTGACAAATAATGAGAGTTTCTCCAGCTGCTTGTGCCCATCCCCCTAATATTTACCTTATAGCAATCTCCCCTTTCCTATGTTGAAAAAGTAAATTATTTGTCACAGTGTCCTCCTGAAACCTCCCTATGTAACTTAATTTTCTCTGCTGGGCTTGTTTCTAAAAGCTATCTCTTTTGATTGCTGTCCCCATCTGAGACATTTCAGACTAATGAAACAGTGTGGTTGTTTTTACCTCTGAAGTGATATTTCTTTTCTATGGAAGAATTTCACACAATTGAATGCAAATAGAAATCTGAGCAGATATCTCTACTAAGCTGCTTTTAAAAACAGAATTAGCCTAGTAAAGAACTTGCAAGTATATGCTGTGCATTTTGTGAGCATAGCCTGATAGTGATGTTTTATTAAAATGTTCTCTGTCTCTACGTATTTTCAAAAATAGCAACTTAAGGAATCACAGAGCTGTTGGGCTTTTCACAACAGAAACTGTTACAAGACTGAGTGTAGCAATTCCCCCTCCCCTGCTCTAAATACACTAGTAAATGATCACAGACGTAGGGCCCCATCCTGCAAACACTAATTAATATGTGCAGTACTTACTGTGGTGAGTGGCTCCATTAAAGACATAGGCATTGTCGCCATAGTAAGCACTACACCTAGTAGTAAATGTTTGCAGGATTGACTTCCATGGATGGTTACGAATGAAAATGCAGTACAGTTTTTCTACTGTTATAGCTGTACTATGGGGCATCCAAACAAGAATTGTGCTGGCCATTTTCCAAGAGCCAGAGGGCCATGTTTAATTGCATAAAATACATCATGCTTAAGTGCCTCATCTTTAATATGAGGTACACCCTCCTATACAGAGTCTATGGGTCTACTCAGATCAAGATGGAACACTGCATGCTGAGTCCTGCAGTACAGGCTGTATTATAGAACTCAGTGATTGGACACTGGATTACACTTTGCCAACTCCTGATTAACTAAAACTATATTGAACTGCTCACAAATTTTAGGAATAGTAAATAAATTTTTCTGGCATATCTGAAGATAGCTACCTACTGAGGAAGAAATACGTAAATTGGCAGTTTGCTAGGAGAGAAAAATATGTAAGTCTTGCATAATGGTAAATTTTGATTTTAAGCAAGAAGATTCCTGTATTATGTAAGGTTTCAGAGTAGCAGCCGTGTTAGTCTGTATTCGCAAAAAGAAAAGGAGTACTTGTGGTACCTTAGAGACTAACAAATTTATTAGAGCATAAGCTTGAAGTGAGCTGTAGCTCACGAAAGCTTATGCTCTAATAAATTTGTTAGTCTCTAAGGTGCCACAAGTACTCCTTTTCTTTTTGCTGTATTATGTAATTTATCTTTTTGTGTGCCCATCTCTGTGGCATCTGGACACATGATCTATGATAACATCAACATGTTAAAGTATAAGCTTTCGTGCATCCGATGAAGTGAGCTGTAGCTCACGAAAGCTTATGCTCTAATAAATTTGTTAGTCTCTAAGGTGCCACAAGTACTCCTTTTCTTTTTATGTTAAAGTATGTTACCAACAACAGATTCAGTGGCAATGCCTACTGTAAGTGCCATGTAAGCATTTTAGTTTTTCAATATCTTAACTAAACAGACATCATTTTAAGTTGACCTCATAATTAAACTTACCGTATAGCATTTTAATGTCTAAGTATATGGAAAGGTTTTTATTGATAGGTTTACCACTTTAGAGAGCATTTCTACCTTAAAAATACAATTTAATCTTCGTGATACTGTTCAGATTGTACCTGGAAAATGCTTAACTGCCCAGAAATTTTGATAAGTTTATTCACTATTAGCTTGGGGGGAAAATAAATTTGGAGGAAGGAAGTGGGAGACAGTCTGACGATGGTGACCAGCTTTATTAATCATTAATATGTATTACTGCAGCACTTAATGGCTCATCTGAGCACAAGGGCAATATATGCACATAGTAAAAGGTAATTGCCGTGCCAAAGAGCTAATAGTCTAAAGACAAACAGATGAAAGGAAGGAAGTATGACTGTAGAACCTCAGAGTTACGAACATCAGAGTTACGAACTGACCAGTCAACCATAAACCTCATTTGGAACCAGAAATACACAATCAAGACACAGCAGAGACCAAAAAAAAGAGAGAGAAAGAAAGCAAATACAGTAATGTGTTAAATATGAACTACTAAAAAAATAAAAGAAAGGGAAAGCAGCATTTTTTTCTTCATAGTAAAGTTTCAAAGCTGTATTAAGTCAATGTTCAGTTGTAAACTTTTGAAAGAACAGCCATAAAGTTTTATTCAGAGTTACGAACAACCTCCAGAATGAACTCTGAAGTTCGACTGTATCTCTATGTTATCAGCTGAGAAATGAAGTGACATAGGAAGTCTGTGACAGATCCATGAGTTGAATCCTCAATCCAGTTTTTTAGCCATAATATCATCCTTCCTCTCTGAGGAAAATTCCTTTCGCTAATATTTTTCAGATTGGACTTGGTAATAGCTTAATTGCTCTGCATTGTTGAGATGTTGTCTAAGCATCTCTGTGGGCAAAATTCAGAGAAGTGTTGAATAACCACATCCTCCTTTGAAGTCAGTACCTCTCAGGACCCCAGATGGGTGCTCTTTTCAAGAGCACTAAAAAGGCCTGTTAGTGTTTCTTTTTAAATCTGTTTGTTAGGTGAAGACATGGAATAGATTTATTAGCAAACTCCAAAACGGATATCATCACATATCTCATCCAGGCTCCAGCAGTTGCCAGGGCTTTGCCGTTTGCCACATGAAATCCACATAAATCTGACTAGATATTTCTGGTTAATTTTACTAAATGAAATTGCTGAAGTGACAGTCATGGAGTGATTAACAAAGTCTGTAAATCTGAAGTATAAAGGTTGTGGGGCTGGGGGAATGAATCAGTGCTACTGTATTTGTGAAATAGAACAAAATAAAACTTAAACTATGATATAGCCCAATCTATATTAATTGCTCTTGATCACCAGCATTGACATATTGTATTGCGCTATAACAGTGAGAGATCCATTTCGTTTTTCTGATATGCTGTGCCACTAGTTATCTCGTGAGTTCTCAGGAAGGATAGTAATGTGGGTGTGCATATGCATCTGGTATTTATAGAAGACTTTTTTAATGGTGCTAAAAACTGATTTCCTCAGCGTTTCTCAAAGCTGCAGTGGTGTTTTTTGTTAGTAATCCTATAAGGAGGGTTGGCAGTTTCCAAAGTAATTAGAACCTTGGAGCAAATAAACACCAAATGAACCCTCTTCTTTTGAAGTCAGGGGTTTTTTTTAATAGCCCTGCTCTGCTATAATTATGTACCAGTCATTATAACATTAAAAATCATTTTAAGTGAATGAATGCTATTTTTTTTGTTCCTTGCTAATTATGAACTAATTATAGTTTAGGGTGGTTTTCTAAAAAAATCATCTCATTATAATAGCCATTGGCTCTGACTGCTTCAGCCTTGAGTCTGCAGGGAAAGAAGCAGTTCAAAGTTTTATCAATCTAGGCTGACTCAAAAATGGCTAATGGGTATTCTAGTGGCTTGAACTAGACCCTTAGTTACAAAGAGTTAACAGACACTTTGGTTTAACTCATGTTCATTTAACAAGTTACATAATGTGCAGCATTATCGCATATCTGTGAGCCCTAAAGGAGGACAGTGACAGAGACATACCTGATAACGTAGGGAGGTAATTGCTCTTCACTATGAACACTGCTGAAGAAGTCAATCCTTTCACTCCCAGTAATAATGTTAGCAGAACTAAATATGTATCAGTTACACCTGTGCAAGCAAATACAAATTAGGAACAAATTAGGTATAAGAATGAAAAAACCCAGCTTGCCTCTCAGCTCCCAGCTTTTGTTTTCAAAGATGGCAGTTAGACAAACCTATCGTTTTACTTATAAACTGAACACATACAATCAGGAATACCTGAGATAAAATAAACATGGAAACCTGCAGTGACACTTATTTTTAATAGACTCATTTTTCAGAATAGAATACATGTAAATCTTTAGCCTTCAAACTCCTGCACCTATGTCATCTTAGTGCCAAATTCCCTCCGACCAAGAGCTATATGTAGCTGGCAAGCACTGTGGGACTAACCTGATATTTTCACCAAACGGTACAGACAGATTTTTATAGATACACTGTAACCTTATGTGCTTCTAATATTTGTAAAATAAAATTCAAAACCTTTAAATATATATTTTTATAGTGTTGCCTAGGGTGAGAATTTTTTTGTAATTTTTTTAAAGAGAGAGACTTAGATCTAGCAAGGCAATTTGCTGGAACATCATTTACTGCTTCCCAACCAGTTGCCACATAGTGATTCTAGAAGTGACTTTGAATACATTAGGCTCATCATGTTCTATCCTAGAGTATGCTTCTCTGACTCAGGTTCGTAAATGCTACTTAGAGCTTCTCTACCCAAGGACAGGTTTCAGAGTAGCAGCCGTGTTAGTCTGTATTTGCAAAAAGAAAAGGAGTACTTGTGGCACCTTAGAGACTAACAAATTTATTTGAGCATAAGCTTTCATGAGCTACAGCTCACTTCATCAAAATGAGCTGTAGCTCAGGAAAACTTATGCTCAAATAAATTTGTTAGTTTCTAAGATGCCACAAGTACTCCTTTTCTTTCTACCCAAGGAGTTATTCCAGAATAGCTATGTGACAGACTGAGACTATCCTGCTATATCCTAGACCAGGGTTTCTCAAACGTCATTGCACCGTGACCCCCTTTGGACAACAAAAATTACTACAAGACCCCAGGAAGGCGTACCAAAGCCTAAGGTGCCTCCCCCACCCCTTTCCCCACCCTGAGAGACACCGAAGCTTGAGGGCTTCAGCCCTGGTGGTGGGGCTTGGACTTTGGTTTCAGCCCCGGGCCCCAACAAGTTTAACAACAGCCCTGGCAACCCCATTAAAATGGGGTTGTTACCCACTTTGGGGTCCCAACCTATAGTTTGAGAACCGCTGTCCTAGACACACCTTATTGAATAAAGATAAACTTTATTGAATTAAGTTAAACCTTATTGAATTGGGTTTGGTGCCTATGAGGTCCATGGTACTGAAAATGCAATTGTTTGTGTGTGATTGTAGGATTGTATGCAACTTTACTAAGGACGTGACTAATATAAATGTTAGGAACTTCAGAGGACTTTTTGGGACAATGCATGTAAAGTGGCCTTTCTAGAAAATGTCTGGTGGGTGAGGGGATGACCCACTTCAAATCCACTCTTTGAAACTACACCCAGGGGAGGAAAGCCAATGTCTATTAATTACCTGCTCCTGGAAACTCCAGATCCAAGACCCCTGAACTGTATCAAGGGCAGGCTACACATGTTATGAAAGTGCTAATTCTGAGCTGAGGCTGTGATGAACTTATGACTACAAAGGAAACCCTTTGGTGGGGTGTTCAAAGACTGCTCCTACCAGAGCCCATGTTAGAGTTGGAGTGATGTCTAGTACACTTATTAGCATGTGTGTAGGTTCTTTTATTGTTTTCAATGTTTTCTCTATAATGCTTTTTATCTTAAGACTAAAGTAGGCTTGTGTAGGAAGTGCTGTGTGGTGCCTTGTAACTATAGCAATTACTCCTGTTAACCATCTCTGAAGAGAAAGCAAGCAGGTGCCCTTGGGCAAGCTGAGTGTGCTTCAGCGTGAAGGCAGGGAGCTGTGCTACCTAGAAATACCCCAGTCAGAAGCGGGAGAGATATGAGTATCCTCCCAGAAAGGCACTGGCTGGAGAGCCAGAAGCCTGAGGGTGGATGCCCTTGCCAGACCACTGAGAGGAAATATAGGTGAAGTGCCCTGACCTGTGACAAGGTATTCTCTCTGTGTGCGGGCGCTCTTATTCCAGAAGTCTGAATCCACTTCCAAAACTGATTAAGTTAATTCAGAATAAGATGCTTTTATTCCAGAATAAGAGCATCCACTCATGGAGTAAATCAGGAATAGTGTATCTGCTTTAAATTCACATTCTACCTAATTGCAGATTAACTTTTATGTGTTAAGTCTTTAGATAATCCATAGACCGTTTGCATCTGAGCTATATATTTTTGCAACGTTAACGGATTTAATCAAATCTTTTAGATTTGCACTCATGTATTCATGGATTACAGCGTGTATTCTGTGTGTCACCTTCAGCATAAACTCTGTATTCTATTTTGTCTTTCTTACTTCTCAGATTCAAAATGGCATCTGCTCTAGGAAAAGTTTGGGTATGTATCATGAAATAGAGTAGAAGGTATTTGATAATAGCTTATTGAGTAATATGTGCTTGTACTTAATGCTGAGTCCTTTATTGATAAATTTGTGCTGGGTAAGAGTGAAAATAATTTAAAAAAAAGTTTCTTGAGAGGCTAGGTCAGGAATTTCTCTCTAAAACTCCTCTTGCTTCTGCTTTTTCTCAGAAAATTTGACATCTGCTTTTTTTCATTTTTGCTGAACTGAGAGTTTCTGAGCATGAGGCCTTGTTTACACTACAGGGGAAATTCAATCTAAGCTATGCAATTTCAGTTACATGAATAGCATAACTCAAATGGACGTAATTTAGATATACCTAATGCGGGGTCCATACTACGCAATGTCGATGGGAGATGCTCTCCTGTCGACTCCCCGTACGTTTCTCAATCCGGTGGAGTACAGGAGAAGACCCGCTAAATCGACCGCCGATGCATCCATCACTGCTGGTCGATCCCCCAGTAAGTGTAGATAAGCCCTTAGAAAAAGACATGCTTCGAGGACATATATTGGTTCCTGTGTACCCAAAAGGAAGGGGAAATGGATTTGGAGGAGAAAATTCAGCTTCCCAAAGGAATGGAACAGCTGGTGTGAAGGTGTAAAATAGTGCATTGGTCCTTCATGAAGCAAATCCCACATATATGATTGGAATGGGACCCTGACTGTTGTTACCTCACTTGGCTACATGTAGGAGAGATGAAGTAAAGCAGAAGTAGTGAGATCTTCCAGACCGTTTTTTTTTTTTTTTTTTTAAATAATGGGGCTATCAGCTAACTGCCTGAGAAATGCGTACATACATACCTGTAGAGAGTGGGCAAAACAGATTACTCAGATTCATGGCTGGCATGCAGAGAATAAATAGTCCAAAGAAAAGCTGATGATGACATTTTCTCCGGCAAAAAAAAAAACGGGGTAAATGTGAATTGCTCTGTTCTTGTTAACTTTACTTGCTCTCAATAACATATTAAAATTTGAACAACTCAGATGTGATTAACAACAAGGGGAAGGAAAAAACCACAGATTTGTGTTTCATTGTGTCCCTTGGATTTATTTCTTAAGAATGTCAATTGTCCATATTGATGAGAAATTCTAATTTGAATTTTTGTCCAGTGATGGAATATACCAGTGTACACCCAATTCTAGGCAGGGCTGAGACTAACAGAACACAATTATTTATATTGTTGCAGAAGTTTTAAAGCTAACATCACTGGATTATTAATCAGAGGTTCCAACAATGTCAGAACATAGTTTCAGCAAAGACATCTGTTATCCTCTGCACATCAATGGAAGAATAATAATTAAAAAGTTAGATGTTTATAAATATTTAACATTTTTTTCTCTCAAAGGAAGAAATTCACCCTTTGCAGAAGGGCAGTACATGGGTTATACACCATTTAAACAGGGATGAATTTCAGTGATCATGCAGACTCTGAAGAGTACCCTTAACCCAATATGCTTTTGGGGAGAGGGGGTGATTTCCAGCAATCTCTGTCATAAAAGAAAATCAGACAGTGAGATGCTGCCCACATTTTACTTAAAGGCTCCCACAAAGAAATGTGCCATAGGCAAGAAGTGTGAGGAACATAATACACTCTCTTAACCACAAGCCAGGAGAGTAAACAAATTATATGAACATGCAGTTTGCTGGAGATGTTTACAATTTTTTCCTGAACAGTACTTTCAGTTGGATAATTTGAGCACTATATTTAGGATGTGTGCTTGGAAGGGCAGAAGTGGTGGGGCTTGAAGATCAGAGATATCATCTTAGGGGAAATTATCAGAAAAGTATCTGCCATTCTTATGAGGTCTCATGCATTCCAAAGGATGTGCTCTTCAGAAGTATGCTTATCAGCCCAGAGTTAAGTGCTCTCTTGGGTGGCCTAGCGGTTTCCCGAGAGGACATAAAATAGAGGTGAGACAGTGAAATCACCTGAAAAGTCTCTTCAATTGGGTGGCAGAACTTTAACAGGAATTCCCGCAAAGCTCCCTCTAACCTGTTACTGAATGAGCCCTAAACAAGTATAAACTTTGTTTTTGTTTTCTTGAATATCCTGATCATTTTGACACATTGGTTCCATACGAAGCACCTAATTGTGCATGCCCGTGCTCTGCACCTTGCAGGATTTGGGCTTAATAGGCATTATTTCTGGTGTGCCGTGCCTGAGTGCTCAATTCACAGGGTGGACAGCAGGGCCCTTCCTGTTTTCCCATGGATCTATCTACATTCTCTGCAGTAGTCAGGAAGTGTGCTTTATGGAAAAGAGTGAGGAAACCCTTTATTGTGCATAAATAATAAGTTTAACACAGGGTATCATACAGTATTAGTTTATCTTACTCCCATAGGAAAGGTAGGATAGCGTGGAAAAGAAATAGAACCAATATAATTTAATTGGCTTTTTATGCGTTGTTTTTTTAGGATCTTCTGTATAACGTATTGCAAGCATTTTCTTTAATGATGGTCTGGCGCGCATCCTGTTAAATAGACTGGCTGCTCAGCTAAATGACCCTGAAGTGGGTCTGCAATTAGTGAAGGAACAATAGCCAGAGAAATTCATGTTGCACCTGACCAATAATACAACAGTATATCCAACCAGAAAATACACGTGGCATGATAGGTGTCAACTGAGGGCAAACCTTCCAAAAAGAACACACTTCAGCATAGCAAAACTGAACCAGCACTGTCGTCTCTGCACAGATTTCTTAGGTAAATCATTTAATCTTTTTGAGCCGAGTTTTGACAAATGATCATGTTATTTAGTTCTCGCACTGTTAGTGATATCTACCTACCTGCCTCACGGGGTCTTTTGGGGCTTTGGGTATGTCTTCACTGAAGAATTAATTTGAGTCACAGGTACCGACTTTCATTTTTCCCTGTGGGTGCTCCATCCCTGCTCCGCCCCAAGTCCCTGCCCTACTCCATCTCTTCCCCCAAGGTCACACCCTTCGCCCTGCCTCTTCCCACCTCCTTCCCCCAGCACCTGCTGCCGAACAGCTGATCAGTGGCTGGTGGGTACTGAGCACCCACTATTTTTTTTCCCAGCGCACTCATGAAGTCGGTGCCTATGACTTGAGCTATGTATGCTCAAGTTACTCCTCTTGAGTTAGCCTACCTCAAGGGAGAGCAGCCACACTGCAAAATAATATTAAAGTTATTGTGTCCACACTAGCGCTGTACTCACTTGTGTGGCACAAAGACTTCTGAGGGCATATCCCATGATTCTTAGCATAGCACTATGCTGAGCTCCACTCACTGTTTCATAGTGCATTGTGGGAGAACTTGCCTAACCTTTCTGGGCACATAGGGTAGTTGTGGGAAGACACTGGAGGACTTGCAGCAGGCAAATGGTGCTAGCCAGTATCTAACCTGCAAAGGGGTCATGTTAGCAGGTGACAAGTTGTGCTCAAAAAGAAAAGGAGTACTTGTGGCACCTTAGAGACTAACAAATTTATTAGAGCATAAGCTTTCGTGAGCTACAGCTCACTTCATCGGATGCATTTGGTGGAAAAAACAGAGGAGAGATTTATATACACACACACAGAGAACATGAAACAATGGGTTTATCATACACACTGTAAGGAGAGTGATCACTTAAGATAAGCCATCACCAACAGCAGGGGGGGGAAGGAGGAAAACCTTTCATGGTGACAAGCAGGTAGGCTAATTCCAGCAGTTAACAAGAATATCAGAGGAACAGTGGGGGGTGGGGTGGGAGGGAGAAATACCATGGGGAAATAGTTTTACTTTGTGTAATGACTCATCCATTCCCAGTCTCTATTCAAGCCTAAGTTAATTGTATCCAGTTTGCAAATTAATTCCAATTCAGCAGTCTCTCGTTGGAGTCTGTTTTTGAAGCTTTTTTGTTGAAGTATAGCCACTCTTAGGTCTGTGATCGAGTGACCAGAGAGATTGAAGTGTTCTCCAACTGGTTTTTGAATGTTATAATTCTTGACGTCTGATTTGTGTCCATTCATTCTTTTACGTAGAGACTGTCCAGTTTGGCCAATGTACATGGCAGAGGGGCATTGCTGGCACATGATGGCATATATCACATTGGTAGATGCACAGGTGAACGAGCCTCTGATGGTGTGGCTGATGTGATTAGGCCCTATGATGGTATCCCCTGAATAGATATGTGGACAGAGTTGGCAACGGGCTTTGTTGCAAGGATAGGTTCCTGGGTTAGTGGTTCTGTTGTGTGGTGTGTGGTTGCTGGTGAGTATTTGCTTCAGATTGGGGGGCTGTCTGTAAGCAAGGACTGGTCTGTCTCCCAAGATCTGAGAGAGCGATGGCTCGTCCTTCAGGATAGGTTGTAGATCCTTGATGATGCGTTGGAGGGGTTTTAGTTGGGGGCTGAAGGTGATGGCTAGTGGCGTTCTGTTGTTTTCTTTGTTGGGCCTGTCCTGTAGTAGGTGACTTCTGGGTACTCTTCTGGCTCTGTCAATCTGTTTCTTCACTTCAGCAGGTGGGTACTGTAGTTGTAGGAATGCATGATAGAGATCTTGTAGGTGTTTGTCTCTGTCTGAGGGGTTGGAGCAAATGCGGTTATATCGTAGCGCTTGGCTGTAGACAATGGATCGAGTGGTATGATCTGGATGAAAGCTAGAGGCATGTAGGTAGGAATAGCGGTCAGTAGGTTTCCGATATAGGGTGGTGTTTATGTGACCATCGCTTATTAGCACCGTAGTGTCCAGGAAGTGGATCTCTTGTGTGGACTGGTCCAGGCTGAGGTTGATGGTGGGATGGAAATTGTTGAAATCATGGTGGAATTCCTCAAGAGCTTCTTTTCCATGGGTCCAGATGATGAAGATGTCATCAATGTAGCGCAAGTAGAGTAGGGGCATTAGGGAACGAGAGCTGAGGAAGCGTTGTTCTAAGTCAGCCATAAAAATGTTGGCATACTGTGGGGCCATGCGGGTACCCATCGCAGTGCCGCTGATTTGAAGGTATACATTGTCACCAAATGTGAAATAGTTATGGGTCAGGACAAAGTCACAAAGTTCTGCCACCAGGTTAGCCGTGACAGTATCGGGGATACTGTTCCTGACGGCTTGTAGTCCATCTTTGTGTGGAATGTTGGTGTAGAGGGCTTCTACATCCATAGTGGCTAGGATGGTGTTTTTAGGAAGATCACCAATGGACTGTAGTTTCCTCAGGAAATCGGTGGTGTCTCGAAGATAGCTGGGAGTGCTGGTAACGAAGGGCCTGAGGAGGGAGTCTACATAGCCAGACAATCCTGCTGTCAGGGTGCCAATGCCTGAGATGATGGGGCGTCCAGGATTTCCAGGTTTATGGATCTTGGGTAGCAGATAGAATACCCCAGGTCCTGGCTCCAGGGGTGTGTCTGTGCGGATTTGTTCTTGTGCTTTTCAGGGAGTTTCTTGAGCAAATGCTGTAGTTTCTTTTGGTAACTCTCAGTGGGATCAGAGGGTAATGGCTTGTAGAAAGTGGTGTTGGAGAGCTGCCTAGTAGCCTCTTGTTCATACTCTGACCTATTCATGATGACGACAGCACCTCCTTTGTCAGCCTTTTTGATTATGATGTCAGAGTTGTTTCTGAGGCTGTGGATGGCACTGTGTTCTGCATGGCTGAGGTTATGGGGTAAGCGATGCTGCTTTTCCACAATTTCAGCTCGTGCACGTCGGCGGAAGCAGTCTATGTAGAAATCCAGGCTGCTGTTTCGACCTTCAGGAGGAGTCCACCTAGAATCCTTCTTTTGTAGTGTTGGCAGGAAGGTCTCTGTGGGTTAATATGTTGGTCAGAGGTGTGTTGGAAATATTCCTTGAGTCTGAGACGTCGAAAATAGGATTCTAGGTCACCACAGAACTGTATCATGTTCGTGGGGGTGGAGGGGCAAAAGGAGAGGCCCCGAGATAGACAAGCCATTTACAAAACACACTTTGATTCTCTACAAAAGAAAAAGGACACTAAGCTATCTAAACTACTATATGCCACAAGGGGCCACAACAATGGTTCCCGTAACCCACCCAGCAATATTGTTAATCTATCCAACTATACTCTTAGCCCAGCGGAAGAATCTGTCCTATCTCGGGGCCTCTCCTTTTGCCCCTCCACCCCCACGAACATGATACAGTTCTGTGGTGACCTAGAATCCTATTTTCGACGTCTCAGACTCAAGGAATATTTCCAACACACCTCTGACCAACATATTAACCCACAGAGACCTTCCTGCCAACACTACAAAAAGAAGGATTCTAGGTGGACTCCTCCTGAAGGTCGAAACAGCAGCCTGGATTTCTACATAGACTGCTTCCGCCGACGTGCACGAGCTGAAATTGTGGAAAAGCAGCATCGCTTACCCCATAACCTCAGCCATGCAGAACACAGTGCCATCCACAGCCTCAGAAACAACTCTGACATCATAATCAAAAAGGCTGACAAAGGAGGTGCTGTCGTCATCATGAATAGGTCAGAGTATGAACAAGAGGCTACTAGGCAGCTCTCCAACACCACTTTCTACAAGCCATTACCCTCTGATCCCACTGAGAGTTACCAAAAGAAACTACAGCATTTGCTCAAGAAACTCCCTGAAAAAGCACAAGAACAAATCCGCACAGACAAACCCCTGGAGCCAGGACCTGGGGTATTCTATCTGCTACCCAAGATCCATAAACCTGGAAATCCTGGACGCCCCATCATCTCAGGCATTGGCACCCTGACAGCAGGATTGTCTGGCTATGTAGACTCCCTCCTCAGGCCCTTCGTTACCAGCACTCCCAGCTATCTTCGAGACACCACCGATTTCCTGAGGAAACTACAGTCCATTGGTGATCTTCCTAAAAACACCATCCTAGCCACTATGGATGTAGAAGCCCTCTACACCAACATTCCACACAAAGATGGACTACAAGCCGTCAGGAACAGTATCCCCGATACTGTCACGGCTAACCTGGTGGCAGAACTTTGTGACTTTGTCCTGACCCATAACTATTTCACATTTGGTGACAATGTATACCTTCAAATCAGCGGCACTGCGATGGGTACCCGCATGGCCCCACAGTATGCCAACATTTTTATGGCTGACTTAGAACAACGCTTCCTCAGCTCTCGTTCCCTAATGCCCCTACTCTACTTGCGCTACATTGATGACATCTTCATCATCTGGACCCATGGAAAAGAAGCTCTTGAGGAATTCCACCATGATTTCAACAATTTCCATCCCACCATCAACCTCAGCCTGGACCAGTCCACACAAGAGATCCACTTCCTGGACACTACGGTGCTAATAAGCGATGGTCACATAAACACCACCCTATATCGGAAACCTACTGACCGCTATTCCTACCTACATGCCTCTAGCTTTCATCCAGATCATACCACTCGATCCATTGTCTACAGCCAAGCGCTACGATATAACCGCATTTGCTCCAACCCCTCAGACAGAGACAAACACCTACAAGATCTCTATCATGCATTCCTACAACTACAGTACCCACCTGCTGAAGTGAAGAAACAGATTGACAGAGCCAGAAGAGTACCCAGAAGTCACCTACTACAGGACAGGCCCAACAAAGAAAACAACAGAACGCCACTAGCCATCACCTTCAGCCCCCAACTAAAACCCCTCCAACGCATCATCAAGGATCTACAACCTATCCTGAAGGACGAGCCATCGCTCTCTCAGATCTTGGGAGACAGACCAGTCCTTGCTTACAGACAGCCCCCCAATCTGAAGCAAATACTCACCAGCAACCACACACCACACAACAGAACCACTAACCCAGGAACCTATCCTTGCAACAAAGCCCGTTGCCAACTCTGTCCACATATCTATTCAGGGGATACCATCATAGGGCCTAATCACATCAGCCACACCATCAGAGGCTCGTTCACCTGTGCATCTACCAATGTGATATATGCCATCATGTGCCAGCAATGCCCCTCTGCCATGTACATTGGCCAAACTGGACAGTCTCTACGTAAAAGAATGAATGGACACAAATCAGACGTCAAGAATTATAACATTCAAAAACCAGTTGGAGAACACTTCAATCTCTCTGGTCACTCGATCACAGACCTAAGAGTGGCTATACTTCAACAAAAAAGCTTCAAAAACAGACTCCAACGAGAGACTGCTGAATTGGAATTAATTTGCAAACTGGATACAATTAACTTAGGCTTGAATAGAGACTGGGAATGGATGAGTCATTACACAAAGTAAAACTATTTCCCCATGGTATTTCTCCCTCCCACCCCACCCCCCACTGTTCCTCTGATATTCTTGTTAACTGCTGGAATTAGCCTACCTGCTTGTCACCATGAAAGGTTTTCCTCCTTCCCCCCCCTGCTGTTGGTGATGGCTTATCTTAAGTGATCACTCTCCTTACAGTGTGTATGATAAACCCATTGTTTCATGTTCTCTGTGTGTGTGTATATAAATCTCTCCTCTGTTTTTTCCACCAAATGCATCCGATGAAGTGAGCTGTAGCTCACGAAAGCTTATGCTCTAATAAATTTGTTAGTCTCTAAGGTGCCACAAGTACTCCTTTTCTTTTTGCGAATACAGACTAACACGGCTGCTACTCTGAAAGTTGTGCTCACTCACTCTTTAGCCTTTACCTTTCTGACACCAGCCAACTCTAGTTAAAAGCATTACCATGCTTGAGGTAAGGGGTTTTGTGTGTGGACAGAGGTCAAGGTAAAGGGTAATGCTTTGAGTTAGCATTTGAGTCAACTTTGCAGTGAAGACAAGCGTTTTGTTTATGTTATTAAGGTACTCTGAAATCTCTAATGGAAGGGCTACAAGATATAAAAGTTATATAATTGCTGAAAGGTAATACTTTGGTAAAATAGTTTAAGATCATAAGAGCACGCTACACTAACTCCTTGATTCCGTGTCCTCTTCTGCTCAGTCTTTTATCGGTTGTTCAAGTTGATCAGTCACACAGATAACTCTTTCTTTTTGTCTTCTCAAGGCCACTAGCATCTTTGATACTCTGGACTTCTGCCAGAGTTTTCAAAGGAAGGAGTTGGAGGGCATCTCCTCTATTATGCAGACATCTGAACCCCATCTTTCAAGTTCCAAAAGTCCTTTTAGTAGTAGATCTTGCCTTTTTTAATGAGCCTCATTATACATAATTTGTTCAGCTTTGTGTGAGCTGCCATATGGCATCAATGGATACCTAGTGAAAATGTATTTATTAACTCATAAAATATATATAAAGATGTCAAATGCACATAATTAAAGGAATTCTTTTTGAGATATATTCTTACCAGTTAACCACCTGGAGTTTCCTGGCCAAATCTTAATCAGTTCGCTGACGGAGGACATCTTGAAGATGTATGCGTCATGAGTCAAGCTGGGATATAGAGCAAACATATTGGTGGTGCTATTTCAAGTATCACGGAGACAGGATCGCAGAACCTGTATGTTCTTATTGTGGAAAAGCTATCTATCTAATTCTGTCTCCTTGAGAAATCACTGCCAGCACAATAGGGAATGTTAGCAACACAGAAATCTTCCTTCCCTCTCTGTTGGTGTTGATGATAGTGGAAACGTCAGATCTAAAGAGGGTGACCATACTTCCCAAAGGCAAAATGGGCCACCGCCTGGGGCTAGCCTGAGTCCTCCCCACTGTGGGGGACTAGCCAAACCCTCCCCCCCCAGATGGGGATGGCCTCAGCTACTTGCCCGAGCCCCCCATGCCACATGGTGCTGGCAGTGCTGCTCACCTAAGCCCTGCCTGCCCCCTGCATGAGGCTAGGGCTGACGTTGCTGCTCACTTGAGGCCTGCCTGTCCCCCGGCCGAGCCCTGCCTTCTCCCCCTGTGTGCGGGGCTGGCTTTGCCACTCATCCCCTGCACGTTCATCCGCACCCCACTTTTTGACAAAAGTGGGCATTAGTCTTATTTGCTCCTGCCAACTGACAAGATCTGACAAGATCCTACCAAGTTGACAAGATCAAACGGGACGAATGCACACTTTTGCCCCCAAAAAAAAAAAAAAAAAAAAGTTGGGACGGCCAGGACAGGACTTAAAAAGGTGACCGTCTCAGCCAAAACGGGACATATGATGACCGTATCTAAATCTTGCTCCTGTTGAACCCAATGGCAAATCCCCCATAGACTTTAATCAGATGAGGATTTGGCTTCCAGTGACTTCGAAATTATTGGTTTCAGAGTAGCAGCCGTGTTAGTCTGTATTCGTAAAAAGAAAAGAAGGACTTGTGGCACCTTGGAGACTAACAAATTTATTTGAGCATAAGCTTTCATGAGCTACAGCTCACTTCATCGAAATGAATTGTAGCTCACAAAACTTTATGCTCAAATAAATGTGTTAATCTCTAAGATTCCACAAGTCCTCCTTTTCTTTTTGCGGATACAGACTAACACGGCTGCTGCTCTGAAACTTCACATTTCTGCTCACCTTAAATTCTCCTGTGAAGTCAGTCTTGTGCTACAGATCACGGTACAAGAATCCAAGCGTGCATTGCACATTTTAAGGCAGTTACTTCCCCTTCCCAGCCTTCCACGAAGCACATGACCACTGGTGGACTGCAGCCTTAGATCTTCTGCTATAAAGGCAGAAATATTGTGGATGTTCTGCATAGAGACATCCATCATTCAAGTTTAAGCATCTTGATTCTGGAAATGTGACTCCTCTCCCCTTCCCCCCCCCCTCGCCAACCTACGCACTCACTCACTCGCTTCCCATTTTGGTGTCTAAAATTTACAACTTATTTCTAGGGCCTGATTTTTTTTCAGAGCCTGTCTTATACTTGTGCCTATGTAACGTTGCATCCAAAAAACACCCAAGTGGCCAGTTCCCAATGTTAATCTTTTATGCATGGGTTTACTGGAATTTGTGGAGAAATTTTATTGCCTGTGGTTCAGCTATTAGAATCTAAAATCTGCATGCACAGGTGTGTGCTTAAGTGTAATAGTGTGTGCTTAAGTGGAAGCTGAGTTGGGGCCTCTCTGAAAAACTAGGTTTAAATGTACTGTGATGTACTGACACTGATTTGTGTCTGTACCACAATTCAGTGCACTCTTGTGAAAAGGTTTGGTAATAACTAGTCGCCATTAGAGAGTTTGCCATTGTTACTTTTAGCACAGAGCCTCAAATTCAGCAAGTGCACCAAGGAATATGTGGGGTTGTTACCTAGTAACCGATAGCCTTGTGAACTGGAAGGTGATTTGGACTAGTTGAGTGTTAAGTTTTTACAGGTAGAACAGACTGAGTTTGTGGGTGGCAGGGCTTTAAATTTGAAGAGGCCTGTGACCTAAGACAAGAGAAAGATTCTGTGTTCCCTTTAAAACTAAAAAAGAGATCAGGAGTGGTGGGATGTGTCCTCAAGTTCGTCACCAAAATAATATGAAAATAATTATGTTTATTTAGTTAAAATGGAGTCTTATTTGGGTTTAGATGAAAGAATACTAATAAGGTCGCAGTTTGAAGATGCCTTACTTGTGGTAAATTATGTAAATATCACACATTATTGCTGGATTTACTATCAGTGCTTCTAGTTTAGGTTCAAATTTTGATCTTAAATAACTAGACTGTACATCGCTGCATATCTTGTAAAAATAGCTACAGCTCTTGTGTGCACATTCTCAGAGACAGGCTGATTTTATTTACAAGACAGCATGCCTGTGTATCAGAGAAGGATTAAATCCTTAGGACTTCACTTGGAGAGTAAACTCTCTTCGACTTCAGTGAGCATTTCTGGTGCTCAGCGCCTCTATAAATCAAGCTGCTAGTTTCGAAACTGCACCTATTCAGACCTTCATATTCTAACCCAATGATTGCATGCTTCCTCATTCTTGAACAGTTTTTAAATAATATGGTTGAATGGAGTAAACGGAGATAGTTGGCCAGTTTATTCACTAGTTTAGTCTTAGGAGAACTCTGGCCAATGTTTTTCAGAAATATATTTTTGAAACTAGGAACCTAAATCCATATTTAGACATGTAAGTGAGTGACCTCATTTTCAGGGGTACGGAGTCCCTGCAACTCTGACTGTCTACATACTATGTCTAAGGGTATGTCCACATGGCACCTGGGAAGGTAGACAGACGCATGCTAACTCTTCTTGAACTAGTGTGCTAAAAATAGCAGGATGGTTGCAGCAATCAGGGTTGTGGCTCAGGCTAGCTACCTGAGGACTAGCCTGCCCAACCCCCTGGGTATGTATTCAAATGGCTAGTCCAAGCTGCCGCCCCTGGCACCATAGCCACCCTACTATTTTTAGTGCGCTAGCACACGTCTGCCTTCCCGCACTGGGAAGCACACTCTCAGCTGCTGTGTGTAGGCCTGTCTTAACATGAGTAATTAGACATGGGTGAGGCTTCATTTCTTGGGAAACAGGATTAGGGAGGTAAATGGCTCAACAGGCTGGAAACAGAATGTCTGTACTGGCTATGATAAGGCGAGGCAGGGGAATGACACTCAGAGAACCATTTACAATGGACAAAGTAGCAATGGATAAAATAAGGCTGGAATGTATGATAAGGTAAAGAGTAAGTCATGCATGCAGAGTGCATGACAGAGCATGCTGTCCAGGGATTGGCTCCTACAAAGTAACCAAGTCAATCCCAAAACATGTTTCTGGAAAGTGATGTGTAAATGCATATAGAGGAAGAAAGTTTCTATGTAATTTTGGATAATTTACTTACTCCCATCCCCTACACTTCAGTCTGATCACCTCAGTGTAGCTTTGGTGTATGCCAAATAAAGGAACCTGAGTGACAAGACTGGAGTCGGACTGAATTCTTGAGGAACCAAGGGTCTCGGAGGAGTCCCAACATAGTGGTGCTGTGACTTGGATTCCCAACACTGTGTACACGTAGTCTAAATGGGAGCAAGAGGGCATCAGCACTTCTGAAGATCAGGCCCCTTACTCAACTGCCTAAATATAGATTTTAGGTTCCTAAATTTAAGCATCCAAGAAAAAAACATTGACACTGCACTGCATCAAGTGAGGGCAGAATACACTGAGCAGATCCCAAAGGAATGTGTTATCCATTCATCATTGCCATTAAAGTATTTGAAATCTATAGACTCTCTCATCACAGTGGTGCTGGAACTGGGGGGCTGGGGCTGCTGCCACACCCGCTGGCTTGAAGTAGTAATAACAAACACCAAATACATGTCTCCCATGGTTTCCATCATTAGTACCCCCACTATAAAAAATGTTCCAGCACCCCTGTCTCATCAGCAAGTACAAAGTAGCTAAGATATAGCAGCATACAACTTAATTCATCTGTGGTTCCAAATGAAGCAAAATATTCTGATTTTTGCATATTAATTTTGTGGAAATATGTTTGTGCAATCTGCCTGTAATGTACCTGATCCCTTTTCTGTGTGTTGCACTAGTTTCCCCATTTCTTACTGATGGAGAGTAAACTCATTTTTCTGTTTGAGCCAAAATCTACATTTTCTGGATGCTATTAGTATTTATTATTTATCTGTATTACCATGCCTCAGAGACCTAGTCATAAACCAGGATCCCACTGTGCTAGGTTCTGTACAAACACAGAACAAAACAGTCCCTGCCCCAGACAGTTTACAATCTAAGTGTAAGACAAGAGGCAACAAATGAATAAAACAAACAGGAGTACATGAGACATTAATGGTCAGCATGATAGGCAGTGGTCTCAGTATGCTGGCTACCTAACCCTTGTCAAGTTTTGACCCAAATTCATGAGTCATTTTGGTCAACCCTAAGCTGCATTTTTCAGCAAAAAAACTTTTTCTGAAAAAACGTGTTTAGTTCTAATAACAGCAAAGGAGAGTTTTAAGGAGGGATTTGAGGGAGGACAATTTGGAGATGATTATGGGGAGCTTCTCCCAAGGATGAAGAGCAAAGAAGAAAGTACAAAGGTGTTTGAAAATTTAGCAAGTGTCTGGTGAAGGCTGGCATCATTGGCAGAGCAGAGGCAGGAACTGGCATTTGATAGTGAATGAGAGATGATGAATAGAGTGGGGAGTGCCTTGAAAGGGAAGACAAATAGCTTGTTTAATTGAGAACGGGAGCCGGTGTAGGGATGCAAAGAGAGGATTAACAAAGTCAGAGTGTTGAGGTAGGAAAATGATCTTTGCAGTAGCATTTTGAAAAGATATGAGAGGGGCAAGGTGGGATTTCTCAAAGGCCAGCGAAGGGGATGTTGTAGTAAACGAGACATGAGTTGAGTGCCTGGACGAGTGTTTTAAGTCTGTGGATGGAGTGGAAACATTGAACCAATATCGTATGCAAAAGGAATCAGCAAGATGTAGAAATTTTGTAAATCCATGTTGGATTTCCCATGGCCTTGGTGGTGCTCCATTTACATAGTTAGATTTTAAAGGGATTGGGTTGTTAGGCCTCAGATTTTATATACTCTGCTCTAGATTTTTGGCTCCCTCATTCTAGTCAAGCATCAGTAATGCCAGCAGATCCAGATAGCTCTGAATTCCCCATGCCTAGTTGAATCCTTCAGTGCTACAGAGTCTCTGTAATGACTTATGTGCCAGCACTGTCCTGGGAGGTCCCTTGTGCAGGGGGCATCTAAAGAAAAAAAAAAAGGGGGAGAGGGGAGCGTGGCCCGGTGATTGTATACCCCAGTGATCCACAGTGGCTGGAACAGCCCCTTAGGGCCAGAGGTCCCCAAATATAAGTTAGATCTCTAATTTACCTAGGACTGGCTTATCTCTGGATCAGGTGAGTGTCCAGATGGTTTAAAGCCACCGATCTTGTGCTGTGTGTATCATACCAGGTTTAGGGGATCTTGGTTTTCATCTATGAAGATAACTGGTAATAGAATATTCATCAGCCTGACTGTCAAGTACTTGTTTGCTTTTTTTTATAGTAATAATCACTTTAGCATTAAATTAAAATAATTAAATCCCCCCACTTACTTTAATCCCATTCACACAAAGCTGTGCATAGCTTGTGCTCTACAATCACAAACATGCACAACCAGGCACAGATTGAACAGATCCATTTTCCTGCCTAACAACCTCATCTTGTGTGAAAATTTGCAAATCTAATAGACAATCTCAACATTTATTGACTTTCCATGGTAGAGGTTAGGCAACACCATGGCCCTAAACATGGGAGCAATTTTATATGTGGGTTCACAGTCAGAGAGCATAGGGTGTCCTCTCCTCTTTTGGGTGGACCTACATGAAATAAGGTTTTTATTTAAAAATATAATTAGTTAGACCTAGACTTATAGATAATTAAGAGGAATATTACACAGGCTTAAACAAAAAGGAATTTCCTAAAATAGTATGCAAATTTCAAGATAATTAAAATTTGAGGCCTGCCTACTTGGCAGTATCTCTTTAATTGATGCTAAATGTGAGCAGATCAAATAAGTACACTTTCTATTGTGAGTTAGGTTTGTTTTCCCTCTACAAGCTGATAATTGCTAATGGTCCCTTTGAATTATTTTTCTATCTGATCTGTTGGATTTCATCATTAAACTGCTTGTCTTCTGTGGTTGGTGCTTACTGGTTGAGTTGGACACACTGAGTTAGTCTTGCATAATAGGAAGGTGATGGGGCACTCATTAAAGAAAATAAGAAGTTATGATATTTACTAGTGACAATGAAGAAGAAGAAAAACATATCCAAAAACATTGACTGCTCAATTTGCTAGTGAAAGGGAAAGATACCTGGAACTAATAATGTGCAGAAAAAATCTTCAGAAGACTGTGGGATTGGTACTCACTAAGGAGTTGGACCAAATCCTAAGTGTTCAGGTCAGGCCCTAAACGCAATCAAAACTGGATTTTCTGTAGGGTTTTGAGCTAACAGTAGATATGGGGAGTCAGCAGAGAGCACATGATCCTACACCCATTCTGCTGAGATGAACTGTGGGTCTCTGCATGGGGCGACACAAGGAGAGAAGGAGAGCGAATGTGAGGGTGTAGCCTGTTGGTCTGCAGAGCATGGATGTACAATGCCAAAATCCCTCACGAGGGGAAAGCATCTGCTATTTCTCCCATACCCTGCAGTAGTTGCTGTGACCCAGATGCACACCAGTGGCAGCTACTGTATGGAGGGGCTGAAGATTCCGTGTTTCAAGCCTTTTTCAATGCATCCTGCTGAGGACTTGGCTGGCTTTCAGGGAAGGCCACTGAGAACAATCTGAACATTCACATAAATGCCAGCAGTCCCTCTTATTCTCATGCTGCCTCTGATGGGTTGGACTAGGGCCAGAGGCCCCCTGCTGGAGGCCTCAGGGTCCTGTCACACCCATCCCAGGAAAGGAGCAGTGGAGAGGTCCTCCAAGCAGGCTAGAGTGGCTGCAGGGAACTCAGCCAATCAGGGCCAGGGGGGCCCTATAAAAAGGAGCTACAGAGACAGTTAGTTGCTGCTTGGTGCTGGAGAAGAAAGGACTGCATGTCTGGCTGGAAGAGCAACAGGAACAAAGACAGTCTGCTGGCAGGGACCCAGGGAGCGAGAGGCTCCTGGCTAGCTGCTAAGACCAAGCCAAAGACAGTTTGCTAGCAGGGACCGGGGGAGCAAGGAGCTCCTGGCTGGCTTTGGGGATTGAGTAAGGGGCTGAGCCTGGGGAGGGCCACAGCAATATAGTGTCTTCAGGGAGGAAGCCCTGGGGATATGGCCCCATACCAGGGCTGGGCTGGTTTAAAGACCGTGGACACACCCAACCAGAGGGGCAGCTTGCAAGCGGTGGGTGCCAGCCCCGTTACACTGCTCTACTAAAGAGTCCTCCTATTACAATACATTTCAATAAAGCCTAAAGGTGTGGCCCTCCCCTTCTCCTTCCCCCCCCCGCCCCGTTTCTCCATCAAATGATCGTCATCTCTTTCAAATGTTGAAACATAGATTGTATGTCACAGATAAGGTTGAAATAATTGCAGCAATTAGAAACAAGCAGGCCTTCCAAGTGACCTGTAAAGCGCTGGAGACAGAACAGAATATAAGTGTAGATCTAGAAAGTACAAAAATATTTACATTTTCAAACAAAGCATGTGAAAAGTTTGGTTTCTCTTACTCACCTTTCAGGACCCAAGAGATCAAATTTAGTTCTTCCTGTTTTCAATCCTGTGCTTTACACTAGTATTGAGTCCTTGAAAGGTCCAGTTCGATCAGCATTTTATAAATCAAGCTGACTTTGGAGCTATGGTTTCTGTGTGGTTTCAAAGTGAAGAGAGAAGTATTTTTTGCATAATAAAATCACAAAGAGAAAAGTGTGCAATATTTAATTTCTTTAAAATTCACCTGGCCAAAGCTCTGGACACAGGTGCAGAAAATGAATACAAAGAAGTTACATACAGCATACAAATTAAAATCAAGGTCCAAAACTAAAAAGGCCTTTCAAAACGCTGTCCTCCTTCAAACTCAGATTTCTCACCACAAACTTGTGTCCACTAACTCCCCCTCATCACTTCAGAAAAAGCTTGGGAGAACAGAGAGGAGCCTTGATACATAAACTGAAGGTCAAAAAATCTGGCGGACCAAGAAGGGTGAGGAAAATCTGCTCCACTATTGTGGTGTTGATGATTTGCTAGCTGTAACACTCCATTTTGCTTAATGCAGAACTCACTGAAAAACTTAGAGGCCAATTATATGAATAAATAGATGTGTGGTGGAGCAATAGCTGTCTGTTGAAGGAAGGACATTTTAAATGTATATCTTAAGGAATCCTTTCAAGTCTCTCTCATCTGCAGAAGTAAATTTAGACCTGTGTGCTAAATGGTGTGTCTGCAGTTACTTAAGAGAAAATGGATGACAAAATGGTAGGTAGGAGCTTGAGCTGTTAAAGATGCCTTTTTACTATTACAAGAATCTGTGACAAACAGATTTGCAACAAAGAAGCTCCATTTTTGATAGAGAATGTCCTGAGAAGAAAATGTTACATCAGTGCAGTTTATGTAACTGGCTAAATGTGATATATCCCCCTCTAGGGGTTGATCATCTTGGAGAATAAAAATCTATTCCTGCTACGAAGTAATAGACTTACCGTTTTACTTCAAGTGGTAGATAACTGTGTTCCAGAAGGTTCCATGGCAGAGGTTAGGGAGTATGAATAAGAAACTGTCAGTGTGCAAGAAGGATGGAGACCAGCATTAGGTATTAAACTATTTAATTTGAATGCATGACTTTAAAATATTAGCAAGGTTTTTTCGGTGGTTTTTTTGTCCCCTCCCAAAGAGTGTGCCTCAATATCATACAGACAGCCTGGGGTACACACGGGGGTACAAGTATTCTTCTTCTTTTGCTAGCATGTGATCCATTGATTTGATCTCTGCTGCCTGCCTAAGGAAGATTGGTTACATTTGCACCATAATGCACATAATGGTCTTTCAGGCATTACTGCAGAAAGTCCATTATTCAGAAATGGCATTATTCTGGCATTATGTTCTCCACATAGAAAGAGCGGCAAAGAGTACTGTGGCACCTTATAGACTAATAAGGTGCCACAGGACTCCACCGCTTTTACAGATCCAGACTAACATGGCTACCCCTCTGACACTTGACACAGAGAGAGAGACTAACCATTCAGAAAAGTCTCCCCCACTAGCATCTTTGCCTTTTCCACTTTTTCTTCCATAGCCAAATGACAAAATATAGCATCACTTTTAGTATTTTTGACAGGTTTCAGAGTAGCAGCCGTGTTAGTCTGTATCCGCAAAAAGAAAAGGAGAACTCGTGGCAGCTTAGAGACCAACAAATTTATTTGAGCATAAGCTTTCCTGAGCTACAGCTCACTTCATCGGATGCATTCAGTGGAAAATACAGTGGGGAGATAGAGAACATGAAACAATGGGTATTACCATACACACTGTAAGGAGAATGCTTACTTAAGTGAGTAAGCTCACTTAAGATGAGCTATTACCAGCAGATAGGGAGGGTGAGGGGAAGGAAGAAAACCTTTTGTGGTGATAAGCAAGGTGGGCCATTTTCAGCAGTTGACAAGAACGTCTGAGGAACAGTGCTGGGAGGGAGGGGGATAAACATGGGGAAATAGTTTTACTTTGTGTAATGACACATCCACTCCCAGTCTTTATTAAAGACTAAGTTAATTATATCCAATTTGCAAATTAATTCCAATTCAGCAGTCTCTCCTTGGAGTCTGTTTTTGAAGTTTTTTTGTTGAAGAATTGCCACTTTTAGGTCTGTAATCGAATCACCAATGAGATTGAAGTGTTCTCCGACTGGTTTTTGAATGTTATAATTCTTGACGTCTGATTTGTGTCCATTTATTCTCTTACATAGAGACTGTCCAGTTTGACCAATGTAAATGGCAGAGGGGCATTGCTGGCACATGATGGCATATATCACATTGGTAGATGCGCAGGTGAACGAGCCTCTGATAGTGTGGCTGATGTGATTAGGCCCTATGATAGTGTCCTCTGAATAGATATGTGGACAGAGTTGGCAACGGGCTTTGTTGCAAGGATAGGTTCCTGGGTTAGTGTTTTTGTTGTGTGGTGTGTGGTTGCTGTGAGTATTTGCTTCAGGGGGCTGTCTATAAGCAAGGACTGGCCTGTCTCCCAAGATCCGTGAAAGTGATGGATCATCCTTCAGGATAGGTTGTAGATCTTTGATGAAGCGTAGGAGAGGTTTTAGTTGGGGGCTGAAGATGATGGCTAGTGGCATTCTGTTGTTTTCTTTAAAAAGAAAAGGAGTACCGGTGGCACCTTAGAGACTAACAAATTTATTAGAGCATAAGCTTTCGTGAGCTACAGCTCACTTCAGGAATGCATCCGATGAAGTGAGCTGTAGCTCACGAAAGCTTATGCTCTAATAAATTTGTTAGTCTCTAAGGTGCCACCGGTACTCCTTTTCTTTTTGCGAATACAGACTAACACGGCTGCTACTCTGAAACCTGTTGTTTTCTTTGTTGGTCCTATCCTGTTGTAGGTAATTTCTGGGTACTCTTCTGGCTCTATCCATCTGTTTCTTCACTTCATCAGGTGGGTATTGTAGTTGTAAGAATGCATGATAGAGATCTTGTAGGTGTTTGTCTCTGTTGGAGGGGTTGGAGCAAATGCGATTGTATCGTAGAGCTTAGCTGTAGACAATGGATTGTGTGGTGTGGTGTGGATGAAAGCTGGAGGCATGTAGGTAGGCATAGCGGTCAATAGGTTTCTGGTATAGGGTCGTGTTTATGTGACCATCGCTTATTAGCACCGTAGTGTCCAGGAAGTGAATCTCTTGTGTGGACTGGTCCAGGCTGAGGTTGATAGTGGGATGGAAATTGTTGAAATCATGGTGGAATTCCTCAAGAGCTTCTTTTTCATGGGTCCAGATAATGAAGATGTCACCAATGTAGCACAAATAGAGTAGGGGCATTAGGGGATGAGAGCTGAGGAAGCATTGTTCTGAGTCACCCATAAAAATGTTGGCATACTGGGGGGCCATGCGGGTACCCATAGCATTGCTGCTGATTTGAAGGTATACATTGTCCCCAAATGTGAAATAGTTATGGGTGAGGACAAAGTCATAAAGTTCAGCAACCAGATTTGCTGTGACATTATCGGGGATACTGTTCCTGAGGCTTGTAGTCCATCTTTGTGTGGAATGTTGGTGTAGAGGGCTTCTACATCCATAGTGGCTAGGATGGCATTTTCAGGAAGATCACCGATGGATTGTAGTTTCCTCAGGAAGTCAGTGGTGTCTCGAAGATAGCTGGGAGTGCTGGTAGCGTAAGGCCTGAGGAGGGAGTGTACATAGCCAAACAATCCTGCTGTCAGGGTGCCAATGCCTGAGATGATGGGGCGTCCAGGATTTCCAGGTTTATGGATCTTGGGTAGCAGATAGAATACCCCAGGTCAGGGTTCTAGGGGTGTGTAGGTGCGGATTTGTTCTTGTGCTTTTTCAGCGAGTTTCTTGAGCAAATGTTGTAGTTTCTTTTGGTAACCCTCAGTGGGATCAGAGGGTAATGGCTTGTAGAAAATGGTGTTGGAGAGCTGCCTAGCAGCCTCTTGTTCATATTCCGATCTATTCGTGATGACGACAGCACCTTGTTTGTCAGCCTTTTTGATTATGATGTCAGAGTTGTTTCTGAGGCTGTGGATGGTATTATGTTCTGCACGGCTGAGGTTATGGGGCAAGTGATGTTGCTTTTCCACAATTTCAACCCGTGTACGTCGGTAGAAGCATTCTATGTAGAAGTCCAGTCTGTTGTTTTGACTTTCAGGACGAGTCCACCCAGAATCCTTCTTTTTGTAGCCTTGGTGGGAAGGTCTCTGTGAGTCAGTATGTTGTTCAGAGGTGTGTTGGAAATATTCCTTGAGTCGGAGACGTCGAAAATAGGATTCTAGGTCACCACAGTTTTTGAGCTTCCAAGTTCCAGGCAGAGCCTTCTGGGAGATTTGGACAGTGCTGGAAGGTGATTGGATTTTTTTCTGCTGCTTTCCTTTCTCTATCATGCCCTTCCTGGCCTCCTCTGAACCTATTCATTTTCCCCCTCCTGTTCCTCTGGTCCCTCCAATTCCCTTGACAATGTGCAAGTGCCACACATCTGCAAACTGCCAACCCACTCTTTCCTTCCCAGTTCAATCAGCAGCAGTCCCAGCTCACCCGTGACCAGGTCTTGACCAGGTCAGGCCCCATTGTGCTAGGCACTATACAAACATAAGCTAAAGGACAGTCCCTGTTCCAAAGAGTTTACAGTGTGACAGGTGAATGAGATAAACAAGAGGTCAGAGTGTTTTAATACAGGTCAGCTGTGTGCATAATTCTTACGTATAGTAAGCCATTCAGTAGCAGCAAGCAAAGAAATCACAGCACACCAGCTACCTAGCTGTTGTCAGATGGCAGATTTCTGTAGGCACTCTGGCAGAGCTGATCTTAAGAAAGCATTTGAAGGTGGATAATATGGTGGCTTTCCAGATTTTGGCACAGAATTCTTTTTGTTTTTGCCTCCTCTAGAGCAGATTGGGAGAAAGCATGGAGATGCTTGGGTGACGATTTGGGAATCTGTCTGTAAAACTATGAATTGCATGTGAGAGTATGAACTTTAGGTATCTTTACCAAGCTGCTGACTCTATTTTGAAGGTGTAGTCTTTTGCTTTCTGTATCGGGGTGCTGGAACAGGGAGCACCAGGGGGCCATGGCCTTCCCACTGTTTATCAGCTGTAAAGGGTGAGCAGGGGGCAGAGAGGAGCAAACAGGGCAGGATCTTGGGAGGAAGAGGTGGTGCAGGATCAGAGCCTTGGGAGAAAAGGCAGGGAGAGGGTGGGGTCTTGGGGGAAGGGGCGCTGCGAGGGTGGGGCTCAAAGGAGAAGGGGAGGCAGGGTTGGGGGCTTGAGGAAAGGGGTGGCTTGGGAATTTGGGGGGGAAGGGTTGACATGGGGCAGGGCCACAGTTTGGGCACCTGTGGTACCCCCACTTTTGCCTCTATTTGGGTTGACATCCCGCCACATAGAGATACAGGACTGACAATAGAGGCTACTTGACTTTAAGTATTCAATCATTGGAATTCTAGTCACTCTAGACAACAGACTAGCCCCTACCCAGAGGAACTGGTTTATCAGAGGAGAGAAAACCTTGGCAACAAAGTCACCTGGCAGGGGTTTGTACTCGTGTGGAAAAGCTGGCAAGATGTCATGTGACAGAAGGGGCTAAAGAATTTTAAAAGGACAGCAGCTATGCTGCTCAGAGGCCATTTTCTCCAGTCCATGAGGGAGAATCGATCCAGCATATAATGTCTCATGAGACAGGAGACTCCCAATCTGGACACTGATAGTCCCTAAGAACTCCCAAGAGAAGGGTGAGCTAGAAAGTGAGGAAACGGATGCAGGGCTGTGCGTGTACTGCTTATTGCTTTGTCTGTATGGTTAAGTATAAAGGAGCATAAATGTGTTTAGACTCTGTGCAAAGTGTCTCTCTCTGTATGTTAACTGCTTCACAGCTACTACCTGCCCTGAGAGAGGTAAACCAGAAGCTTCACACCTTCCCAGTGGAGTTCTGGGGCAGGGTGTGTTTAAATATGGAGATATCTGAAGGGTCATTGCTGTGCTCAGAGGGGTTAGATAGCTCTCAGAAGGGGTTGCCAGACAGAAGGCCTACATCCTGAGAGCATGCTCACAGACTCTGAGATTGGGGCAGTAACTGGACTCTGTTCAGGATCTAGGGGCATGAACATACCTTGGGGATCCAGAGACGGAGAGGCTCAGATTCCCTTCTCAGCAGTCTGATGGGTGGCTAGAAGGGATCCCCAGCCAGCCCTGTGACAGCATGTGAGACCGTTGAGGCTGGTATTGTTGATGGAGTTGACCGCAATAAGATAAGAGGGGACATAGGTAGGGAAGGGCATGATAGGGAAGGTGAGGTGAAAAGTCTGAGTTTCATGAGGTGGAGAAGGGGGGGCCTGTGGAGGGATTTCAAGGTGATGGGGAGACATAGTCGAAGCAGTGGAACAGGAGGGTGCCTTTGCAGCACTTTGAATGGAGTGGAAAGGGTAAAATGGCAGCAGTCAAGGTTGGGAAGGAGGAGGAAATGATAGTAGTCCAGACACAAGATGATCAGAAGAGACATGGGCAGAGTGGATTACCACTGATACCCAGACCAGGAAACATAGCAGTATTACTACTACTGCAGATTCCCCACTTCCTTTGTAGGGAATTAGAGCCAGAGTAGGGACACAGGGCTTCAGTGCAGATAGCAATGGACATCCATATCACGCAATATTTATCTGGTTTGTTCCCCACACAGTTCATAATGGGAACCTAATCCCACCCCAGTGACATAGTGTGAGATAATCTCTATGAGGAAATCTCTGTGAGGATTTCCCCCCCTCCCCACAGCAATTTTTTACAAGGAAAGGGACAAGCTAGTCCACTGTTAAATGGTATTCAGATAACATCTCTGCTGTTGAGAGGTTAGAGCTCAGAGAAGTATCCAAGTTCTTTAGACTCGGAAACTTGGAGTAACAAGGACACCAAAGACCACATTCTATTCTGTTACACCTGGGTTGGTCCACAGCTGTTTCAGAGGGGCTGGTGTAACTGATACCAAAATGCAGCTCTAGGCACCTTACCTGGTAAAAGCAGTCAACAAACACAGCTGGACCACATCATTTCATGAGTGTTTAATGCTTTGAAATTAAAATGAAGACTCTGAAATATGAGTAATACCATTTGTTGATGAAAATACCTATTTTAAGATAGGTTTGTTTTACAGTATTTCAGAAAATGCTTTAGGGTGTAATCCCATACAAATCTCTCTCTCTTTTTTCTTTTCTTAGAAGAATGTTAATGTTACCCACTTGGAAGAGAGTTCTGGCACAAGCATGGATCAAATATATAATGTAGCCTTCTTGAGAAGATAGGAGAGGAGAATGTAAAATGAAATATGGCTGCTTAGAAGTGAAGATTATTTTCCTTGGGGGATTATATCATAACTTGATTTTTTTTCTTTTTTTAATGAAAATTCAGTCATCTGAATATTTAGTTAGCCCAAGGAAGAGTTTCAGTTATCAGTTAAAGAGCATGAGAGTGTGTGTGTGTGTGTTCATTCCATTCATTGAAGATCCCATATCTTAAAATGAATAAGGATACCAGATAATTATCACTTTATTCTTTATTAAATTGCTGCTTTTCCTGGAGTGCTGACCGTGGCAGCTGCTCTGCTATATTCAGTAACTTGTTACAGAAAAGAACTTTGATTTTCACCATACACTATAGTATCAAGTGAGCAATAGGTTAATTTTTAAAAAATTAAATTCTCAGTAGAAATTCCTTTTATTCTGGAATCACCAAGTGCTTAATGATTTTGATGTTTTGAATTTCCCTTCCTATAAAGAAAGACAATATTCAGAGATACAAGTCGAGTTTATGATTGGAATATTATGAAAAAGTTTGTGTTGCTGCTCTGTACCATTAGTAAAAGAGTGCATTTCTTAGCGTTCACATTCAAGACAACAAATTGGATATCCAGAAGATGAAAACAAGCAAATTAGCAAACCAGAAGATTTTCAAAGAGCCATTTATAAATGGGAAAATGTTCTCTCCTGAATATTAAAAGTGTAGGGTTCATAAAGTTATGCCATATGTTGCACTTTCAATCAGGATTTAGGCCAATCGTAGAATCCTAGGACTGGAAGGGACCCCAAGAGGTCATCTTGTCCAGTCCCCTGCACTCAAGGCAGGACTAAGTATTATACACCATCCCTGACAGGTGTTTGTCTAACCTGCTCTTAAAAATCTCCAATGATGGAGATTCCACAACCTCTCTAGGCATGGGAGGTGGTTGAACCCCCCATTCAGGGAGGCTACCCTGCCGACCCCATCCTTTCCACCCAGGGCCCTGCCCCCCCGAGTCACCCCGGCCAGTCTGAGCTGCCCTGGCCGGCCTGACTCACACCAGTCGCCACGGCTAGCCTGACCCCATCGGACAACCCCAGCCACCCCAAGCCACAATGGTGGGCCCAACCCCAGCCAGCCGCCCCAAGCCACTCCATCTAGCCTGAGCACCAGCCCAAGCTGCCCCTGGCTGCCCCAAACTCCAGGCCACAGCTGGCCCTCTCCCATGTCCCAACCCCCTGCCCCGCCCCAGCCCTGATCCCCCTCCCACCCTCCAAACCCCTTGTTCCCAGCCTGGAGCACCCTTCTACACCCCAAGTCCCCCATTTCTGGCCCCACCCCAGAACCCAGGAAGGGGTTAGGCCCAGGAAGTCTGTGGTAGAGATGGGAATTGAAACAGCATCTTCCATGACCCAGACTGGTATCCTAACGTTCTTTTCAGACCGTTAGGCTAAGCCAGACCATTAGAGCAAGTTTTAACCTCAAGTTAAACACAGAAGGGAAGAGCATTTCCTGTGAACTCATCTACTATGTGCCTGCAGTTCTGGGGACTTATAGGGTATTGTTCATATCTGAGGTCTCTTTGAAAATAATGTTAAACACCATCAAATCTATGGAGCAAAGACTTGATGCTAATTGCCTGTGCACTATAGATAGTGAAATTGAAGGACAAAATGGAAAAACTTGAAGGAAACTCTCCAACCGTATGTTCCCACTTTAAGAGTTAAATTAGACAGCATTAAGTATTTATTAGAGCATAAGCTTTCGTGAGCTATAGCTCATTTCATCGGATGAAATGCATGCGATGAAGTGAGCTGTAGCTCACGAAAGCTTATGCTCTAATAAATTTGTTAGTCTCTAAGGTGCCACAAGTACTCCTTTTCTTTTTGCGAATACAGACTAACACGGCTGCTACTCTGAAACCTAGCATTAAGTATGTTTCTGCTTTAGCAGTAAAGGGTAACATTGCTTTACATAGGAAATTGAGGCCACAGAGAACAAGTACAAGAGTAGAAATCTTAAATTAATTGTCATTGCTGAAAGAAACAATGATATTGAAACAACTAATAATAAGACTTGCTAGAACTAAAGTTTGTTGCCCACTTCAAAGTGGGCAGAGCATGCAGCATGTTCAGTAAGACTGGAGGAGCCCATTGTGAGGTATAAATCCCACCAATGTATTACAGGATGGCTAGACCTTTCCATTCAATAGAAGTTAGAGGTTGGGGGCCAAGATTTGCAAAAATAGGAGCCTAGAGTAAGGCTCCTAAATTCAAATTTTGGCACTTAAATAAGTAGTCTAAGTTTCAAAAGTTCTGCAAACCCTACTTTTCCCATCGACCTAGGTGGAAGTGGGTGAGTGGTCCACTTATGTAGGTGCCATAATATGGATTTAGGAGCCTAACTTTAGGCTACCACTTCTGAAAATCTTAGACTGAGTTCTTTTCAAAATGAAAATGAAAAATATATATGGTACATCCACATATTTCCTCACTTTTCAGGGCAAACCCAGACACAGACTGCAGAAAAATGAATGTACCTAAATCTAAATTTGTACATGTTGAAGTGCACATTGCAGTCTTTTATTTCCACTAAGTTGCAGCTTGTCAGATAGGCATCTAAAAGTAGCCTATTGCCTGGAAAAAGAGTGACTTTGTGCCCTTGGGAAAAGGATTTAACAAAGAATTTTTAATAATCAGACTTTTGATATTTGCAACAATTTCACTGTTTTCTTCCCTTAATTGAATTTGTCTACAAATTGGATTGGCATTGGATAAATGATTTGGACAATGCTTCCATTTTAATTTTAAATTTCCTCTTTTCAGATTTGTGGTTAGCAATTTAATCCTTGTTAAGGTTATAAACTAAAATGTGACTCCTTCCCCAAATGAGATTTTAAAATGTGAATCTTGCAATAACTCTACAACATATATTTGTGTTGGTCCCAGAATATGAGTGAGACAAGGTAGGTGACATAATCTCTTTTTTTTGGACTGACTTCTGAGGGTGGAAGTTCTCAAGCTTCACAGAGTTCTTCTTGTGACAGTCTGGTTACTTTCAAACCTAAAGGAGTTCTGTGAAGCTAGGAAACTTGTCCCTTCCATCAAGAGAAATTGGCCCAATAAAAGATATCCCCTCACCCACCTTGTCTCTCTCAATCTTACACATGCCTTATTTCTTATTGTTTTATTTGTATTTTAATTTTTCATCATTTGCTTTGTATAAGATGTTACTTTTGAAAGTTTCAACAAAAAGAATCTATACCAGAATGTGATGACCCTGTCTCTCATAGCTGTGTGGTTCTACACCAAAATCTGTAGTACCGGGTAACATTAAGAGGATGTTCACTGGTCTTAGGAAAGTACTGGAATTTTTGGTAAACTGGAATACCTTGCAAAATAATAGGATTAGTGGAATGATCCTGGATTGTTTGTTTGTAATTTACGGATGAATATGTTCCATTATTATTTTTATTCATGGCAAATTTCTATCTCATTAACAGAGAAACAGCAGTTGCATTTTGTGCACTCTTAATTCTCACAATTGCTGCACTTTGGACAAGTTAACTACCAACAGTCGTGTCCCTACCACTTTTCCTCAGGAGACAAGTCACCTTGAAGAATCTGCTCCTTAAGACGAAAGACATCTACTCCTATCTGAAGATATTTACTCCACCGAGCCACCATCTCAGTTCAAAGTGCCTCATTTGCACGTTTCCCCTAAGGAACATCAATATCACTTTGAGGTGATATATTAGGTGGCAAGAATAAGTTTCAAACATAGCCAGTGCCTATCTTGGGCCAGATGCACCCATTCAGCCCCTCAGTTTTTACCTTTCATGCTATTTTTGGGTAAACCTCAGTCAAGTCAGATGTGTGCTAATGAATGTAAATGAGGCTTTTGTGACTCCTCCCATTGCTAATGTAGCAAGTTAGAAAATGTAGGCCACATATTTGCAGGCTGCACCCATCAGCAAGGGCTGTCTCATTCCCTCATGGACTTGTATAATGCATATACGCACACACACACGTGTGTGTGTGTGTGTGTGTGTGTGTGTGTGCGCGATTGCATCTCATAGATTATTCAAGTCAAGTGTGTTAGTCTAAGAAACTTAACCATCTAATACTGAAGGAAGGGCATATACATATACACCACAGAAACTTAGGAAAACGTGAAAAATTCAGGGAACTTAAATGGTCTGGAGAACACAGGATATAGCTCAAGTATTACTCCGAGGGTGGTATTTCAGAAATGTTTACTGTTGATCTAGCTCTTCTCCCATTGAAGTCAATGGTTTCCATTTCAAAATCAGTAGATGCAATTAGATAAATCATTTACTGGAATATCTTTTTACTTGCCTCGAATTTTGCTTGACGCATGTAAATTCACAGGTGAATTCTAACTTCTGCAATTCATTTAGAAAAGTTTACAACATATTCATGCTGTACTGGAGATGTTTACTAAAATAGCCTTGTTTGGTTCTTTTTTGTCTTCTAAAAAGTGGTTTCCCGGTTTTAAGTGTTATATATATGGCCCTACCAAATTCACCGCCATGAAAACGCATCACGGACTGTGAAATCTGGTCTCCCCCCATGAAATCTGGCCTTTTGCTCTATACTATACACATTTCATGGGGGAGACCAGCATTTCCCAAACTGGGGGTTCTCACCCAAAAGGGAATTGCAGGAGGGTTGCAAGGCTATTGTAAGGGGGTCGCAGTATTGCCACCCTTCCTTTTTTTGCTGCCTTCAGAGCTGGGCGGCCAGAGAGGGGCAGCTGTTGACTGAGGGTCCAGCTCTGCAGACAGCAGTGCAGAAGTAAGGATGGATGCAATACCAGGTAAGGATGCAATACCATACCATTCCATCCTTACCTGTGAGCTGCTTCTAGTGGCGGCTCTGCCTTCGGAGCTGGGTTCCTGGCCAGAAGCCACCGCTCTCCAGTCACCCAGCTCTGAAGGCAGCGCCGCCATCAGCAACAGTGCCAGAAGTAAGGGTAGCAGTATTGCAACAATAACCTTGCAACCCCCCCACAACTCCTGTTTGGGTCAGGATCCCTACAATTACAACACCATGAAATTTCAGATTTAAATATCTGAAATCATGAAATTTATTATTTTTAAAATTCTATGACCATGAAATTGACCAAAATGGACCATGAATTTGGTGGGGCCCTAGTTATATATGCACCTTGTTTAAAAGTATAGCTACACAATCTGCAACCAAAGCAATGGTGTCAGCTCTCAAACCCTTAAAACAGTATTGCCAGCTCTTATGGTTTTATCATGACTCTTATATTTGGTATTTTGTACAGGCTTCAGCTTTTGAAGTCAGGTGATTACATAAGAATCTCAGGAACTTTCTAGCCCTCATTGTGGTAGAAAACAACCTGAAACCGTGACTCCTAAAGGCTCAAGAACCAGAAGGCAAATTAAACCCCTCAAATTTATTATTTTTATAATCACGATTTTAAGTCAACCTAATTATTTTTTCCGTGCCTGACTTTTGATTTTTTGAGTGATTAGTGACAAACAATGGGGAAGGGGAGGAAGGAGAGCATGAGGATTACAAAAACATGATCACTTAAAGCTATGTCCCTTGGTGGTTCCTATAAATATATATGTATATTAACATATACACACACACCTGCATTGTGTGAACTGTAAATCTGGGTAGCAGACTTGTTTCAGAAAGTTTGATACTGTATACATTGCTTTATGCCTTTTTCATATTCATCACTGTATTTCATATGATACATCTAAACTTGATTCTTCCAGTCAGCAGAGAAAAGAACTGGACAAAGTTTTTATGTAATTATAGATGCAATAAGCCACTTTTATATTTCATCAGAAGCAACTAACAAAGAACACCCATCAGCTCAGATCCAGCAATCTACTATTTTAAGATTGCCCAGAGGAAGTTAATTTTAGGTTGAGTGCTTTGTAATTTAACTAGAAAACTGCACCAGTTTAGGATTTACTTTTGCTGACCTTAAGAAGAGCTACTACTTTCAGTTCATTACTATTTATAGTTGAAGTGTGTTTAATAATTTTCTGTGTGCACAAACCCCCCCGTGCAATCCCAGTTTACCAAATGCTAGTTGACAGCAGTTTTGTTTTGGTCTCCTGGGTTGTACAGACACTGTACTGTGATCTCATGTTAACTGTAATAAGACCCGTTCTGTGGGGTGTGGAAGAATATCTCCTCAAAAATGTCAATGTAGTATGTGTATTTTAGGTTTTAAATGGGAGTCTACTTTCACTTCTTTCTTAAAGGGAGGATTTGGGCCACTGCAAGGAACAAGGAAACAGAAACTGCTTGTGGTGCGAATAATCCTAAAAAATGTACCGCAGTATTCTGTAATAATAGTCCAAAGCTCCAGCTTACAATAGCAGTGTTTCAGAGCTACAGCTTATTTCTTTAGCATGTTGCGGTGTTTTTATCAGGGCAGCTCCTAGTATGCAGGAGGAGCCTGTGGTGGAAGGCAAATCCTCCAGTCCCAACCATCTTCCTGCTCCGAGAATCCAACTGCAATCCAACTCCCTCCTCGACCCTGAGCTTCATCAGGATGTAAAAACAGGGTCCCATTGAAACCCAAGGCATCTAAAAATTAACTGTTGAATTGTAGCTATTGAAACACAGACACATTGGGGGTTAACCCTTTAATGGCTTTTAAAGTTGGTAAAGGTGTGTGTCAAGTGTGAGCAACACTTGAATGAAGCTGAACTCCACCTAACAGGAACTCTTTAAAGCCAACTAGTTGTCAACATTCTCTTGTCTGTATTCCAGTGTTGAGAACATGGGCGGCGGGTGAAGCTTCCCCCGGGGAGGCTAGCTCCCTGTCCCATCTTTTCTGCCCACACTCCGCCCTAGGCCCCACCCCTGCTCTGCCCCAGACTCCCCCCTCCCCACTCAATCCCCTTGCCACATCCCTCCTCTCCTCCCCTGCGAGGCCCCCACTGCTTGCGCTCTCCACATCCCTCCTGTCCTCCACCCACCTCACCTGTGGGGATGGGCATGTGAGGAGGGACGTGGCAGCAGTGGACCTGGAGGGTATCGCAGGGGAGTGGATGGAGGAGAGGAGGGACATGGCAAGCAGTGGATGGGAGGGGTCTTGCAGGTGAGGGGAATTGAGGAGGGAGACGGTGGCCAGCGGGGACTTCTGGGGTGGGGGTAGAGTGGAGAAGAGGAGGGACTCAGCAGGCAGGGACGGAGCAGGTATGGCCATCGTGGCCCAGGCATGGGGTGCCGGTGGCTGCACCAGGGAAGGCTTAGCTTCCTCTGGCCTCTTATACCCACTGCCCATGATTGGCAACCCAAACTGTTCAATACTTTTCCTCCAGCTCCCCTCCTTCATCACCCGAATCCCTGTTTATCCACGCTGTAATGATCTGACTGCATCTCTGCCAGAGGGCTGCCATGCAAATGAGTTGTTACATCTCAAAGGGGACTTTCTGGTTACATTTTATAAAATCCAAATGAGGGCATAAGTAAGAGGGAGGAGGAAGTCCTTAGTGTTTATATACCCCAAATTCAGACCCATGTTTGAGTACATCCTGTCACAAATAAGTGGAGGAAAGTGGAGGATGCCATTTTGGAAAGAAGAGGAAAAACTGTGAGGAAACCTCATTCTGGGAAGTGTTAGCAGGAGTGGTGTAAGCAAGACACGAGAAGTAATTCTTCCACTCTACTCCGCACCTCAGTTCTAGGCACCACATTTCAGGAAAGATGTGGACAAATTGGAGAAAGTCCAGAGAAGATCAACAAAGATGATTAAAGGTCCAGAAAACATGACCTTTGACAGAAGATTGAAAAAATTGGGTTTCTTTAGTTTGGAGTGGAGAAGATTGAGACAGGACATAAAAGTTTTCAAGTACATAAAAGGTTGTTACAGGAGGAGGGAGAAAAATTGTCCTTGTTAACCTCTGAGGACAATAGGCAATGGGCTTAAATTGCAGCATGGGCGGTTTAGGTTGGACATGAGGGTACTTAAGCACGGGAATAAATTGCCCAAGGAGGTTGTGGAATCTCCATCACAGGAGATTTCTAAGAGCAGGTTAGATAAACACCTGTCAGGGATGGTCAAGGATAGTCAAGACAATACTTGGTCCTGCCATGAGTGAAGGGGACTGGACTAGATGACCTCTCAAGATCACTTCCAGTCCTATGATTCTGTGAAACAGGTACACACAGCAAAAAATGAGTCAGCATACAGGAATCGAATTCCCACGATGGGTGAGTACAGTCAGATTACAGGAAATCTTTTCTTTCCCCATAAATTGTGGTTGAATGATACTCTGTTGGAAAACTGAGTTGTCTGTTAAGTATGACGCTCTTCTGTAGTTTCCTGGAGCCTAAAAATTCCAGCTACCCTGCAGGAAGGGAGTATCTCTTCTACAGAAACTCAGGGTTGCTCAATGCAATTCACCATGCAGGGTAGGTGGAATGGCTCCAGGAGTGTGCTGGAGAAGATTCAGTTCTTGCTTTTCTAAACATTATATTGAAGGGAGAATCACTTTGATTTCTTGGATACAATTTCAATGAGCTTTTTTATAGTAGAGTCCGGAAGGGATTTTCATCCCTTTTGGTCACCAGTGTTAAAGTGAAAACATAAGAGAGTGAAGACCAGATTGTGAGCGACCCTGTACGGCTGCATTGGAGGGCAGAGGTCACAATGAGCCTTCCAGCTCCTTTCTCCCAGCACAAGGACCAGTTACAACATACCTTGCACAGGCACAGCTGCCAGCAATCCTAGCCCCCCAAAAACCAGCCCTGGTAGTGACTTAAGGTCACAGATGAACTGTTCAGAAGGCTATCTGAAATGAAATGATGGTCTCATTCCAGATCCTATTCAACAAGTTTCCATATCGCAAAATACCACCATATCTGGCATTCTTAGCAGTGTAGGCAGCAGTCAAGAATTGAATAATCATGGAGACGGAGCTGAACAATCGCTGCTGGAAGTGGTTCCCTCACATTGCCTTCCAAGTTTCAGCTCAGTTTGAGAGGGAAGCTTGTACAGCTGCTGTCTGCGCTGAAGCTGTTCTGCAGATCATATTAAAATGTTTTGCTATCAGGCTGTCAATCTGGCACCTCTATGAGTGCTAATATATTAAGGGGGAAAATGTTGGGGTTTTTTTTCTTTCAGAATTGTGATATACTTGATAAAACAGATAGAACCACATGCTCTGGCAAGTCTGTTACACTAATCCTCCTGGGATGCCCACCTGTCTCATTTGCTGAGTACATGGTGTTCATCCAGCATAGGTTGTGTGTGATGCAACCTGGGCCAACACCTTTAGCATTTAATAGCCTGGAAATGACTCTGTTACCAGAATGACTAAATTCAAATTTGCTTTGTCTTTCTCTTTTCCCCCTCTCCCATAGCACAGTTAGTTTTGCTCACATAAATTGCACTTGTGATTCAAGTATGGAAAGCAGAACTAAGTTTAACTACACTTAGGGAAGTGAAGGCTTGCTTCCCTCTTCTGCTTCTGTAGATGTACCTGCAATAGCAGTAAGGAGAAATAAAGTTTTTGTTTTTTAAAAGGAGGTGTGTTTATTTTAAATCTTTAGATATTTGATTAATATCTGTAGGTCTATGCAGGCAAAACTCCCACTGACTCCAAGATTTGGCTCTTTGAAGTAGATCGAATCTTGCTGACGCAAGTTGGCCAAGACTTTCAAAATGGGGCCGTTAAATTAGGCTACCCGAGACCATATTTAGGTACCTAAATAAGTGGAGCTGCTGGGTGCTCAGAAGTTTTGAAAATCAGCCTATTTATTTACATACCCAATTATAGACAAAGGAGCCAAACTTTAGGCTCTTACTTTTGAAAATCTTGGTCTCTGTAGTGACTTGTAGCCACTTCTGAGCAAAGAGGTAATAGCAGATGTCGTATTACTCTAAGCTTACTAATGTCTATTTTTACAAAAGAGACTACAGTACAATTACTAGTACATGATGAAGTATTATAAATAATTGAAACCACAGTTGTCAAGATAAATGAGCAAAGTGCATTTTGTGATACATTACCCTTGCTTTTTTCATTGTGTTTCCCACTTACTTATTTGCAAAATTCAATAATTTGCAATGGATCTCACAGTCATTAGTGTGAATTAGCAAGCTTCTACTCTATTAGCCATAAATTTGATCTTAACTAGAAAGGAATTATTTAGCAGTATTTTGGCAGAGGTTCTTCAGTAATATTTGAGAGTCATGGTCCTATAATACAGCTTGTGTGTTCACCCTTCTCATTCAAAGGAATAGTAAATTTTGCATTGAAAGATGATTTATTAAGAGTTAAATATTGGGGGACTTGCATTAAAATGTTATTGTTTTAGAGAGAAGTTGGAATAAATACAGGCTACCTCATTCTTTCCTCTGGAACTCCTGATGCTGTCAGTAGGATTTCTACATGCTTAAGGAGAACAAAATAGGACTTTAGTTTCTTTTATTAACATTGACACACACACACAAAATTGTACATCTGTCTGATTTTTGTAGCTGCTGTTTTTACAGGTAACACTTTAAGATATTGTAACAGAAAGGATGAGGGAAAAAAAGAGATTTTTCTTTCTTTTGTCAGTTTTTTATGTCCAAAGTTTGAGTATAATGAACTTTCCCCCATATAGTCATTTACAGCCTTATTTTCTTTTGTCAGTGCTTTAAGTGCTTGTAGTTCCCAGTGAAGTCAAAGGAAGCTATGAGTGCTCAGTATCTCTGAAAATCAGGCAGTTAATCAGTTTCCCCTTTCAGTTGTATGAGTCTTTCCCATGGAAGAAAGGGGGAGAGAAATATTTTTTTAAATAGGAAAATGTGACTGAAAACCCACAAAAATCAGCAGGAAGATTCAGGGGCAGATGAAATACCTGAAGCCACTTTTTTTTTAACTCATTTGTTTTGACTGGACTAGATTTCAAGTTGACAGCACACATTTTAAATTAATAAAGACTTGGGAAGATTTGATTTCAGTCAGTTTGCATCAGTGTATGTCAATTTCACACTCATCCCAAAAAGCTACCAGCAAACTTCCCATGAATGTTAGTTGAAATGTGAAGTGATAAACTGTTTGTGAATTTGAAACATTAAAATGAAAACCTTCTGGGGTAAGCCTATTATGCATAATCAAACATCAGAGATGGAATGGAGGAATATGTAAAAATGTCCTCTAATGGAGACACTGGTAGCTTGGCAGCATACAGAAGAAGGTGTCTGGTTTGTTCAGTCAGCAAGATATGTGGAGGATGGGTAACAGTGCATTTAAATATCCTTAAAAAATACCTCTAAGTGTGTGAAATTAGCATAGGGGGAAAAAAACTTAGCAGAACAAGGACATACACTCCAGTCCTCAGTTCTTTGTCCTGTCTGTAGTAAAGCCTGCACTGAGTTAACGCAACTTGTTGCCAGTGCTAGAAATATTATTTGCAGCAACTTGTTGAGCAAAGGATTTGAGCCATTACACAGCAAAGTCAGCAATTTTACAAGCAATGCAGAGCAATTAACACTTTGAATGGTCAGCAGGGACCAAGGGAGATTATTTCTCACCTTCCTTATGGTTGCTGTGATGCATGATCTCCAAAAGGCAAAGTATCTGAGTTAATTTCGTCTCTAAAAATAGAATCCTATTGTGGAGTGGTAAATAATGAAAAGCAAAGTCAGGGTGCTCTGGATCACTTTGGTAAAGTGGATGCAAGCAAACAATGTGTATTTTTATTATGGCTAAATGTAAATGTATACGTATAGGAACAAAGAATGTAGGTCATACTTATAGGAAAGGAAACTATCCTGGAAAGCAGTGATGCTAAAAAAGAGTTGAGGGTTATGGAGGATAAGCAGCTGAACATGAGTTCCCAGTGCAATGTTGTGGCCAAAAGGGCTAATGGAATCCTTGGGTGCATAAACAGGGGAATTTCAAGTAGAGAGGTTCTTACCTATGTACTTGGCACTGATGTGACCACTACTGGAATACTGTGTCCAGTTCTGGTGTCCACAGTTGAAGAAGGATGTTAATAAACTGGTTTCAGAGAAGAGCCATGAGCATGAATAAAGGATCAGAAAACATACTTTATACTCAAGTAGACTCAAGGAACTCAATCTATTTTAGCTTAACAAAGAGAAGGTTAAAGGGTGATTTGATTAGTTTATAAGAATCAACATAAGGGACAAATATTTGATAATGGGCTCTTCAATCTAGCAGAGAAAGGTATAACATGATCCAATGGCTGGAAGTTGAAGCTAGACAAACTCAGACTGGAAATGAGTACATTTTTAATGCTGAGGGTACTTAACCATTGGGACAATTTACCAAGGGTGGTGATGAATTCTCCAACACTGGCAATTTTAAAATCAAGGTTGGTTTTTATTTTTGTGTCTTTCTTTAAAGATATGCACTAGTTCAAAAGGAATTATTTTGGGGAATGCTATGGCCTGTGTTATACAGGAGGTCAGACCAGGTGATCACAGTGGTCCCATTTAGTATTGGAATCTGAATCATATAATTTTTAAATTGTGTTTTTACCTTAAGTGACTATGTAAAAATGGTAGCCCCTTATTCAAACAGATGTGTTCTTTGTGTGTGTTCAGACAGTAAATGGGTCAATTTTTAATTAGGAATCTCTACAAAAAATGGAAATATTGCAAGGAGAAGTGCTGTTGATTGTCATTGGTCATTTATTTCTCCATTTGTGCCAACTGATGCCTCAGCATGATGTTATGGATGAGGTGCTCCTGACGGGTACTATCAGATGGGAAAAAAAATACTCCTAGCTACATCTTGTTATAAAAAATCCCATGGCACTTTTTAGCCTAGAATTAGCCTAGTGTCCTGTACAAATTCAAACTTGTTAATTACCTACCCAAAATTCCCCCTTTTTATTTTGATTGGATACTGTAGTCTTCTCTTATGTTAGTTAAACTGTTATGTGATTCCAATGGTTTGGTCCTGCCTCATTGCAGAGAGATGACCTCTGGAGGTCCCTTACAGCCAGACATTTCTATGATTGCCCTGTATTCTTACAAGAAATGCATGTCATGCCAGAGATGGCTGCACTTCAGGGGTGGGCAAAGCAATTCCTATATTTCTATACAATTGTGCAGTTGGTTTATATTCTTCGGGACCCATTTGGAAGAATGGTGCAGTGTAAATGCAATATTGTCATCATTAATCCAAAATAGCTTTAAAGGGATAGTGCACATATAGACTTTAATTACATTATCTATTCCTTAAGCTCAAAAACTCTATTGTTAATGAGGTTGAATTGTTTTCTCTTAGCTGACATTGTGTATATAGAGTATCTTAATTTTAAAATAACTACAATTACAGAGCATACTTCCCCCAGAATTTCATTACAAATGGCATATGTCCCATTTGTCTACTCCCTTGTTATGTGAACACAAAATAGACTTGTTATATAAAAACAACTAAATTATATATTTGCGTAAGATACTAGCATGGTTCTGTGGAAGCCATTCAGTCTTGTCAGTTCTTAATAGGGATATTATTTAAATGACTTGTTTTTTGTTTTACCAGGGACACTGCAGAGCTGTTCCAATCTCTTAGTTAAAAACAAAATTTGTTTCCCCCTGCCATCACTTTAGAATAGCTAGATAACACTTGTTTTTCTACCTGCCATGAAAAAAAAATAAGTTAATACAAAAACATAATATACATCAATAGTCCATACTGCCAGTGGGGTTTTTGTTGCTCAGATTATAAACTCTTATTTAGGCCTGGTCTACATTAGGAAATTAGGTCAGTATAACTATGCTGCTCCAGGGTATAAAAAGTCCACACCTCTGTGCAACACAGTTAAACCCCAGGTTTCAGAGTAGCAGCCGTGTTAGTCTGTATCCACAAAAAGAAAAGGAGTACTTGAGGCACCTTAGAGACTAACAAATTTATTTAAGTGTAAGCTTTCGTGAGCTACAGCTCACTTCACTGGATGCATGCAGTGGAAAATACTGTGGGGAGATTTTATATACACAGAGAACATGAAACAATGGGTGTTACCATACACACTGTAAGGCGAGTGATCAGCTAAGGTGAGCTATTACAAGCAGGAGAGCGGGCGATGGGGGGGGGAATCTTTTGTAGTGATAATCAAGGTGCCCCATTTCCAGCAGTTGACAAGAACATGTGAGGAACAGTGTGTGTGGGGGGGAATAGTTTTACTTTATGTAATGACACTTCCACTCCCAGTCTTTATTCAAGCCTAAGTTAATTGTATCCAATTTGCAAATTAATTCCAATTCAGCAGTCTCTCCTTGGAGTCTGTTTTTGAAGTTTTTTGTTGAAGAATTGCCATTTTTAGGTCTGTAATCGAGTCACCAAAGAGATTGAAGTGTTCTCCGACTGGTTTTTGAATGTTACAATTCTTGACATCTGATTTGTGTCCATTTATTCTTTTATGTAGTCCAGTTTGGCCAATGTACATGGCAGAGGGGCATTGCTGGCACATGATGGCATATATCACATTGGTAGATGTGCAGGTGAACGAGCCTCTGATAGTATGGCTGATGTGATTAGGCCCTATGATGGTGTCCCCTGAATAGATATGTGGACAGAGTTGGCAACAGGCTTTGTTGCAAGGATAGGTTCCTGGGTTAGTGGTTCTGTTGTGTGGGGTGTGGTTGCTGATGAGTATTTGCTTCAGGTTGGGGGTCTGTCTGTAAACAAGGACTGGCCTGTCTCCCAAGATCTGTGAGAGAGATGGGTCATCCTTCAGGATAGATTGTAGATCCTTGATGATGCGTTGGAGAGGTTTTAGTTGGGGGCTGAAGGTGATGGCCAGTGGCGTTCTGTTATTTTCTTTGTTGGGCCTGTCCTGTAGTAGGTGACTTCTGGGTACTTTTCTGGCTCTGTCAATCTGTTTCTTCACTTCATCAGGTGGGTATTGTAGTTGTAAGAATGCATGATAGAGATCTTGTAGGTGTTTGTCTCTGTCTGTAGGGTTGGAGCAAATGCGGTTATATCGTAGAACTTGGCTGTAGACAATGGATCGTGTGGTGTGATCTGGGTGAAAGCTGGAGGCATGTAGGTAGGAATAGCAGTCAGTAGGTTTCCGATATAGGGTGGTGTTTATGTGACCATGGCTTATTAGCATCGTGGTGTCCAGGAAGTGGATCTCTTGTGTGGACTGGTCCAGGCTGAGGTTGATGGTGGGATGGAAGTTGTTGAAATCATGGTGGATTCCTTAAGGGCTTCTTTTCCATGGGTCCAGATGATGAAGATGTCATCAATGTAGCGCAAGTAGAGTAAGGGCATTAGGGGACGAGAGCTGAGGAAGCGTTGTTCTAAGTCAGCCATAAAACTGTTGGCATGCTGTGGGGCCATGCAGGTACCCATCGCAGTGCCGCTGATTTGAAGGTATACATTGTCCCCAAATTTGAAATAGTTATGGGTGAGGACAAAGTCACAAAGTTCAGCCACCAGGTTAGCTGTGACATTATCGGAGATACTGTTCCTGATGGCTTGTAGTCCATCTTTGTGTGGAATGTTGGTGTAGAGGGCTTCTACATCCATAGTGGCTAGGATGGTGTTTTTAGAAAGATCACCGATGGATTGTAGTTTCTTCAGGAAGTCAGTGGTATCTCGAAGATAGCTGGGAGTGCTGGTAGCGTAGGTTAGTGTTTTTGTTGTGTGGTTGCTGGTGGATAGCTCAGTGGTTTGAGCACTGGTCTGCTAAACCCACGGTTGTGAGTTCAATCCCTGAGAGGACCATTTGGGATCTGGGGCAAAAATTGGGGATTGGTCCTGCTTTGAGCAGGGGGTTGATCTAGATGACCTTCTGAGGTCCCTTGCAACCTTGGTATTCTATGATTCTATGAAGCCCTCCCATCAGCTTCTTCACTTTAAGCACTACAGCAGCATAGCTGCAGAATTTTAGGTGTAGACAGGCCCTTAGATTGTAAACTCTTTGAGCAGAGACTATGTTCTGTGTTTGTACAGGGCCTACCACAATAGGGACAACTCGTGTGAATAAGGCTTTGCACAGTTGGGTTCTAAAGTAGAAAAGCCAGAAAATTCAGAATTTGTTCCAGTGTTGTGGCTGTGCTCAGTGTGCCTGCCACTCTTGTTGTTATTTAAATAGAACTGTTGTGCCTGTTGTGTACCGCTCAGTTTACATACATTACTGACTCTTTCTTTTCTCATTCCTCTAAACTAACTTCAAAACCCAGCTTTCCCAGGAGCAACATCGTTATAACATAATGGAACACAGCAATGTTCCGTGTGCTGTAGAAGTATGGACTGACCTTATTTTCAAAGGTACTGAGCATGTCCCATTCTGTTTAGCAGGAGCAGTGGGTGCTCAGCACGTTTTGAAAATCAGGCCATGAACGTTCATCCGGGCACACACATTTCACACCACCACAAAGAGCACAGCGGGCCTCTTAGGAAGGAAACCTTTTCGATCTGATTCTGAGGTTAGGATATAAAATACATCTTAAATCTTGACTCCATGACAGAGGTTAGTCCTGTTCTCGTATATGAAGCAAACAAGTGTTCAATCATGGCGACAAAGCTGGATCATTGCTAGCCTTGCATTAGGAAAGTCATAGTGTGCACATACTCCTAAGTCAGATATCAGTGAAATAGTCTCAAACTATCACAATTAACTATATAAATCAATATAGCCACAAATGTGGGATTCCATAAGATCATAGTATTCTATGTTAAGACTACCTCGCTCAACAGCAGATCAGTGTCCCGTAAGCCATGGGAGTGCTGCTTTTAAATAATGACACCAGCATTGCTATCTTTTTACTAGAGGGATGGAAAGGTCTGTGGTTTGATCACTTCCTGCTAGAATTCTTTAGAAGTTTTGATGCCTGTTCGGTCAAAATGTACCAAGAAGCTTTTACTAATGATCTCTTCCCAGACAGAGTCCACACAGTTGGCAGAAATCTGAAGAGAAGAAGTTTTAACAACACCCAACTGATTTCATCCTAAAGAATTATTTTTAAATTTATACTCAAAGCGCTAGCTAGGAAACCAAAGCTGAAATCGGATTTTGTTCATGGCTGCTGTACAAAAGTGAATTTTAAAATGCTGTTCCATCTCACTGAAAGGGCTAGATGTGAGTGGGAACTATGAATGATGAGCTTGCTCAGTGAAGAGGCCTTCAGCTGCACCAAATGGGATAACTTTTAGGGACACTGATCCAGTTGAGATTTTGGGGTTAACGTCCAATACTGGGTACCACTCTGGTTAAGGAGACAAGGACAAAAGTTAAAGTAACTTCTTAGTGTCTGGAGCTGTTCCACTCTTCAGAGGAACTCCTCAGGGCTGCCAATTATTACCCCTTCTGTTTAGTATTTCAATACAATCTTGGGCCTAATTAATCAGAAATGATCCATTAAGTGGAGGACGTTGGAAGTGGAATGAGAGGCATATACTGTAATAGCTTATACCATATTAGATCGAGAGCATTTTCTTTGTGATCACTAAAATTAGCTAAGAAGGCTAAGGAAGGACAATGCAATTTCTACTTTGATATTTAGCACCTAGTACTTTAAGTTTTGGAAATTCACTCAAGGAAGTCTCCCTCTCACCTACAAGCCCCGTGTGCTGGATGGTCTTAGAGATAACTTTCTTCAACTGTGGGATGAGCTGAGTGTTATGTCCCTTAAAGTCTTATATTACAATTAAGCTCTTTGATTTTCTGTTAGGACCAGTACTACTTACATTTACTGTTCTCACTTATATAGATAATTTTCAATTTAGACATTTTATCAGCATAATGACTGATCTCAACTCCCTCAAAGAGCCTGAGTTCAGTCCATTAAAGTATCAGTCAATGGATATAGGGAGTCTATTAATGAAAGTCTCTAAACTATACCCCTTTCTATCGGACTGTAACTGGGTGGCTTGCCCCTAAGCCTAGAGCCAGCCAGCCCTGATTACTAAAGAACCAGGAACAATCATATGCTTTCCCATATGAAGATCTTCAGTAGGCTACACTGGGAAGGAGTGGGTGGTGCTCAGAAATCAGAGACTGTTTGGGGTGAGCTGGTGCTATCAGACAGCCCTGGGATTTAGAACTGAGAGGGTCTGGGAGTGGTCCACCAAAGCAGGAAAGGCCTCAGGCATGAAGGCCTAGGAGGATGAAGAAAACCCTTTGCTTTGTGTGCACGTTTGGATAGGCTTTATTTTGGAACTTTGAGTTTTATTTTGAGTTTATTTTATATTAATAAACCCAGTCCCCAAAGAGAGTAATTCTTGATCACAAAAAGCCTGGGTGAAGTTTTATTTGAATAGTTCAAGATGGGAAACTGAGGCAGCTGCCTGATGTGTGACCCCAGGCCATAAGAAGGAACATGGGCAGTGACTAGCTCACTGACAAATGCATTGGTGGGGAAGTAATGTTAAAAGTCATGTGGGGAATGAGACGTAAATTCAGAATCCGAGTGACCATACATCCCATTTTGGCTGGAACAGTCCCCTTTTTAAGCCCTGTCTCAGCTATCCTGACTTTTGTGTTTTTGTTTTTTTTTGGCAAAACTGGTCATTTGTTCAGTTTGCTCTTGCCAACTGAACAAATGCCCAGTTTTGCCCAAAAAGTGGGGTGTGGCCCCTAGGGGGGTGCAGAGGAACGTGCCAGGAGGGAGGGATGAGCGGCAAAGCCAGCCCTATGTGGGAGGAAGGGTTCAGAAGAGCGGCTTGGGCTGAGCCGGCCCTGCGCACAAGCAGGTGGCAGCGTGCCCCGGGGCCAGCCGAGCAGGCAGGCAGTGGGGGAGGGGAGGCTCAGGCTGTCCCTGCAGGCAGTCAGGAGAAGGGAGCCTCAAGCGGCCCCATGTACGGGGAGGGAGGGGGGCATGGTGTGGGTGGAGGACGGGATGGAGGCCCTTTGGGAAAATATGGTCACCCTGAGTGTAGTGTGAATATTCATTGAATGACTATTAATTAACAAAAGACCTGTCTGGTTCTGTTTTATTCTACCTAAAATGAATGCTAATTATGTTACATAGACAAAATGTTAGATGGAAACAGAGGACATAGGGAATGAGGAGATGCCAGACATTTCAAATCTTTTGTGGGTGTGATTTAGAAGTGTCTGGAGAGTTACTTCAATTTGCTGCAGCCACAGATTTATCTTTTGAATAATCTGTCCTCATTTGTATGGGATAAATGTTAGAAAAGATTCTTAAATCTCGCCAGATAAAATTTTCAAAAGCACCCAAGTCCTATTGACTTTCAGTGGGACTTAGGTTCCTTACTGTTTGCAAATCTTGTCCTTTTTCCTGATACTTTTCTTGGAACAATGATTTAATGGGTCTAATGCTTCCCTGGCTCTGCAATAAAAACAAAAGGCATTGTAATTTCTCTGCAGATTTTTGAAAACAGCTGAAGTGTTTATGGATCAATTCAGATAAACTGACCTGGCTTGTCTTGAGGTGGAACCCTGAAATTTACCTCCAACCTTTTTGTGTATCATTGAGTAAACTGTGAACAGTCTCTAAAAGCAAACAAAATATGTTATTTTTGATTACTTACTTGCATTTTATCTGCCTATGTCAATTGATTGGCTGTGGTGTTGATTTGTTTGTATACTGCAAGTATAAATTAAAAACAAAACAAATCCATAGCCAGTCAAAACATTAGGCAGCCTGGACACGATAAGTTATCCAAATGCACAGTGCTTCCAATAGTGCTGAGTGAATAATTTATTTGACAGGTTTCACTACTTATTTTGTGTGTAGGAATTGCCTGATTATTTCAGCTTTTGAATTCATTTAGTGAACAATTTCTGTATTCAAAAAAAACTTGCCTGTATCTTGTTCAGGGCAGATCATTGCAGGTAGTACATGTTCAAAATTTGAGGTAGGTTAGCTACTTCTGCCTGGACACTTAGGTGACGTAGTATTATTGCTGTTCCCTGATTGGGAGGCAGTGTTGCCTAGTGGATAAAGCACTGGAATGGGACTTAGGGGATGTAGGTTCTATGAATGGCTCAGCCACTGGCCTGTTGAAGGGACATTGGGCAAGTCATTTCACCTCTCTGTATCTCAGTTTCTCCATCTATACAATGAGGATAATGATATTGACCTCCTTTTGTGAAGTGCTTTGAAATCTACTGATTACAAGCACTGTTTACAAGTTGTGTATTATTATATTAAGGTTGCTCACTAGAATCGTCCTAGGAAGTGGGCCTATAGGGGGCATGACCGCACCCAGAATGAGTTTGTTTTAAAACCTGAACAAATATTGATGGAAAACTGTTCACAATAGTCACATACTCAAACTTCCAGTACCATGCAGATACTTTCAGAGGGTAAAAATCCTACTGATTAATAAGATTCTTCTTCCTGGGACATCATTTTCCCCTAAGGGTCTATTTGTATGGTCAAAATTCTGGATGAGTATTCAAATCACCATCTGTTTAGCTCTTACAAGCCTATTTCTAGCCTGAATGTTAAATTATTTTTCTGCCACCAGGTACCATTTGGTCTTATCCTGCCCTTCAATGGTGCTCCAGTTCTATGGAGGTTAGCAGGTCTGAGTAGCATTTGGTTTGGACAACTGCAGCTAATCACCGCAATCCCTCCTGCTGGGTATAAACTAGCAATTATGGTCTCAAACAGTTATTATTACAGCTATACACTACTGTATTTACAGGAACATATGCAACAGGACAGTCATTAAAACAGGAGACAAACCAAAATACAAGGGCTTAACACCTTTGTCAGCCTTACAGACTAACATAATAAGAAATATGCAGATTAAAGTAATAAGAGCCAGAAGTCAAGCAGAGTTCCCAGCTGGTCAGGGCTCATACCTGGGTGCTTCAGCGGTGGAACCAGCAATTATTCCTAAAGAATAAGAACAATTAAAAATAAGAGAACTTCTAGAGCCTTCCAAGCACCATCAGAATTCCCCCAGATATTCCTTTTGCTTTTTAACACCTGCTATGTTCTCATGAATGACTTCCTTGATCGGCCATTGTTAACGAACACGCTCTGAGCCATAAGGCTTTAAGGACATTCTGAAATCATGCTTGTTGTAAAAATGTCAATCAGCCTTTCCCACATTTAACTGGCAGTTCTTCCAGAAGCATTCATCACCGCTGCCCCTGCAACCTTAATCCACCGCCCTTCTGCATATTCATTCTGATACTGTCATCAAGTACATGATCACAAACTATTTCTCCCTCCCCCCCCCACAGCACTCTTGCCTCATTCAGTGAATAGGATGGACCTGCTCTGGGTGTGGAGCAGGGTTGTGTAGCAAAGGAAGCTGTTGTCAGTAGGATCTCTGCCTCATTTCTTGCAGAGGTCAGAAGGTGTGTAGTAAACAAGACAGGGGACTGCAGGAAGAGAAAGGACAGCCTCATGGTTAAGGTTGTAGAATGCTGCCTTGGAGAATTGGATTCTATCCATAGGGTCTGGAACTGGGGGTGCTGCCACACCTCCTGGCTGGAAGGGGTCTCCATCATATATAGGGTTTACAGGTTGGTTCAATGGCTGTCAGCACCCTCACTATAAAAATTGTTCCAGCACCTCTGGTTCTATCCCTGCCTCCGTCACAGAGTTGCTAGGTGATGCTGGACTAGTCACTTAAACCAAACTTTTCATGCTTGGGAAATTGTGTGTGTCTCATTTTCTGGGAGCCTGACTTGAGACCCTGGAGTCTGATTCGCAGAAGTGCTGAGCCCCCTCAGCTGCAGCTGATGTCAGTGCTCCCCTGCTCTGGCTCCCGCAGCTCTCAGCGGTGGGAAATTTTTTTCTGAGCCAGTGGGGGAAAGAAAACTCATAGTTCATTTAAGGATTGCACACATCCCTTGTGGGTTTGTGATGAAATGATCCTTTATAGCCCCCCATGTGCTACCCCACCCTCTTAATTAGCCAAACGGGAAGCACCTGTTCTGGCACGGGGTGCTAGACCTGCTTCATTTACAGGGGCCAGCCATCCCTGTAACCGTCTCAGAATTAGAAAACAATAAAAATCCAATTCTGCCAAGCTTATCTATACTGCAATCATGGGGTATGATTGCAGCTGGAGCCGACATGCTCCACCTGGCTTTAATCTAGCTAGCTCAGATCCTGGAGCAGTGAAGCTGCGGCAGTGTGTGCTTTCACACCGCCTAGCCCTGCAAGTCGAGTAATAACTCAGGAGTCCAGGTGGGTTTGTACAGCTCATGCTGAAGCATGCACTGCCACAGCTTCACTGCTCTGGGACCCAAGCTAGCTAGATTAAAGCTAGCTCAAGTATATCTACTCAATCTGCAATCACAACCCATGACTGCAATACAGATATACCCTGAGTGCAGAGGGTAACGACCTTTCACTTTCCACTGAGCACCCCACAGGGTCTTGTGAGATCAAGGCAGACTTTTACACGTAAACACAAGATAAGGTGTAAGCGCTGCAATCTCACAGGCACTTTCAGTTTCAGACAACATCATCTGAACCAACCAGGCTCATTATCCTCAAATCCGATTAAACATTTCCGTTCCCCATTGTCTGGTACACTGTGTGGTGAGATTGGTGGACAGCAGCCAGTTCAGCATTCAGATTCCTGGATAAGTTTGTATTACTCCAGATGAATTATTTGAAGGAAACTATAAATGCTAAAGAAGTGGTCACATGCACAGTTTTATGTTAACTTGTTTTAAATGTCTGTCAGTTCAGAGAAATCCCCCAGTACATATTATTTTCTGTTGAACACAATATTGTGTCAGTCTTGGTGCTTTTGTAACTTTAGCTGATGGTATTAAGCATCCTCACTAGGATAGGGCAAACCGTTCTAGATAAGTATCTCCTCCTAAATCTTTGCCCATTTTTAAACCAAACCTTTAAGATTTGGCTGTTTCCAAGTTACAGTCAGGAGAAGGAATGACAGTACCAGAAGTCTTATGAGAGAGGCTGTTCTTTCAAATTTCCAGATTAATTTTGTGTGGAGTAATGTTTGGATTGAATCTGAACTTGGACCCTTTAGAAACTTGTCCATGTCTAACCCTGGCTTTTGGGGAAAGGGAATGGAGACAAAATTGCTGAATAAAACATATGTACAAAGGATCCAGGTGTGTCTTCATCTGATTTACTTTGTAAAATTGCTGAAAGTTTCTCTGGGATGCTGGGATTTTGAGTCACTCATCAGCAGCAGGCTCTGGCTGTGTTAATTACTTGAGGACATTGAATAGCTGACTAGAATCCATTTTGGGCTACTACATTTTCAATCCCTTTTGCGTGAGCCAACTGTGTTTCATACAGCAGCTGTACTAACCTCTGACTAGTAGTTGGCTTTACAAAAGGCTACCTACTGAGAGCATCTGCCATGACATTCATTCTCCCAGAAATGCTTAATCTCAAAATTACATGGTACGAGTTACATAGTCCAGCGCCACAAACAAGAAACTAGTTGTGAGTTAGTCAGAAAGTAGCTGAAAAGATGATGAGTCTTAATTGTTGGATATTCATCATCTGTCTGAAAGCAATGGCCAATATTTTCAAACCTGAATGCCTCAAGTTGGGTTCCTAGATCCATAATTGGGTTTTAATTTAAAGTGATTTGATTTTTCAGAAGTGGTGAGCAATTTTTGCTTCCACACTCATTTAGCAACCTAAAATGGATTTAGGAACTTAACATTAAGCATCCAGGTTTCAAAATTTTACCTAGTATATATTTGCTATGGTTGGATTAATCACAAATTTCCTGAGTGAGTGGAAGGAGCTTGTCTGTGTACTGGATAATTAGACTGTGCATGGGCTCAGAGGTTTGCTTACTCTGTCTTCACATACAAGGACCTATGGTTGAGATGACCCATTCTGAAATCTTCAGGGAAAGCATCAGTGGATAAAATTTAATTGTCTCTGAAATCAGAATATGCTCATACCATGGAAATTGCAGAGCCTCTTTCAGTGTCAGCAAAGCATTATCATGTTGTGGTTGCACTTCTGTGATTATGAGGGACACATACAAGACTTTGACTGCATATTTGATCAACTATGAGACAAAATGGGACAAAACTTAAGCTCTTATTCTGTTGATTCTATGGATAATGGGTATTCTCTACCATAGGATCTTAGGCAAGAAAGTTTGTTTCCTAGCAAATTTCTGATTAATGTATCATTTAAAATTATTCCCTGGTATCTTAAAGTGGACTCTCCAAGAGGAGCAGATGCTCCAAAGCTGACATATACACACACACCCCAAACAAAACAAAAAATCCTGGACATTTATACTATTGTCAGTTCTCACAAGATATGATGATTTTTTTTAAAGCCCCAGCTCTGGAGTTCTGTGACAGTGAGAATGTCAACTTTCATATTTTAAACAGTAAGTTTTAGTTTCTTGGTTGTAGAGAAAAACTTGAACATATGACCGGCATGTATCCTAAAGACTATAAAACCAGAGAGCAAAAAGAACTAAAAATTTATTTTTTTAATCTCATGATTTCTAGCTTAGTATCATGATTCTGGGGGACTTGACTCATGAATTTTGAACGTTCAGGTTTGGCAATACTGCATGTGAGACCACTATACGTCCTAGTGATAGACTAACCCTTTCTGTTGTCCTGGACCAAGACTAAAATATTGCCTCCCAACTGGCAAACAGGTGTATTTAAAAATGATTTATCCTTTTTATCCTCAGTCGTTTGCCTCGATTCTGAATTTGGCAAATGGTATAAAAACCTCAAATCTTCTGGAATGTATGAAACCACGTGTCCCAGTGATCAGGGAAAATACAGTGAGCCAGAGCAAGACACGTGACCAGTAGGAATCAAAATAAAAATGGCAATGTTATCAAAACTTGCCTGTGTATCCATTTTCTCTCTCAGCTACTGGATGTTGCTTGTTTGCTGCGTCGCATGGTTGCAATTGCTCTACTCAGCCCACTGATTAATGTGTCACTGCTTAACATCATTTTAATAAAGGCTGCTGGACTGTTACACTTGCAGTGAGGCATATGGTTGTCTTTGTGCAGCCCCAGGGCTTTACTTTCTATGTGTTTTTTAGCTTCCTGGAAAGGCATAGTGTTCAGTACTCTATTTGGAAGAAGGGAGGGATTGCTGGGATGTGGCAGAGTGCACCAAAGCATTTTGCTCTCATTTCTGTCTGTGCTGGCTACAGTCCAGTAGTGAGCAGTTGGGTGCAACCTTTGATCTCTTCCAGTGTTGATTCTGCCAATCAGTAGACTGTTAGGTAAGAAGGAAATGTGGCAACATACATGTTTACCTAGAGGAGACAAGATGCAGAGGTTCTGTTCATTAATAACTATTGCCTGGGGTAGTTTCTTTGCACCAAGCTCAGAGTGGTAATACCCTGATTTTATTATACAGTGAAAACAGAATCTGGCATAGCTTTCTCCTTAATCTGATTCAGGACAAATCATTGCAGCTTGGAACCATCTCCGTTCCTCCTACAACTCTTCTAATCCTATTGCAATGGCTTGCAGCAGTTTATGATGCTACTTCTCTTAGAATCAATCATAGGACCATAGGGCTAGAAGGGACTGCAAGGGTCATCTAGTCTAAACCCTTGCCAAGATGCAAGATTTGTTATGTCTAAATCATCCAAGACACATGGCTATTCAGCCTCTTTTGAAAACTTCCAGTGGAGGAGCTTCGACAACTTCCCTAAGCAGTTTGTTCCATTTTCCTACTGTTCTTACAGTTAGGAAGTTTTTCCTGAAGCTTAATCTAAATCTGTTATGTTGTAATTTGAACCCATTGCCTCTTGTCCTGACCTCTGTGGCAAGAGAGAATAACTTTTTCTCCATCTCTTTAATGGCAGCCTTTCAAGTATTTGAAGACTGCTATCATGAGCCACCCTTAATCTCCTCTTTTTCCAAACTAAACATACCCAGTTCCTTCCTCCTTTGCTCATATGGCTAGCATTCTATCCCTTAAATCATTTTTATTGCTGGCCTTTGGATCCTTTCCAGTTTCTGTACATCCTTTCTATATATTGGTGACCAAAATTGGACACAGTAGAGCAGTATTATCCCCTTCTGTGACTTGCATGCTATGCTTTTGTTAATGCAACCTAAAATTTTATTTGCTTTTTTTTCCCCAACAGCATCGCATTGTTGACACATGTTGAGACTGTGATCCTCTACATCAGTTCTTCTGCCAAGCCAGTTATCCCCCATTCTGTATTTGTACATTTGGTTTTTCTTCCTTAAGTGTAGCACTTTCTTTTTCTTGTCTATATCCCAGTTCTCCAATTTATCAAAATCCCTTTGAATTTTAGCTCTATCCTCCAAAGTGTTGGCAACCCTCTCTAGCTTTGTGTCACCTGCAAATATGGTCAGTATGTTCTCTATTTCTACATCTAGATCATTAATAAAGATGTTAAGTAACACCAGACCCAGAAAAGATCCCTGTGGAACCCCTATTTGAGACCTCTTTCCATTTTGAGCATCATTCCATTAATAATTATTCTTTGTTTGCAGTTGTTTAACCAATTACGTATCCACTTAATGGTAGCTCTGCCGAGCCTGTATTTCTCCAGTTTACTTATTGGAATGTCATGCGAGACTGCATCAGAAGCCTTGCTAAACTCCAGGTGTATTATATTCACCACAATCCCCTATCCACCAAACCAGTTATCTTGTCAAAGAAGGAAATCAGGCTGGTCTGGCATGATTTGTTCTTAGTAAATCCATGCTGGCTGTCAGTGATCATCCCTTTATCCTCCACATATTTGCAAATTCCTGGCTCCTTAAATGTCACCTCTCTGTGATAGAAACCTCTCTCCCCCCTGCCTGGGATTTTTCCAGGCAGCTCAATTCCCTGCCTACGGTGGGCGATATTCCCATCAAGGCAATCTGCCTAAACAGGCTGACATCTGCACTTTGCTTTTTCTTTGAAGGCTATGAAGAACATAATGGCCCACAGTTATAAGTTACCACACAGCTCTGTATAAGCAAGCACATTTATTCTTAAGTGGAAAGCATTACAGAGAAGACATTAAAAAACAATAAAAGAACCTACACACATGTTAAAAACTTTGCCATAGGCCACTCCAACTTCTGGCTCTGGTACATGCCAGTCCTTGAAAAACCACAACTGATTTTTACCCATGGTATGACAAGGTGGACTAGTCCCAGAGGCCCCTTTGATGGAGGCCTCAGTGTCCTGCTACACTTGTCCCAGGAACGAAGCAGTAGTGCAGTCCTCCAGGCAGGCTAGAGTGGCTGCAGGGGAAGCAGCCAATCAGACAGGCTTCAGAGAGCAGCAAATCAGGGCTCAGTAGGGCCCTATAAAAAGGAGCTGCAGAGCCAGAGACAGGCAGTTCCTTGCTTGAGCTAGGGAAATGCATATGGTAGTCCTAGCTGGCCAAAGAGAACTGCAGGACAATGGACAGCTCAGTGCTAGTAGGGACCAGGGGCACAAGGAAGAGGTGCTGGCTGCTGGGCCTGAGCTTAGAACAGTCTTGAGCTAAGGGTTAGGTGTCAGTGAAGGCTGGAGCTGCAGGGAAGTGGTCCAGGGAAATGAAGGCAGTTTTGCTAAATGGACACAGCAGCGCGTGGCAGCTATTCTTAGGGTCTGGGGGCTGGGACCTGGAGTAATGGGGGAGGGCCTACAATTGGACAGAAGTAAACCCCCAGAAGGAACTGAACTGTCAGGAGGCCCAGCTGGAGAGCTGAGGCCAGACCAGACTAAGAGGATAAAACCATTGCCTCCAGGAAGGAAGCCTGGGGAATATGGTCCAATACCAGGGCCAGGACTGGTTTTAAAGACTGCAGACACACCCGACCAGAAGGGGGCACTCATGAGGGGTGGGTGCCATGCCATTACACATGGTCATAACTGTCTCAGCTTCAAAACTGGAACCATCATGAGTAGTTCAGTCTTTCCTTTTCTACATCTCGGGCCTTTGATCTTGGCCTCATTCATGTTACAGGTGATTAGCAGACAATGGATCACTCCTCAGGACATAGCTTCAACGGCTGGGATTTTGTGTAACTGGAGGCAGGGAATTTGCATTCATCTCCTGCTAAATACTCCCTGTGTCTCACATCTCCCCCTCTCTCCCCCCCCGACCAGAAGTTACATGCAGTCCCGACCCACAATAATACACAAACTGTTTTTTTAATTCAATGAACCCGAAAGATATTTAAACTTTATTTAGTAAGGTCTCCCAAGAAAATGGCAGGAGATTGCCATATCTGTCACCACCTGAGACAGGGTGCTGGGCAGGAACTCCTGAGCCAGCCCTCTGTCACACAAGCTCTAATTAAGGGAGGTAAGTTGGAGCTGCTTCGAGAAACCTGCATCTGATTGGCAAATGGGAAACAACTCCCAGACTAATTATCCTGGTGCTACATACAGGCCCAGAGGAAGAAAGGAAGTGGGGAGCCAGAAAGTGGAAGGAGAGCAGTAGTTCTGCCCTCCTAGGTGCAGAAGCTGAGAAGTCCTCACAGCTGAAAACCCAAGCTGTATGTGGTGAGAAGATGGGGGGAGCGCACACTGTAAATAAACTGCACCAGTGTTTGCTGAGCCCCAGGGTCTCTGAGTAGTTTATGAACACAGCAGAGACAGGAGCAAAGGGGACCCAACACGGCTGCTACTCTGAAACCATCCTTATTGTATATCATTCTGATCCTTATCTATTTCCGCATTAGGGTGACCAGATGTCCTGTTTTTAATGGGAGAGTCCCATTTTTTGGGACTTTTTTTTTTATATAGGCGCCTATTACCCCTCACCCCCTGTCCCGTTTTTTCACAGTTCCTATCTGGTCACCCTATTCCTCATTCTGGTACATACTTCTCATTACTTTAAGTTATTTGTGAGGTTCTCTGTCCCATTGCAACTTTCCAACTGTCTCAATACCTGGTGGTTAGGCATTGTTTATTCCCTTTTTTAAAGTTTCATCATTTATACATTTTGGGTTAACACATTGTAAAAATATATCTTAAAAACAGCTTTCAAAATAGGATAAGTAAAATAGGTTAATACTGCACACTGAAATAACATTCTTTGTTAGACATCTTTATCTTAACTGCAAAGCATCATCTGATTAATAGATTCCAAGGCCAGAAGGGACCATTGTGATCATCTAGTCTGATCCCCTATATAACATAGGCCAGAGAGCTTGCCCAAAATAAATCCTAGAGCAAATCTTTTAGAAAAACATCCAATCTTGATTTTAAAATTGTCAGTGATGGAGAATCCACCACTACCTTGGTAAGAAAGAAAAGGAGTACTTGTGGCATCTTAGAGACTAACAAATTTATTTGAGCATAAGCTTTCGAGAGCTACAGCTCACTTCATCGGATGCATTCCTTTTTAATTATGATGTCAGAGTTGTTTCTGAGGCTGTGGATGGCATTGTGTTCTGCATGGCTGAGGTTATGGGGCAGGAGATGTTGCTTTTCCACAATTTCAGCCCGTGCACGTCGGCGGAAGCACTCTATGTAGAAGTCCAGTCTGATATTTTGACCTTCAAGAGGAGTCCACCCAGAATCCTTCTTTTTGTAGTGTAGGTAGGAAGGTCCCTGTGGGTTAATACGTTGGTTAGAAGTGTGTTGGAAATATTCCTTGAGTTGGAGACATCGAAAATAGGATTCTAGGTCACCACAGAACTGTATCATGTTCGTGGGGTGGAGGGGCAAAAGGAGAGGCCCCGAGATAGGACAGATTCTTCTGCTGGGCTAAGAGTATAGTTGGACAGATTAACAATATTGCTGGGTGGGTTAAGGGAACCACTGTTGTGGCCCCTTGTGGCATGTAGTAGTTTAGATAGTTTAGTGTCCTTTAGCGAAAGCTTATGCTCAAATAAATTTGTTAGTCTCTAAGGTGCCACAAGTACTCCTTTTCTTTTTTGTGAATACAGACTAACACGGCTGCTACTCTGATACCTTGGTAAGTTGTTCCAAAGGTTAATTACTCTCACCCTTAAAAAATGTATGCCTTATTTCCAATCTGAATTTGTCTAGCTTCAATTTCCAGCCATTGGACTGTGTTATGTTTTCCTCTGTTAGATTGAAAAGCCCATTATTAAATAGTGGACCCATTGTCTAGCAGCGGTCGCACCACTGCCAAATACAAAGATAAAATAACCCCTCTACTTCTACTCAAGACTCCACTGTTTATGCATCCAAGAAGCACCTTAGCTCTCAGTGCGACGTGGTGGCCAAAAGAGCCAGGTTCGGTTGATTAGCCACCATGATCCCCAAATCTAGTTCAGAGTCACTGCTTCCCAGGGTAGTATCCCCCATCATGTAAGTATGGCCTATATTCTTTTATCCTAGGTGTATACCTTTACATGTAGTTGTATTAAAACACATATTGCTTGCTTGCACCCAGCTTACTAAGTGATCCAGATTGCTCTGCATCAGTGATCTGTCCTCTTCATTATTTACCACTCCCCCAATTTTTGCGTCATTTGCAAACTTTATCAGTGATTTTATGTTTTCTTCTAGATCATCAATAAAACTTGTAAATAGCATAGGACCAAAAAAGAATCCATGCAGCACTCCCCTAGAAACGCACCAATTTGATGATGATTCTCCATTTATAGTACATTTTGAGACCTATCAGTTAGCCAGCTTTTAATCCATTTATGTGTGCCATGTTAATTTTTTATGTCTTTCTAGTTTTTTAACCAAAATGTCATGTAGTACTAAGTCAAATGCCTTATAGAAGTCTAAATATATTATATCAACATTAGAATCTTTAGCAACCAAACTTGTAATCTCATCAAAAAAGATGAGTTAGCTTGACAGGATCTGTTTTTCATAAGCCCTTGTTGACTGGCATTAAATATATTATCCTTCTTTATTAATTGAGTCTCGCATCAGTAGTTCCACTATCTTGCCTGACATAGGTGTCAGATTGACAGGCCTATTATTATCTGTGTCATCCTATTTACCCTCTTTAAATATTGGCACAATATTAGCTTTTTTCCAGTCTTCTGGAACTTCCCCAGTGTTCCAAGACTTATTGAAAATCAGCATTAATGATTCAGCAAAATCCTCACCCAGCTCTTTCAAACCTCTTGGATGGAATTTATCAGGATCTGCTGACTTTACAATGTCTAACTTTTGTAGCTGCTGTTTAGCATTGCTCCCGGGAAAGCCTTAACATCTTTCTCGGCCCATTAGCTATCAACAGATGCCCCACCTTCGTTCATAGTAACAGCCTTTTTAAATATGCACACAGCTTAAAACTGTAAACAATAATTACTTTAAACAGCAGTTGTGTGACTTTGTATGCAGATCCCTATTATTATAGAAGTATCTGTATAAAGCATAGAAAAAAATAGCACACACAACATTTGTTTTTGGCCATTTTGCTGCTTCACCATACATCTTAAGTGACAAAACAATACAATGCCACCCAGGATCACCTGTCACAATCACTGCCTTAAAGCTCACTTTTGTCCAGCTTTGTGTGAAACAAAAAAACTTCAAAAACAGATTCCAACGTGAAACTGCAGAACTAAATTAATTTGCAAACTAGACACGATCAGATTAGGCCTGAATAAAGACTGGGAGTGCTTGGGTCATTACAAAACCTAAACCTAATTTCCCCAATTCTGATTTCTCCCTACTGTTACTCACACCTTCTTGTCAACTGTCTGAAACGGGCCACTCTCATTTCCACTTCAAAAGCTATTTTTCCTCCCTTGGTATCCTGCTGTCAATTGAATTGTCTCGTTAGACTGACCTCACACTTGGTAAGGCAACTCACATCTTTTCATGTATTTATATCTGCTCCTGTATTTTCCACTCCATGCATCTGATGAAGTGGGTTCTAGCCCATGAAAGCTTATGCCCAAATACATTTGTTAGTCTCTAAGGTGCCACAAGGACTCCTTGTTGTTTTTACATCTCCATCGTGCTGCAACTGATTGAGAGTTTCCTTGGCTTTAAATGGCTATTACACATTTGTATGACATGAATACCTTTCGCTCTTACAAGAACTTTTAGGCTCAATGTTAAAGGATTAATATGTATATCAAGGGTGGGAATATATTATTGTAATTTCTCAGTTAAAACTCTAATTGGTCTGGTTTCACCTCAGGGCATTGCAACATCTTTGTAGATGATTGTATACTTAATTATGCATCTGGTGGAAAGAAAGGTAACTAGCCTTTACTCAGAAGTTTATCATTTCCTTTCAACCCCCGGGATATCTTAAAGAATCAGGGATGGTCACAGGTATTCTCTGGTGTTGTAGTGGGTGTGGGCTGATCAGGAATGGGAGGTGATTGATTTGTATGCTGACCATGTGTCATGGATTTCTTTATAGTCCACTATAGGAGTTGCTAAGGTTACATTAGACCAGTAATGGGCAAACTGCAGGCCACACACAGCCTGTCAGGGTAATCTGCTGGCGGGCCACAAGACAGTTTGTTTACATCAACCATCCGCAGCTCCCAGTGGCCGGGAACGGCAAACTGCAGCCACTGGGAACTGCGGGCGGCAGTGCCTGCAGACAGTCAATATAAACAAACTGTCTCGCGGCCCATCAGTGGATTATCCTGATGGGCCGCAGGTTGCCCACCACTGCATTATACAGCTCTACATGTGTAATGCTAATTCCTAAAACACAGGCATTCACAATGTATGTGAAAAACTTCACTGCTTCTCCCTCCCCCACCACCAAGCACTTTATTTTAGCAAGAATTTTAGCTAATAACCAATACATTTTTAACATAACTAAAGGAAAATAATATAAAACTTAAAACAGTTTTTGTGGTGCATACTATTTTGCAGACATAGCCATTATTATATTATTGTAACATCAATTCAATTTTTTTGCAAATGTCGGTTATAAATATATCTCCATGTATTTCTGTCTCAGTGAATAATTTAACTACAAAGTTTTTTTTTTCTATGAATCAAAACTTTTTGTCCGAAGGAAGAAAAAACTATAAGGCAGAAACTTCAAAATTAATGTAAAATAATATTAATAAGATCATAGCCTTTTCTTAAGTTGTATTAACTATTAAATTCTAATATAGCTATGAGTGTACTACAGATAAATATTGTATTTTGCTTGGCTAGTTATTCTGCTAATTGTTAAACCTAAAAATAAATGTATTTTTAAAGAAGTTTCTATCTTTTGTCATAACCAGTTTATTAGCCTTGAGGTAAGCCTTCATCCAGTTTATTAGCCTTCATCCACAGCGGTGGGTAATTGTATACCTCTCTTTGTATGGGCTGTCTTACTAACTGTTTAATTAATAAATCATCTTTGATTGGATTTATCCAAAGTCTGTCATTATTAAATAAATCTCAGCTCAAGGGAGCATTACTCATTGAACCTATAATCACAATTAAAATTGCTGTTGATTTTTGGTTATTGATTCCTGACAGATTATGGATAATTGATTATTGACTATGAACCAGAAACCCAATAGGCAGCTATTGATTGGTCTGGCAGGGTGGAATCATGATCTGCCTGCCAGCAGTAGGACTAAATAGTACCAAGGATTGGAGTCTTGCTAGGATGTTCATAGCGCCGCAGCACACCCTGTTCACAGGCTTTCAGATCCATTTCTATATCGATACATACGTGCATATCAGAACAGAATAAATAAACGGAACACCACTTTGGGGTTAATATCAGAACATCGGCAGGCTGGACACAGACTGTCAAACTACAGGAAAGGTCTTCCATAGCCGTTGGTAATTGTGTGTGTCATTGCTCATGTGCTGTCTTTGCTAACTATTAGATTAATATAGCCAATCAATGCTGACTTATTTGAGGTCTGTTATTATTAACCAAATCTGAATTTGAGAGCCTGCCATTCATTAAATATATAAATGCAATTACAATTCCTATCAGTTACTGACTGCTGATTAACTGGTAATTGATTATTGACAAGTTGATTATCAACATCCCTGAAGAAAGGAGAGGGGAGATCATGGGGAGCACTCCCATCCTCAGCAGAGGAGGGGGAGCTGCACTCCACCTTTCCTCTGCCCTGCCCCGACCCATTGAGCCCCATGGGCACCACAGGGGGAAGGGTCTAAAGAGCAGAAGGGAGTGGGAAGAGCATGAAGCAAAGCTACTTCTATATCTCCTAGCTGGTGTCTGACAGCTTTGGCTCCCCTTGGCCAGTGACAATGGGACAGGAGAATCCAGGCCCTATGTTTGGATTTGAAGGAATCTTTCCAGTGATTTGAATATAATGGGATCAGTAAAGCAGGCAGTCCTGACCAGTGATGTTACAAGCAGAAGGCCCTGCTTTGCAGGACTTGGATTGCCGAAACTTTTCGTGCTGGTTTATATCATGGTGCTAGATGCGGGTAAAACTGATTAAATCATGTACAAGAGTGCACTCCCTTTGTTGTTGGTCCTAACTTGACCTTTTTCCAGGGAATTGATTGAGCAATAAGCATGTGGGTGATGGGGACAGCTTATTAGAGTACCAGGCTGACAAGCTGAACTACAAGGAATAGTTTGTCTTTACAATAAGCGTACATTTGCATAGCACATTGCTGACTTGTTATTTCTCTTAAAATACATTATAATTGCCTTTCGCGAGGTGAGCTTATATTTACTGTTTGTTTGTTTTTTTTACAGCCCCAACAGAGACTTCTCCATAAACACTACCAGCCTCTAAAGCTTCTGTCCTGCCAGGTGATATGAAAATGAACTTTACTTCGTGAAAAGCATAACAAATGACACTGCCAGAAGGTGACCATGGAGAATTGAAAGATTAAATGAAATACAACCATTCAGTCAAGATGATGCATTCTGGAAAGTCCTGGTTTGCTGTGGAATTAAAATGTGGTGCATAAAATACAGTGCTAATTTGTTCAAAGTTGTCATTGACAGACCATTAGCTGGAAAACTGTTTCCAGTTTTCATCACTGTGCATAACTGTGAGTTCCCTTTAGGGGACTATCTGTGCCCTTCACTGGAAGTCCTGTTTTAGCATGGCAACTACTGGATTATTTTATGATGTATGCAGATGGCATGATGATGTTTTAGGAAAAACTTAGAGCAGTTTTCCAACCTCCATAAAAATGTTCACAATATTACACCCCCGATAGGAATGTAAATGTCTTGTATATGTTAGTTATGCAGTCTAATGGTATTCTGTTTAACTATATGTGATCTCCACACAGAAGAGTTAGCACATTTTATACATGTCAGGAAAGGTATTTTCTTTATTTCAATACTAAAATATGTTTCAGTACCTACACTGAGACTGTATCTAAAATAGAGCCCGTACTTGCATATATTCACAGATTCATGGGAGATTGCATAGATAGATTTGCTCATGGCAAGTATGCCACTAGACATATTTTATTGAGCCTTACTGTACAGCTCTCATGGAGGTAGCCAGGAGTAGGGGATGTTGAATGGACTATCGGACATCATGTCTGCTGTCCCCCACCCCCACAATAAACCAAGCAGTCCACATTTCTGTTGTGCTAATGTGAGGTTCCCATTAAATTGTAAAGGAAAAGATCCCTTCTCTGAGATGCGTTGTGCCTATGGCTTCGCTCTACATTAAACACAAGAGAGACTGGAGAAATTCTGGTACTTGTGCTAATCACTATTTGGCGGGGGAGGGTAAGGAATCACAACTTGCAGAGGCCGAACAAAACCTCTTGAAGATAATAAAGAGTGAGAGGTGCACTAGATGCTCCCACTCTGTACGAATCCTCATACAGGACAGATACCTCCATTAACATTTTCTCCTCTTTCTACCCAAAACATTTTTTTTTTTTACTCTGAACTGGGGTTAAAGTAAATGGTTCTAATAACCCTTTGGGCATTCTGTAGCAGGCTCAAGACTGTTGCATTCAAACTGAGCATTGTTATTTGTTGTTCAGTCTCTAAGTGGCTGACATCATGGGTTGTGTCACAGCTGGCTGTGGTACAGTTTTTATCCACGGGGACTTGCAGGAAGTACTTTTCATCCCACCCCTCACATTGGGACCTATTTGAAACAGACTATTTACAATGAAGTAAATTAAATAGTCAGCAGCATCACAAGGGACCAGCCTGGTGGTTCTTGCAGTTCCTAAATCAAAGATGCCACTTTGGGTAGCCACAGAACATCTTTCTCTCCAACCTAATGGACTAACACTTAGTCCATCTGCCAAACCTGTAGAGAGCCTTCCATGTTGGAGACTTAGATACCAATAGAGGAGAGAAGATGAATCTTCATGGGATAACAGTAAGACAAAGGGATATTTTTGAGGGAGTTCATGTGGTACACTTTTAGAAGCTATTCTATACACTACTAGTGATTGTAAGATCAACCAGCTAGAGCACCAGTGCACCCAAAGTGTATATTTTTGGCTTTTTCAGATGGGTGTGGATTTATGTCAGAACTTTTCACCTATCCCTGGTATGTAAACAGTATATATACTTTTTGGACAGATATAAAAAAATTAGGCTCAGCATGTTGGCTACTGTATAATATCAATTTAGAACACAATTACAATTAGTTATGGCCAAGATTTTCAAAATTGTCTCATGATTGTTGGGTTCTTAACTTGACACCTTAAGGGAGCCTGATTTTCAGAAAATTCTGAAAACCAGGTCTCTCTAAAGTTTCTCAAATTGGGCATCCAGAACTTTCAGGCATCCAGAATCACAAGTCACTCTTGAAAATTGTGGCCTTTAATTTAGATTGGTTAGAAAAACTCCAATAAAGAATAATATCGTCTGAGTGCAAATATGATAAGAATAATATCATCTAAGTGCAAAGTTGCTAGAGCAATACTTTAGCAATGTGTACTTTTTAGAGTTGCCCATAGTATTGCAAGTTGACTTTTTTTAGAAATTGGTCATGTGCATTGCAGCATTTCATTAAAAGTTTTAGCACATTTTATAGCCCTTTCCTATTCTGTTTTAGAATGAATTCTGGGAACTGAGATCTGTCATTTTTGTAGGTCACTTATATTACTATTGCTGTTTAAAAAAAACTTTATTGGTTTGTTTAAAACAAAACAAAAAGAGAGAGAGAGATATTTAAATGTTAAGGATCCTCTTTTACTATACTCAAGTTTATTACATAGTGATACATACTAGAATAATTCAAATGATAAAGTTAAGATTGTCACAGATCATTATACTATATGGGCGTGAGAGAAAAAGATTAGTTAGGTAATACGTTTTTATATCAATGTTAGTTTTAAACGTCTACTAGTACATGGGCATGAACTTAGATGTCTGAACTAATCCGCTTAAAACAGTTTGTTTTAAATGATTCCCGGGGTTTAGTTAGGAGGATCTGGGAAATAGAGGCACTGAGAAATGTGAAAATAAGGGCCAAGTCCTGGTCTAACTGAATTCAGTGGAGTTTTTCCAGAGATTTTAGGAGGCCACTGTTTGACTCTATGTTTGAAACTTATTTAGGCCTCAATCCTACAAAGACCTATGCATGTGAAAGACTTCAAGCATAAGGATTCTCCCACTCACGTGTGTAAGTGTCTACAGAAGCAGGGCCATAAGGAGCTTACTGTGTGTTTGATTTGTATTTAACTAGTAACCATGTTTAATCACTGTTACTCTCCGAAAATAGGCCATGCTTCCTCAGGGATATTTATGGAATTATTATACATCCAATGAACAATTGTCTGAATCCCAACACATTCCTCTGAAAAGTGTGTAATATAAATAAGGGTAGGAAGGGGGTTACATTAGTGTGAATGGAGCTGAGTACTGTGTTGTGTGAGAGGCTACGGAAAGCTTTCATGTTTTTATGCTGAACACCTTATTAATAGCAGACCCCCTCCACTTTTCCCTGGGTCCCAAGAATAGATCCATGGAAAGAATGCTCTGTCTATAGTCATAATTAATTTATAGCAAGGGTGCCAAGACTAAGCCAACATGAAAGATAAGGAATAAATTCATTCCTGCAAAAGGAAGTGAATTTAAATATGCTCATAGCCATTAGTTCTGTGCAAAAGCAGAGTAGGAGACTAATGCCATTGTGTTAGAATAGCAGATCTCACTCAGCCCTATGGAGGTAGGGGTGTGTGTGTGTGTGTGCATGCGTATGTGAGAGAGAGAGAGAGAGAGAGAGATGTGGTTAATTTAATAATGTGGGTGGGTGTGTACTTTGCATTATCACACAGTATCACCATTAAATTTACCACTGTGACACTGGCAATTGAACTACCACAGACTTAACTACTACCTCTAAAATACGGGTAAACAATAATAGTATCACTAGCAGAATCCTCCTAGCTCAGCACTCAGTCCTGCAGCCTTGCTCCCATGAATGGTCCGATTGCCTGCTACCCTTATTCACCTGGATCCATATGTGAGTAAAAGCTGCAGCATCAGACCTTCACTAAGGAGTTTTCACAGAGGCCAAGCCATCTTAACTACTTCATATAATGTCTTTTCTTATACTAGGAGGGCAAAGGAATCACCAGCCTATGTAGGAAACTATACTACAGATGAAAATACGTTGTGTGCTTTTTATTCCCTATTTTTAGCTGTATCGCTTGCTTTGTCTGCAACTGTCACATAATTGATTTGTTAAGAAAGATAAAGACTGACAGGCAAGAAGCTTGCAAAAGTTCTATTAGCTCTTCGGTTTTGCCAATCCATCTGTATCCAAGTGCATTAGCAGGTTCATTCTTTGCACTATTTTCCTCTCTATTTTTTAAGAGTAATTTTGTGACTTTACAACTAGACTTAAAGCAGCTGTAGACTGTTTTAAATAGAGGTTAACCTTTGAGAGTGACATAATTCTTTATTTTATAAGGGCTGTGGGGCAGATCCCCAGCTGGCATAAAACCGCAAAGCTTCACTGAAGTTGTTGGAGCTTCACTGATTTATGTGAGCTGTAGATCCAACTTCATTTTGCTGGTTTTTCTTAAAACAAAATAACAAAAACACTAGATAGGTCAATTATTCAAAAATTACTCACACATGGAAAAAAATCTTGCATGTTTTACCTCTGTACTCTTATAACAAATAGTATCTTTGTAAACTCAGTCTCAATGAAAGCCCTCGATACCTGGCTATGGTAAATTGGCTTTCATCTCTAGACTGTGATCAATATAAGATTTTAATTTAAAAATAAAAGAGTCCTGTGGTTTAATGAGGGTTGATAAAGCCAAAGAAGTAAGATTGCTGTTGACATTATCTACTGTAAACTTTGGGAAAGATGTTTTGAATACAAAACACCCCAATACATAACAAATGGAAAAACAGGGAACCTCACATCAATGTGTACAAATCAGAATTTAAGATATGCAGATGATTGATAAGAGAAGCTAAAGGTATCAGTGAAAAATCTTTGGTCAGTCGTGTTAAGGATGATAAGAAGGAATTATTTAAATATATAATGAACCACTGAAATCTTAGCAAATTATCTAGGTCCAATACTAGCCAAATATGGTAAAACTATCAATCCTGGTGCAGGACAGGCATAAGTATTCAACAAATATTTCTGTTTTGTGGTCAGAAAGAAGCAGAATAGTGTAGTCAGATCTTACAGTGATAATTAAATACTTTCTATTCCATCAGTCACTAGAGAGAATGTTAAACAGCAAGTATTAAAGATAAACATTTAAAAAGTGTGGGACTGGATAACTTATACCCAAATGTATTAAAAAAATTTACTATGGAGCTCTATGAATCATTAATGTTGTGGTTTTGTTTTTAAACAAATTTTACAACACTGGGGAAGTTTCAGAGAACTGAAAAAAGGCCAGTGTTGTGCCCGTGTTTAAAAAGAGTAAATGAGATGACTTGGGAAACTGTAGGCTGGTTATCATGACATCAATCCTGGGCAAAATCTTGGTCAGGTTGATGCGGAATGCTGTCAGCAAAGAATTTAAAAATGTTTGCATAATTAATGCTGATCAGCATGGTTTTATAGAGCTTGTCAAACAAATTTGATATCATTTTTGTGAAATGACAAGTTTGGTTAACAAGGTAACTATTTTGACATAATATACTTATATTTCTGTAGGTAATTTGACTTAGTCCTGCATTGTATGAAGTGTAGTTGCAGCCGCGTCAGTCCCAAGACTTTAAAGAGATAAGGTGGGTGAGGTAATGTCTTTTATTGGATCAACTACTGTTGGTGAGAGAGACAAAGCTTGAAAGCTTGTCTCTCTTTACCAACAGAAGTTGGTGCAATAAAAGATATTAACTCACCCACCTTTTCTCTCTTAGTCTTGCATGACATTCTGATTAAAAATAGCACAAAATCAATGAAGCTCATATTAAATGGATTGAAAATTGGTTAACTGATAGATTTTGAAAGTAATTGTAAATGTGAAATTGTAATCCATATTTCGAGAGGGGATCTGCAGGGATCATCTCTTGGTCCAATGTTGTTCAATATCTTTATCAATTATCTTGGAAAAAATATATAACATGCAAAATTTACAGATGACACAAGAATTGGTGGAGCTGTAAATAATGGCATGACCTGAATCTCTTAGTAATATGGTCTCATTTGAACAACATGTGTTTTAAAACAGACAAATACAACGTCATCATCTAGAAACAACGAATGCAGGTCACACTTATGAGATGGGGGACTATATCTTAGAATGTAGTGACACTAAAAAGGATTTGGGGTTATCATAGGAAATTGCTATAAGAATGATTTGAGGGCTGGGGAAAAAGGCCTTAAACTGACAGAATAAAGACACTCAATCTGTTCAGTTTATTGAAAAGTAGGTTAAGAGGTGACTTGACCATGGTCAACAAGTACCTACCAGGGGAAGAATTTTCTGATGGCAGGGAGCTCTTTAATCTAGCAGAAAAATGATATAACAAGATCCCATGGTTGAAAGTTGAAATTAGACAAATTTATACTAGAAATAAGCAACAAATTTTCAACAGTGAAGGTAATTAACATTTGGAACAACTTATATAGGGATGTGGTGGATTCTCCATCACTTGAAGTCTTTAAATCAAGTCTGAATGCCTTTCTGAAAGATATGCTATAGCTCATACAATGTATGGGTTTGATGCAGCAATTATTGTGAAAGATTCTTTTGTCTGTAGTAAGAGGATGGGTGAGGGGCTTATAAGTACCCACAGAGACTTACTCAGATAGAATTCTATTGATTTTAATGTGTTAGTTTACAGTAGTAGAAATTATGTATGCAGATCGACTTTGAGATAAATGTCAGTGGGACTGCTTGTAAAGGACGGTAAGACTGAACATGATTGAAGGGGACAGAACTGGGTCCAAAATGACTATTAAAAAAGAAGAACAAGTCTGTGTTCTTCTACAAGTAACATCTTGGGGCCAAATCATGCACTCAAATCATTGGGTTCAGTGAGAGTTTTGTCTGAGTAAGGAGTAAGAATGGCAGAGTTTTGGCACTGGATTAGAAAAGTGGTATTCTACAGTAAAGAAACTTTCTCTGCCTGTACATTCTGAATATTTTTGTTTTGGAAAAATTTTAAAATTTTTGTTTAAAAATTAAACTTTTTTAATTTGTGGGTTTTTTCATTTTTATATTTGATTATTTAATGATATCAGTCGTACTCGCTACCGATGTCATTAAATAATAATAGTAGTACTACTAACATGTCATATTGTGACGAGTCAAAATCTATATTTTATTTTTAAAATCATTAAGCTCTGCTGCTATTCAGTGCTGATTAAAACATCATCTCTTCTTTTTTTCAGAGTGTCTCCTGTTTGTGTTGTATTGAAACAGTGTGACATTTTGAACAAGATAGGCACTCCATGTACAAATTAGAGGAGCAGATGTTTTCAATAGCTTTGTGTTAGCCTGGAATCATTTTTCTAGAATATTGTCAATAGCTGCTCCTCTAATTAGTAAAATAAGAGAATACTGTGACTATTATATTTGACATGATATGTCATGTTGTGCACTTCTACTATTGATGTGTCATGAAATACCTTTATTTTTACATTAACATCAAACTGAAAAATTTAAAAATAAAATTTTGAATTAAAAATTTTGTTTTGAAACTAAGTTTTGAAATTTTTCCAAAACAAAATTTTCAAAAAGATTTATTTTCATATAGAAAATCATGTTTTCTGTTGGAAATTTTGTTCAAATAGATACAAGTTCACAAAAAACTTGGATTAGTCAAAATGGCATTTTCTCATGGAAAACTGTTTTGACTAAAATTTTCTAACCAACTTCAGCAGTAAGCACGCCAACTTTAGCAGTAAGAAAGCTTTTGCATGATTCACCCCTTATAGTGGTCAGTTTGAATTTTGGTGCTTTAAAAATAAGTAACAGAGCACTCAGTTTCTGATGCAAGTTTCACAAAACAATGTTTTGATGGGAGTACTATAAGCAGAGGATTTAATACCTGCCTTTTACAGGTCTTCAGTATTCTGGGGGGGAAACAGGATATATGTTGTTTAGAATAGACGATAACTAAACTCAGCCAAAGAAAAAAAGCAATGTATTTACATTTAACTACCAGAAGGTGATGTAGGCAGACTGATGTAGGCAGGTTGAAAACCTTAGCCAAAAAGCAGGGCTAAAACTGAGAACCTAGTCAAGAAGGTAAAGATCTTTTGGATTCTTGCTGTAATCCAACATAAAAAGAAATTAGTTTGGGTTAGATTTACTCCTTAAAGAACGCTAGCCCACATCGGTCAGCCATGGAATGAATTTCACGCAGTCACTAGCTTACGTTTGTGATAGCTTTTAAGCATCTTTCGTATTCTGAACAACCTTGCAGCCCACAAAGGAGAACTGTCCTTAGAAGGCATGTTTGAGGTCATAGTTTGGACAAAGAAAGGAGCTGATGTTTCAGATGGCTGTATAATGACAGCTTCTGCTCTAAAAGCAGGATTTTGAGTATTATTATACAACATCCAGGCTTAGCTTGAGAATGAGATGTAAAGCTTCTTTCTGATTTTTAAGTGAAGAATATACACCGAATACATCTAAAAAATTCCACTGTGCAGTTATTGTTGCACATCTAATCATATTATTTCTATTCAACACTTGCAGTGAATTCATCTATTTAATTTGGTGGCTAATGACATTAAATAGCTATACACAAATTTTTAGCAAAGGGAGATCGATACTGTAGCAAAACTGCATATGAGCAATAAAAGCTGTGTAGAGAAAAATATTGATCCACCAGGTTGAATGCTTGGGGGTTTTGTTTGTTTGGAGCATGCATTTATACATCCGTGCAGAGGTTCTCCCTTATTGAGCCTGGCTCTGATTTCAAGAATAGTGCAGATGAAGGGATGTTCAGAGTCCTCTTATTTTACCACCTGATCCTCATTTGCTATATCCAGTAGCCGCTATTTCTATGTTATTCTTCTGAGAAGGGTGGAAGAGAGATCTGAGTGACCTCCACTAAGATCAATGTCATGCCATAAGCATGTGATCTTCCAACCACTGCTAAAAATCCTGTCACAGGAGGTACTCATTTATAACCCTTCTCCCTCCTGTAAATTGGCTTCAGCTCCACTGACCCAGATAAGAGAGAGAGAGAGAGAGAATCTTGTGCCATGCTGTGAACAAGCTTACATCTTAGTCCTGTAAGACCTGAATGGAAGTTAAGGGCACTCAGCACTTTGCCCAATCAGACGCTAGCAGTGTAAATACCCTGATTGCTAGAGGCCAGTGAAAGTTTGAAGCTGACAAGTTGAGGGCCACTGAGAACAGGTTAACTGCACTCTTTTGATGAGTTATTACTGTATATTGGGCTCAACTCAAAATTAAGATGAAATGCACAGCACAATATCAGACAACGTGAAGTAAATGAATGACTGTGCTCCCTCTAAGATGGGACATAAACTGCTAAGGATGGCTTCTCTTATTTTGCATTAAGCCACTACGAAAGAAAAATGCTATGAGTAAAATAATTAATTATCTACCTTTTCATGGCATTTCAGAATCGGGGAAAAAACCAAGATAGCATTCAACATTAAGATTTCACACACCCCAGTAATTAGCATGGTATAACGCTAGCATTTCCTCCAACACTGAAATATAGATCTGATCTCATTATACTCAATGGAAAGATGCTTGTTAACTTCAGAAAGCATTGCATCTGGCCACTTAATCCTTTCAAGACTCTAGGTATGTAGGTCCAGATTTTTAAAACTTGACTTTCTTTTTTGCACTCACAAATCAATGTGAAGGCAGTTGTTTGTAGGTGAAAATGAAAGCATGTAGACATGCAACTACCTGTTCACTCCTACAAACTAGGCAAGGTAAGCTAAAATGTTAAAAATAACCTCTAATTTTGACAGGTTTCAGAATAGCAGCGGTGTTAGTCTGTATTCGCAAAAAGAAAAGGAGTACTTGTGGCACCTTAGAGACTAACAAATTTATTTGAGCATAAGCTTCCGTGAGCTACAGCTCTGTTTTTAGCAGTTCAACTTTGGGACCTTGGCCTTGATTTTTAGAAACGCCGAACACCCGCCGCAGAAATTTAAGTCAATGGCTTATCATATCCAAGGTATGTTAAACTAAGCAACCAAAAAATCCATGGCCCCTTTTCAGAATTTGGCTGCAGGCATGGCCTCATTTGCATTCACAAATAATGGCAGTGTCAGTTGTTTGTGGATGCACATTTCAGACACAGAAAGGTAGGCCAGGTTAGTTCCTTTGAAAATCATGGGCTAGATTTATAACAGGGGAATGGGATGCGAGGGAGGTGAGGTTCTATGCTCAGTGTTTTGCTGGAAGTCAGAGTAGATGATCATAGCCTTTCATACCCTTCTAGCCTTGAAATCTATGAATCCTCAGCTGGATTCTGCTGAATCGCTGTCGCTCCATTGATTTCACTGCCAGTTTGCACCAGTTGAGGATTTGGCTCCAGGCCTTTATCTCCTCTTAAGTATATACATGGCTGACTGCTAGCACACTAAGGGTTAATGAGTTGTTTTACTCATAGGTCTCAGTGAAGAGTGGTTCCTCCCAGCACTAAACTTTTTAAAGACAGAGGCAAATAAGGCGGCATAATCAAGAGTGTGCCTTTTTGTTGGATGTACACTGTTTCTTCCCAGGCACCCAAGGGTTTTAATCTGTAGCGCAGTTCATTTTTTCTCAAAACACAGGAATCATTGTACAATCCAATTCTGAGTGGCTGTCAATGTTAATTCCACTTTATCGTTTTTATATTTCCTCTGTTTTCCCAAGTCAAGATGAATTGTTTTAATCATGAAATTAAAATTACTATCAAGTTTTTGGTATCTTTGGGCATGATATCTGGAAGCTTTGGAAATCTGCTTTATCATTTTGTATATTGGACAATTTTGTACTCTGCATTGTTTGACTTCATTTGTGCATGGCAATGTAATTAAAATATGAAATTTTTACTCTACTGTAAAAGTGTTTTGTTTGATTTAAACAAATCCAAAGCTTGACACTGCTTGCATTGAAGCTGAGACCAAAACCCTATTAATGAAAATTGTCACACTAACTTGATTTAAAAACAGGAAAAAATATTCAGATCCCGACTTAACAATAAATCCCAGCAAAATAAATATTTTCATCTAGATTTCTCCCATCATTAATTTTGTAGAAGGAAAATCAAAATAAATAGCCAAAATGTGACTGATCTACTTTAGTCAGTTATATGCAAAAGTCAGCAAAAAACAATTCTCAGAGATAAATTGCTCACACTTATGATGTACCTTTCCCAAAGAATCCCTAAAACCACTTCTGAAGTGGATTGGTAGGCTTGGTGCAGTTTCTTCGGACAAGTGTTCACATCATGAAAACCACCATCGCTTCTGGCTTAGGACAAGAGACCAAAAATTCAAAAGGCATGAAAACTAAACCACACTCACTTTTTGACTCCAGCAAGCAGTTCTTGGGTTGAATTTTTTGGTTCAGGAAGCTCGCGATGCCACGTCCCATACTTTACCTGTTCTGTGGTTAGTTGACTGTGTTCTCAGGGTCTGTCAATCCATCAGTCTCCTGGAGTCACATAAAATTATCCTAAATAATTTGTCGGACAACAATATTACAATCACCACTTGCTACTTAAGGAAGGTGCTGCTGGCCAGTGGCTAGAACTGCATATTGGAAGACATGAAACTCCTGTGTTCTATTCCCGACTCACCCAATTCATTGCAATTCAATTTTGAGGACCTCTCTGCACTTCAGTTTCCCCATCTGTAAAATGGGTCAATGTATTATTTATCTGCCTGACAGGAGCATAATTTAATGAATGTCTGGAAAGTGGTTTGAGATCCTTGAATAAAGGCACCGTATAACTGCGAAGTGTTCTTACACATAATAAAGAGAACCAATAAACACCATGGGCTACATTCTGGCCAGAATGACACTGATGTAAATCCAGAGCAATTCTGGTGAATTCAGTCGAGTGACTCAGGATTTACTGCAGCATAACTGAGAGCAGAATCTGCTAAAGATGAGAATTGAACAATTTTTTTCAACAGGCATTTGTTTTCTAAAGTTATGGTATATGCTTGTAGGAGTTTACAGGTTTCTTCTAAAGGGATGAAGCCACAGAGAAAAGACTTGCTGGATTGTTTATTGTTTTATGATGCATACCCTTTACTCCCGATTTATTCTATGCTATGAGTTAAGTCATTTATTGGTATGTCAATAAATTAGAAGCACTCTGTCACGGTGGTTTTTAAGCACTAACTATTAATTATTAGGAAGCCCATGCACTCTGTTGCCTGCAGTGTACCTGTTTTAAGAGTGAAATTCACCTCTGTACAAAGGGCAGAGGATTCAACCCATATTGAAAACTAATCTGGCACGTTTTACAAGCACTAACCATACTGTGTATAAGGAAGAAGTTTAACCAAAATGTATTAAATCACTTGATCTAGGGAAGTGAAAAGTAACACTGAAATTCTAGGGTGACATTATGGCCCAATATACCTACAATTTCTTAGTAAACTGTCATTTTGATAGCTCAAATTCTTCAACCTTAATTCTGAATTTCCTTGCTTTTGTAAGGCTTTAAATTAAAGAAATACGTTAGTCGAACATAGGTTTTGGGACTTAATACAGAGGTTACTGAGTGGAAGTCTGTGGCCTGTGTTGTACAGGTCAGACCAATGATCATCTAAAAATCTATGCCCACTAGTAGTTTGTGTCTTTGTTGGGCTGCAATTTGCTGTGTTCTTTTTCTCATCCTTTAAAAAGTCCCTCTGTGCCATAATCTTCACTAGAGAGGAGAATGTGTCCACAGAAAAGCTCAGTTCTGCTGTAAAACTCTGCCCGTTGTATCCCAGGCCAATAGAAATCAAAGCCACTGAGAAGATTAAGTAATATCATTTACTACATACTGTTGTTATCACGGTCACTGTCTCCACTGTGGCTACAACACTGCCATTTTATTACCATTGTAGGTGCAGCACACCTGTGTTCTTTCCATAGTAAATATGTCACTCTATTCAGATCCACTTTACAACGAGACAGCAGTTGTTGTTTGATTGAAATATTAGTCCCTGAAGAAACAGAAAAATAGACACTAATGCTTTGGAACAAGGAATTTCCATGTTAGCTCTCAGGGATTTTGTGTTATAAATTTTACCAGTGGGGTTGCACCTGTGTGTCAGTTGATACAGTGATTAGTAGGAAGTCATTGGTGGAGTGAGTTTGTTTCTGTGCCTATCCCTTTTTTAAATTTTACATTAAGCAACCAACTAGTCCTTGAAGTGAACTATGCTTCCTTACATTATTTTTGTGACTTCCTGGTGCTCATGAAAGACTGATCTAACATGAGAGGCTAATCTAATACTAATAGGCATATTATGGTCAAGGGCAATGTATCACCACCAATGAATATTAATCTTTACCTGCTGTTTTATTCCTCTGGGACCTCTAGACTCCAACTCAGGAAAACTATTAAGCAAAGCATTGAATATGTGCGTAAGTGCTTGTTGAATAGAGAAGGATTGAAGCACGTTTAAATGAATCAGTGACATTTGCAAAATTTGGAGTGGGGTGTCTTATGAAGTTGAGAAATGTCCCTACAGGGCTAGTTGTCTAGTGAATGGGGTACAGACCTGGGAGATTTGTGTCCTATTCCCAGCTCTGCTAATAACTTACTGCATAACAATGGGCAAGTTATTTTGATTTACTCTCTCCATGCCTCAGCTTTCTATCTGTAATGGGAATAATATTTACCTATCCTTGAAAAATCCTTGAGATTAAAAGAAACTGAAAGGGTGGCAATTTGTGTTTTGATTGCTATCACCTGTGTGACTTACAGTGAACTTGGTCCTGGCTCCCCATCCAGAGGAGAAAAGCTACCTGTGCTGCTGAGTGCCTGACTCTGAAGAGTGAAGGGTCAGTTGTTACCCAGGTAAGGGTGAGGTAATAGATGGGGAACCCATCATGTCTCTGTGTGGTACCAAGGTGTTCCTGTCTGATGGAAGAACTAAGACCAAAGAAGGGCTTGCATAGTGAAGCACCTTATTAGCATGGTGAGGGTGATGCTTAAGTCTGTCTCTCATCAGATATGCCCATTCCCTGACCACCTGTTTGTCATACGTATTTGTGACTAATGGAGCAGGCATATGAGGAGGGAGGATCTAGTCCTTAACCTTGTTTGAATCCACATGCAAGGTACCCATGCTAGAGTGCAGCAACACTTTGTACCCAGTTCCACAAAGACTGGAAGAATCAAGGCTGGTATTCCTTCTACCAACTTTAAAAGTGGGAACCCCAGTTTCTTTCCCCCCTGTACAAAGTTGCAGCCTGATCAGAAAAATCACTCTCACATCATGTGGGAATTTTTAATGCTGTGAATAGGAGAAACCCTCTGGGGCACATAATAAGTCTCAGCTTATCACCCTTCTCTGGTTCGTTCCAAAGAGAGACTGGTAATAGGGTGGTATAGACTAAGTTCTGGAGCTGGGAGTAGCAAACAGGCTTCATGGGGGCTGAGGCCATGCAGCTCTCCACAGACTGTAAACTGGGAGGGCAGCTCTAGCTACACGGGTGGCAGTATGGAAAATGTTGAGAACCACTGTACTAAGCTGACTGCCTCCTTTAAACACTTCTATTTAACTGTAAGATTTGCCAATATGGAAAGCGCGGCTGTTAGCATTTGTATAATGAAAACATCTCTGCCCCAGATGCAAGAGAGCCGGAGAAGCTACTGGCTCTCATTGTGACTGCTATAAATGCCAGTGCTTTGGAGAGAACAAAACAGTTATTTCTGCCTTAGCTTTAGGTCACAGCATGAAGGATGCTGCCCTCCTTATGCAAAATATGTTTGTACATATCACTCTTGACTCATCCCGGGTTTGGGGTTTTTTGGCAATTCTGAGGAAAATAAAATTTTCTCAGAAGTTTGAGTAATTGTGAAAGCACATGGGCTCCAAATTTATAACTCCACCTGGTGATAACAGCTGTTCATTTTTATTGCTGTGAGGGGGAAAAGCTTCTTTTCCCCAGGAGTTTAACACAGCTGGCAGACAGCACTCTATTTAGGCTGCTTTTATTAAGTTAAGCAATATTAAAATTGTTCATTTTGCAGCAGGGATGCTGTTTTCTTCATCCTCCAAACCTAAAATTTGCTAATTTTTGCTAATCAGAACAAAGGTAGGATTTACCTCTGTCCTCCACTAGCATCTAGAGACAGGCCTATGGTGACTGCAGTGCATATGATCTGCTATCACAGGGACCTCAGAATTATTTAATACCTAGGCTAAAGGACACTAAACTATCTAAACTACTACATGCCACAAGGGGCCACAACATTGGTTCCCTTAACCCACCCAGCAATATTGTTAATCTAACTAACTATACTCTTAGCCCAGCAGAAGAATCTGTCCTATCTCGGGGCCTATCCTTTTGACTCTCCACCCCCACGAACAGTTATGTGGTGACCTAGAATCCTATTTTCGATGTCTCCGACTCAAGGAATATTTCCAACACACCTCTCAATAACATACTAACCCACGGAGACCTTCCTACCAACCCTACAAAAAGAAGGATTCTGGGTGGACTCCTCCTGAAGGTCGAAACAACAGACTGGACTTCTACATAGAGTGCTTCCGCCGACGTGCACAGGCTGAAATTGTGGAAAAGCAGCATCACTTGCCCCATAACCTCAGCCGTGCAGAACACAATGCCATCCACAGCCTCAGAAACAACTCTGACATCATAATCAAAAAGGCTGACAAAGGAGGTGCTGTCGTCATTATGAATAGGTCGGAATATGAACAAGAGGCTACTAGGCAGCTCTCCAACACCACTTTCTACAAGTCATTACCCTCTAATCCCACTAAGGGTTACCAAAAGAAACTACACCATTTGCTCAAGAAACTCCCTGAAAAAGCACAAGAACAAATCCGCACAGACACACCCCTGGAACCCCGACCTGGGGTATTCTATCTGCTAACTAAGATCCATAAACCTGAAAATCCTGGATGCCCCATCATCTCAGGCATTGGCACCCTGACAGCAGGATTGTCTGGCTATGTACAGTCCCTCCTCAGGCCCTACGCTACCAGCACTCCCAGCTATTTTCCAGACACCACTGACTTCCTGAGGAACCTACAATCCATTGGTGATCTTCCTAAAAACACCATCCTGGCCACTATGGATGTAGAAGCCCTCTACACCAACATTCCACACAAAGATGGACTACAAGCCGTCAGGAACAGTATCCCCGATAATGTCACAGCTAACCTGGTGGCTGAACTTTGTGACTTTGTCCTCACCCATAACTATTTCAAATTTGGGGACAATGTATACCTTCAAATCAGCGGCACTGCGATGGGTACCTGCATGGCCCCACAGCATGCCAACATTTTTATGGCTGACTTAGAACAACGCTTCCTCAGCTCTCGTCATCTAATGCCCCTACTCTACTTGTGCTACATAGATGACATCTTCATCATCTGGACCCATGGAAAAGAAGCCCTTGAGGAATTCCACCATGATTTCAACAATTTCCATCCCACCATCAACTTCAGCCTGGACCAGTCCACACAAGAGATCCACTTCCTGGACACTACGGTGCTAATAAGCGATGGTCACATAAACACGACCCTATACCAGAAACCTATTGACCTCTATTCCTACCTACATGCCTCCAGCTTTCACCCAGATCATACCACACGATCCATTGTCTACAGCCAAGCTCTACAATACAACCGCATTTGCTCCAACCCCTCAGACAGAGACAAACACCTACAAGATCTCTATCAAGCATTCTTACAACTACAATATCCACCTGCTGAAGTGAAGAAACAGATTGACAGAGCCAGAAGAGTACCCAGAAGTCACCTACTACAGGACAGGCCCAACAAAGAAAATAACAGAACGCCATTAGCCATCACCTTCAGCCCCCAACTAAAACCTCTCCAATGCATCATCAAGGATCTACAACCTATCCTGAAGGACGATCCATCTCTCTCACAGATCTTGGAAGACAGGACAGTCCTTGCTTACAGACAGACCCCCAACCTGAAGCAAATACTCAACAGCAACCACACCCCACACAACAGAACAACTAACCCAGGAACCTATCCTTGCTCGTTGCCAGCTCTGTCCACATATCTATTCAGGGGACACCATCATAGGGCCTAATCACATCAGCCACACTATCAGAGGCTCGTTCACCTGCGCATCTACCAATGTGATATATGCCATCATGTGCCAGCAATGCCCCTCTGCCATGTACATTGGTCAAACTGGACAGTCTCTACGTAAAAGAATAAATGGACACAAATCAGACGTCAAGAATTATAACATTCAAAAACCAGTCGGAGAACACTTGAACCTCTTCGGTCACTCGATTACAGACCTGAGGGTGGCTATCCTTCAACAAAAAAACTTCAAAAACAGATTCCAATGAGAGACTGCTGAATTGGAATTAATTTGCAAACTGGATACAATTAATTTAGGCTTGAATAGAGACTGGGAGTGGATGGGTCATTACACAAAGTAAAACTATTTCCCCATGTTATTTCTCCCACCCACCCACACCTCCCACTGTTCCTCAGACGTTCTTGTCAACTGTTGGAAATGGCCCACCTTGATTATCACCACAAAAGGTTTTCTTCCTCCCCCGCTTCCTGCTGGCAATAGCTCATCTTAAGTGATCACTCTCCTTACAGTGGGTATGATAAAACCCATTGTTTCATGTTCTCTGTGTGTGTCTATAAATCTCCCCACTGTATTTTCCACTAAATGCATCCGATGAAGTGAGCTGTAGCTCATGAAAGCTTATGCTCAAATAAATTTGTTAGTCTCTAAGGTGCCACAAGTACTCCTTTTCTTTTTGCGAATACAGACTAACACGGCTGCTACTCTGAAACCTCTCCTTACAGTGTGTATGGTAACACCCATTGTTTCATGTTCTCTGTGTGTGTCTATAAATCTCCCCACTGTATTTTTTACTGAATGCATCTGATGAAATGAGCTGTAGCTCACGAAAGCTTATGCTCAAATAAATTTTTTAGTCTCTAAGGTGCCACAAGTACTCCTTTTCTTTTTGCGAATACAGACTAACACGGATGCTATTCTGAAACCAGTGATTGGAGTAAGATCATCCCTTCTGCTGAAATTTGGAGTGGTCCTTCTAATGGCATTCTGCTAATCCAAAACTGAACTCAGGGAAGTAAGTGTCTTATATAGTGGCATAGAATACTATAGAACATTGCATGAATATTCTATGAGCATTGTCGTGATGATGATAATCGGTCACAAAAAGTGTTGCTTTCTTTTCATATTGAGCAAGGAACTTGATTAGAAGGAGAACAGTATTTTCCTTGAACTCCGTTCTGTTTCACTGTAGAGCTTCTGTCTAGAATCTTCACCCGCTCCCATCCTGCCTTTGATCCTGCTACAGATGTGAAGAACCAGTACACATATCCTCACAAATGTAGGTTTGGGAAGGGTGTATTACTCACAAGTGGCTACGGCATGAGTCATTTGTACAGGTCTTCTCAAGTTATAGTTTATGCCTTTTCAATGATTTCATGGAATTTGATTTGATACCGTTCTTTGACGCGATGACAAATTTGATTGGAAAGGATGTTGATGTAAATATACTTGGACTTTTCGGAGGCATTTGACTCAGTGCTGTATGTCACTCTGATTAAAAAAAAAAGTTAGCACTATGCAAACTCAAGATAGCACATTTGAAATGGATTCAAAATTTGTTAACTAATAGATCTCAAAAAGCAATTGTAAATTGGGAATCTGCATCCAATGAGAGTGTTTATCATGGGGCCCTGCAGAAATTTGTTCTTGGCCCAATGCTATTCAATTCCTTTCTCAATGACCTAGAAGAAAATATAATATTACTGGCCAATTTTGCAGGTGACAAAAAAAAATTGGTGGAGTAGTCAATAACGATGGGGACTGGTCAGTTTTACTGATGATCTGGATCACTGGGGGGCTCATTGGAACAACATACGTTCAACCAAATACAACCAAATGCAAGGTGATACATCTAAGAACAAAGAAGGCAGATGATATTTCCAGAGTGGGTGATTTAATCCTGGAAACCAGTGACTCTGAAAAGGATTCAGCAGTCCTGGTGGATAACCAATTGAACATGAGCTCCCAATGCCCTGCTATGGCTACAAGGAGGTAATGTTGGATGCATAAACAGGAGAATATTGAGTAATATGGAGGATATATAACCAATTCCTCTGGCACCAGGGAGACCGCTGTTGTGCAGTTTGGCATCCACACTTTAAAATCATGTTGAAAAAATGAAGCAGGTTTAGAAAATACCTACAAGAATGAATGGAAAGCATGTATTGATCTTATCAAAGAGACATTTGAGGTGATTTGATCAAGATCTACACACAAGTTCCTACACACAGAGAAGATATTTGATACTATTATTTAATCGAGCAGACAAAGGCATAACAAGATCCAAATAAAACTGGAAATAATGCACATTTGTTTCCTTTAATAGTGAGGGCAATTAACCATTGGACTGGTTACAAGGGGATGTGCTAGATTCTCCATCACTTGCAGTTTTTAAATCAAGATTGGATGTCTTTCTACAAGATGTGTTGTAGTTCAACCACAAGTTATTGATCTCAGTGCAGGAATTACAGGGTGAAATTCTATGGCCTGTATTATGCAGGTGGTCAGACTGGATGGTCATAATGACTCCTTCTGGCCTTGGAATCTATGAATCTGAAAGTGAGTGCTGATAAAGTCTTCACAACACATCATAATTTATTCTGTTTATGCCACATATTTTACAGAAAAACTATTTTAGGGATGTTTTAGAGAGTTTTTAAATATTTTATTGGGACTATTTTTGTAAGCTTATGCCTACAAAGCCAGGTCCCTTTAAAATCATTCAAAATAACTTCAAATAGATTTCCTATACCCCCAAAAATCAAAATATTAGTGTCCAATATCTCAGCCCATGCAAGGGCTAGAATGAGTACTGTATGATGCACAGTAGAATCTATCCTTTTCATGGTGTAAGGCTCCTGCTTCTTACCCTGCAGGAGCACATTTTGTCAGACTTTAAATTGTGACATTTGTATGTCTAGAAAAGCTGTTCCTGCTTCAGGACTGGATTTTACCCATCCTGGGCCTTGAGCAAGGAAATTTTGTGGGAGAAATACTACATTTTGGAAAGAACCATTTTTCTAGCAGATTGATTGCTCTTTAAAAAAGCAGCTGGTTGAAGCTGCTTAATGTTAGGATAATTCTTCCAGCAATAGAATATTGAAGTGATGTGCCCATAGACCTGTGATAAACGTATCTTATGCGTCTCCAATTTATCACATGGACATCACCTCCATTTGTCTGAGGCCAGATCCTCAGCTGATGTAAACTGCCATAGCTCCAGGAAATCAGAGGAACTATGCTAATTTATCCAAGCAGAAGACCTGGCCCATGGTATGCAGATAGCTAGATCTATATTAAATGCACACAAATAATTACATCACACTTTCACAGACTAACTCTAATGCTGAACTGAAATAGGGCCTCTCAGCTAAGCCTCTCAAACTCTTTATAAGAATTAATTAATTATGATTCACCAGAGTCCTATGAGGTTGGCACGATACAATTCAGAAAAAATGGGTACAGTGAGGCACACAACCAAAGGTCACACAACCAGTGTTACCAGCTTTTCCCGTTACTTTGGCGTATGCTCATTTATTAGGGTTACTCTTTTGGGGGGGTGGGGGGGACTCTGTACTTTTATTGATGTACTGTTTGTGTCACTTGTGTTCTCATACAGAGCTCTACTTCTCCCTGATGCAAGTTCCCTCCCAATGAAGCTATCTCACAGGACCTAGGTTCCCCAGGACTGGGTTCTTCCAGCCCCAAAATCAGATGAACACACACATTGACAGAGCATGTCTGAGAGGGCCGGGTTAATCAGCACTCCTAAGCTAACCCCTTATATGTCCCTGGACTCAGTAGACTGGGTCAAGCAGCACTTCCAAGCTGTCACCCTCAGAGGCCCTTGGACTCAATAGGCTGGGTCAAGCAGCACTTCCAAGCTGCCACCCTCATATGTCCCAGGTTCAGCACGTCTCTATTCCCACTTTCACATTACAATTGTTCTGATAGTAACCCACGTGATGAGCAAACCCCACAGGATTTTTGGGCGCTGCAGGGATCTTTTAGCTTAGGTATGAGGAGCGCTGCTGCAGAGTGAATGAGGAAACCGAAAAAACACGCACGAGGAGGAGAGAGAGAGAGAGAGAGAAGCAACCAGCTTAATCATGAAAGTTATTTATTGCCAGGTAATAACAATAGGAGAGCCAAACAAACAAACCGTTACAATATTAAATCTAACTTAAATTTGATTATAAAAGTCAGGTTTAGAAAATTGTAACTGATCACACAAGTCAGGGTCAGAAGGCTATACTTAAAGAGAGATAGAGAGAGAGAGAGAAAGCTGGGTTCTCACCACTCCCTGAAGCTTGAATCGATTGGGGGTCCCAAATGGTGGTGGTAGCTGAGGGTCTGGAGTGCTTCAAGGGTTGTTGTGAGGATTAATTAGACAAGGTCCATAAAGTGCTTAGCATTTGCTGCAGTACTATTCATTGCTGTTATCAGGCTCTGGCGTTGGTTACAATATGGCTTGGTTTATGAAAGAAGCAAATAGACCTAGATCCTCAAAGGTTTTTAGGCACCTAACTCCCAGTTAAACAGCCAAATACCTTTGAGGATCTGGACCACAGTCCTTTTCATAAATCCAATTTCTGTCAAGATCATGGATGAATAGGTTCCTGTGTACCACTGACCATAGAGCAAGCCCCATTCTAAAACCAGGAGTTTTGAGCATTGTTCCACACCTAAGATGAAGCGGAGAGAATCTGTTAATTCTCTCTCCTGGAGATGCTGTAGATTGATTTTATTAAGTAGCACTACACAATACATTTTGTGTGTCTGTGACATATCTCCAGAAAGGGAACAAACAAACTGATATAAAATTCATTATTTAACTTTATTAACATGACTTTTTTAGAAATTTAATAAATAAGGAGCCATAAATACAACTGTCTTTTTAGAAACTATTGCACTCCTTTTTGACCAGGACAGGCAAGTGAACAGATAGCAATATTCATTGTGAGTAACATCATTGTGAGTAACAAGACCACAAGAGAGCAATATGACAGTCGCTAGGCAATGGCTTTCTAGCTGTCATTTGAAACAATTAATATCAGATGCAGTTAGGAAAAGAGAAGCTATTCATTGTTAAGCAGAAATGTAAACTAAAATGGCTGCCATTGATTACAGGAAGCAAACTTGAAGAAGTTGAGAGTTCCAACTCTCAATAAAGAGCAAAGAAGCTACACAAGGTTACATTTCAAGGACAAAAAGAAAAGGAGTACTTGTGGCACCTTAGAGACTAGCAAATTTATTTGAGCATAAGCTTTCGTGAGCTACAGCTTAGATGCATCCGATGAAGTGAGCTGTAGCTCACGAAAGCTTATGCTCAAATAAATTTGTTAGTCTCTAAGGTGCCACAAGTACTCCTTTTCTTTTTGCGAATACAGACTAACACGGCTGCTACTCTGAAACATTTCAAGGACAAATTGCAGATGAACAGGAAGGTTATCAGCTTGACTACCAGACTGATCCTGCTTCAGTTGATGACATTGTGGGGTAAATCCTGGTCCTGCGGAAATCAATGGATGGGAGTTTTGTCACTGAAGTCAACGGGGCTGGGATTTCACCCTGTGAATTACATTTTACCATTGATTTAAATGGGACCAGGGTCAGGCCATGGATTATAATCCTACTGCTAATGCAACCATTAGAAAAACTCCCATCCAGGAGTGACAGAAGCTCCCTAAAAGTGGAGGGGCCACTTGGCCCAAATCATGGCCCCACCCCTTTCCCCGAGGCCCTGCCCCTGTGTCGCCCATTCCCTCTGAGGCCTCACCTCCACACAACCCCTTCTCCCCAAGGCCCCGTTTCCACACCGCCTCTTCCCCCAAGGCCCTACCTCCTTCTCATTCCTTTCTGCCCCCTCCCCCCTCAGTTGCTCACCCTTTACTCAGCCAGTAAAAAGTGGGAAAAGTGATGGGGCCATGGCCCCCTGGCCATCCCCGTTCCAGCACCCCTGCTCCCATTTCAGAGTAGCAGCCATGTTAGTCTGTATTCGCAAAAAGAAAAGGAGTACTTGTGGCACCTTAGAGACTAACAAATTTGTTTGAGCATAAGCTTTCGTGAGCTACTTCAAGTGAGCTGTAGCTCACGAAAGCTTATGCTCAAATAAATTTGTTAGTGTCTAAGGTGCCACAAGTACGCCTTTTCTTCTTCCTGCTCCCATTGACTTTCATGTGAATGGGATTGAGTCCTGAATCCATAAAAGGCTGCCAGTGTTTCCATTGTGAACCCCAATTTTAATGGGATTAATAGTCACAGTGGATTGAAGCTTGGTGTAGACGTGGTCAGCCCACATGTCATGTTTATCCTCTGTGGGTGAAGTTCTGATCCCATTGAAGTCAATTGCAAAACTCCCCTTAGATGTCAATGTGGCCAAAGTTTCACTCTCTTCCTGCTGTCCGCTCTCACATATGAATTAATCAAGCTGTTTTCAAGTTACAGTAAACAATACGTTTGTAATAATTCAAATCTTTTTGTCTTGCTTTCTAAAAAGAAAAGCATAATTCCTAGAGGCAGCGACTGTATTTATACTTGCGTTCACCCAACATCCAGAACAATAAGATTCTTCTCCTGACCAGAGCCTATGAACACTACTGTAGTATAGAGAGTAAATAACCATAATAATTTATATAGGATTGAACTTTTCAGATACCATGGGCAGCTCTCGTTGGACACTAGAGACTTCTGTTATTTTGGTATTACCTGAAGCTCTCCAGGTTCCTGGAGCCCTTTCAATCTGGTTTTCAGACATGCCTAGGACAGCCCTTGTCTTACTGACCAATGATCTCCTCTTGGCAATAGACAAAGTGTCCATGTTGACTCTCTTTGATCTATTGGATTACTTTGATACTGTTGGCCCAAGGTATTATGGAAATAGCCGGGGATGCTAGTTGGGACAAAGGCCTAGGTCCTCAAATCAATGGAAATTAGGAGCTTGAATACCTCTTAGGATCTGGGCCAAAATAATTGGTGCTTGAATGGCTCTGTTCTTCTCTCTCTGAGAAGAGCTAGAGAGCAGGGTTGAGCTATTGCCCTGTAGGCCCAACTGTTTCCTTGTATGGGTACAATTGTTTCTATGTATGCAAGGAGGCTTGGTCTATCAGTGTGCTCCTGACATATGGCTCTACATCTCTTTTTCTGATCTGTACAATGAAAGCTCAGACCAGCGTCTGGATGAGGACTGGCCCCTTGCTTCTCAGTCCAAACAAGAGAGAGGACGCCAGTCAAGTGTGAGAAACATCCAGGAAGGAGGCTGTTGATGTGCACGACCAGGAATAAGGGGTTTCCCTAGATCTTTGTTAATAAAGTATGAACTATAGGCATTGTGCTAGATCTCCACCTGCTTTTTTTGGATGGTGAAGTAGCAGAGGAAGCCAATGGTACAATTTTGTGTGTGACGAACAGGAAAGTTGTGACCATTCTCCTGCAATGTGCTCTACTTAGACTTAAAGTAGACTTAAAAATCACTCAGAAATTCCAGCAAGCGCAGAATGTGGCTCTCCGTCTACTTTTTGGTGTTTCTGAGAAGGAGCACATGAGACCTATGATCCTGAGTCTGCACTGGCCTCCAGTTCATTTCCAGGAGCAAATCCAGGTGCTGGTTTGGAGCCAGCCATCCATTGCTGGAGCCTGGCTGCCTTAGAATGAGTGAGATGCAGTCTCTTTCTCAGCAGCTTAAATGCCTTACAACTCACTCCCCACTAGTGCCACAGACCTGGAGTATGCTGTAGGGACCAACCATCTGTTTACAGAGGCATTCCCCTGAGGGGGTATTTAAAGGGGCTCAGTTTCTTTTCTTTGGATTGGGAAAGAGGGGGAGAAAAAGACCTTTATTGTGTATGTGGTGTATTAAGTCCTTTACAAAAATTAACACTGAGTCAATTTTGCAGCTAATGTAAATGGATTCTGTCATTGGAATAGGCTCATATTTTGTAAAAGTGCCAAGAAAAGATGATAAGCACATGGAAAATAGAAGAGGGGAAAAATGTGGAAACCTCAAACCATGATTCTTTTCGCAGGAATTTGGTTAAGGAAACTCTGCTCTTTGATGCAAAGCTTTTACTCAGGCTGCAGCCTGCTGGATTAACCCCAGGGAGCACATTCCGAATTAGGTGTTCCCATTCTTTACTCCTATGGACATTGTAGAATACCACTCCTTTAGAGATCACCAACAGCTCTACACATGGTGGGCTGGGCTAATTCCTGCCCTGCAATGTGGCCTCCTTGAGCTGCTATGGCAGGATAAAAGGGCCCTGATGCTGGTATAAAGAGCCAGTGAGGGAACCCCTGGCATAAAGAAAAGGAGTACTTGTGGCACCTTAGAGACTAACAAATTTATTAGAGCATAAGCTTTCGTGAGCTACAGCTCACTTCATCGGATGCATTTGGTGGAAAAAACAGAGGAGAGATTTATATACACACACACAGAGAACATGAAACAATGGGTTTATCATACACACTGTAAGGAGAGTGATCACTTAAGATAAGCCATCACCAACAGCAGGGGGGGGGAAAGGAGGAAAACCTTTCATGGTGACAAGACAAGGTAGGCTAATTCCAGCAGTTAACAAGAATATCAGAGGAACAGTGGGGGGTGGGGTGGGAGGGAGAAATACCATGGGGAAATAGTTTTACTTTGTGTAATGACTCATCCATTCCCAGTCTCTATTCAAGCCTAAGTTAATTGTATCCAGTTTGCAAATTAATTCCAATTCAGCAGTCTCTCCTTGGAGTCTGTTTTTGAAGCTTTTTTGTTGAAGTATAGCCACTCTTAGGTCTGTGATCGAGTGACCAGAGAGATTGAAGTGTTCTCCAACTGGTTTTTGAATGTTATAATTCTTGACGTCTGATTTGTGTCCATTCATTCTTTTACGTAGAGACTGTCCAGTTTGGCCAATGTACATGGCAGAGGGGCATTGCTGGCACATGATGGCATATATCACATTGGTAGATGCGCAGGTGAACGAGCCTCTGATAGTGTGGCTGATGTGATTAGGCCCTATGATGGTATCCCCTGAATAGATATGTGGACAGAGTTGGCAACGGGCTTTGTTGCAAGGATAGGTTCCTGGGTTAGTGGTTCTGTTGTGTGGTGTGTGGTTGCTGGTGAGTATTTGCTTCAGATTGGGGGGCTGTCTGTAAGCAAGGACTGGTCTGTCTCCCAAGATCTGTGAGAGTGATGGCTCGTCCTTCAGGATAGGTTGTAGATCTTTGATGATGCGTTGGAGAGGTTTTAGTTGGGGGCTGAAGGTGATGGCTAGTGGCGTTCTGTTGTTTTCTTTGTTGGGCCTGTCCTGTAGTAGGTGAATTCTGGGTACTCTTCTGGCTCTGTCAATCTGTTTCTTCACTTCAGCAGGTGGGTATTGTAGTTGTAGGAATGCATGATAGAGATCTTGTAGGTGTTTGTCTCTGTCTGAGGGGTTGGAGCAAATGCAGTTATATCGTAGCGCTTGGCTGTAGACAATGGATCGAGTGGTATGATCTGGATGAAAGCTAGAGGCATGTAGGTAGGAATAGCGGTCAGTAGGTTTCCGATATAGGGTGGTGTTTATGTGACCATCGCTTATTAGCACCGTAGTGTCCAGGAAGTGGATCTCTTGTGTGGACTGGTCCAGGCTGAGGTTGATGGTGGGATGGAAATTGTTGAAATCATGGTGGAATTCCTCAAGAGCTTCTTTTCCATGGGTCCAGATGATGAAGATGTCATCAATGTAGCGCAAGTAGAGTAGGGGCATTAGGGGACGAGAGCTGAGGAAGCGTTGTTCTAAGTCAGCCATAAAAATGTTGGCATACTGTGGGGCCATGCGGGTACCCATCGCAGTGCCGCTGATTTGAAGGTATACATTGTCACCAAATGTGAAATAGTTATGGGTGAGGACAAAGTCACAAAGTTCAGCCACCAGGTTAGCCGTGACAGTATCAGGGATACTGTTCCTGACGATAAACCCATTGTTTCATGTTCTCTGTGTGTGTGTATATAAATCTCTCCTCTGTTTTTTCCACCAAATGCATCCGATGAAGTGAGCTGTAGCTCACGAAAGCTTATGCTCTAATAAATTTGTTAGTCTCTAAGGTGCCACAAGTACTCCTTTTCTTTTTGCGAATACAGACTAACACGGCTGCTACTCTGAAACCTGGCATAAAGGAATCTGTCAGTGGTATGGAACCAGTTTGTTCCACCCCAGCCCAGTCCCTTTAGGTCTGGAAAAGGGCATAACTAGGACATGCTGAAATGTGGTGATCCCTAAAGGGACATTAAAAATGGTGCTACTCACTCTGGGGTGGCGGTGGTGAATTTGATATAAGTCACCTTTGTTCCCATTCAGGTGCACCAAGCAAAGCTCTGGACCCTCCCAGGATTCAGCCCAGGGTGTGTAATGCTAATGAAGGGGAGAGGGGAGAAATGCAAAGGCTGCATATGAGAGTCACGGGATTTTTAAGGATGAGGTCATTTCTGGCCTTCGCGATGACAGAGAAAAGCCTGTAAATGTGAAAAAAGAAAAGGAGTACCTGTGGCACGTTAGAGACTAACAAATTTATTTGAGCATAAGCTTTCGTGAGCTACAGCTCACTTCATCGCATGCATTCAGTGGAAAATACAGTGGGGAGATTTATATACACACACAGAGAACATGAAACAATGGGTGTTACCATACACACTGTAAGGAGAGTGATCACTTAAGGTGAGCTATTACCAGTAGGAAGGGGTGGGGGGGAGGAAAGAGGAAAACCTTTTGTGATGATAATCAAGGTGGGTCATTTCCAGCAGTTAACAAGAACGTCTCTAGCTTACATCCAGATCACACCACATGATAATTGTCTACAGCCAAGCTCTATGACACAACCGCATTTGCTCCAACCCCTCAGACAGAGACAAACACCTACAAGATCTCTATCAAGCGTTCTTACAACTACAATACCCACCTGTTGAAGTGCAGAAACAGATGGACAGAGCCAGAAGAGTACCCAGAAGGCACCTACTACAGGACAGGCCCAACAAAGAAAATAACAGAACGCCACTAGCCATCACCTTCAGCCCCCAACTAAAACCTCTCCAACGCATCATCAAGGATCTACAACCTATCCTGAAGGACGACCCATCGCTCTCACAGATCTTGGGAGACAGGCCAGTCCTTGCTTACAGACAGACCCCCAACCTGAAGCAAATACTTACCAGCAACCACACACCACACAACAGAACCACTAACCCAGGAACCTATCCTTGCAACAAAGCCCGTTGCCAACTCTGTCCACATATCTATTCTGGGGACACCATCATAGGGCCTAATCACATCAGCCACACTATCAGAGGCTCATTCACCTGTGCATCTACCAATGTGATATATGCCATCATGTGCCAGCAATGTCCCTCTGCCATGTACATTGGTCAAACTGGACAGTCTCTACATAAAAGAATAAGTGGACACAAATCAGACATCAAGAATTATAACATTCAAAAACCAGTCGGAGAACACTTCAACCTCTCTGGTCACTCAATTATAGACCTGAGAGTGGCTATTCTTCAACAAAAAAACTTCAAAAACAGACTCCAACGAGAGACTGCTGAATTGGAATTAATTTGCAAACTGGATACAATTAACTTAGGCTTGAATAGAGACTGGGAGTGGATGTGTCATTAAACAAAGTAAAACTATTTCCCCATGTTATTTCCCCCCCCACCCCACCCCCCACTGTTCCTCAGTTCTTGTTAACTGCTGGAAATGGCCCACCTTGATTATCACCACAAAAGGTTTTCCTCCTTCCCCCCGCCCGCCCCTTCCTGCTGGTAATAGCTCACCTTAAGTGATCACTCTCCTTACAGTACTTGTGGCACCTTAGAGACTAACAAATTTATTAGAGCATAAGCTTTCGTGAGCTACAGCTCACTTCATCGGATTTCATCGAAAGCTTATGCTCTAATAAATTTGTTAGTCTCTAAGGTGCCACAAGTACTCCTTTTTTTTTTGCGAATACAGACTAACATGGGCTGCTACTCTGAAACCTCTCCTTACAGTGTGTATGGTAATACCCAGTGTTTCATGTTCTCTGTGTGTGTCTATAAATCTCCCCACTGTATTTTTTACTGAATGCATCTGATGAAATGAGCTGTAGCTCACGAAAGCTTATGCTCAAATAAATTTGTTAGTCTCTAAGGTGCCACAAGTACTCCTTTTCTTTTTGCGAATACAGACTAACACGGCTGCTACTCTGAAACCTGTAAATGTGAAGAAGCTAAGAAGCTCAAAAAACAGAAGGCAAATAAAAAGAACCCAATATGATTTTTCTAACCTCAAACTCTTGATTTTAAAGATAATCTTGTGATTTTGGGGGCAGGGAGGAGCAGTCTATTGTTGACTCATTGAGGCTGGCAGGACTATACAAATGTGACCCCCAATGGTGCTCAGAAGAGACAGGTTTTTGCATGGAAAGTGGTAGTCAGATGTGCTGATCTGCTGATATAATTGGTATAATAGCACTGTTAAGGTTTCATATTAGATGCAAGTTTGATGAAGTCAGGGGTATGCACTGCTTTTGGGTATCAGTTGGCAATAGAAGTGACAGCCCTTTTGAGTACACTATTGATAGCATAGTAGGAGCTAGGAAGGAGGAAAGGAATGCACAGATCTTTCCCCACAACTTCTTATTTCCATTTTCCTAAGGCATTGGGCCAATGGCATGTGTCTTGATGCAGCCTTAACAGCCACAATATGTTGTTTTTGTTTGTCACTATATGGGACGGGAAACTGAGGCTCAGAGGCATTAAGTCAAAATATTTCCAAAGGATTTTGTTGCCCCATTTGAGACAATGAGAGCATGCTTTTTCAGAGATATTGAGCACCTGCTACACCAATTGATTCAATTGGAGTGATGTGTACTTAGCACCTCTGAAAATCAGTCTTTAAGGCCCAGATCCACCAAGGGATTTAGGCATTGCAATGACTATCTTTCAGGTGCCTTGATAATCGTTGGAATCCACGGAGCCCAAATTCGGTGGTTAGGCTCCCTGTACAGTGCATGGGGAGAGCTAGGCACCTGCAAAAAAGATCTACAAAAGCCAGCACACTGTGGGGAGAGCTGCCTAAGCTAGTAGATGCTGAAAAGAGGGATTTGTCCTAAGCCCCACCCATCCTATAGCTGCCTAAGGTGAGTACCCTGGGCCATGGAGTTATTCTCCCTCTGTCTCTGGACCAATGCATAGTCAACTCTTTAATACAAAGTAGAAGATCTTCCACAGAAGACATTGAGGGAGTACCACATCAGAACATCCTACGGTTGACTGGTTAGGGCACTCACCTGAGAGGTGGGAAGCCCCTTGTTCAAATTGCTTCTCCTTAGAGCATCAGCGAGAGGAATTAACTGGGATGCTCCATATCCCAGGTGAGTAGCCTAACTACTGAGTGAAAAGTTATGAGGAGGGCCTCCTTCCTTCCCTGGTCATTTTGTGTGGAGTTAAGCTTGCTCTGAGCATGCCTACCATCTCAGGCCCTGCAGGAGACATAGGGGAGGCTTCACCTAGTTCAAGGTTCATGCTTGGCTGAGGTCTGAGATAGATATCTGGGCACCTGCCTAGAGGCAGAAATCTTGGGTGTCTAGGAGACTTTTACAGAGAAAATGTAGGTGCCTACAGGATTAGGCGGCAGCTGAAGAAGGGTTTTGTGGATCGCCGTGGTATGTAAATGTAGGACTTAGACATATAAATCCCTCTGAGGAACTGGGCCCTAAGTGTTTCAAAATTGGTGGGACCTTTTGAAAATTAGGACCTAAGTGATTTGCGTATGGCCACACAGGAGTCAGTAACAAAGCAGGGTTTAGAACTCAATAGTTCTGCATTTCCTGCTCTTTTCTCAGGGCATGTCTACATGTACAGTGCTGCACCAATGCAGCATGTCTGGTGAAGATGCTCTATGCCCATCGGAGACAACCTCCTCTCGGCATAATAAAACCACTTCTGTGAGCAGCAGAAGCTATGTCTGCAGGAGAAGCTCTCGCTCTGACATAGCGCTGGCCACACCAGCGCTTATGTCAGTGTAATTTATGTCGCTCAGGGGGGTGGTTTATTCACACCCTTGAGCGACATAAGTTCTGCCAACATAAGCTGTAGTGTAGACATGGCCTTAGTCTAGTAGAGCCCATTGCCTCTGAAAAGCCTCAGAAAAGCTAAATTCGTGCATTGAGGAAGGTCAGCTCATCTGCAGGAAGGTAGTGATGGAAATCTAAAACTGCAATCATTGATAGTCCCACACTGACATGAACCCTGTTTGTGAAGTGTGGTTTAGCACACAGAAAATGTATTCATAGATTCCAAGGCCATTGTGATCATCTAGTCTGACCTCCTGTATAACACAGGCCAAAGAACATCCCCAACATAAATCCTAGTGCAGCTCTTTTAGAAAATCATCCAGCATTGATTTTTAAATGGTCAGTGATGGAGAATCCGTCACAACCCTTAATAAATTGTTCCAATGGTTAATTACTCTCACTGTTAAAAATGCCTGCCTTGTTTCCAGTCTGAACTGGCAGATCTAAATCTGCCCCACCCTAAGATTCTTCATCTTCCTGATTATTCAACTCATTTTCCCTGCTCCATCCAGCCCAGCTGTGGCCATTCCCTCTCTAGAGGAAGAGAAAATCAGTCAATGAGTGTTGTCCAGGATGCTTCTGAATAAGCAGCAGCTGCTGTTGGGAGATGCTTGTTACATGTTCCCAGTTACTGCTCATATATTGAACTAGAAACTCCATACCTCAGTATTCTACATAGCAGAATATCATCAGAAACCCTAGCAATTTTTTTTAACTTTGTTATTGTACTGTACCTGTACCTTTCAATACCCTGGGGGTTTATTCCTTTAGGATGTATTAATGTATTGGTATTCACTATATTTCCTTATGTCTGAATTTGATTTGAAAAAGAAATTTGCATTTAAAAGTATGTAAATTAGTGCTGTATTTGCTGTGAGTGAAATTAACACACCTGCAGAGAGCCTCTGTAAAGGTGCTCGCACTGTGGAAATACTGCTTTTTGCCAACCACGGCAATTTGTGTGTTCCCTGCATGCTGGCATGGAAGCTTCCTGCTGTTTCTGAATAGATCAATGCACTCAAGTGGCTATAATTCCAACCTTGCTGTAGAGATAAGAACAATACTAGACCTTTGTAATTCCATGGTCTAGGACAGGGGTGGGCAAACTATGGCCTGCGGGCCAGATCCAGCCCCTCAGGGCTTTGGATCTGGTCTGCGGAATTGCCACCCCCGTGGCATTGCGGGGCTTGCGCTGATCCAGGAAGTGGCCGGCACCACGTCCCTCCAGTCCCTTGGGGGGAGAGGGCTCCGCGGGGAACCTTGGCCAACAGGAGCTTCAGGGGAGGTACCCACAGGCAAGAGCAGCGCGTGGTATCCTCTACCCCCCTCCCCCAGGGGCTGCAGGGATGTAGTGCTGGCCGCTTCCCGGAGCTGTGGGGCCAGGGCCAGGGCAGGCAGGCAGGCAGGGATCCTGCCCTGTCCCCAGGGCACACCACTGCCACCCTGGAGCCGCTCCAGGTAAGCAGCGCTGGGCCGGAGCCTGCACCCCAAACCCCTCCTGCACCCCACACCCCAGCCCTCTGCCACACCCTTCCTGCACCCCAACCCCCTGCCCTGAGCCCCCTCCCACACTCTGCACCCTCCCTGCACCACTGTCCTGAGCCCCCTCCTATACTCTGCACCCTCTCCTGCATCCCAACCCCCTTCCCTGAGCCCCCTCGTACACCCTGCACCCTTCCTCTGACCCAACCCCTTGCCCTGAGCCCCTTTCTGTATGCCACACCCACTCCCACAACCCGCACTCCCTCCTGCACCCCAAACCCCTGCCTCAGCCCTACATTCATGGCCCTGCATGCAATTTCCCTACCCAGATGTGGCCTTGGGGCCAAAAAGTTTGCCCACCTCTGGGCTAGGGTGTTTCGGTGTAAACTCTGCCCCCTGCAATCACCTTGGTGACTCAGGAGTTGAATGGAGAAAGGTGAATTTTTCCCTGTAAGGTAGCAGGCAAAGGTTCTAAATATACCAATGAGTACTAACAAGGGGAGGGTGTGTGTGTCAGAACAGGGGTGGGATTTTACATCTGTCCTTCCCTAGCATCTAAGGATGTGCACATGAGAACTACAGTGGGTATGATCCTCTACCCCAGGGACCTCAGAACTATTTAACATTTAAAGTGCAATGTTTAGGCCCACTTGGTTTGGTGAATGGGGTAAGATCATCCCTTTTGCTGAGCCTTAACGCAAGAATTCTTAAGAATTCTCAAGAATGCCTGAATCTCATTGCTTTTGTAGGTGGAATGTAGATTTTTCCTAAGGGCTTGTCTGCTCATGTAGTTGCACTGATTTAACTAAAGATATGATTTAAAACTGGTGCAAAGGGCTATGTGGGCATTCTCATTAACCAATTTAAACCTGGCTAGTGGATTTAACTTAGATCGACTCAGAAGAAGCTAAATAAGCCCTTCTTAAACTGACATAGGAGTGTGTATATAGGGTTTTGGACCAATTTAAAAACCGATCCATTCAACTTGTGTGAGCAGACAAGGCCACAGCTAGCTTTACAAAAAGGTCTAGAAAAGTTGCTTCAGAGTAACTGCTTTGTGTGTGCTTTCCTGTAGTAGTTATTTGAAGAGGTGGGGACTGGGAAAAATAAGGACTTTGCCAATTTGTGACTCATAGGGTAATCAGATTGCCACCCATATTTGTGTCAAAAAGGTGCTTTATGGAAGGAATGCACATCATCACCTACAGAGGTGACTCATCAACAGCCTTGCTGCAACCCAAACCTTTGCAAGCATTTACAGTGCCCCTGAGGTGTTTGGATATGCACACAGATTTGCACACTCCTGCTGTAGATGTATTACATATCACCCCAGGTGCTCTCAGTGGGGCCCCTCCCTGTAAAATAACTATAGAGAAATGCACTGAGGTCTGCTCATTGGCAGAGACCCAACAGTTTCAAGAAGCTGATCTGTTCCCATGCCTTATCACAGGTCGGGGTGGATTGTCATGGGGCTGAAGAGATCAAGTGATCCAAAGGCTCTTAAAATGCTAACACTTTCTCCTTCTAAAAGAACAGGAGGGAGTTTTTGGTCCTATGTACTTATTAAATCCAGTTTAGGTGGCCTAGATCAGATTCTGTTTACGGGTAATGGCTTAACTTCAGATCCAGGCCCCTAAATGGCCCTAGAGAGATTAGATTGAAATAAGAACTTCAATATAATCTACTAGCTGACTTCTTATACAGCCCCCATCACAGTCCTAAAGTGAGGAGAGGTTACTGGAGAGGTGTGGTAGCAAAACTTATGAGCACGCCCTCACTGAAAAGCAGTGTGATCCTGCCTCATGGCAGTGTTCAACTGCAAATGTCTCTTTGGGCTAAAGAAAGAGGAGCCCTGAGCCTGATGTTTACACTGGTATAACTCCATTGACTTCAGTAACTTACACCAGCAGGAGAGGAGAATCAGGCCGAGAAAGTTCAGGTGTCTGGCATGGGTTGCCAGTTCATGTGTGGAGTGAAGGAAAGTGCTTTTCTAGTTTTGATTTCCAATTACAGAGCCAGAGCAGTTTCTCCTCCCACCTCCAGATAAATTATTTACATAGCACTCCACCCACTTTGGAAATAGCTCAGTCAGCAGGGGTGTAAATCTGATTGAGTAGTTACACTCCTCCAGGGGAAGAAGAACCAATATGTAGGTTGTGGGTAACATTGTCTGAGCCCTCAGGGGTATCAATAGAGTAAGAGCATCTTCTCCAATGGAGTGAGTCACGGCTGTTGCAGATGCCCCAGTGAATAGCGGGATAGCCTGTAAAGAGACCACGCCACACATGGGAGACGCAGTATGCCATTCCTGAGGAGATCATTAACACTGGCTCCTACTCCCATTAAAGTTAATGGAAAAAACTCAGATCCTTAAAGGTATTTAGGTGCCTAACCCCCATTGAAATAAATGGGAGTTATGCAACTAAAATACCTTTGTTGATCTAGGCCAAAGTTCCTGCTGAATTCAAAAGGAGTAGGACTGGGTCTGATGCCTGGATTGAAAACAGCCTGATTCATAAAAGTAAAAACGTTGGCACCCTGGTTCTGCAATGAGCTTCATGCAGGTTGATCTCTGCATCCATGCAAAGTGCCATTTACATCAGGGCTCACTCACTTGGAGTGCAATGTAAAACTGAGATCTTAATATCTAAAGCCTCTAATTTCATTCTCTGTCCAGTGTGACAGTAAATCAGACTCCTAAACTATTATTCCCCTTGAAAGTGTCACCTTATTATTAGGAAGACATTTGCATTTTACCCTAAAAGTAAACCAATACAAAACCCAAATAATTTTCTGACAATTAAATAGCCTCTAAACCAACCAATTCTGTATGAGGACATGAGAAACAGCTGTTGCAACACTGAAGCTCAAACATTTCATCTCAGCTATTTAAAGGGATAAAAGAGCCAATATTTTCATTCCCATGTGATATTATCAAGACATGATAAACAGCCATGGCTTTAGTATTAATTGCATTAATTTGTAGAGGAGAGACCACTTTAATTTGCTCCAAGCTGGAGAATAATTTTTATAGCATGTTCTCATTCCATAAATTCACATTTGAAAGTATGCTTTTTTTTTTTAAATGGTAAGCAATAACAACTTCAGGCAAAAAGTTATTTGAAGGTGGAATCCAGCAAAATTAAGCACTTCGTCAGTCAGACTTTTCCATTTTTTCCCCTTGGACTTCAAAAATTATACACTACAGTTTAACCCTGTGCTACTTCACTGAGAAGTTGGTGAGAATCACAAGGCAGTCAATATCACTAACATGGCTCTCAAAAGTTAATATTTTCAGCCCAAGATTTGTGCTTCAGTCAGTATTAAGACACACAAATCAAAGTAAATATCAAGTCACTTTTATTCAGGTGCCTAAATATGGATTGAAGAGTGTAACTTTAGGTACCTGACTGTGAAAATGTTAGCCTAATTCTTCTGGCATCTTCAGTTAGCCAAGTAATTGTGTTTTTGTGGCATAAGCTGTGGCAGGACTAGGTGGCAAGTGGGATGTTTAGCTTCATGTGAGCTCTTCACTTACAGTCTTTCCAAGAATTTGAACGCAACATTTTGCATGTATATGGTGCCTGTCATCCTAGGATCTCAGAACATGTGACAACATGTACAAATCAAATCTGACAATATTCTATTAAGTAGGGAAGTATCACCCCCATTTTACAGATTGGAACACTGAGGCCCAGAGAAGTTAATGTCCTGGTTCTCATCAGTGCTGAGCATCCACAGCTCCTATAAACTACAAATGGAGCTGAGAACGTTTGAAAATCAGGTTCTAAAAACCAGATTTTTAAAGATGTCTAAGTCAGTGGGAGTTGGGCACTGAGGCCCAGATCTTCAAAGGTATTTAGGCTTCTAAGTTCCATTAAAATCAATGCAAGTTAGGTGCCTAAACATTTTTGAAGATGTGGGCTCTAGGCACTTTTTAAAATCCCATGAGATGCCTCACTGCATCTTTAGGTGCCTAAATACCTTTAAAAATCTGGCCCTAAGTGACTCGCCTCATATCACACATGTGATTTGTGGCAAAGCAGGAAATAAAAAGCTGTCCTTTTATCTAAGGGCTTGGAAAGTTTCCCAGACAACTGCCAGCCAGATGAAGATGTAAAAGATTTGAAAGAGTCCAGTCAGTGAGGACCAGCTTCAAAGGCTCACTCTCAAGCTGGCAGATTCTTATTAGCAAACAGTATTCAAAGTCTGCTGGGGGTTCTGTCTTTCGCACATCAGCCTCTGGCAGGTAGGAATCTAACATTGTAAGGTCCTATTCCCTTTCTGACTTTCTCGCTGTGTGTATGCAATGTGTGCTATGTGATGGTGGAAGTCAGCTACTCTGTCCTTCTCAATCTTCCTACCTGCTGCTAGTAGAAAGCATAACTACTACTTTACTACTATTAAGTTTCCATTACCAGGTTCCTCTCCCTCCAGGGCCTGCATAGGCTGCAGGTGGTTCCCATGAAGCAGCTGAGTGAACTTTACATGATTCTTGTCAGTTTCACTGTTGCCCACAGGGTTCTGAATATTAATGATGAACTTGACTAGAGTCTCATTAATTTCATTCTGGTGCTGCTTCAGAAAGTAGCAGTGAACTGGAGGTGTTGTCTGACTTTTGAAGTTTTCCTTCAAAATGCGAATTATAGCAATGTCTTAGCAATATCTGAGGGGCACAAACATGTCTTCCTACTGTCCCTAGTACAATGGATCCCAGATCTGACTGGGACTTTTGAGGGCTATCACAGTACAAATAATAAGCAATAACTGTAAGGGTCAGTTGCAGTGATATTTAGGTTAATTAGAACAGGTTTCAAAGTGATGTCGCAATTATCTTTGCCTAGGTCTTTAGGCTTCATCATTTATTGAAAAAAGAAAAGGAGTACTTGTGGCACCTTAGAGACTAACAAATTTATCTGAGCATAAGCTTTCGTGAGCTACAGCTCACTTCATCGGATGCATTCAGTGGAAAATACAGTGGTATTTATTCATTTATTGGTACTGTGATCCTTGTGATAGCCTCAGTACTTCAAATGCAATACAGTTTTGCTTCAGGTTCGATCATGACCCTTTCCTCTAAATTATTCTCTGTCATGAGCAGAATTTCCTTCTTGGACTCACTAGTACCGGATCCTCAAAACTTAGTTTTAACAGCTACTGTCCTTGGCACAAATGGCAAAACTCATGGCCACTTGGCTTCCCTTTCTGTCTTAAATTGGTCACTGGAGACTTAATTTGCAGATAGTAATGGGATTCTTCATATTCTTGACAGAAGGAGCTGCTATCCTCAGCCTTGGTTCATCTTTCTAAGCAGCTGACCTCTTTTCAGGGGATGATTGGAGGGTTTACTATCTATTCTACTATTGGATTTATTATCTATTCTATTCTTACTCCTGTGTTATCAGGTGCTCAACCAAATTCTGCCTTCCAGCCCCACCTCTATTTATGGTGGTCACAAATGCTACTTCCTTTTCCTGTGGGATCCTTTCTCTCTTACTATTCTAAATTCTTTCTTCAGTAGAGTTGCAGCACTTAGCTTCTACATTGGACCCTGTCCCTTTTCCTCTAGCAGCCCTGCCCCAAATCTAATTGATTTTGGAAAGGAAATATCTTCTTTTGGCTCAGACAGTAGGCAGTAGAGTCCTCAGACCAGCTTACTGCCCAAATCAGTTTGACTGTCACTGATGAGATCTTCATGATCATAGGTCTGGCAGGCCCTCAGCTGTCCTCTTTAGTAGTGGCAAGATCTTTCATCTTTGTGAATGCACACTTTGTTTTAAATTTCCCTTTTCTTCTCAGCTACAGGCCTCTCACAGACTATATTGAATCTGTGGGAGGGAGGAAGCAGTGAATGCTGCATTCAAGTGGAGAGTTGTGCAATGTATTCCCAGTGACCCTAGCAAGCATTACATGGCTTGAGTTTATGTGTTTCATTATAGTCTCAGATATGGATTGTTGAGGTACCTCTAGAAGCATGAATGGCAGACCTAAGGAGCTCAGGTCATGTCTTCACTAGCAACGTTAAAGCAGTCCCCCAGCGCTATAAAAAACCCACCTCCAGGAGGGGGGTAGCTACCCGTGCTGGGAGTGTGGCTCCCAGCACCTTCCGGGGGGTGTTTTTTCACACCCCTGAAGGAGGAAGTTGCAGTGGTGTAAAGTGCCAGTGTAGACAAGCCCTCAGTGAGGATGAGGGAGGGGAAAAGAGCCCAGGTTAAAGCACTTTAGCATTGCCAGTGTAGACTAAACCCTAAGTTACAGAAAGGGGGTGGAAATCAGGACTCTTGATTGCATTCCTGGGGCCTGATTCACCATGGTCCTGCATTTGTGTAGTCCCTTACACCAGTGCAAAGTAGGTGTAAAGCACACCATTCTGATCAATAAATTGGGCTCCTAGTTTACCAGTGAATCCATAGGAAAGTTGCTTAAGGCCAGATTTTTAAAGGTAGGTAGGTGTCTAATGGGATTCTTCTTCTTAAATATTTGCCAGTTATGTCTGGGAGTCACTCAGAAATATAACAATATTTTGCACTTGGTATGTTTCATCTGGAAATTTCCAAACTTTATATAAAAATTAAGATAGGTGCTTCAGGACAAGTGGTGTTATCTTTGATTGTAAAGTGTCCTGTACACTACTTACATGCATTTTGTAGTAATAATCCCTGTGAGGTAAACAGGTTATGCATAATTTTAAAATGGGGAAACTGAGGCACAGGGAGGGCCAGGGCCATATTTCCAATTAGGCACAGTAGGCATGTGCCTAGGGGCCCTGGCATTCTAAGGGCACCTAAAAGTTAAAAGTTTCATTTTCTATGGAAAACACGAAGGTCAGCTGCAGGCAGCAGGTGGGAAGCACTGAAGATGATGTACCTGGGGGGCGTAAGGTGTAAATCCGTCATATGAGTTGCCTGAGGCCACACAGAGAACAGGATCCCAGTCATGCTGACTGGCAATCCCCTGCTTTCATTACAAGAACACATCTTAAATGCATTAAGATCAATAGATAACATCATATCTTTACCAGATGGAATTATAGTTCATGGTTTTGAGATTCAAAGTGCAGGAGCTCTTTCTATTTTAGCTGTAGGAACAAACACTACAACCAGAGGGAAGAGTTACCTGTGAGGTAATACAGTATCCATCCAGTAGAGGACAGTAGTAGAGACATGTAAACCAGCCCATCTGAAAGGAGAAAGATATTCTCCCTTTTCCTAATTTTCCAGTTTAAATCGTGATTCCAGATTAACCTGAGCAACTCTTCCTCCCCTTGGCACCAGCGCTCCCCAAACCTCTGCTCCCTTTCCCTCTGTAGCAATAGGTCCTCGCTGTGCATTTCCTCAGCAAACTACTCGGGGAACTTTCTCTTGTGTGTGTTTGGCTCAGCTCCTGCATTACTGGCTTGCAGTTAGCATGGATTTGTGAGGGGCAGTTAAAAGATGAAAGGGTAGGCGCGCTCTCTTCCTGGGCTTAATGAGCCTGCCAGAGAGGATCTTGAGCCAGCTGTTGCTGATAAGATCCCTCCTATGCTGCTCAACAGACATAGCCTTGAGGATTTCTCCCTCAAAGGTGGCTCGCCCTTAACACTGCCAGGCATTGTGTCAGATATGCCTTCCCTTGGCTCAGTTCTTAGCCTTGGGCAAACTAGAAAGCGTCTGTCCCTCAACAGACACTCCCACCGTAAATAATCACTAAATATTGCATATTGCCGCCAGGGGTGCTGGAACAATGTGTATAGTAGGGGTGCTGAGAGCAAAACTGTGAACCTTGTATATGATGGCAACCACTTCAAGCCAGGGGGTGCAGCAGCAGCACCCCTAGGTCCAGCACCTGTGACTGCCGTCCTAGACAACTGCCTCTCTGGCTTGTGGGCGGGACCCAGTCCTGTTACTGCCTGTACTTGGGGGTGGGGAGACTGAAAAGTACTTGTATGTTGTTGCATTCAGATTTCAGTTTCCCACCCAAGGAAGCTGCTTAACATAAGCCTAGAGAGCCCCCCCCCCCCGATCGCGTGTCAGTGCTGTGCCAGGAAAAGGGCAGGAGGGGTGACTGTGCCCCAAAGATGCCTGCAAGCTGCCCTGGTTTGTGGGCGATCTCTTAAACAGGCATCTCCCTGAGGGGCACCTCAGCAGCGCTCTCACCAACCCTGTCCCTGAAGCGTTTCCATTTAATGTACTACTGCAACACTGTATCCTCCGGCTGGGGGGTTATGAATGGGTGCAGCGGAAGCACCGCCCACCCCGGACGTGACGCTCAGCCAATGGGGGAGCGGGCTGCGTGGATGGATGAGGTCAGCGCCGTGGTGTCGGGGAATGGAATGTGTAAGTGTAACATTCAGAACCGGGTAACGTTCGGAGATCGAACTCTGCGATCGGCGACGTTCGAACAGGGGCAGGCAGCCTCCTCTGTGCTTCGGCAGCTCGCACCTCATTGACTGGGGGGCGGGGGCAAAGAGGAGGAGGAGGAGGAGGAGGAAGGAGGAGGATCTTCGCTGCTTCGGCCGGTTCCATCCCGGGGGCCATTCACAGAGATCGCGGAGAGAGGGGTAAACAGCACCCGAGTCTAGGAGCTCCTTTGCAGAAGAGAATAAAGAGAAATGCAGGGATTTGTAAGGTTACGGCGCTCAAGCTGGAAGATGTGATCATGATAGCTGTGTGAACCGGCGCTGGCTGTGAGCTGCTGCTGCTGACTTGCTCTGGAACCAGGGGGGCTTGGTTATTGCGGGAGTGTTTTGGATGAGTTGAAGTTGCTGCTGTACCTTGATCGTTTGCAACGCTAGAGAGAGAGAGAGAGAGAGAGAGAGTGGGGGAGGGGAAACACACTCAGTCTTGCAACTGATTGAGAGGTGAAGGGAGCTGGATTTGGTGCTTAGTTCATTTGTGTTTGTATGTGTGTGCATGCAAGAGAATTCCTAGCCCTTTGCCCTGCAAACTCGTGCTGGGCGTGAATTATTCGCCTTCGCTGTTTCTCTCTCTCTCTCTCTCTCTCTCTCTCTCTGTTGTGCGACCCAAAGATGAAAGACAGAAGGGGAGAAAGTTAAAGAAATCGCCCACATGCGCTGCATCAGTCCAAGGCTTTGGGAAAGGAATAAAGAGAAGGTAGTAGAAGAGAGTTTGAAGTCTTTGCAGGCGGGAAGATGGCGGACTGGAGCTGAAAGTGTTGATTGGGAAACTTGGGTGATCCTTGTGTTTATTTACAATCATCTTGACCCAGATAGGACACATGCAGGCCAAAAAACGCTATTTCATCCTGCTCTCAGCTGGCACTTGTCTCGTCCTTTTGTTTTACTTCGGAGGCTTGCAGTTCAGGGCAGCGAGAAACCAAAGCAGGAGAGAGGAGCACAGTAGCAGAAATGGCTTGCACCACACCAGCCTGGATCATTATTGGCCCCGATTCCCGGACGCTTTGCGCCCCTTCATTCCTTGGGATCAATTGGAAAACGAGGATTACAATGTGCACATTTCCCCTAGGCAGAAGAGAGACGCCAACTCCAGCGTCTACAAAGGCAAGAAGTGCCGCATGGAGTCCTGCTTCGATTTCACCCTTTGCAAGAAAAACGGCTTCAAAGTCTACGTGTACCCGCAGCAGAAAGGGGAGAAAATCGCCGAAAGTTACCAAAACATTCTAGCAGCCATCGAAGGATCCAGGTTTTACACTTCCGATCCGAGCCAAGCTTGCCTGTTTGTCCTGAGCTTGGATACCTTAGATAGAGACCAGTTGTCACCTCAGTACGTGCACAACCTGCGATCGAAAGTGCAAAGCCTCCACTTGTGGAACAATGGTAGAAATCATTTAATTTTTAATTTATATTCCGGCACCTGGCCCGATTACACTGAAGACGTCGGGTTTGATATTGGCCAGGCGATGCTGGCTAAAGCTAGCATCAGTACTGAAAACTTCAGACCGAATTTCGATGTTTCTATTCCGCTCTTTTCTAAGGATCATCCTAGGACAGGAGGGGAGAAGGGATTTCTAAGGTTTAACACCATCCCTCCTCTGAGGAAGTACATGTTGGTATTCAAGGGGAAAAGGTACCTGACAGGGATAGGGTCAGACACCAGGAATGCCTTATATCACGTCCATAACGGGGAGGATGTTGTCCTCTTGACCACCTGCAAGCATGGCAAAGACTGGCAAAAGCACAAGGATTCGCGTTGCGATAGAGACAACACCGAATATGAAAAGTAAGTGACCAGTGCCCCTTTTGTGTTTGCGTGTCTAAGGTTAGGCCAGCTTTTTCTGGCCTCTCGTGTTCTAGGCAGGTGTCAGCTATATGCATTTTTAAATGTGCTGCATATTTTCAGGCCACAGGAAAGCCATGATTTTTCTTTTCCTGCCCTGAAATTCTTTCCAGCTGTTAGTAAGTTACTTAGATATACGGTGGTAGAGGGGTGAAAGCACCTCATTGTGGAAAATATTTACAATGGGATGCAAAGTCCTATAGGTTCTCCTGGGTTTAGCTAGACCAGGAGCTGACGACCTGTATGCTCACTCATTGGCTTTGCAACAAAGATGCTGCTAGAGGCTACTCTGGTATCTGTCTCCACCATTCATTCATCATTTTGTCTCTTCAGGGCAAACATCCTATTCCTTCCCAGCCCTGAAGTTAACCACCTAGGACAAAGCTTGAAGAGAGCTGATGACTTGTAGAGTGTGTGTGTAGTGATTTAGTTTGTGTGTGTGTGTGTGCGCGCGCGCCCAGTCTTGTCTTTCTCAAGTCCAATGACAGGACTGAGTCTGTGATCTGTAGAGTGGGGTGTAGAAAGATAGCTCACAATCTTATTTCTCTTGCATCAGACAGCTACAAATGGATAAAGGAGGAAAACCCCATTGATTCTTAGGTCCCTTGGTATTTTTTTCCCATGTTGATAACTCTTTCCAGTGGCTAGGAACATTTTCTGTATCCTCTGTGTAACACCTTGATTACTTTTCTTCTTTTGGTGCTTTGCATACTGCCACTGTGGGCAAGTTTAACCAGGTGGTTTAGGTGGGTACTGTGTTATTATTCTCCCCTAATATCCCTTGCAATTGTGTAACTTGTATATGCAGCTGCTGAAAAATCACTGTACAAGAATGACCTCTGTAGAATGGCAATACTAACTAGTCAATTTGAAACTGTTAATTTAAATGCAGACCACTGCTGTGTGTGCTCCAGAGCAAATATTCGCATGCAAAAACTGCATAGTCTGTTTCCATCTAACAGAAGTTTTTAAAAAATAGAGCAGCTTTATATTGCTGAGTTAGTACAATCTAGAGCTGCATCAGGAACTGCCAAAGGCTGGAAGAGTTTGCAATGTATAGTGAAATATGTGTGGAAGAAAAATAATTCTGGAAGAAGGTAATGAAGAAGTTACAATGATATTAATGCTGACCAAAATTTCCAACTGGCTGCCAATTTCTCTTGCAGCCATTAGCCACAAAGTTTGAAATAAATTAATTAGCTAATGCTGAAATCCCGGAAAGCTCGGTGCTTTCTTTGATATGAATGTTATTCACTTACTGCTTATTTTAGAGCCGTGTGAAGCTTCACAAATACTTATTGGCTTTTTATTTTGTTCACTTTCTGAGCATAGAAAATTGATACATTTTTAGTATGAATAACATGTAAAAACCTGTTGTAAATCCAGATTGTGTAACTCAAATCAAAGTGTTTACACATTTGACTCATGAATTGGGATTTCCTTTAAATTGTGGATAGTAATGGATGTCTTCTTCATAAGACATTGAGTGAGAGAGAGAGAGAGAGAGAGAGTAAATGCCTATAGCCTTCAGAGATTTCCGGCATATGCTTGTTTAATCTGAGAGAGTCTACACTTTTCATGTCTTTTAGCCACCTTGCCGAATTCTGCAGAATTCACTATGGCTTCAAGTTTTATTAGATTCTTTAAACACAAAAAAAATACCAGTCAAAGGTTTGACTATTGGGAACTTGAATTACGTGGGAACTTGAGCCTGTATTATTTACAATGTCTATGCAGGTCAATTTCATTAAGGAGTGTACAACACACACCTTATAGTACACATTAACATTAATAAAAACCACACCTGATGTGTGGTCTTTCATATCTAAGAAGTATAGGGATCCCTGCTAGTCCACTTCAGTGGAAAGTGCAACTCTGTCTGGGGTAGAGTGCAGTAACTGTTTAACATTGCACAGCAACGCTACGCAATAATTTAAGACAGGATGTGGAGATAATCATAGTTATTTAAGATTGCAGGAGGAAATTTAGGTTGGCTGAATTTAATTGTTGAATTGGAATTGTGGTCAGGATACTGGGGCTAATACCCCTGTGAATTACCATAAATGGTTAAGACCTTTTAACTTTATAGCTTATCTGAAAGACCTGCAAGAGCATATTGCTGTCCCTTAGTACAATGCTGAAGCATTGATTCAGTACTGATTTATGGCAAAGTGTGCCACCTATTGAATACCACTTCCTGTAGCATCCTGAGTTTTGCTTTTCTCCCATTCAAATACTGATCATAGCTGACTCTGTTCAATGTATGAAGTCTGACAAGGTCACATCCTTAGGCAATTATGAGTACAGGCAGCCAGTAGTATTTCTTACATGTGAATATATAATATATGTATATGTAAATGTTGTAACAGGCAGTCCTCTATTAGCTGTAACCGAAACTGCACCTGAGAAAGATAACATTGCACAAGGCTATACCAGTTAAAGAAGAATTTGTTATAATAATTTTAAAACTAGGCCTATGCTAGATCTAAATTCATATTCACATGACTCTCAGGTCAGACTGAGCTGCTTTTGTTCTGCAAATTTTGGATTGGATTAAGCAACATGTCCTCATGGTTTTAAAATGATGTGCGTTCTCCAAGAATTGTGTATTAGAATGGATTAGCTTGTCCGTGAGGAGTTGGCCAGGTCAAATATTTCACTCTGTGTCAGCTTCTGTGCCACTCTTTTTTTAATTTGCTGTGGCATTTATACTGTCTTGTTTCTGTGCTCATGTTTATCACATGTTCCCCTTCATATAGTACACTGGCCCAGAAGTATTGATCCATGCAAGGTGCATCATGAATGATTTGAGCTTGGCTGTAATCTTTGTAAGGAGAATCTTTGTCAAGCCAGCTAAACTAGATGATTGGACTTAAAATCTTGATGATGTCATATCAACAAGAGTAAGGTTATGATTTACATTTATTTCCAATGTAAAATGTCACTTTGTAAAAAAGGTAATATTGATATTATTTGCAATGAAATTCCTCCTGGAGCAAAATGTTTAGTGCCTGGTAAAAGCAAGATCTACATCTCTACAGAATACAGCTTCTCTCTTTTCTCCCCCTAACCTTTCCCCCAAGAAATTAGAAAAATCAACTGATGATTTCTCTATTTATGTAAAGTGGAAAGTGCACCTTATTCCATTGAGAAGGGGGACATATTTGGTTCAGTCTTCATAAATTCTATTAAGAGAGCCATCTGTATGTGAGAGCTAATTAATTTTCATCAAAGTTGTGCATCTCGGCAGATAAAAAGAAAAGGAGTACTTGTGGCACCTTAGAGACTAACAAATTTATTAGAGCATAAGCTTTCGTGAGCTACAGCTCACTTCATCGGATGCATTTGGTGGAAAAAACAGAGGAGCCTCTGTTTTTTCCACCAAATGCATCCGATGAAGTGAGCTGTAGCTCACGAAAGCTTATGCTCTAATAAATTTGTTAGTCTCTAAGGTGCCACAAGTACTCCTTTTCTTTTTGCGAATACAGACTAACACGGCTGCTACTCTGAAATCGGCAGATAAAGCTGATGCAGACTCAAATGAATTGCATTATCGTGATTAGACTATTGCAAACAGGGTTTTTAAAAATACTTTCTGTATTCTTGCCCTGAATCTCTTCATTAGGGTTGACTTCTATAGCCTCTCATTAGAACTACTTTTTTTTTTTAATTCCTTTTCAATATGATTTGTTTTTTAATTTTAGCTTGATAATTTCCACTTTTGGAAATGGTTAGGTGCATACATTGAAGGGAACAGGTGCCATTTTTATTGAAGGTTAAAGAGAGGCCATTTAAAGGTAGACTAAACACTATCTTTTAACAAAAGCAAAATTCATGGGTAGGTTTAATTAATGTTAAGTTACTTTTTGGAAGGTAATGTTACAGATTACCATTGATGTGGTCAGAAAGGTAACAGAGGATACAAATGTAAGCTATATGTCTGTCCTCATGTAGCCAGAAGCTTTCAAGACATTTTCCAAAACCTGAAATCTTTCTAAGGTGGAAGATAGCAATGTATGTAACCCAACCTATCTATGCCTTTTCGACTCTAGAGAGCCCTGACCTTTCAGAAAATGGAGAAAGTGACAGTGTTGGGAGTCACATGTTTAGCACCTGATCCAAAGGTGACTGAAGTCAATAGAAAGCTTTTCACTGACTTCACTGGACTTTGGATCAGGCTCTTCATCTTCCACCAGTGGTAAAAAGGATTAGATCCTCCTATGTGGAATCAGTGATGGAAACTTCAACAGTGGAAAAATCCATAGATTAGCTAATGCATCCGAAGAAGTGAGCTGTAGCTCACAAAAGCTTATGCTCAAATAAATTTGTTAGTCTCTAAGGTGCCACAATATTCTCTTTTTTTTTTTTTTTTTTTTGCGAATACAGACTAACATGGCTGTTACTCTGAAACCTATGAGACAGAATACATGTAGAGCGATTTTGGATCTTGTAGCCTCTATGAACTGATCAGAGCATAAGCAAAGGGAGACATTATTCAAACCTTCGCCTGCTACACCTGTCAATCTGCCAACGCCCAAATACAGGATATATTGTGTGGTCAAAACCCAAAACAAGGGACACAGAGAAATGCTTCATGCAGGGAACAGAAAGTGATGTGGGATCAGTTCCACCAAATTGGTGTGGAATGTAGACCACTTTGAGCCTGAAATGAGGGACATTTTAGAGGCCTGTAAACACTCATCCGAGCACTCTCCTTATCAATACATGGAATATAGGCTCAACAGACTAGATAGCTAAAATCTAGTTAGATTTTGTATATGCACCTATAAATATGTGGCATCTCTCTAGATAGCACCAACCTATTGCATGCTTAGGATAGCTGAATGTATCTATATAAATTTCCATTCATTTTTAGTATACCATATGTAACTTACAGATAGATGTATATTATGCTGAAAGAACCATTGTCAAATACCTGCTGGAACTCCTAAGCATTTTTATGTTCCCTATGTGAAGATTATAATGAAGCATAATAAAGAACAAAATGGGAAAAAATGAAATGTTTAACTCGTTACTGTCTTTTCTTACCTGCCAAGAATGGAGTCTGGGGTTCTGGGTGTCCTCTGTTAGAATTAGCAGTACAAACCCCTAAGTCCTTTTCTGAACTCCTGCCTTGGTAGGCAATTGCGATGTCTTTATCTCTCACAAGGGAAACACAAAACTGTAAAGTTGGATCTTGGCAGGCAAATAGAGGAGCTGAGCTTCAAATATGTTGTATTAAATTGTCAACATATCTGTCCCCTTTAAGTCTCTGCATAAATTCTGTTACTGATTTGGCATCTTGTAAATAAGATTTGTTTTTAAAAGCTTTTTCAGTTCACCTTTTAAGCTGCTATTTAGGAATGAGTAAGAAATCCTCTAGTTCAGTGTAGATAATTATGAAAGGCTGAGTGGTCATGTGGGGCCAAATTCTGTTCCTGTTTGAAGCCACTGACCTCAATAGGACCAAAAGTTGGCCTATAGATTTGATATAACCAGTAGGCTGCTTCTCCAAACTGTGGATTTGGAGAAGTTCAAGAGCCACTGAAGGATCCTGGGCATTTTCTCAGAGCATCACAGCTGCTCAGCTGCTATCCCCATCAAACTGCTGTCCTATCAACTTCCACTTACCTGATCTTCATACTGCTGATTTAAAATGCTTCTCTTTAAAATGCAGCAAATAGGTGGGCGTTGGCATTTACCAGGTTTCCCACAAAACGGAGACATTTGAAGATGTTGTTTTAATACACTCTTTCTTCTGTGTTATTTTTGTACTGAAAATGGTGCATATGTATATGTACATGTAGAACTGGGGCCAGATTGTCTCCCTCTGGGGCCTCCTCCCAGGACACCAGGGCCTCTTCTGCCAGGTGGGAAAGCGAAACTTCCAGCTGGAGTCAGTCCCTGGGATCACAGGTAGGACTGGGAGCTGAGGTGACAGTTGCAGCAATGGCACCTTCTGAACTTTCAGACAATGGTGATGCCATGAAACTCTTTCCTTATATTTTGGTTCTGGATGCTTATTTCTCACTGCTGTTCGGTTGTTTGCCTCTACACCTGCTTCACAGTCCACCTCCCCTCCTTTCTATCCTTTCCTTCTTGCGGCCCTCAATATTGCCTCTCCCTTTCTTGTTCCTATTAACCATTCCCCCTTATACACACCCATTCCATCCCTTACTGTAGCTATTTTTTTAAGAACAAGGAAAATATAAAATTAATGCTCTTCACCTCGATTGCTCAGCTTGTATTGTTCTTCCTTCTCCCCTGCCCATACTTTAGAGGTCTCATTTATGTACATACTGAGCTCCTTGGGGCAGGCTACTGATCCTGACTGGTCCTAGCTTACTACTACTACTAATAAGCATTCACAATTTAATCTTGTATTAGGGGACAGGAAATCTCTGGATTCTCTGAAAAAAGAAAAGGAGTACTGTGGCATCTTAGAGACTAACAAATTTATTTGAGCATAAGCTTTTGTGAACTACAGCTCACTTCATCGGATGCATGTAGTGGAAAATACAGTGGGGGGATTTTATATACACAGAAAACATGAAATAATGGGTGTTACCATACAGACTGTAACAAGAGTGATCAGGCAGGGTGAGCTATTACTGGGGGGGAGGGGGGGAAGGGGGTACCTTTTGTAGTGGTAATCAAGGTGGGCCATTTCCAGCAGTTGACAAGAATGTGTGATGAACAGTCGGGGGCGGTGTGGTCTGGATGAAAGCTGGAGGCATGTAGGTAAGCATAGCACATGCCTCCAGCTTTTATCCAGACCACACCACACGATCCATTGTCTATAGCCAAGCTCTACAATACAACCGCATTTGCTCCAAACCCTCAGACAGACAAACCCCTACAAGATCTCTATCAAGCGTTCTTACAACTACAATACCCACCTGTTGAAGTGAAGAAACAGATGGACAGAGCCAGAAGAGTATCCAGAAGTTACCTACTACATGACAGGTCCAACAAAGAAAATAATAGAACGCCACTAGCAATCATCTTCAGCCCCCAACTAAAACCTCTCCAACGCAACATCAAGGATCTACAACCTATCCTGAAGGACGACCCATCACTCTCGCAGATCTTGGGAGACAGGCCTGTCCTTGCTTACAGATAGACCTCCAACCTGAAGCAAATACTCACCAGCAACCACACAACAAAAACACTAATCAGGAACCTATCCTTGCAACAAAGCCCGTTGCCAAATGTTTCCACATATCTATTCAGGGGACACCATCTTAGGGCCTAATCACATCAGCCACACTATCAGAGGCTTGTTCACCTGTGCATCTACCAATGTGATATATGTCATCATGTGCCAGCAATGCCCCTCTGCCATGTACATTGGCCAAACCGGGCAGTCTATGTAAAAGAATAAATGGACACAAATCAGACGTCAAGAATTATAACATTCAAAAACCAGTCAGAGAACACTTCAATCTCTTCGGTCACTCGATTACAGACCTAAAAGTGGCAATTCTTCAACAAAAAAACTTCAAAAACAGACTCCAACGAGAGACTGCTGAATTGGAATTAATTTTCAAACTGGATACAATTAACTTAGGCTTGACTAAAGACTGGGAGTGGATGTGTCATTACACAAAGTAAAACTATTTCCCCATGTTTATTTCCCCCCCCCCCCGCCCCCCTCCCCCCCATTCCTCACACATTCTTGTCAAGGGCTGGAAATGGCCCACTTTGCTTACCACTACAAAAGGTGTCTTCCCTGCCCCTCTCTCCTGCTGGTAATAGCTCACCTTACCTGATCACTCTTGTTACTGTCAGTATGGTAACACGCATCGTTTCATGTTCTCTGTGTACATAAAATCTCCGCACTGTATTTTCCACTACATGCATCCGATGAAGTGAGCTGTAGGCCACAAAAGGTTATGCTCAAATAAATTTGTTAGTCTCTAAGGTGCCACAAGTACTCCTTTTCTTTTTGCGAATACAGACTAACACAGCTGCTACTCTGAAACCTGTCATTATGCAAGGCACTGGATTCTTGGATTGTTTCTTCCGCGGGAGGGGAGATTTGAAACATGCATTCCAGTTGTAGCCATTGACAGACAGGGAAGGCCTTTTCTGAAAAAAATTCCATGTGTGAATGGGCGTATACATACATATTACCATCACGCTTCAGGCCTGAAACCAAACTTAACTACTTGGGGTTAGGAGGAAACTTTCCCTGTGTGAGGGTTATCCCCTAGTCATCTGCTGGAAGGTTTCTTGCCACTTCCTCCAAAGTACCTAGTAGCAACCACTGGTTGTCACAAGGTAGTGAACTAGAAGGGGGACCATCAGGCTGATTAAATGTAGGTGGCTGCTCCTGTGTAGGTAAATCATTCTGAACCCCAGTGTGAGGTTACGCCTACATTCCATGCTTAAGATAATTAAGCATCTGTGTCAGATATTTGTAGAGAATGTTTTAAAAACACCACCCCCTCTCCAACCCCCTTCCCCCACCATTAATTTTGTTTTAAAGGAAAACACTTTGCAAAGCAAGAGAATGAAAGACTTGTTTATTCAAAGGCTGGGTGTGGAGAGGACTGGCTGTTAATATGATGATTTCTGGAGCATTAACTATTCACTGTCTCCTCTTCTTTCTGTCTACAAAGTTTCTCTCTGAATATCCAAGGAGTTTTGTGGTCATTGATAAACAAACCATTCTGTTAACCAGAGAAATTAATCTAATCAATAGGCACCCAAGCAAGTATTTAGAGACTTTTTAAAAAATAAGTTAAATAGCATGCTCTGTACCATTAAGATGACTGATTTCTCTTCCACAGGACTTGGCTATATCTAAATGTGATGATGCAATATGTGTGTGTCTGTTACATATCCTATGCAGATTACATTAGCACTGAAGAATGCATGAGTATAACTTTAGGTTATATTTAAGGTTCCACAGCTTTCCACATTAGCAAATACTTTAGGATATTTTCATTTTAAAACAAAACCCTGTTATAGTTCACGCTGTATTCTGAAGTCTTTGTTTCTCCTCACCCCTTCATCTTGATAGGCTGGGATGAAAACACTTATTTGTCTTTGTTTTTTTTTTGTTGTTTAATGGGTTTTTAAAAACTTCAATATTCATTTTATTTTAATGTGGGGCTGTAGATTTATACAAAACTTATAAAGCACATATGGTAACAGTCTCTTCCCTGAAAGCCTTATAATCTAACTTGGATGCCATATTATTATGGGCAATAATTTAGGTGTCAGTATCTTAGAAGAGGAGATCCAAATATTGAAAAGTCATGAAAGAAACTGGCTTTAAGGAAGGGTTTGAAGGACATTGCGAAAAAGGGAGCAATATTTTAATGTGTATGGCCCTGATTCAGGAAAGTACGTGTTTCATTGCTTTTCTCGATAGAAGCCTATATGAGTGTTCTCGGTAAGCAGACTCTTTTTGATTGAGATCTGAATTTTGGTTAGTGTGGTTTTGCTGAACAACAAAACATATTATTAAAAGCAGCCAAAGAAGCCTATGCTACAATAACAGAAGGAAGGTGGCATTTCTTCTTTGTCCATTTTAAATGTAGTACATTCGCCACTTATCTCTCCCAATGTATCTTGTTTGGATACTTTTAAATATTAACATTGGCTGTCAGGTTTCGATCAAAGTTTCTTTTGCTCTGGTGTTGTAATGAGATACCTCTTTGTTTAACTCCCTAATCGTGTCCTTTCCAAAGAGTCATGGGAAGAATCTAGTGTGGCTTTTTGAGCTGTGTTAACTTGTACAGTGGAGGCTTTAATATTGGATTCATCATGCTCTCTTTTCATATTAAAGTACATTAGATTTTTTCCAGTTTCCCTCCATACTGCACTGCATTGGTAATACTGTCACATGGTATCTCATGAGTTTCCAACGTATTCCTTCCATATCACTCTGGTCCAAAGGATAAGAGTCAGCAGATCTGATCTGGGATTCTGTTCCCAGCTTTGTCATTCACCTGCTGGGTGACCTTGAATGAGTTGCTTTGCCAGACTGTGACTTAGTTTGCAAGTCTTCAAAGTAGTGGAGAATGCCACTTGCTTTCCTTTTTAAAACACTTTGAGATCTGCAAAGTGCTACCTAAGGATAAAGTCTTAATTATTGCATCAACTGTGTCAACGTATATTTAATGAAGCAAGGATAGATAATTGTTGTTTTATTCAGCTTCTAGTAACTGATGTTCTCCAAACTTAGATTCCCTTGCTTGCTTCATCTGTGACAGAGTTGTCTTGGGTCACGGTGTTGGAAGGGATGACTTTGTTGCCTTTAAGTATATAGAATTTTTAATTCACCCCACATAACTCAAACTGTACCAGATGTTCATAGAATCATAGAATATCAGGGCTGAAAGGGACCTCAGGAGGTCATCTAGCCCAACCCACTGCTCAAAGCAGGACCAATCCCCAACTAAATCATTGTCACATTTACAGCTGCTATCGGCATCTCCATAATTGGTAAATATTCCATGTGCCCTTGTAATGCCATTAATAAATTAATTTTTTTCCCTATGACAATTTCTAGTCCAGAAACACACACAAGCTAAAAACCGGTTCCTAAGTAAATTTCCTGTTTGTTCACTTTTTTCTCTAATATACTCTTTGTGTGTCTGAATGAAACAGAATTGGGGCTAATTTAGTTGATTGGCTCAAAAACAAAAGTATTCAGTGCTAAGAATGGGAAATGAGAAGGCCTCTCTGTAATGTTATTTCTTTGTATAATTGTAATAGACTGTAATTATATACTTGAGGTTTTTTGAAAACATTGGATTTGCTGTAAACATAGTCACATGATACGTATTATTGTTCACTTTCATATATTTAAGCCCAATCTTATTTCTGGGGATGTGTGCATCAGCACCTATAATACCATTTATTATAATAACATTTCCTTCTCCAGCAGCATGACATATTACATTAAACTGAATCTTCAATCCCTTTGGGGGGTCCCGGTTTGTTGTTAATCAGTTATTTGGGGCTGTAAAAAAGGTACGTTACTTTACAAATGTGGAAGCCACCCAAAGCTTATAATCTAAGATAGCAGTTCAGGGAAGGGAGGGCATGTTAGAGAGAACAAAGTGGGAAAGGTTCCTGGAAGGAGGGAGAAGATGGAATGTCTTGTGTTAATAGGAGAAAGGAGGAGGAAAGCTTGAGTGAAAGTGTGAGGCTGGGAGGGGTTGTGAAAGGAGGACTGGGAGGAAATTAGGAAGTGAGCAGAGCTTGGGAGAGTAGAAATGAGCTGCAGGTTGGGCTGAGATTGTGTTGAGCCTTGAAGGATCCTTGGAGGATATTAGATTTGTTGTGGGCTGGCTGGGAAACACATGGAGGGATTTGAAGTGGAGATGTTGTTGCTTTCCTCAAGAAGTTCGGATGCTCTCTTGTTAATGGGAGTCGCATGCACCGGTGGAACAACCCTCTCTCCTACAGATTTGTGTGTGTAGGTGTTTGAGCTGCACCTTCTGCAGGATATAGCTCATGTTCTTTGTAAATGAAAAAGGGGGTTGACTATGTGCGAACAGACTCGGTTATCTGTAGAAAGAAAAGGAGTACTTGTAGCACCTTAGAGACTAACATTTATTTGAGCATAAGCTTTCGTGAGCTACAGCTCACTTCATCGGATGCATTTGGTGGAAAATACAGAGGGGAGATTTATATACACACACAGAGAACATGAAACAATGGGTTTTATCATACACAGTGTAAGGAGAGTGATCACTTAAGATGAGCCATCACCAGCAGTGGGGGTGGGGAAAGGAGGAAAACCTTTCATGGTGACAAGCAAGGTAGGCTATTTCCAGCAGTTAACAAGAACATCTGAGGAACAGAGGGGGGTGGGGTGGAGGGGGGAGGAATACCAAGGGGAAATAGTTTTACTTTGTGTAATGACTCATCCATTCCCAGTCTCTATTCAAGCCTAAGTTAATTGTATCCAGTTTGCAAATTAATTCCAATTCAGCAGTCTCTCGTTGGAGTCTGTTTTTGAAGTTTTTTTTGTTGAAGGATAGCCACCCTCAGGTCTGTAATCGAGTGACTGGAGAGATTGAAGTGTTCTCCAACTGGTTTTTGAATGTTATAATTCTTGACGTCTGATTTATGTCCATTTATTCTTTTACGTAGAGACTGTCCAGTTTGACCAAGGTACATGGCAGAAGGGCATTGCTGGCACATGATGGCATATATCACATTGGTAGATGCGCAGGTGAACGAGCCTCTGATAGTGTGGCTGATGTGATTAGGCCCTATGATGGTGTCCCCTGAATAGATATGTGGACAGAGTTGGCAACGGGCTTTGTTGCAAGGATAGGTTCCTCGGTTGGTGGTTCTGTTGTGTGGTGTGTGGTTGCTGGTGAGTATTTGCTTCAGATTGGGGGGCTGTCTGTAAGCAAGGACTGGCCTGTCTCCCAAGATCTGTGAGAGTGATGGATTGTCCTTCAGAATAGGTTGTAGATCCTTGATGATGCGTTGGAGAGGTTTTAGTTGGGGGCTGAAGGTGATGGCTAGTGGCGTTCTGTTATTTTCTTTGTTGGGCCTGTCATGTAGTAGGTGACTTCTGGGTACTCTTCTGGCTTTGTCAATCTGTTTCTTCACTTCAGCAGGTGGGTATTGTAGTTGTAAGAATGCATGATAAGAGATCTTGTAGGTGTTTGTCTCTGTCTGAGGGGTTGGAGCAAATGTGGTTATATCGTAGAGCTTGGCTGTAGACAATGGATCGAGTGGTATGATCTGGATGAAAGCTAGAGGCATGTAGGTAGGAATAGCAGTCAGTAGGTTTCCGATATAGGGTGGTGTTTATGTGACCATCGCGTATTAGCACCGTAGTGTCCAGGAAGTGGATCTCTTGTGTGGACTGGTCCAGGCTGAGGTTGATGGTGGGATGGAAATTGTTGAAATCATGGTAGAATTCCTCAAGGGCTTCTTTTCCATGGGTCCAGATGATGAAGATGTAATCAATGTAGCACAAGTAGAGTAGGGGTATTAGGGGACGAGAGCTGAGGAAGCGTTGTTCTAAGTCAGCCATAAAAATGTTGGCATGCTGTGGGGCCATGCGGGTACCCATCGCAGTGCCGCTGATTTGAAGGTATACATTGTCACCAAATGTGAAATAGTTATGGGTCAGGACAAAGTCACAAAGTTCTGCCACCAGGTTATCCGTGACAGTATCGGGGATACTGTTCCTGACGGCTTGTAGTCCATCTTTGTGTGGAATGTTGGTGTAGAGGGCTTCTACATCCATAGTGGCTAGGATGGTGTTTTTAGGAAGATCACCAATGGATTGTACTTTCCTCAGGAAGTCAGTGGTGTCTGGAAGATAGCTGGGAGTGCTGGTAACGTAGGGCCTGAGGAGGGAGTCTACATAACCAGACAATCCTGCTGTCAGGGTGCCAATGCCTGAGATGATGGGGCGTCCAGGATTTCCAGGTTTATGGATCTTGGTTAGCAGATAGAATCCCCCAGGTCGGAGTTCTAGGGGTGTGTCTGTGCGGGTTTGTTCTTGTGCTTTTTCAGGGAGTTTCTTGAGCAAATGCTGTAGTTAACACCACCCTATATCGGAAACCTACTGACCGCTGTTCCTACCTACATGCCTCTAGCTTTCATCCAGATCATACCACACGGTCCATTGTCTACAGCCAAGCTCTACGATATAACCGCATTTGCTCCAACCCCTCAGACAGAGACAAACACCTACAAGATCTCTATCATGCATTCTTACAACTACAATACCCACCTGCTGAAGTGAAGAAACAGATTGACAGAGCCAGAAGAGTACCCAGAAGTCACCTACTACTGGACAGGTCCAACAAAGAAAATAACAGAACGCCACTAGCCATCACCTTCAGCCCCCAACTAAAACCTCTCCAACGCATCATCAAGGATCTACAACCTATCCTGGAGGACGACCCATCGCTCTCACAGATCTTGGGGGACAGGCCAGTCCTTGCTTATAGACAGCCCCCCAATCTGAAGCAAATACTCACCAGCAACCACACACCACACAACAGAACTACTAACCCAGGAACCTATCCTTGCAACAAAGCCCGTTGCCAACTCTGTCCACATATCTATTCAGGGGACACCATCATAGTGTGGCTGATGTGATTAGGCCCTTTCAGAGGCTCATTCACCTGCGCATCTACCAATGTGATATATGCCATCATGTGCCAGCAATGCCCCTCTGCCATGTACATTGGTCAAACTGGACAGTCTCTACGTAAAAGAATAAATGGACACAAATCAGACGTCAAGAATTATAACCTTCAAAAACCAGTCGGAGAACACTTCAATCTCTCCGGTCACTCGATTACAGACCTGAGGGTGGCTATCCTTCAACAAAAAAACTTCAAAAACAGATTCCAACGAGAGACTGCTGAATTGGAATTAATTTGCAAACTGGATACAATTAACTTTAGGCTTGAATAGAGACTGGGAGTGGATGTGTCATTACACAAAGTAAAACTATTTCCCCATGTTATTTCTCCCCCCCACCCCACCCCCCACTGTTCCTCAGATTTTCTTGTTAACTGCTGGAAATAGCCTACCTTGCTTGTCACCATGAAAGATTTTCCTCCTTTTCCCGCCCCCCCGCTGCTGGCTCATCTTAAGTGATCACTTTCCTTACGTGTGTATGATAAAACCCATTGTTTCATGTTCTCTGTGTGTGTCTATAAATCTCCTCTCTGTATTTTCCACCAAATGCGTCCGATGAAGTGAGCTGTAGCTCACGAAAGTTTATGCTCAAATAAATTTGTTAGTCTCTAAGGTGCCACAAGTACTCCTTTTCTTTTTGCGAATACGGACTAACACGGCTGCTACTCTGAAAGGTTATCTGTAGGTGTAGCTGAGTCCTTGTTTAGTGGCTATCTTGCAGTGTGTGGTGGAGATTGCAAGGGTGGAAGTGGTGTTAGGGTCTCAGCAATCTGTCCTCCGTCCACAGTGCCATGCCCACTCTCCTCTCCACTGCTGGGAGGCAGGGGGTTCTCACTCCTGGAGTGCTCTTCATTTTCTGTCTTAGCTCCTGGGTGGAAGAAGTGCTTGTACTCCTACCCTCCTACCCATTTGGGATAGCAGCTCCCTTTTCTCAGCCCTTCAAAGGAAGGGTTACCAGTGATGCTTTGTCTTCCTATGCAGCTCCTCCATGAACACCTCCTCCCCTTTTGCAGCAGATGGAAGTTGGTCTGAATGGGTGTCTTCATCTGCTCTGGCCACCAGATTAACTTGCTACATTCCCCCATGGCACTGGAGTGAGCAGGTTGCAGGTAAACCTGCCTTTGGTCCAGCTGAGTGAGCAGAGCACAAACTAGCACAGAACATACTCCCACCATTGCATATGGGCTTCATAAGGGAGCAAGCACTGGTACCAGTATTCTGTGCTTTAGTTTGCTTGGCCCATTTTGAGTCCTTGGGGTATCAGTTTGTGTGTCTCTCTCTCACATTCATGTAGCTACATAACCAGTTTGGTTAGAGCATTGATTCTTTTCAGAGGAGCTTAAACTCTTCAGAGATTTGCACCTGCAAATAATTGCAGACACATTTTATATCAGTACCTGATTTACAGGTGCAATTGGGTAGTTTAATGTTGGATTGCTCTGAAGTGTGCTATCAAAATTGCATCCACTAATGTCTGCAGGTGCGGAATCAGAGGCTGCTTCTGGAAATCAAGCCTGTTATCTGGAGATGAAGGGAAGGACAATTCTTGGTTTATAGTGTCTGGGTTTATATTTCTAAAGGCTTGGTTTGGGTTTCTCTGCACATACACTCGATGAGCTATTTCAGGAAGATAAACATATACATGTTTTATCTCCTTGATTTGCCATTGACCATTGTGCTGGGTGCTAGCAGATGGAATTTTAAAAATGAAATATAATTTAACTAATCCAAACAGGAAATATAATAATAGGGCTTATTTTGTATAATATGACTTCCTTTTTGAAGTACTTCTGAAAAGTAACTTTTTCCCCTTTGAGGGCTGTTAAAAACAAAATTAAACCCCAAGCCACATTTTAGTAAAAATAAGGAATCTCAGACAAGAAAACCTCATCTGAGATGCAAGAATTGCAGTAAAGCTGAAAATTAATAATCAGTGAGTTGGTTATGCAAGACATTGAATTCATTATGAGTTTGAGGAAATCTGTTTATAACTTATTAAACATCAAATTGTTCTATCTTAAGCAATAGAAGTGTTTAAGCCCTCAGATTAGAAGTTTTAAAAGTGCTAAATCCGCAGTTTTTGGCCCCAGTCCTACAAAGGTATTCAGTGGTTAAAATTCTGCACATGCAAGATCTGGGCCTAAAATTAAGTGCAGATTAACTACTTTAATATTGGATCAGATGGATTTAAACATTTCAGCTGGCAGTGATTTTATTCTTAAAGATTTCTTCTAATGTAAAAACTTCAGGTAAGTACAAGTATACCTAAAATAACTAAAAAGAAAAATAATTCCCACCCTCTTTTTATTTTAATATCTGGAAGGTAAGCATACTACTTTAATTATAATGGAATAAAATATCAAGTGAGTGATCACATCAGGCATGGACATTTACCAAATCACAATGAGATAACTGTGAATAACTCTCTAGTTTCAACAATTTGCATGGCCATTAACAATTGATGGATTTCCCTTAGAACCAAATTATCTATGCAGCAGGACCTAGTCCTGTGTACCATTTCAGCATATTAACTACCAGAGAAATTCCCAAAAGTAGTGTTAATAAAACTATAACAGCAAGGTGAGTGTTATAGATAGGAATTTTAAGCCAACTTTTTGGAAGGCAGGGAACTATTTCAAGCAATCAAATACTTTATTTCTGTCCCCTGCTCTTTCTTTAAATATAACATTGGAGTTCTGTATCTCTTAGTGCAAGCCCATTGTTAACTTAATGCCTGCCTTGCTCTTAGACTCAAATATTGTTTTGGAAATACAGAGGAGTTTATAAAGGGTGCTTTTAAAATATATTTTTATTATATTGTATTTTATTTTTGAACCTGACACAAATCTCAAGTAGCTTTTATATGTGTTCAGTATATGATAAATCATGTATGCATGACTAAATTGAGCAGTCATTGATTGCTAGACGTAAAGCAAAGATATGTGTGTGTCAAGATGTGTTTTCTTTCTGGAGAACATGCCATCATTTTAATAAATGCCCTTGTAGTCCCTGCTTCTCCTCCCCTCTCCCTTCCTCCCCCCCCCCCCCCAACCAGTCCCTCTTGGTAATTTCTTTTGCTGCCTCCGGAATATCAACATTCTCCAAATCTTCCCGTCAGTCAGGGTGACTTGTTCAGCCATGAACCTCTCAGCTATGTTTGTCCGGCTGCTGTTATGGCAAGAATAAAGTGATTAAATGAGGTGGTGGAGTAGGAAGGGAGAATAATCAATGTGAGAGTTGTTAGGGCTCTGTGAAGTTACATGGATGACACTTCAAAGATCATGGGTGCAAGGCTCCCAGGCACATTTTCCTGTAGATTATTCCCTGCCCAAAATAAATGCAAAAATACCATAGTAACTGGATAATTTGCACACACAAACAATGTGATCACTTTTCTCCCTAATAGTAATGGCAGAGTAGTTTAGTAAGGTCTACTCTTCATTATTATTTTTTTATTTTATTTATTATTCATTATTCTTTATTTACAAAATATACTTTTGTAGATGCTCTGGTATGTTGCAAAGTTATATACATAATTAAAGCTGAGCTACAATTGTTAACACAAATGACCAAATACACTCTGGTGCTTTATCTGTGCTTTCCTGTTGGTTTGTTCACTTGATCATATGCACATTGTTCACATATTACATGAGAAAAACACAATCATAAACCCGATCTGCAGCACTTAATCTTCTCCTTCACCCACATATGTGCAGAAGGACAGATAGTAAAGGTGAATAGGATGGTCCTATATGAACCAATACAAATGGGAAGGATTTGAGAGCTGTGCTAAGGGTTTGAGAAGACAGTCTCAGGGAGAGACTTCAAAGAGCAGAGTCTTATCTCTGAGAGTGTCCTGCCTTGGGCACAAACCAGACAGAATCTTGAGAAGCGAAGTAAAGAACCCAGCTGGTATTGGTTTTGTTGCTGAGATTATATGATTAAAGATCCTGCTTCAATACCTTACATCTTGGTTAAAGACTTCATGTACTATAATAATAATGCCTTGAAATATATCTGTCGGTTTATTAGTAGCCATTGCAGCTATGGAAGGCTGGGCTCACTGCTCCCATGCATCTTGATATGGAGGAGCTTCTGCGAGTGCTGCAGCTTCCAGAGCAACTTCAATGAACAATGACCATCTAGATTAAAGGAAGGGAAGGTGAAGTCCATATTTGAGAAGAAAGGACTAACTTTCCTAATAACAAGGAGATGGTGAGAACCTTTCTAGATCAAGGCTACAACCTGCCATGAAGTGGAAGTAACATGATGTTTCCCACCTTCCGCCCTGACCCTTTAACTTGTATACTATACTTGTATAGTATATCCTTTTACTTGTAGACATATATACTTCTGCTTATATAGCCTTTTACTTGTATACTTACACTTGTATACTCCCACACCTTGCTTCTCTGTTGTCTGTCATCTCTGTTGAGATTGTAAGCACCTTGTCAGTAGGGACCACCAATTCTTATTATGTGGTTTTACAGTGGTGCTCTAATCTTGACTGACGTCTCGAGATACTAGAGGGATAACAATAAGACATGAAGTAACTAATGCAGATAACTCTGTTTTGGTTAATGCAAAAGAACATTGTTGAACTTCAGTGAGCATAGACTTTTTTATTGTTTCCAGTTTTAGTGGATTGTGATTATTCCTTGTATCTAAAGGATTTATTTAATTTAGCCAAAATGTTTGTAACTTGGGCTATAATGAAATGATTGCTGGTGAGTTCTGCTGTGTCATGTGTCTGTTTGTAAAATTAGGGGGCTAGAAATTTTAAGACATTTTCTACAGGGACTTTAATCCTGAATTGTTCTGTTGGTGTGATTGTATATTATTTATTTATTTATTTATTATTTTATTTAGTTTAACTTAGTTTACTACGAATAGTTTCACAGTCGATGCACTGATCAGTATAATGGCATTTTGTGGCCTTGTTAAAGGCAAGGACTATAATTAATTAATTAATTGACTGAATTACCGATGTACAGAATCTAGCATGTATTTGTAAACAAATTTCATTAGGAAATATTTAAGGTTGAAAGGCAGGTATCAGTAGATTCTCTCCAAAATACAGATAACATATTACAAATTCTATACAATAATTCTTCTTTAAAAAGTAAAGTATGAAAGTCTTTAAAAATGAACAACAAAAGGATGTAGCCACTTCACTCTTCATTTACTATTGCTCCATAACTGAAAGTGTGTGTGTGTGTGTGTGTGTGTGTGTGTAATATATAATTTTAAACACCCAAACTTCCCAGAAAAACTCTACTTTGAGATGAGATGCTGTATGCAAAATTTCAGGAAGATCAGCTTCTCTTTGGGGAAGGTTTCAGAGTAGCAGCTGTGTTAGTCTGTATTCGCAAAAAGAAAAGGAGTACTTGTGGCACCTTAGAGACTAACAAATTTATTAGAGCATAAGCTTTCGTGAGCTACAGCTCACTTCATCGGATGCATTTGGTGGAAAAAACTCCGATGAAGTGAGCTGTAGCTCATGAAAGCTTATGCTCTAATAAATTTGTTAGTCTCTAAGGTGCCACAAGTACTCCTTTTCTCTTTGGGGAAGGTAACATTAAACAAATACTAGATATGTTGTTGAAAACTGGATTTACAATATGGAGTTAACATTATCCTGAACTAAGGAGTCACTATTGGGTCTGCCAGAATCACATCTGAATGTGATTAAAATTAAAAAGGAAACCAGTATTGTAAATGGGAAATAGTTTTCCCGTAGTGCCTCCAGGCAAATCATCATTTTATATCGGACTGCTGAAAATCAGTTTTAATTTATTTTCTGGAGAAAATGTGTCAAATTTTTGCATTTGTTATATTGGATTTGTTTGCCTCAATCTGAAAAGGGCAGTGGTACTTTTCAAATTACAGATACCTAGAGCCCTGCAAGGATACAAAAATATGTGTCTGCATCCGATCCGCGGATTTTTGGGGCTGTACAGATACAGAGCCCTCCTTTCTAACGAGAGGCCTCATCCTGCATGCCTTACTCATGTGAGCAAGGATTACTCGGGCGAGTAATCCAATTGATTCCAGTGAATAAATGGTTGAAGAATTAGACCCCTGCTTTGAAAGGTATCAGCATGTTACCTGTTTTTTTCAGAACACCTGTGATTCACTCCAGGCTAGCCAGAAATCACTTTGCACATCCATTGCCTTTTGTCTCAGGTGGCAGCAGCGTATCCTACTTGTTCCATTTCAACAGGTTGACTAATGTCGCTTAAGAGAGTCAGCTCTCACTTATTATGGGTGTGTTTCTGTGTGGGCCTTGGCATGCCATTTTAACACAGGTGGCATTACATTCCCATTGATTTTTTTCCCCACCAGCTTTTTGATTTTTGTGAAGACTGGCATTAATTTTTCACAAAAATGAAATCTATAAATGACCTTGTGCAAGAGCACCAGCTCTGCGGATTCCAGCTCCTAAGTAATAGGCTTGTGAATGTTCCCCCTTGCAGTGCAGGCGCCAAGGGAGAGGGTATTCAGCAGTTACAGTTGGATATATTTGCTTCCTAACTGCTGGTTTCAAACAGTATTAATTTTTATGCCTTCATTGTGCATTGAGTTTAATTAAAAGCAGCGCTGCTCATAACAGTGCTGGTAGAGATTTTTTTCCCCCACCCCCCTAAAATGAATAAAACAAATAGGCATCTGGTATTTGTTTTGTATAACACAATGCTCATAAAATGAAGAGTAATAAAACATAATTATCTGTAAAGGCTTGGTTTATAAGCCTAAGAATGAGCTCGTTTCTACTTTATTTTAATTCTACCCACAGGATAAAGGATCCCTTTGTACTTTTTTCCTTTTTTTTTTAACCCCTCTCCCAATTAGTGAAGAGTCCATGATTAAAACATTTGAAACCATTCTTTTTATATAATGATGGTTGGGTGCTCCTTATTTGTCTAAAATGGACCCTTTTAATTAGGGATGTAAATAACGTAAAAACAATAGCCTTGTAACCAATTGAAATTCTATAAGTTACATAGTTAAACATTTAACAGGGGAACTATAGGTGCGGGGGGTACTGCAGCAATTCTACCCCAATTCTAGGTGGTGCTCTTCCCTAACAGCCCCACATTCAGGACTCCCTGCTGCCGGTCCCACGCCAGGGGTCCTGGCTGCTGGCCCATCCTTGGGGCTCTGCATGGGCCGGCAGTGGGGATCCCCAGGCGCAGGGCTGGCAGTGGGGATCCCCGGGTGGAGTTCAGTTGTTAACAGAAACCGATAAGCATTAAGCTTCTTGGTTAACCGGTTAACAGGTTTTAAACTTTTACATCCCTACTTTTAATGGGGCAGCCATAAGGGTGAGAGTAGGAGAAATAGTTAGCACCATCCTTTAACATTTCCCTCCATTTTTTGTTTTTGTGTAAAGGATCCAGTATAGAAAGGGGGGAATTCTTAGTTTATAAGTATAAGGAACAAAGGCCAAAATTTTCAGGCTTGAGTCCCTAAAGTTAGGCACTTAAGTAAAAGGGATCTGATTATTTTTTCCAGAGTACGTGGGTGCCTGTAGTTCCCACTAACTTCAGTGTAAATCCAGCATAGAGTCTGGATGTGGGTTTGGCACCACAGATTTGGTCCCTACCCTTGATAGAATTTTCTCAGCTGCTGAATTTGTTTGATTTTGGTCCTCACTGGAGCATTGTGGGCCTGATCCAACGCCCATTCAAGTCAATAGGAGACTTATCATTGATTTCAAGAAGCTTTCAGTCAGGTCACATTGTGCTCTCCCTTAGATTTTATTTTTAAAGCAGACAACATTGATGGTTTGCTTTGCATTGCTGCAACCCTGCAAAATCCGTTTATCAGTATCAAAAAGTAGCTGTGCCGTGGGGTTTTGCTAACAGTTTCTGCAGCAGAGTCAGTGCCTGTAGGGGCTACATCTCTTGAGAATGTCTTCATTGCTTCCATCCAGCACCCTGTGTCAAGTGAAGATCACATCCTCCCATGGTTGTGTCCCCCTACTGCAAGATTAAAGAAGCTAGAGTTGGCAGCAATCACACAGCATACTATTTCACTAATGACAGTTTTATGTGCTTTCAGGATGCTGCAGATCCTTGTATGTGATATCGACCCAATCCTTTGCATTAAAGTCCAGTTTTTTACTAGGAAGAGGTGGAACAAGAACACTTAATACAGCTAGATATTAAAGCTAGGTGTCCCAATGATTCATATGAATTACAATGGCAAAGTATCAGAAAATTCCTTGCAGGGAATCAGTGTTGTTGAAAAATTTGCACTACATGTCTGTTTTTATTAATCACTAGTTTGAATAATAATGTTGTTAAACTTGTTCACAAGAACTATAGGTTCAATCCTGTGGAGTGCTGGGCACCTTCAACTCAATGACCTTTTGAACCTCCCTGATTCAGGCCCTATTCTTGTTTGCACAATTAATTAAACTGATACAGAAGCCTCAATTCCTTTTTTGCCCCCTTGCATGAATTGTAACCTTCTCAAAGGCAGATCTGCCTTTGGTGCTGCTTCCTGTCTGCAAGGCAAGCCGTATAATTTTGAATATTGATTAACAGCTGCTTTTGTTCTTCTTCTAGGCTTGGAAACAATGGGGTTGAGGGCATGTAACAAATTGCTAAATGATACCCTGGCAGAGAGAATTCCCCTCTCGGAATCACTCTCCTAATGCAAGCTCCTTTGCAGAGAGGAAAATGCAGTACAACAGCCACAGACAAAACAACAAGCTGTCCACTGCTGAGGCCAGACTGCACTTCCAGGACAAGGCATTCTTGCCTAGGTTGAAGGCAGTTCCTGTTCATGTTTATGGTCTAATCGGCTGCTGCTATGTCTTGAATGATTTACTTGAAAGAAATATTCCTCCTCTCTTTTCCTCCCCCAGCTCCCTGGAAGATATTTGTGTAATGTGCAGGCTGCCAGCTTTAGTTCCTGACAGAATTGTTGTGGCTCTTCTGTGCCTTTAGTCAGCTGATTATCATCATCAGCAGATAGTGTGATGGAAGGTATCTTGCTTGTTATGTGAGCTGTTTCAGTTCCCATGGCCAGGAGCCTTTGATCTATTGAGACAGGAACACCCCCCCCCCCCCGCCCCCATCACCTGCAAAAATGGGGTTGAGTGCCGGACAGTGTGCTGGTTTGTAAATATGTCTTCTTTCAGCATAGTCTCATGTCGCATATAAACTAAATATGCTGTATATTTCAGAGATCACGGAACCTAGCAGCTCTCATTTAAAAGTCAAATTATCCAAGTTTTAAAGATGAATTCTCTTCTCATGCAGTTTATTGTTCCTTTTAGGTTTTCCATGAAGGATCCCAAGTGAACCTCTCCATGTCCCTTGTCTCAGTGGTTCCACTTTCCCCATTTGTAAATCAGGGATGGTTGTCTACCTGGAAGTCTTATTTAATTCATGTCTGTAAAACATTTTGTGATCCTTGTTGCAGTGTAAAGGCAAAGCACCATTATATTTAAAACTCAGGCTGGCTTCTGATTTTGCACAAGAAAGCTTTTAACCTTGTGTCACTGGAGTGAAAGGGATTTACTTTGCTAGTGTAAATGTGAAAAGATATAGTCATTAGCTGAAGTTATGACATCAGTTCTTTTAAATTTATTTTAAGGGGTTCTTTTTATTGTCTGTAAAGTGGTAAAACAGAGTGCATTTTTCCCTTTTTTGAAACTTGCAATAAAGTAAAATGATATTATCTCTAAGGTGCCACAAGTACTCCTTTTCTTTTTGCGAATACAGACTAACACGGCTGCTCCTCTGAAACCTGTCATTATTTTTAAGGAATCCATCACCAAAACACTTAGGCACCCTTTTTGTAAATGACTCTTTGCACTCAGACACTTTCTCCTTTGTGGATCTGATCCTGTGATGTTCTGAGTTTGAGATTTATGGCCAATTTGTGTGGATTTTCTGTGTCAATGTTTACCTGGGTGGAAACTTAAAGGAAAACTTCTCATGGATCGTTCTGCCATTTAGGGATTGGAAAACAAGTTTGATTTGAAAATAAGGGCTGACCTGAACCTTAGCCTTGCATGCCAACTCCTTTGAGAGATTCAGAACAGTTTGAACAGTAGAATACAGTGGATTGCTCTATTCCAATACACCCATACCCTATACTTCTCTACTTTGAGGTTATTTAATATTGAATGATTTAAATTTAGCTCAGGCACCTAGGTGAAGTCTTGAGTCCACTGAAATCAATGGCAAAACTCCCATAGACTTCCAGAGGGTTCACATTTCTTTGCTAGGATAATCTAGTTCTGGATTCAGTGAGGGGATAAGGAGCTGGAAAATGGTATGGAAGTTGAAACAATAGATACTAACAAATTTATTAGAGCATAAGCTTTCGTGAGCTACAGCTCACTTCATCGGATGAAGTGAGCTGTAGCTCACGAAAGCTTATGCTCTAATAAATTTGTTAGTCTCTAAGGTGCCACAAGTACTCCTTTTCTTTTTGTGAATACAGACTAACACGGCTGCTACTCTGAAACAATAGATGTGGCTCTTCATACAGACTAGGGGAAGATGGCGTATTTGCAGATGCTTGTGACTCCATTACTACATCTAGAAAAGAAAAGGCAAGGCCCAACTATGAGTATGAGAAAGAGGGGTGAGGAGGAGGACAGGGCTACTCTTTTTTGCCAGGAACCATTGGGGAAAATGATGGGGAAGGGAGGTCCAAAAGCATGCATGATTTAAGGACCTTGTCTGTGCTGAGGAAACTCTAAAACAGTGGTTCTCAAAGCCAGTCTGCCGCTTGTTCAGGGAAAGCCTCTGGCGGGCCGGATCAGTTTGTTTACCTGCCGCGTCCGCAGGTTCGGCCGATTGTGGCTCCCACCGGCCGCGGTTCGCCGCTCCAGGCCAATGGAGGCTGCGGGAAGTGGCGCAGGCCAAGGGATGTGCTGGCTGCCCTTCCTGCAGCCCCCATTGGCCTGGAGTTGCGAACCGCGGCCAGTGGGAGCCACGATCGGCCGAACCTGCGGACGCGGCAGGTAAACAAACCGGCCTGGCCCACCAGGGGCTTTCCCTGAACAAGCGGCGAACCGGCTTTGAGAACCACTGCTCTAAAACTTCTCCCCTATGCTGATTCTGGTTCAGCTCTGCCAGTGTTAGCAACATTGATAGTCTTGGGATAGATAAGCTGCTGGCTGTTGCCTGTGTTTTTAATGGTTTCCTGTGTAACCCTGTTAATTGACAGTGTCAAACTCCTGTGGTGGTTGGCTGTGCATCTACACTAGAGCTAACACTGGTGGAGCTACATCAGTGCTACAAAAATGTGGAATTATTTTAAGCAGTCTCCCTGGTTTAGACAAGATCAGTTTGTTTGCCTCCATGATTCGGTCAAGCTGTCCACATCTAGTGTAACTGGGATGTTCGTAGGTCTTTTTTAGCTAATCTTGGCATCTCTTAATTTAATCTTTTTTATTTTAAGTCCTATTTATTTCTATGAAGTTTGGGCCTGACCCTGCTCCCATGGAATATGATGATGGGGGTGGGGGTGGGGGGTTGCTACTGATTTAAGTGGGAGAGGATTGACCCTTTTGTCAATACTAGAGTTTTCATTTAACTACAGGTTTCAGAGTAGCAGCCGTGTTAGTCTGTATTCGCAAAAAGAAAAGGAGTACTTGTGGCACCTTAGAGACTAACAAATTTATTAGAGCATAAGCTTTCGTGAGCTACAGCTCACTTCATCGGATGCATTTCTCTCCTCTGTTTTTTCACCAAATGCATCCGATGAAGTGAGCTGTAGCTCACGAAAGCTTATGCTCTAATAAATTTGTTAGTCTCTAAGGTGCCACAAGGACTCCTTTTCATTTAACTACAGTGATCATCACATGACTGCAGATTTCCTGCTGACTCTGATTACTCTGCCTCAAGTGCCTTGGGCTTGTAATCTACATGGAGCATGACTGATTTTTGTTCCACCCAATATTGAAATCCTGCATTTTCTTTAATTAGCCTATCACTTTCTTACTAAAAGAAACCCGGGGCACTTAGATATCTATCTATCATACTTCTTTGTAATGTATCTGAGTGCCTCATAATCTTTAATGCATTTATCTTCACAATGCCCCGGGAGATAGGCAAGTTATCTCCATTTTACAGATGGGAAACTGAGGCACAGAGAGACTTGGGGCTTGCCTTTACTGTAGTCAGTTATCTATTCTCAAGTTAACGCCTCTTGAGATAGCCTAGCTGGATTGACAGCAGTTGCACTGAAAACCAGCATTCTGCTGCTGCACAGAGTGATTGTATTAGCAGCATGGAGCAGCTGAGTCCCCACTGCATCCGATGAAGTGAGCTGTAGCTCACGAAAGCTTATGCTCAAATAAATTTGTTAGTCTCTAAGGTGCCACAAGTACTCCTTTTCTTTTTGCGAATACAGACTAACACAGCTGCTACTCTGGGTCCCCACTGCATTACTAGCTCAAGCATTATCAGCAGTTGAACTTCAAACCACGCTCCCTGTTGGGCCGGCTTTGCTAGAGATTAAAGCATCATTTAACTTGAGCTAGAGATTTTTGTGCATGGATGGGAGTTAGGTTTAGAAGCAAAACTCAAGTTATGCTGTGAACTAACACCATCGTGGAAACAATCCCTGAGTGAGTTATTAAGGTCATGAAGGAAGCCTGCGGCCAAGTAGAGAACAAAACTCAGGTCCCAAGCTAGCACCTTAACTACTAGACTGCACTTTTTCTCTGAGTAAGTACTCATGCCAGTTTACATTCCTTAACAAAATCTGATTTTTTTTTAATAGTATCCTCATGATGGCTGAACTTTTAGCTGAAAAATTGGAAGGAAAAGGTGGGGAATAACCAATATTTAGGGGGTTAGGAAGAAGAAATCAATGTTTCCCAGATACTCATGTCAAATATTTCAAGCTGTAGTCTAAAGCTTCCCCCCCAAAAAGGCAAGACATCCAAGTTTGGAGCCAAAATGTTCAGATTTGCAGAACAATGAAATCCTTTGTGATACTGATGGGGGGAGGGTGGGAGAAATTGCATATGCTAATAGTAAAACTCTGATTGTAACATGATGTTGTGCAGGAGGTTGCCAATAGTGTCTCTTAATAAACAGAGACACCAGAACTCTGCTCTTCAGTTCAGGATAAGTCTTCTATTTTTATCAGTTTTTGCTATTTTTGTAGCAGATCATGTTGCATTATGTTGGGGGGGAACTAACCCATATTGGTGCTAAACAATTTCTGTGCCTTGTTCTGGGATCAGTTGTACCAGATCTCTGTACTCAGACACATCATGGTATGTAAATAGCTGCAAATTATTAGTATTTCTGGCTACAAGACCTTGGAAACACGTGTCTGTCAGTTCATACTGTTTATCACATCTCTTTTTATAGGATCATTTTCCTCTCTCTCTACTCTAATGAGAATTGGATAACGATCTTACAGGCAATAGAAACAGTCCTATTGATTTCAATAGGAGTTGGATCAGGCCTAAAGTGAATGATAAAGTCTAATTATTAGAAGCAATTCGCTAGATTCTCAACTCACCAGTATAGCTTCATTGGTTTTCAGAGGTGTTACTCTTTAATTACACTGGTGTAAGAGAGTGGGGAATAAGGTTCGTGTAGACAGTGCTAGGACAACAGAAGATTTCTTCCTTTGACTTAGCTACTGCCTTTCAGGGCATGTCTACACGACAAAATTAAGTCAACTTTATAGCCAGCACAGTAATTACATCGCTTGTGCGTGTCTACACTTTGCTCCTTGTGTTGGCGGTGCATGTCCTCACCAGGAGTGCTTGTACCAATTGAACAGGACATTGACATGGGATGGCTTGTGAAAGCCCGTGACAGTAGATGTAATCAATGCAGTATTTACAGTGACTCTGCATTGATCTAACTACATTGACGTTGACTCTATGCCATTCGAGGAGGTGAAGTTATTAAATCAGCATAGCGGATGAGTTATGTTGGTGGGAGCGAAATTTTAGTGTAGATATTTACATTGTTAGGTCGACGTAAGTTGCCTTGGATCGACGTAACTCTATAGTGTAGACCAGGGTTCAGAGAGGTGGATTTACTGCAGTGATGGAAGAACCCCTTCTGACTCTGTAGTAAGTGTCTATGCTACACGGGCCGAGGAGTCTTAAGAAACACTTAGAATACTGTAATTTTTAAAATATTAGCTTTTAAATTTTGTGTTACTAGTTTAAAAAAAAAAGGGAAAACAATTTGTAGCACATAACAAATCATTTGCTTTTTGCTTCTGTGCTGTGCAGTGTGATGTAGCGGGTACAGCTAGGAGTCTGGAGATACGGTTTGTTTTCCGGACACGATGATGGCCACATAAGTGAGAGACAAGGTGGGACAGGTAATATCTTCTGTTGGACAACATCTATTGGTGAAAGAGACAAACCTTGGAGCTACACAGAGTTCTTCTTCAGGTCTGGAAAGGTATTCAGAGTGTCACAGCTGAATAAAAGGTGGCACAGATTGTTTAGCATAAATAGTTAACACACATTCTAAGAAACCGGTTTTAGAGTAGCAACCGTGTTAGTTTGTATCCGCAAAAAGAAAAGGAGTACTTGTGGCACATTAGAGACTAACATTTATTTGAGCATAAGCTTTCGTGAGCTACAGCTCACTTCATCGGTCCACTCCATGCAGTGGAAAATAAAGTGGGGAGATTTTATATACAAAGAGTACATGAAACAATGGGTGTTACCATACAGACTGTAACAAGAGTGATCAGGTAAGGTGAGCTATTAACAGCAGAAGAGCGCGGTGGGGAGGGGGGAACCTTTTGTAGTGATAATCAAGGTGGGCCATTTCCAGCAGTTGACAAGAACGTCTGAGGAACAGTAGGGGGGCAATAAACAAGGGGAAATAGTTTTACTTTGTGTAATGACCCATCCACTCCTAGTCTTTATTCAATCCTAAGTTAATTGTATCCAGTTTGAAAATTAATTCCAATTCAGCAGTATCTCCTTGGAGTCTGTTTTTGAAGTTTTTTTGTCAAAGAATTGCCACTTTTAGGTCTGTAATCGAGTGACCAAAGAGATTGAAGTGTTCTCCGACTGGTTTTTGAATGTTACAATTCTTGACGTCGGATTTGTGTCCATTTATTCTTTTCCATAGAGACTGTCCGGTTTGGCCAATGTATATGGCAGAGGAGCATTGCTGGCACATGATGGCATATATCACATTGGTAGATGTGCAGGTGAATGAGCCTCTGATAGTGTGGCTGATGTGATTAGGCCCTAGGATGGTGTCCCCGGGATAGATATGTGGACACATTTGGCAACGGGCTTTGTTGCAAGGATAGGTTCCTAGGTTAGTGTTTTTGTTATATTGTGTGTGGTTGCTGGTGTGTATTTGCTTCAGGGTGGGAAACTGTCTGTAAGCAAGGACTGGCCTGTCTCCCAAGATCTGTGAGAGTGATGGGTCGTTCTTCAGGATAGGTTGTAGATCCTTGATGTTGCATTGGAGAGGTTTTAGTTGGGGGCTGAAGGTGATGGCTAATGGCGTTCTGTTATTTTCTTTGTTGGACCTGTCCTATAGTAGGTAACTTCTGGGTACTCTTCTGGCTCTATCCATCTGTTTCTTCACTTCAGCAGGTGGATATTGTAGTTGTAAGAACTCTTGATAGAGATCTTGTAGGGGTTTGTCTGTCTGAGGGGTTGAAGCAAATGCGGTTGTATCATAGAGCTTGGCTGTAGACAATGAATCGTGTGGTATGGTCTGGATGAAAGCTGGAGGCATGTAGGTAAGTATAGTGGTCAGTAGGTTTCCGGTATAGGATGGTGTTTACGTGACCATCGCTTATTAGCACCGTAGTGTCTAGGAAGTGGATCTCTTATGTGGACTGGTCCAGGCTGAGGTTGATGGTGGGATGGAAATTGTTGAAATCATGGTGCAATTCCTCAAGGGCTTCTTTTCCATGGGTCCAGATGATGAAGATATCATAGCGCAAATAGAGTAGGGGCATTAGGGGACGAGAGCTGAGGAAGCGTTGTTCTAAGTCAGCCATAAAAATGTTGGTATACTGTGGGGCCATTCGGGTACCCATAGCAGTGCTGCTGATTTGAGACCATTCGGGGTGAAGTGTACTATTAATACCTCAGCAGTCATAGGACAAAAAAGCGAGGGTTAGTGAGTTACAGATTGTTGTACTAAGCCATACATCCAATTTCTCTGTTCAGTCCATAATTTTTAGTATCTAGCAAAGATATGAATTTATCCTCCTAGGCTTGTCTTTTGAAGGTTTTGTGCAGGTGTCCTTTGAGGATGAGGACTGAGAGGGCAGATTTAGAATGATCAGTTTGTGAAGAGAGTTCATCCACAAGTGATACAGTGTTTTTTGTCTTCTATCACTTTTCTATGTGAATTGATTCGACATCATAGTGATTGTCTGGTCACACCCCCATAATTATTATTGGGGCATTTAGCACACTGGATGAGGTACACCACATATACAAGCATGTGTAGGTCTCATGGATGTTGAAAGGTTAGCAGTGGAGATATGTCTACAGGTTTTGCATCTGTTTTTCTGGCAGGGTCAGTGCCACTTTGAGTTGATATGTCCTGGTGTGTGGGGGAGCTTCTCATGATGAGCTTGGCAAGGTTGTTTGAAGGCCAGTAGAGGGAGTTTGGGAAAAAAATATTTCAGGATGTGGTCCCCATTGAGTATGAGTTGTAACTGTTTAGTGATACTCCGTAAGGGTTCTAGTGTGGGGTGGCAGGTGACAATTAGGGGTATGTGGTCAGAGGGATTTTTTTTTCCCTTCTGTATTGAAGCAGGTTCTCTCAGAGTATTTGGGTGGCCTGTTTCATGATGTGCTTCTCTGGAGGAGTATCCTTGTTTGGTGAAGGCACACAGAAAACTGATAAAAGAAAAACCTTACCCTATCACCTGTGGGTGCACACGCTTCACAAAGCAATCATTCTGTATCTGACCTTTCAGTCCTCATCCTCAAAGGAAACCTGCATAACACCTTTAAAAGACGAGCCTGGGAGCTTATATTCATAACTTTGCTAGACGGTAAAAATCATGGTCTTAATAAAGTCATTGGATTTATGGTTCACTACAACTAACTAACCCCCCTTTTTTGTCTTATGACTGCAGAGGTGTTAATGGGCCACTTCACCTGGAATGGTCTTTTAGAATATGTGTTGACTTCTTAGGGGCAGTCTACACTGGGAATTTATAATAGTTATGTCTCTCAAGAGGCTGAAAAATCCCCGTCCCTGAGAAATGTAGTTATGCTGACCTAACCAGGTGTAGACAGTGCTAGGTCAATGGAAGAATTACAATATGGCCAACCCCAAATGTTCAAAAATCATGAGATTATGTAAAAAATAATAGACTTGGTGTTTTTTATTTGCCTTCTCCTTTTTGAACCTTGACCTATTTTGACAAACTGGGTCATACAATGAAGCTTTCTCAACAGCCATGAGGGCTAGAAACATACTTTTTCTGTAAGAATGAAGGTTGAAATCATCACACATTCACTTGAATCCTGGAGCTTGGGCTTTAAGGAGAACAACAATTATCATGAGACTCATGACAAAATCATGAGAGACATGACAAAATCATGAGAACTGGCAACGCGGAAATTTTGTCAACCTAGCTACCGTCTCTCAGGAAGGTGGTTTACCTGGGCAGATGGGTGAACCCTTCCTGTTGGCACAGGTAGTGTCTACACTGAAGTGCTACAGCAGCACAGCAGCAGCTGTGTCATGGTAGCACTGTAAGTGTAGATATAACCTTATGTTGAACAATCTGCTCCATCTTGTATTTAGCTGTGGCACTCAGAGTACTTTTTCCCGAAGAAGAGCTCTGTGTAGCTCGAAAGCTTGTCTTTTTCACCGGTAGAAGTTGGTCCAATAGAAGATATTACCTCAGCCATCTTGTCTCTCTAATATCCTGGGATCCACATGGCTACAACAATACTGCTGCATAAATATAAGTTACAACTTATACTATAAGCATGTCAAAACCCATTGTTTCATGTTCTCTGTGTGTGTATATCAATCTCCCCTCTGTTTTTTCCACCAAATGCATCCGATGAAGTGAGCTGTAGCTCACGAAAGCTTATGCTCTAATAAATTTGTTAGTCTCTAAGGTGCCACAAGTACTCCTTTTCTTTTTGCGAATACAGACTAACACGGCTGCTACTCTGAAACTTATACTATAAGCATGTCAGTTTCCTTGTCTGCAAAACTGGGAGGAGACTGACTTTTAAAAGCACTTTGAGATCCTCTGATGAAAGGTACCATTTAAATATAGCTACCAGTGCTAATAACTTCGGGTTCAGGTCAGACTTCTGTAATAATAATAATTAATACCCAACTCTTATATAGCACTTTTTCATCATTAGATTTCAAATTCTTTTACAATGGAGAGCCATTATGCCCATTCCAAGGGAAAGGGAGGCACAGAGTTGTGAAATGAGTTGCCCGGGTTTCACAGCAAACCAGTGGCAGAGCTGAGAATATGACTTAGATTGTGGATGTCTAGAAACAGGCTGGGGGACTGGAATAAGGGAAGTTTTCTGCTCTTACCAAAGAAGGGAGACATAACTGAGCATAGTAACTGTCGTACCATCTCCCTGATATCGCACGTGAGCAAAGTTCTGCTCTGTGGAATCTAGGATTCCATGTAGTGAAGAATAGAAGCAGAACTACCCTTCTTCCTCCCCTCCCCCCCCCCCCCCCCCCAACAAGCTGGCTTCAGAGAGGGACAAGGCACACATGACCAAGTCGCAAATATCTGTTACCTGATTAAAAAATGGAAAGCGTACATGCCCATTGAGCATGTACTTCACTGACTACTCCGAAGCATTGGATACCATCCGACACACACAACCATCTTTGGTGAATACTGGGAGACATGGGGATTCCAAAGCATCTCATTGAACTCGTTGCAAGTCTCTACTACCACCACCATCAGATCACAGTACAAGGAGCAGTAGACGACAGTGAGTGGTTTACACTGGGCAGGGCATGACACAAGGGTGTTTTTTGTCCCCAAGCTTCTTTGACGTGTGCACAGAATTTATATGAGAAGTCTTGGAAGGTTTTGACAAAGTAGAAGGAGCCAGGATTTCTATTGGTGGACACCTCTTAACTGACCTCAGATATGCTGATGACACAACACTCTTGGCTACAACTACTGATGAAATGCAACAAATGTTGGAGTCTGTAAAACAAATCAAACCAAAAACAATTAATGAGAAATACAGACTGTTCCTGAATGTGACAAAAACAAAATGCATGTACATTGATGGGACTAACAAAACCAGGATGCAAATGATCATTGCAAGTAATAGATAAGTTGTAGAGGCAGTAGATGAATTTAGTTATATGGGATCATATATAGCCAACCAAGGAGGCAATTCCAAAGAAATCAGAAGGCGACGAGGGATGGCTTCCCTTAAGAAAGTGTGGAAAAAACGTGTCGTCTCAAATTGTACGTTGGTGCAACTGGGGAAAAAGCCTAATTTTTTCCACAGTGATTTATGGGTGTGAATTGTGGAAAGTTAATGCTGCTGACAAAAAGAAAATTGAAGCTTTTGAAACGTTGTGCTGGTGAAGACACTGTGATTCTCCTCTATGAACAAAAAGGCCAATGCCTAAGTTAGAAATATTATTGGAGAGAAGTAGGCCCTCATGTTGGAGATCAACAGATGCATACTTATGTACTTTGGTCACACTTAGGTGCAGAGGTGGAAAGTAAGCTTGAGAAAATTATTATGGAAGTAATGGTGGACGGTCAGTGTAGTAGGGGGCAACCAGTGAGAAGATGGATGGATGGATGGTGTGTGGTAGATCACTGGAAGGTCAATTGCTGAGTAGTCAGGCTTTCAAAAATTCTGCTATGATGTCACTAATATTCAGACATGAATACATTGATTTACTTCTGAGTCTCAGCTCATTAAGCCGGTACTGAAAACCCCAGCACCAGGGCTCAGAGCCTGGGACAGCTGACTCAGCTCCCGGGGGTCAGGCAGAGGAGCTAAAAATTGCAGTAAAGGTGTTTGAGGCCCTGAGCTCTGAAACCTTGGGTGGGTGTTAGAGTCTGGGCTCCAACCTGAACCCAAATACCTACACTGCAGTTTTTTGCCTCTTATTCTGATCCCTGTGAGCCCGAGTCAGCTGATGCGGGGCTTGCTGTGGTCGTGCGCTGGGTCTTTTATTGCAGTGTAGATGTACCCTATTTGACAGCCATACAGAGGTTTTTTTCTGAAGTGCTCTTCCAACTCTATCTGCACATAGCTTCACCAAAACACAGCAACCTCTGGGGTGGAGGGTGGCAATACATTGATACACCCTGAATGCACTGACGAACTGTGGGGAGGGAATTTTGGTTCAGAGATACTGGGTCATACTGCTAGTCTTAAGGGGAAAAAGTGTGTCATGGGATATTTTTAATGACTTGTTTATTAAGGCCAGATCCGGAAGCTATTCACACAGTAAATTACATGGAACTCATTTTATTTAGCAATGAATGTCTCTAGGTTGACCTTGCTGGGGTTTATACTTGTGGTTCCAGGGAGCCTAGGTATTTCAAAATGAATGGTTAGCTACAGTAATACAAGGGTGCACAGAAAAAAAGGGAATGACTTGCAAGTCTGGTTTATTAATGCTAGGCAAGAGATGCCTGCATTACAATTCACTAGGCTAAACACTACTTCATTTCTCTAATATGAGAAAGCTGAAAACACCAGCCGAAACCCATCAGCTTGTGATTAATGGCAGATTTGCCTGTAATGAGAGCATTGTTAGTTAACATCTTGGTGCTCTAGTATTTCTTTATTTGCACTCATGTCTGTGGGTTGCATGTTAAAGCTGTGATGGATATTGACTGGGCTAATCTTGACTGTATGTTTAATCATAGTGCACAAAGAGTTAAGTGGCTAGTATTTTAGATAGTAGCTGTGAAGAGCTAAGCGACATGGTAAACTGAGCCTTGGTAATTCATTTAGGACAGTGTAGAGGATTGTTATTACATTATAATGGGAGGAGCTGCCAAGCAAACACTACTGTACAATTAAATGGGGCTGTTAACGGCATGACTGAGTCAATTCATTAATAACAATGGAGTGTTCTTGTATCTGCTTTCTCTTACAACTCCTGGGTGAGGGTACACATGGAAGAAAGACAAATGGGAAGAGAGATACAGAGAGTTGAGCTGGGGTGGAATTTAAGCTCATGAGCAAATCTGTCAATTTCTTTAGGCCTGTGTTCCTTGTATGGCTGAATGCTTTCCAGGAAAAATGTTTGTAGTGAAACCAGTGTACATTTTAATAGAGGTAGGAAGCCAACATAGTCTTGGGGAAGCTTTTTCACGTAAAGGCTTGTCTTTTATTTTATTTATACTGGGTGTGAGGATGTTTGGTGTACAAGGGATAACCATACTAGAAGTATGGACATTGCCTAGCTACACAATTCCACAGGGCTTTTTATTATTGTTGTTTTTTTAATAGCTGCTATGTAAGCATTAGAAAACAATACTGAAGGACTCTTGAGGATATAAAGATGAGTTAAAATATGCTTACCGTGGATTTTTCAAAATAAGACTAAAGAATGGAATGTAAAAGAGGCATTGTAATTTTTATATATATATATATATATATATATATATATATATATATATATATATACACAAAACTATTTTAGCTGGAATGACAGTATATTGCTGAAAGCTGGATCCAGTTTACTAGAAACAAATCAGAGGTAGTAATGAAGACCCGAGAATCTTCAGGAGAAAAATTGCAGTAGCCGCTAAACAGTTTTACATTTTAAGCAATAAAATATAAGATCATAGTAGTTAGAAGTACCCCTAGACATCTGTTTTCCATTATGGGCAAGGTGGGTCTCCCAGGGCCTATGGATCCAGGTTCTTGACTATAGGCAGAAAGTGCATCGTGCAGCTCAGTAAAGGATGTGCAAGGGTGGCCTTTGCCCTAATTAGGTAGCTCTGATCCAAGGCTGACTGTGTGCCGGGCTAGTTCCTCAGCATAAGTTAAAGCAGACCTCAAGCTGCTGTAACTAGTACTAGCTATAACTGATGATCAAGGGCACAGTAATGCCGTAACCTCTCTCTTGGCAGGACAAGCAAAGTGGGGGGTAGGGAGGTAAAGGCCTAGGACGAAAGCTTATGCTCAGATAAATTTGTTAATCACTAAGGTGCCACAAGTACTCCTTTTCTTTATTCTGACTCTATACATCTGTACTGAATGGTGTATTTGTCCCATGGATGGATATAGGATGTTTTAGGGTCGCTTGCAAATCAGCCACAGTACAGCCCAAGACCTGGGGCAATGATTCTATCTCTCTGTTTTGTTTTGATGGAATGCAATGCATACAAGACTTTGTAATTTTTGTTAAAAATTTAGAAATGGCAAAGGTAATCCTGTGGGGATTTGTCTTAGAACAAGGAAAAAGCCATTGAGCCCAATCAGCCTTTTCTCTCTCTCCCCGTGCTTTATGCATATTAAAGGCAAATGCAACTGGATGTGTTTTTAAACAAAGTACATTTGCTTTCACAGGTTCCTTCATTGAAACCTATATCCATATGTATGTAACTTGTTAACTTAAGCCATTTTGCTCAAACTGTCCCATTTTACTGTCTCCTTCCTACTATTATGCTAAGTTTTATATTCTATTTTCATTCTTTTGTGTGTGCTTTTTCTCAGAGAATTTACCACAGCTCACTTTAAAAACAGGTTTTGCAATAATATTTTTCATTGGTTTTGCTGCTATGCAAAATGTGCAATGCATTCAGATATACCCCAGGAAAGGTAGAAACCATTTCCCCCCCCTTTTTTGCAAGTGTAACCTAGGAAGGGGAGATACTTTGCACAATCGAAGTGCTTCCTCTAGGTGATCAGAAAGCGTTTGTCACCCATTTGAATGAACTGTTCAGCATGGTACTAAACACCAGTATGTTAAACAATTAACAGTGCTTCAAACTTCACAATAAATGATACATTCAACTGAAAAGTTTAGAAATGAGGCATTTCCTGCTTTGACTCTGCATAAACAGCAAATTAGGTAAGCAGGCTGACCTTTGAACTTCCTGGGACTTAAAACATCAAAAGGATTTGATCTTTGATGGTGTTGAAAATGCAGTTCATCCAAGTAGCTCAACAACCCAAATTATTAAGGGCCACTGGTAAGCAGCATGGGGACATTGGAAGATGTGGAGATACCACTCCATATACCTTTTATGCAATGGGACACAAAAAGGATGATTTGTGAACATGTTCCAAATAATGTATTGCTTTACACTTTCTTTTTAGGTTTCAGAGTAGCAGCCGTGTTAGTCTGTATTCGCAAAAAGAAAAGGAGTACTTGTGGCACCTTAGAGACTAACAAATTTATTTGAGCATAAGCTTTCGTGAGCTACAGCTCACTTCATCGGATGCAGATGTTGTATGCCTGTCCATGTGGGCAGATAGATGTACTTGCTAATAAAAAGAATAGAGAAGAGCATGTGGATGTTACATCTGAGAAATAATTACCTTTTCCTTTCTAACGACAAAGGACTGTCTGCATTTTTACCCCAGCCAACTTTTTTTTTTTAAGATCTCAAAGCCTAATACAATATCCTATGCACGTTATTCGTGTTTAAATTATCCCCTGAAAATTTTGACCTCTAGCATTTCATGGTAGCTTGTAAATTATGTTCTGTATTGTTACAATGTGAACTCCACTGAGATGAGGTTTCTGAGTTGCTTGATCTGTTACTAAAGGTTTGACTGTTTCCATGTTCTGTCCAAATCTCACAGCACCAAATTGTGTTACACCTGATTATCAGATTGAAGAATATTCATATCTATGCATATGAAATACCTGGAGTTGCTTATAGCCAGATTAAAATAATGGATCACTTAAAGAATATTGCTAGTATTCAACGTTGCTCACCAGAGGATAATTCAGATAGAAATGTATCGTATTTGTTCAGTAGGAGATTAATAGAAACAGTTTGATTTAAACAAAGACTTGTTAAAGAAACTGTTAAACACGTAGCGTTATAGTCATTGCTGGCATATGAATATAAGTTTCAGTGCTTTTTTTTCTGTTCCCTCTAGGTACCGCAAGTCAAATTCTTCAGTGGAGTTACATCTCTTTGATGCTTTCTAGCTCTGTTTGAATTTGATTTGTTGTTGTGACAAAGGCTGGATATTACAGGAATGTGTTAATCTAATGGCCTGAAACCAGGATTATGTCTAGAAACTTCTCCAGTGTGAATTCCTCGCTGACACTAACTGTTTCTGTGGTCTCAGACAACTCACTTACCCTCTTTGCCTTTGCTCTCTCACCTAAAAATAGGGCTAATGCTTGCATCACAGAGGGTATAGGTAGTTAACATCTGTTTAACATCAGAATATGAAAAGTGCAGTTTGTGAAAAATATATGCATTAATAATAGTTTGAGATTTTTATTAGGAAGTATTTTAAAAACAAACGAAGAAGGAAATCAGACATCAAGTGATGAATGTAACAGCTCATGATGAGCATAAAAATAAGTGATCTGTGATATTACATGTTACAGAACAGAAAAGTACAAACCTGACGCACTCAAATATGCTTGGGGCATTGCTTTAACTCCTGATGACCAAATGGAGATTTTAAAAAATAATAGCCCATGTTATCCTGGGTTTAGCCTTTGAGTGCTAAAAGTGAGTTTTAAGAGCATCAGGTGGCATAAACAGACATACTTGCATTAACTCAAAGGGTACTATACTGTGTTATGCCAGCTGAGGTTCTGGATTTGGCTTTTGATGTGGTGTGGAGTTGTATTGTGTGCCTTTGTTCCAAACTGATGCATTTAGTTTGGTTCAAAAGCAGTAAGTGTCAGCTATGCTTTAGTGTTTATATATATTGCTTAAAATGGCTTTGCATCAATTCTGACTTCCTTTTCCCTTCTTTTAGTTTTAAATACTCTTGTTTAATGGTAATTAATCCACCAAAAATTCTTTCAAGTCCAGCAGGGCTGATAGGATAGCCCTAAAAGCTAATGGAAATGGTGATGGAATCAAGGTGTTCACAAAAGACCCTGTCATAATGAATAAAAGCACAAAAATGTTAGACTCTGGCTAGGTTTTGCAGTCTATATTCATGACCATTTCATGAACTGATAAGATCATGCTAATGCCAGTAGGAAGAGTGAAACTACTTAATATTAATTGTTTATTCAACAGACCTCAGCTAATGCTCTGTATAGAGTGTGTGAGTACATCTACACTGCAGTTAAACACCAGTGGCTGGCCCATGTCAGCTGATTTGGGCTTGTGGGGCTCAGGTTTAGGGGACTGTTTAATTGCAATGTAGACCTTTGGGCTCAGGCCAACTGCAGGTGTGTAATTTCAGTGTAGACATGCCTCATTTAGGACTGGGAGGCTATTTTAACTTGGGAAGCTCTGCAAAGGCTCTTGCTCGCTTTGTGAAGGCTAAATGTCTGATGAGCACAGTATTTCATGTCCAGAATGCAGAGGGTTAATGATGCCTAAAGAAGAAAATGCTGTGGTACTGTTTCTAGGTAAAATGGGATTTAAGGAATGCCATGCATATGAACATAAACAGGCAGTCTTATTGTCCACTAACACTTGTTGGATTTCTAGGAGATGTTCACATGTATTTGTTTCTATTTTTTCCAATCAGAAATGCATTTTTCAGATTAACAATGAATCTTGACCTGAGACTGAATCATGGTGGTTTTCTCTTCTCTGTGTTTTTTTGTTTTTTTTTTAATTAAAGGGAATAGAGCAGGGTTTTTTTCTGAGGCCCCTCCAACAGACTATTAAAAACTCCACGGCCTACCAGTGTCACAACAACTGTTTTTCTGCATATAAAATCTAGGGCTGGCATTAGGAGGTAGGAAGCATGGCAGTTGCCCAGAGCCCCATGCCACAGGGATCCCCACAAAACTAAGTTGGTCAGGCTTTGGCTTCAGCCCCAGGTGGCAGGGCTGGGAGCCCGGGCTTCAGCTTTCTGCCCTAAGTCTAACACTGGTCCTGCTGGGCAGCCCCCATGAAACCTGCTCATGGCCCCCAGGGGGCCCCGGGCCCCTGGCTGCCAACCACTGGAATAGAGAATGAAGACAGGCCTTGGTGCTGTTTTTGTACAAGCTATTTTGAAAGCTTGACGAGTCATAAGAGGTTCTAAGCCAATATAATTTAATTGCACCAACTAGTAGAAATTACAGAATCTGAGTCAATCATATATCCTAAAGTCCTTTGTAGAAATGGATTGATATGACTATATTGGTTTCCTAAAGTGATTCCCTGACCTGATCTTTTCTTGCATTGCAGATCATTTTACTTGGGCAATAAATTGTTGTGAATTCAGAACAAACCAAGTTAATTGGCCTCTTGATTTCACTTCTGCTCTCAAAGCAAAATGTCTAACTTGCAGAGTTGATGTAGCAGGAATCACACACTGATTTAACTTGCTGACCTAGGGGGAAAAAAGTTTAATAGAGACAGCAGCTTTTGAACCTTAAAGCCATATCCTATACATTTAAGAGCAGCTAAGCACATGTATCTGTGTGATCTTTGAGACTGCAAGTAGTGATTTATATAGTGATCTTATGCAGGCAATTCTTTCCTTAACCTCTTAATTTTGCCTCTGTGGTCAGAATCCAGCATTTGGTTGTTATGACTCAAATTGCTTTTGAATCTGGGTTGGTGGCTGTACTTTGTGTTCTGTCATCCTGATATTATTGTTGTAGTGCTCATAGGCTCAAATCAGGACTGAATTCCCAGTGTGATAGGGCCTGTAATGATGAGATTCTTGTCCTAAACTGATGATCTGAAGAGAAGGGGCATAAAAAGCTGTGACAGGCCAGATCCTTGGGTACTCTACCTGCACTGCTCTGATTGTGGGCATTTTCCCACTATACGCTTAGAACCACCTGAAGGTGGTTTAAATGATGCTCTTCCAGATTGGCTCCAATGGGGTAAACAGTTAGCCCAAGCTCTGCCTAGCATAAATCATCCTGATAACCTTCCCTTTTCAGTAATTGCGCCCCCGTTATCCGCTATGTTTGCAGTGATTACAGCGTGTGATATACGAGCCCTTCATCAATGGTACGCTGCTGCTTGATCACTTCTACGCTTGGTAATCCTCCCAAGGCTGCTCACTTAGGTTTTGTTCAAAGTCTGCCCAGTGTGTGGTACAAAGCAGCCATTCTGTACCACAGGATATGACCCAGTATATTCCTTACAATGAGAAAAGTGTTTTTATGGAGGGGAGAGCAAGCTTCACCTCCTTCTTTTCGATGAAGGAAATAAGGAGGAAAGCAGCAAAATTCAGATCCGGTTTCAGGAAGTTTGGGTTTTTGCACCTGAGGGTTTGGCCCATCATGAAGATTGGGGGTAGGTGAGAGGTGGGTGGCGCTTTTTTTTTTTCTTTTCAAAATGCGGATCCTGATCTAGGTTTACATTTCAAATACGCTACCATCTTCCCCAAAAGTTGGGGGTATTGGTATCTTAGCTTTGCTTTGTGTCTCTCCCATGAAATTGAGATGGCAACTGTAATTGCAGCATCCTATAAAACTGTAACATCCCCTCTAGCCCCTTTTTACCTGCCAAACAAAATTTGAGTTTGTTTGCACCATAGAAGTTAAATAGTGGACCATGCAGTAACTGCCAAAATCCTCCTCGATCTGGACAAAGATGTCTTGAGTATGTAAGTGCATCACACTAGCAGCTTCATTTCTGCTGATGACCGAAGTCCAGAGGTAAGATCATAGCAGTAGGTTTTAGTGACTGACACAGAGTGAATCAGTAAAAGCATGCACTGATGGGTGTTTAAAACCCTAATTTGATGCCTCCAATTCTGTTTCGTTTTTAGTTCAGTAAATGGGCACCAAGTCTGTTTTCAAAAGGAGAAAACTATTTTTGTTATATTCACATGGAAACTGCACGTGATTTCCTCAAAATGTGGCATGACCCCTGTTGGTCTCCATGCATTAACAAAGTTGTTAAGGGTTTTGTTGAACGCTTTCCATTAGCCCTGCCATAGCTGCTGGCATGAATATTTAATGTTGAGAACAGTACTTTTCAAAATTCCTTTTTGTCAATCTGCTTTGATAAATGTAAATATATAAACCCCTTTACCCTGCAACCCCCTGAAAAAGCAACAGTAGGCCTGCTTTGTACAAAGGCCTGACCATCAAGCTGTCTGCATTTTCCTTTTCCTCCCCCCGCCCCCTTTTTCAGTGGTAGCTGTGAGAAAGTTACCCTAATTCCATTGTGGCCTTGCTTTTTCTTTTTTATCTGCTACTTGGCAAAGGCCTAAACTTTCCCCCCTCCCCCTCCCTTTCCTTCTCAACCCCCTTCGCTACCAACTGAACCAATGAGCAGTGCCATTTCTTGACAGGATTTGTGTTTGAACTTCACTTGAGCACAATAGCTGTCCAGCAACTTCGCCTGGTCTCTTAGATGAATTCCTGACACTTCATGGGTCGCTGGCCCCTTTTTATGCACAACAGAAAACAGTGGAATGTCTGGAACACAGAATGACTTTTGAGGGCACTAAAAGATTTACCGTGTCTGGGGCAACCTCTGAACTTTTTATTTTTTGCCATGGAATATGTGTTTTTCCTATTTGTAGCCCACGCCTCTCCCTCCCAGTAGGTAATTTATTTGGCTTACTTTTTTAACCCTGGCTTCAGTTGGTGTTCTTGTTCTTCGTCTCTTTCTCTGATCCTTAAATATGTCTAATAAAGAAAGTTGGATGGTCTGATTGTCCGTCTTTCAAAGGTGCTCAACTCCCATTGGCTTCAAAAGTTGCTGTGGGAGCTCAGCACCTTTGAAAGTCAGGCCAGGGATTACTAGAATATACCTTTGCACTGTAGTTAAAGGTTATAATATGGGTACATAACAAAGACAGGCTTAATAAATATTCCTGACAATATAACAATGAAGGCCAACGAGGATGGAGATTTTTTTATCAGAATTAAAGTTTTCCTGAATACTCCGTGTATGTGCATCTGAGCACCTCACAATCATTAATGGATAATATCCATGTGAAGTAGGGAGTTATGCTTCCTATTTGATGGGAAATAGAGGCACAGGGTAGATTAAGCGAATTGCCCAAGGTCATGCAGGAAATCTGAGAATTTAATCCAGGTCTCCAGAGTTCCAGGACAGTGCCCAATCCACTAAACCATCCTTCCTGCTGCTTGGTGCCATCATTCCTTGACTGACTTTTGGTGTAAGCATTTGCCTTTCATATTGTTAGAAAGTATTCATTCTGGATATGAAGAGGGTGCCTTGGTTGAGCAGGGAGTGCTGAGCAGTACGTACCATCTGATAAGGGTACTTGCATTCATTGGAGAGGAGTTCATCACTATCCCAGTGCAGATATTGAAATCAATGGGACTACTCACAGTGTGTGAAGCTAAGTGCAGGAATAGGTCTTTGCAGCATCAGGGCCACTGAATGACAACTCCATGGTACCTTTCCTCTAACACATCACGTTTCAGTTTTTGTGGCGTGTTCAACAGTCACTACAGTGGAATCGCATTTTACGTGTGGGTTAGGTTCTAAAGTCAGCTCATAAGGCGAAAATCTCATATTGTCAAAATTACCCTTGAAAATCCCTTAAATCTCCCATAAAGTATAGTATACTGTACATGATTTTGTGTATACAATCCTGTACAGTAATATGTATAATGTATACAGTAATGTACGGTATATAAGAAAGAGTACATATGCAAAATATAATTTTACAGTACTGTATTTTTAATTACAGGGAGTAATTACAGGGGGTTGTCAGGGCTTGATGTCGATCCAGGAGATGGAGGTGACAGAGAGCTTGGGTGACGGAGAGCGAGTCATAGACGAAGTGGTTGGCTCTGGTTCAGCTCGAGAAGTTGATTGCTTAGGCTCATCTGCTGCTGGTTGTTTTTCCTAGAAAAACATAGTGATCGGCAATTGTCGCTGTTGTCTCTTGAGCTGCTCAAACATTTCTTGATACGGTCTCAAATCATCTGTAATACTGTGTGTGATTTTTGAGGCTTCGTTCCATAGAGGTATCATATTCAGAAATTAAATCATTCAAGTGTTTCACTGCTTGGAACACTTCAGCAAATTTATGAAGATTCCAACTTGCTGGCTCTTCCTGTTTGTCGTCGTCATCTTCGTCTTCTATAGACTATTTTACCAGTTCGTCTAACTCTTCATTAGTCAATATTTCTCTATGGCCCTCAATTAATTCTTCAATTTCTTCCTCAAGGTTGTCGACAAAGCCATCACCACCCACTTGCCTGGCCACCTGAACAATGCGTTTCACTTCTTTGTCAATGGTCAGGAAACCCTTAAAACCATTCACAATTCTTTCCATAGGTTTCGCCAACATGCATTGACTGTTTCAGGCTTGATTGCATCCATTGCATGTTTAATATAAGTGATGCAATCAGCAATGTTGAAGGACTTCCAACACTCCATCACATTAAGATTGGGATCAGCATCCATAGTGCTACATATCCATGAAAACATAAGCCTTGTGTACGTGGCCTTGAAACAGCGAATCATGCTTTGGTCAAGAGGTTGGAGGATGGAGGTGGTATTGGGGGGGAGAAAGATGACTTCACACGTTGTGCGCAAACTGGAGTGCCGCAGGGTGGCTGGGAGCATTGTCTACGATCAGCAACACTTTAAAGTCAAGTCCTTTCTCTTCGAGGTACCGCTTGACCTCCGGAATGAAACACTTGTGGAACCAATCCAGAAATAATGCTGCCGTCACCTAAGCCTTTTTATTTGATTGCCAGAACGCAGGCAGGAGATTTTTGTTCTTGCCTTTTAGGGCACGGGGATTTTAGGGCACAGCCCTGTAGAGCAAGCCCGGCTTTATTAAATGCCCAGCTGCATTGCCACAAAACAACGCAGTCACATGGTCTTTACCTTCTTTGAAGCCAGGAACTTGTCTTTCTGATTTTCAAAGTGTAAGTGTGGTTGGGCATTTTTTTCCAGAAGAGCCCAGTCTCGTCAGCATTAAAAACTTGTTCCAGAATATAGCCCTTTTCTTCTATGATTTTCTTTAATTGTTTGGGGTAGACTTTTGCTGCCTTTTCATTGGCAGATGCAGCTTCACCAGTAGTCTGCACGTTTTTGAGGTTGAAGAGGTTCCGAAAACTGTTAAGCCAATCTTGGCTGGCTTTGAATTCCTTCTCATCATGAGGCTATCCCTCTTCGGCAGGAGATTTGAACAGTGCGTAGAGGCTAAGAGCCTTTTCTCGCAACACATTGCCATCGATAGGCACACATTTACGGTTCATGTCTTCCAGCCATAAGTTTAATTCATTTTCAGTCTTCACTAAAATCTTATCACACACCTGGCTCATCACCTTAGCAGTTATTGGAGAACTTGATGCCACGGCTTGATGAATTTCTGTCTCTTGAATCTTGATGGCACGGATGCTAGATTCATTGCGGCCATATTACACACCACGTTGGAGACCGACATACCGTCTCTCAGTAAGTCCAACACAGCCAGTATTCCTCCAGCGTTGGAACAGATCACTGTTTCTTCGGTTGAGCACCAGATGAGTAGTTGGCTTGCGTTTAGGGGCCATTTTGTACGAAAAATACGTACGTATCTTTGAACACTAAATCACACTCAGCGCGGCAAGATGCTCACACTATGAGAGGCACGCGAGAACTGAGACCGACTGAGGGAACAGCAGACTCACGTCTCCCATCTCACGCTCACTCCAGGGCATACGCTCATTGAGTGGAATGGTGGGCAGAATCGCCCGCATTATTTACAGGTATCTTCTTGTTTCTCTTTTTTTTTTTTTTTTGCCGAGCGTGTATAGTTGAATTCGTGTAAGTTAAATGCGCGTATTTTGCAACTCACCTGTATACAACTGAATGACATTTGTGCTGTTTTAAATTGCTACCACCCAAGAGGAAAAGCGAGCCCAGACGGTTCATCTTGTTTCGTCCTCTATTGTCTAGAGTACAGTTCTAAAAATATTGAAGGTGGAAAACTGTAATCAGTCCATCTGCACTAAACAAATCTGGAACACACCCTCTTGATTGTACCCAATTTTGAGGTGGTGTTACTTTATTTTAGATCCAAATATACCTCTATCCCACACTAATCAGGTGGTCTGTTTATAACTATAAGTTTATTGATATCACAATTCTGTAATGGAGATAATCAGAAACAGATTAAAGAAGTGAGCTTAATATACTTTTAAGTTTCCAGCGTCGTGCTTTGGCTCTTGTTGTGTACTTCCTTTGGCCTCCTTGTTACATGTTTAAAGATCTGTGCTGCACGTCAGAGTGTTAGGGGTTTGTGAACTATGAACTATTTGTATCATAAATGAGCAGTACCTGGTCAGTGCAGAGTCACAAGTCACTAAAGTGGTTAAGCCACCCTAGTGTGGATGCACTTATATTGATATAAAAGTGCCTTTATAACTGTGTGACTGTTCCCAAATGGGAAGGTGCCTAAGCCATCTTTATATTGTTAAAAGAAAAGGAGTACTTGTGGCACCTTAGAGACTGACAAATTAATTTGATCATAAACTGTAGCCCATGAAAGCTTATGCTCAAATAAATTTGTTAGTCTCTAAGGTGCCACAAGTCCTCCTTTTCTTTTTGCGGATATAGACTAACATGGCTGCTACACTGAAACCTGTCTTTATATTGTTGTACAGTATAATTATATTGGTAAAAACATTTATACCTCTGTCATAATTATACCGGTACAACAATTTTTTTTTTAGACTTGACCTAAGAGTAGGTGACCCATGATGGGGGTTTTTTGTGTGTGTGATTTGTGGGATATGTTTTGCGGGGAGCTGGATGTAATAAAACCACATACGTCAACATATTGGCTTTATGCAGTGAGAGTGTCTTGCACTCATAGCCCTATAAACCCGCTTCCTCCATTTCTTTTTTAGTCTTAGAGTCTAGCTTTTTATCTCGGTCTGTGGAGGGCTGAAAACCTGCTTGGTTTTGCAAATTGATTCCTAGTGCTCATGAGTCCAGTCACGTCATTAAGGATGCTGTAGGTTTGGGAGCCTTGACCACCAATGTCATAGCCTCCTGTGCTATTTTTGGGAGGAACTCACTCAGGCTGGATGTGCAAGTGAAAACAAAGTATTCAGTTGTGGTTCGGCGAACTAGCTGCACCAAGGTTTTGGTCAATTTGTGCTTAGAGGCTTCAGAGAGACAGTAGCTTGTCTCAGAAGTCACCCTGTTTTAGATCATTAGAATGTGACAGGGTTGTGGCGGTGTCCTGTAAATCTAATTAAATATAATATAAAACCGTAGCTATATCTTTCTATAGAACAAGCCCTGAGATCCAAATTGCCTGCTAGCTGCTCATATCTGTTTTCATGGATCTACCCTGATAGCAGCTACTCCTTGCTGCTGCTGCAAGTGTGTGTGTGTGTGTGTATGTAAGAGAGAGAGAGAGTGTTTGCACATCACTGTTGCAGCTTCCTGACCTTGCAGTCCACCCCACCTACCTGTCACTCATTGGAGAGGGTAAAGGAAAGTCATCCCATGCAGCTCCTGGCTTTTTTGAATGGGAAGAAAAAGTTACTGGCTACATCTCAGACATCAATGCTCTATACTCCACCTCTTCTTCTGCAACCCCCGCTTGTATTAGTCCAGCAGTGGGTACGGACAGTGGTTGTACAAAGTAAAGAGCTTAACAGACAGCCATTTGAGACATTTATTAAAGTCCTTGCAATTCTAGTCTGATGAGAGTAATGACCACTCATCAGAAATGTCAGTCCAGATCCATAGCAGGAACTGCTCACCTGCAGGATGCTTCAGATTGAAGTGGAAGGCAGAATGGCTTTGTGATTAAAGAGCAGAACCTGAAGACAGGAAGCTTGTATCTAGACTTGCTGTGCAACCATGGGTAAGTCACTTTGCCTGCATGTGCCTCTGTTTTCCAATCATCTACAAAAGAAAGATGAAAATGTTTCCCTACCTCAAAGAATATAATGTGAGGCTTATTGAATTTAATGTCAAGGTGCTTTGTGATTATAGGATGGAATGCTATAGAAATACCATGTTGCTATTATGTGATTCTAAATACACCTATGATCTTCCTGTCCTATCCATCTGTATCCCTTCCTGGTAGCCACTGAGGCATCTGATTTTACTCAAGAGTCATCACTGGAGAACCTACAGCTTCTCTCTCTGTCTTCCTCCCTCCCTCTCTCCTTGCAGAGAGTTTGAAAGAATGGTTGGCTCCTGGGTGCTATTTCCTTGGTGCTGAGTTGTGCCCCTGCTATTTAGTCCCAAAATGGTACGTTCTAAACCAGAGTCTTTGAATTGGACTCATGCTCCTTCTGCACCCAAGAACACTCACTAGCTCCTCCTTTCTTTTGTTACACTGATAGTAAGTACCCTGGAAATAGTGTTTTCTCCTTCCCCCATCCCCCTTTGGAGGCAAAACATCTCTGACTGTTAAAAATTGGTTCTTTCCAGCTGAGCATTTCCTAGCAATCAAGACGCTTCCCTCATTGCTCTAGTCCTTTATTCACGATAATATTAAGAGACATCATAACATCCCAGTGTCAGAGCAAACAAGGCACTATGTAATTTTATCTCATATTAATGCAAAGTGTCACGGATGGGGCTATCATTAGACAACAATCTATAAAAATGAGACAGAGCTCTGGTGCAATTATTTATTATTCAATTATTTTATTCGACCCTTAAGATGTGCCATGCTGACCGACAGCACAGAATGTACAACCTACCAATTTGCAGATTTCAACTGACTGACTCCTCCATCATTTGTAGGTTGAAACATTTCTTTCTTAAGTGCTTTTAATTTTGCCTTTTTAACCATTCTCTATCTCCCTACTCCCCAATTTCAATCTCTGTTGTTTCAGTCATGTGTGAATGTGGCTTGGCCTCAGGTTTGCAATCCCTGGACTCTTGGAAGCACAGGTTCAATTCCCAGCAGGGTTAACATCAGTTGCTCAACCTTCTAGGATAGACTAATTGGGCCAAATTGTGTTCTCTTTATTTTATACGGTTGTCAATCCAGAGGAGCTCCATTCATGTAAATGGATTTGCTATGGGTTTTATGTTGCTGCAGCTGAGAGCAGAATCTGGCCCACCAAGTTCTGGGGCATGTTGATGGGTGTATGTAGAAGGTCTTTTAGCTAAGCACTTAAAACTCCTGAGGTCTTGTATGCCCTGTATGGCCTGTCATTTTTAGAGAGAAGGAGTTTATCCTGATGTTATCGCCCAAGATTTCTGGGATCTGGCTAAAAATTCTGGGCAACTAACAACCTGGTTTATCCCAAGAGGGCTTTAGTCACCTTTATAACATTAAAATGAAATTTATTTAACTCCTACCAATCTCTCTTCTCTTTCCATCTTCCTGCAGTTGTTGCTATTACTTTATTATATTAGTGCCTTTAGCATGCATGTCCCTTTATAGACAAGTGAAAAAATGAAGTCCTTTGTCCCTTGCACCTCCAGCGTACAAATTAATGGACCCCAAAATACTTTGACACATACAAGTACCTTCTTTTTTTTTTACAAATACTTAGGGTGTGTCTACATGGGGACACTCTAGAAAATTAATCCAAATTAACTAAAGTTGTGAATTTAAACTAAAGTTGTATCAGTTAAACTTCACTAAATCCCTGTGTGGACACTGATTCAGAATTAAAGTGGCCCTAATTTAAATTAGTTTAATTCATATCACCTTAGTGTACGTTCCATCCCCTTTTGATGGCTTTCGTTATATCTGTGGCCTCCTTCGCTTTCAATACAACTTTATTTATTTATTTATGGATATTTAATTACTTGTCTTTAAAACTGTAAAAGCCAAATCAGTCATTCTGTTTGATGTTGATCCAAGCTGGTGAGTGTTCTAGCATGAAACTAGTAATTCACGTGCCAGTGTCACTAACCTTCAATTTTTTTGATGTAAATGATAAATATTTAACATGTGGACTGTAACTGACAAGATAAAGTCTCTAATTAGATTAGTTTGTAATTTCTGAAGTTCCTAACCAGCGATTAGCCAGTTTTGTTCTGGCTGAGTTAAGATCTCTTGATAGTTCACTTTATAATTTCAGTAATTTTTGTAATTTGCAACCGGTCTTGGTCTGAATTTTAAAGGGGACAGACTAAATACATATGTGTTCTGCTACTCGCATGATGTCAGCCATAAAAATCAACCACAGTTTCCCTTATTTGATGGCATATTTAATTCTGTAGAAAGGAATTGTTTCAGCTCTGGGTTGCTAAACCTATTGACTTACCAGCAGTTGCTTTGTTTGGGCCTTTTAAAAATCTATTTAATCCAATTCAGTAAAAGGTATCCCCGTTATAGAGTGTAACACAATAAATATTACACTGTAACAATCTTGCCCTTTAAAACTGGTGGCTCCCTCTAGTTAATCAGTACTCACAGTTGAGCCAGGTTCTCATTTTCATTAGGTGGTTAATCAGAATTTGCTCTTGATCATCACCCTGTGACAATTAGAACTTGAGAATATTGAACTGTTTTACTGAACCTTCCTTCAAATTATTAGTTGATAAACTTAAATATGCAAAACATAATGGAGGAAAATACACCACCCATACTCACCTTGATTATGAGCTCTTACTCTGGAAAAATGAAATTGATTTACTCACCTGAGTAAGTCATCATCCGTTTCCGTGAGGGTTGCTGTGATCTAGCCCAAATATTGTTATCTGTGTAAGATATGTTTTGTGAGTTTGGTAAAGCATTTTTGTTTCATGGAATAAAATCAGCAGAACTTCCATGAGCCCAGGTTCCATAACTAAAGGACCATGAGACTGAAGAGAGAGAATGTGTGTGTATGCTTTCTTGTTTTCTACAATACCATAGAATTCAGTACAGTCTGAGACCGCCAATGCCGGCTTGTAGTAGCTAGCTTCCTGTGGAACTGCTCTACAGTGAAGCTTCAGAGTCCATTTTTAAAAAAACACAACCTTTTTTTTCCTGATTTCAGGCTGGAGGGGAGAGACTGATTTGCTATAGGACACAACTCTGTGAAATTTTGATTGCTACGGTTACCCTGGTCTGTTTGTCAGTACCATTCAGCCACTTGCTTAATCCTCCTCTGTGTCCACTTTGGATGGCTGGGACTTTACAAGTTTGCTCATACGGAGTTCACGGCCATTGGGAAGAATATAGTTAATGGCATATATAAAAGTGTGTGTGTGTGCGCACCATTTTCATTAAAGATTGATGTGGTGTTAATGAATAGTACGTCTAAGTGACATTAGCGTTTGATTTAAGCAAAGAAATTCATCAAGAAGCCTGAAAATCTCTGCTGACACCCTGGCCTTAACTCTGGCAGTTGTGCCAAAAGACCCAGAAAAGGCTTAGTGGTGGGAGATAATGCTGCAGTGTCAGCACAAATTTTCAGCCTTAACTCTGAGTTTCCTGGCTTCTGTGTATTTTCAGTCAAACCTTTATGTTACTAGTCCCTTCCCCCCCCCCCCCCCCTCAAAAAGTATCCTCAAACAAAGAGAGGATGAGATCCAGCAGTGGATCAAATAGTGAATGTGAATGGTAGGTAATAATGTATTGTAAGGAATGAACCTGATGAAAGTGGTAAGAGATGCTTGCAGTGTGTGTGTGACCTGTTAAAATTGCACTAGCTGGGTCAGTGTAGACCTACAAATAGGCAGTCATTTCCTGCAGAATTTTTTAATTAGTGGATCAATAGCTTGTGATAATGAGCCGTTGAGGCTTGGAAATACGTGTGCATGTACTGAGGGCAACCAACCCCCCCACCCCCCCGGTTACAGATCTATTTTTCTTTCCATGCCCATTCCCTCCCCTTGTCATGTCACTTGTGGGGCTTAGCATCCATATTTGGGCATACTCTAATTATTGTGGCAGCTTGTTCTCTGCCATATTTATATCCTCTCTATTTCTTGCATATTGCAAGTTCCCAACTGGAACATACAATAAAATAACTCTCATGCTCCTGCTTAGGTTCTAGAGGTGCCATACAAGCTATTAGAATACAAACAATAACAAGTAACACATTAGCATGCCAAGGGAGCACTATCATCTTGTCACTACCAAAATGCGGAGATCAATTAAACAGAAAAGAAAAATAGTAAAAGATGGAAGTTAGCATTTTAGATGTCAGAAGGCTTCAGTTTTGAGGCTTCCTTTCTGCCCTGGGATCCGTCAGTGCTGACCCTACACCTATGCAAAGTCTCACTGATTCCATATTCTTGTATCTGTAGCTAAGCAACATTTAAATGGGTGAAGAAAAGATTTATTTTGTGTTAGAGGTTACAACTTGTGCATGTGTGTCTCTTCCAGTCCAGTAGAATGGAGGCAGAGGGTTTTGTTATGGGAATGGGATACTCTCCCTGCTGCCTTGTTCACATTGATTGCACCCTTCCCAATCTTTGTCCCCATGAATGAGAGCAGATGTTTCCACTTCTGCTACCTGTGAAAGAGCCTTTTGCAAGGGATTATGTTCTTGTGTGAAATGAGCTTCCCTTCCTCTTCCGCACTCAGGAATTTTGCATATTGGAATGGAGTTTGCAGCTGGGGGTAAATTTCAAATTCCCTTAGCACCAGAGATTCTCCACAGTGTTTCCATTGCCCAGTAGCGGTGTTCAGTTCAGAGGCTTTTCACCTATTCTGGTAGCCAATGATTGCTGTGCCAGGCAGTTCAACACCCGACTCCAACCTGTCTTCCCCTTCAGGATTGGCTTTGCCTCTCCACTGGGAGGCTGCCCAGCACTTTACTGGCAAATTGGTTGTAGGGACCAGAGCAGAGCCCTGAACCTGTATCGATCCACAAAGCCTGCAGAGAAGTTCAGGAACAGGAGGGAAACCGCCGATGACTGTTGCTTGCTATTTGCCATGAGTTATGACATTAGTCCCGGTTGGTGAATCCAATTCAGAAGAAACCAAAATTATACCTCAGGAAATCAATTGGGCTTTTCCTAATAAGCCTTGGATAGTAACTGAATGTGCATGAGGGACTGTGCTAGCAGATGCTGATACAGCGTTAGGGCCTGAGTAAAAAAAGGAGCAAAAGGTTCAGGTAAAAAGAGCAAATCTTTTTTCTAAAGCAAATTCCTATTTTTGCTGAATCCCTTGCTGTCCTGATCAGTGGGGCTTTTGGGTTTAAGATGGATTTTCATTTTCTTATTTTGAAAGTAGGAGAGAATTTCACCCTTCTGAATTTTGCTTGGCTACAAGTAAAGAATATCATGGGGAGAAAATACTGGCTACTAAAGGACTCTAATCTAGCAGAGAAAGGCAAAACAAGAACCAATGGCTGGAAGCTGAAGCCAGACCAATTAAAATTGGAAATAAGGCACAAATTTTTAACAATCAGAGTTATTATCCATTGGAACAACTCCTAAGGGAAGAGTAGATTTTCCATGTCTTGATGCCTTCAATTAAGATTGGATGACTTCCTGGAACACAACACAAGTTTGGTGCTCAATAAGGGTAAGTGGGTGATATTTAATGGCCTGTGTTATACAGGAGGTCAGACTAGAAAATGTAGTGGTCCCTTCTGGCCATAAAATTCATGACTCTATGACTCTCTGAACAGTTTGCAGCAGTGTTAATTAGGGCCAATAGCAAGTTGACTGGCCTGCCTTAATGCTAAAATGTCTAGCAGAGCTTCCTCTGCCTCTGCAGGATGGAGATTTTGCTTTTGCATATGTGTCTGATTTGGAAGCCCTTGTCATGGTTATTCAGATGTAGAGATCAAAAGAGAGGTTTGCCCAGATGGATCTTTAAACTGGATGTTGCTGACATTATGTGCAGAGCTGAACTTTTGAAAAATGTAGCTGTTTTTGACTGAGGAGCACCAAAAATGCTATAACCCATTAATACCTTGGAAAGAGGGGTAGCAAGAGGGAAAGGAGATGGTTGGCTTGTCCTTCCTCCCTCCTCCCTCCCCAGTTGTAAACCTCTTCGTCTTTCAGACAGAAACCATGTGAAGGTTGATAACTCGAATGGAGTTTAGTGATTACATTGAGTAAAATACAATTTTCAAATGTGCCCAAGCGATTTAGGAACCCAAATCCCATTGACTTCTATGGGACTTGGTGCTCCTAAATCATTTTAAGCGCTTTTGAAATGTTAATCATTGTGCACATCCCCAGTATAAATATACAGATTCTGTTCCATGAGTACACCAGAGTGAATTCCTTTGAAATTGATTCGTGCTCCAGATCATCCCATTGTGCATGAGAACAGAATTTGGCCTACTGTCTTTAGAAGTTAGAATTTTTCTATCTGCCTTTTGCTTAATTCTTCATTGTTTCACCTGCTAAAATATAAATTTGAACCTCATTTGTAGCTATTATATTTTGGTGATTAGTTGGCATATGAGATTACAGCAACCTACTCCCCTCCCTCCCCCCAGTGAAAGAAAAGCAAACAAGCGAGTTAAAACAATTTTCTGTGCAGAAAATTTGTTTTCCCACAAACAGAGCTGTGGTTTTAACTGACAGCTTGTATATTGTACTTTTCATTATTTTCCTCCAGGAGGTTGCTGGAGGGTTGGGGGGAGGAGCAGGGGAGGGTTTGGACCGAGATTCACTCATTGTTCAAAGCCATGATTTGATTGGATGATTGCCTGAGAACTGACTCCAAATGCTGTAAAGCTGGAATTGCATCCCCAAGATGCGGGGGGGAGTTATTTGTATCTTTCTTCCATTTCCTTGCAAAAGTAGCCAAAGCCTATTAGCTCTCTTCCTCTCTCCAACACAGCTCTGCAGGGCTCCTTCAGATTTCTAATTTTGATTAAAAAGACTGAATTTGGGAGCCTTATTACAGTTTCCATTACAGCAAGGTTCGAGTTTTAAAAAGAGCCTCTCTGGCACTGCTGCTGGATGCTGCAGTTTCTCATTAATTGGCTATTGCTTGGAAGAGTGCTGTTGTTTGTTTGATAGTAATGACTTATTATGGTAGAGCACCATAAATGTGCCTGATGCTGTACTATCAGCTCTGCCAAACCGATGAAACTCCCTGTTCTGAAGAGCAGCAGTTCTAGGCTACACAAGGAAATGGGGAACTTCTGGAATAGAGGTTTTCTCCACAGGAGGTGAAATTTGCCCCTGTGCAGCACAAGGACAAGGCTTAAATCCCGCTTAAAGCCTTAAAGTATTGCAGAAGTGGCATGTAGTGGCATCTGGGCCTTGTGCTGGCCATCTGCACCGGGGTGAGTTTTACCCTGGGACCGTAGCTATGAAAATCTGAAGGAGCTGAAATGTTAAGTGTCCTCATTTCAGTTGCTCAGTCACTTGCGTTTCTGTAACACCCTTCTCGTGGACTTCCCAAAGAATAAAGCAGGAAATATGCAGTTGAAATAAGTGTCTCACTGCTGAACAGACTGATTTCTCTGTGCAGCTTGCTGCCTCCTGCCCAGATAAAGAGGCGGTAAAATGGCCTCTTTGACTTGAACTATTTTGGAAAAAGAAAATCTGAGTCTCCCAGACGAACAGATACTGACTGGTGAAGACACCAAACCTTCTGTTCACCCAGGCAGGGGACGGTGCAGTTTTCCTATCAGGCATCCAAACTGATGATGATGTAGCTTATGTAAGGGGACTGTTTGCCCCCTTACTAACATTCAGTGGGTATGTTTTAGTTGCTAGCTCCCAGTACTAAAAAGGGGGAAGGGTCAATGGGGAATCAGGACCCTGAGACTGACAGCCCCTAGGAACAATGGGGAGAGGCTAATGCTCCAGGTCAGCCTGAATGACAGGGCGAGCAGGCTAATCAGGGAGTCAGGAGGCCAGGGAGGTCCCGTTCTTCGTGTGAGCTGGATTTGCCTGAGTCAGACAGAATGGGGCCGAGCTAAGGAGAAAGCAGGGGCCCAAGCTGAGCTGGGGAGCAGAGCTGTGCCAGATCCAGAGGGACCAGAAAAGCAGCCCAGAGAGAGCAGACCCTGTCCTGGGAGCAGAGCTGCAGCCCCAAAGCCAGAGGCACAGCCCAGAGAGAGCAGATTTGCCCTGGGAGCACAGCTGCAGCAATCAGAGCCAGAGGGACCAGAAAAGCATCCCAGGAAGCAGGTCAGTGCTGGGAGCAGAGTCACGGGAGCAGTCTGCAGAGCAGACCTGTCCTGGGTGCAGAGCTGCAGCATGAGAAGCAGCCCAGGGAGCGGGAGGCAGAGCAGCAGCAGTGCAGAGACAGAGTGGTGCAGCGTGGGCTGGAGCAGTCTGTAGCTGGGTGCGGTGAGTAGCTGGGGAGAACCGAGGGGACCCGGGCAACGGGCCCAGCACAGGGAGACGCCTCAGCCAAGAGGCTCTACAGGCCAGGTTTGGATCATAACCCCGACAAGGCGGGGGCGACACTGGGAAGAAGGGTCCTAGCACTTCGAGCTGAGAGCGGTGTGGCCACCACCAGAGCAAGTGTCCAACCCACAGCATCCCTGCAGCACAGCCAGGCCTGAGAAGAAGGCCTGGGACTTACAAGGAACAGACTGTGAACTGCCCTGACGTTCCAGAGACACTGTTGTGATGTTCCCTGCCACAGAGCGGGGTGATGTGTTTCCTTAACTTTCCCATTTTTCCTTATTCTTTTTAAAAATTAATTGTTGATTAAATAACTTGCATTTGCTTTAACTTGTATGTAATGGTCAGTGGGTCAGAGAAGTGCCCAGTGCAGAGAGAGAACCCCAGAATTGGGGACACCCTAGCCCCTGTCCTAGGTGACCACAGCAGGGTGGGGGTCGAGCCCCCCAGGAATCCTGGGTCCAGCCTTGTTGGTGTTAGGAGGACTCTGCCAGACAGGAGAGTGGAAGGGGAGTCCTCAAGGGCAGAGAGGCCACTGGGTAAAGGAAGTGGAGCGAGGACTCGGATCCTTTCGCTAGCCCACTTCACAGGAGTAGTGCCAGAAGCCAGGAAAGTTCCCCACAATAGCGGGACTATTCCCCCGCTTACACTTGTTTCTGGACGTGTTGGAGCAACAAGTGCGCTGTCGGAGGTATGCACCTCTCAGTCATTCCTGTTTTAAACAAAGTTTGAGCTGTCCTGTGACCTGAAAGAGGAGGGGTGGTGTGGGGGATGTTTGTTGTCTCTCTCTCTCTCTCTCTCTCTCTCTCTTTTTTTTTTTTTTTAAAAAGATCCCAGTGTAAAACAAGGTGTGTGTGTGTGTGTGTGTGTGTTTTGTGAAGCAGGGCTGGGAAGAAGTTTTATCTAGCAGCCTGCACATGCATATGTGAGAGAGGATGCCAGCGCGTTTATCTGGGATGGGGATGCATGTTCAGGACCGAACAAGACACAGAAGATGTGATGTTCGTACAGGATTACAGCAATGTATGCTTTATTATCCAGGCCTCCTTAATATGCAGAAGAAAGTCTGGCATCATACTTATGCTTTTGAATGAAGGAATTTTATGGCGTTTCTGTGCGTCCAGAGTTAAAAGGTTTTGGCACCAGACAGAAGATGGGAACGTTTCAGTCCTCTTTATGAAGAGATTCTAATTCTACCAATTCTTTAATGCTATGTTGAAGGGAATTTCCTGGCAGTACATCACTTAAAAGGATTTTTTAGAGCTTAGATATGTGCATCTTTCCATCCCTTCTCTTGAACAGGTTCACTCTCCCTCCTCCCCGCCTGCAAAGAGAGGAGGGGAAAGTATGATAGAGTGAGTGAGTCGTTTGGCTTCTTAGCTTAGCTATTTAGGGGACATTTTGAACAACAAGCAGTTCATCAGAACTAGAGACCTGGAGACTTCTAAATACTTGTCCTCTTCTGTGCAATGTAGCTGAAGCATTTGTTCATGTTTACATCTGTGTGTTTCAGTGTGATCTTCAGGTGCTTGAGCACAGACTCAAGGCCAGGGAAACGTAGGAGAAGATCATCTGAAACATTTCTTTATGTTCTCTCTTGAAATGCATCTGACGCAACCTTCTCCAATCCTTACTAGTTCTATTGTCATATATAAACTTGCTTATGTTGAGATTCGGTCTATGTATATAGTATAGAATGATAACTTTTTGTACACACATGATCAAGTGAATAATAAGCATGTGCGTGCCATTGAGCAGGGTCTCAAGACACAAGAGAAATTAGATGGCACAATTATTAAATTCTGCTGTTTTTTTAAATAAGAAAATTGAAAAGGCAAGTAATGGCTTCTTTTGAGTTTTGTAGTTGGCTTTGTAGCTGATAGCTTATTTTGTTTGGGGAACAACTATACCAGCCCAAAGGACTCTTATGCTGATATAACTGTGTCTGCCTACACTAAGGCTTTTGCCACTGTAAAATATTGCAATAAATAAATAAATCTCCATATAGACATTACCATACTGGCAAAGGTTTCTAGTGTACATCTGGATTAACTCCTCACCGATTCATGATCATATCACATTCTTGCAGTAATTGTTTACATGGAAATGAAACATTAGGGAAATAATGAGTGTCTTGTAATGTGACTTTGCAGCACCACCTGACCACAGGGTGGATTGATTTAAGTTAAAATGATTTAAATCAGCATCCAGAAAAAGTTTGTTTAAATCTATTTTAATCTTGTTTTGAATTTGTATTTTTTTAGTTATTATCCTAGAAAAGTCTTATTAGTTGATAGCCATTAAAACATGTTGATTTGCAAATCAACATACTCTTACACTAAATTTGGTCCTTGTTTTTGCTAACCGGAGGATAGACTGTATTTATGTATGTTTATTTAAGCAACTACATACTTAATTTACATTTGTTCAGATTCTTAGTTTTTTACATTGTTAGAAAATGGTGAATGATACATTTCTTAGTTACCAAATTATGATTAATTTTGATGTGTGATTTGTGTCCAATTCTATTTGGATGGCAATTAAAATTCAATTAAATGCACAAAAACATTTTAGTTTTTATTAGTTAAATAAAACTACCTTTGAGGGACTCAGTATACAAGCAAAAAAGTTTAATCAAAAAATATGATGTTTTGCATATAAACTAACTTATTTATTAACAAAGGAAATATTATCTGTAGCTAGTGAATTGAACTGATTGTTCTAGGTCATTCTGTCCTTCAAGGTTTTAGAACTAGTAGCTCTCATCCTCTGACACCGCATTTGTATTCATAGTTTGGGAGAGGAAAATGCAGGAAAGGTTGTTTTCAACTCCCAGTTGGTTTCTTATGTTTGAATTAAGTTTGAATCATTGAACTGAACTAGTTGAATAAACTGAAATGCAGACATTCTCTTTGCACCTGCAGAAGAGGTAACTGCTGTCAAATGCTGGATATGCACTTGAAACTCCAGTTCCTGGTGCTTTAGCTAGTGACTTCCACCGGTTCGATGATTTATTTTCTTTAAAACTGGCAGCAAACATGTACTGTTTAATATTATTTTTAATTAATTTAAATGGCATTAATAGATTAGGGATAATATAGGTTGTCATAATTTCAAATTTTATTTTAAATAGGTTTATTTTTTAAAAAGTAAGCCTGTATTTAATTTAAATAAAAGAAATCCAATTTAAAATAAAAATCTGATTATAAAAAAGAAGTACAATTTCTTGTAATATTCATCCACCCCGCCTACCAGCCAGATCATCCATGGACTATCAGTAAGTGTTCTGTCACCTACCAGTGTTCTTCAGAGAACACTGAAAATCACTGCTTTAGGATTTACCAGGATTCCTAGTATTCTGTAGCAGCCGTGTAGTCTGTATTCACAAAAAGAAAAGGAGTACTTGTGGCACCTTAGAGACTAACAAATTTATTTGAGCATAAGCTTTCGTGAGCTACAGCCTCTTCATCGGATGCATTTGGTGGAAAAAAAGTTTACTCTGTTTTTTTTTTTTCCACCAAATGCATCCGATGAAGTGAGCTGTAGCTCACGAAAGCTTATGCTCAAATAAATTTGTTAGGTTTCAGAGTAGCAGCCGTGTTAGTCTGTATTCGCAAAAAGAAAAGGAGTACTTGTGGCACCTTAGAGACTAACAAATTTATTAGAGCATAAGCTTTCGTGAGCTACATCCGATGAAGTGAGCTGTAGCTCACGAAAGCTTATGCTCTAATAAATTTGTTAGTCTCTAAGGTGCCACAAGTACTCCTTTTCTTTTATAATTTGTTAGTCTCTAAGGTGCCACAAGTACTCCTTTTCTTTTTGCTAGTATTCTGTATCCATAATACAAAGCTGGTTGTTGGTTCTACTGTCCTTTTTCTCAGTGACGAAGGCTTGAGGGAAAAATGCTTGGGATATTATTTTCTTCCTTAAAAAGTGTTTTAAACATACATATCTGTGTAATTTTGGTTTATGAGCTCTGATAAGAATTGCAGAGGGGACCTGTGAATAGCCATGTAAATGCAAATAGATTCGCAATAGCATACTGTGATGTTTCCAAGAATATAGGCCATTGTGAGAAGGAGAGAGATTAAGTAATTATGGAAAGACATCAAAATGGAGAAGATCTTCAATGAGGAGATGGAGTCAGGAGATTATCTTCTAGGAAGAATTATCTAGAGTAGACGGGACATGGACTGGGGTTCAGAGCCCTGGGTTCAAATCCTACTCAGGCACAACATTTTGTGACTTTAGGCCTGTCATTTAATCTGCCCTGTGCCTTAGTTCCTCTCTGTAAAATAGGGTAATACTTCCCTATCCCACAGAGGTGTTACCTGAGTAAACGCTGTTAATGATGGAGGTGCTCGGTAGTATGATAATAGGGGCCTATATATGCCTTGCATAGGCATGTAGATTTGAGATGCATAATTAGGTGTTACAGCATGTCCTGTTCACTTTTGTTTCCTGGGATTCCCCCTCCCTCCCCCCCCCGTAGGAAAACATTGTTCTCTATAGGTGGCAATACTATCTGAACTGTTATAAATGACAGATTTTTCCTCCTTGACACATTAATGGTAATCATAGTTTCCTGTTTTGTTCTAATCACTTATAGTGCCTTTCACACAAGAAATCTCAAAGCACTTTGCAGATGTTAATTAAATAACCCTTCAAGAACCCTTTGAAGTGGATAAGAATTGTCCTGATGTTTCAGATGGGTGAGTGAAGCATGTGGATTACACCATCTGCAGAATCAGGAGTAGAACATAGAACTCCTGACTCAGTCTCTTGCTCTGAACACTTCCTTTGTGAAGAGGAGTCAACCACTTATTTCATCCTACCTTGTGTTGCGATCCCAGCAGACTTGATAAGGTAAACATGTTGAGACTGGATCAGTACCAGGGTGGGAGACCACCAAGGGACTGCAACATTCTTTGGAACCTGTTGGTTGTGAAAATGATTTTAGTATTTTGCCCTCTGAATCAGTAGTGAAAAAATTCTCAAGGATGAGGTTAAATAACACAGTGGTGAGGTCCTGAGTGCTCAGAGTTATGAAAGATGCTATGATATCTTTCGTTATTAGAGAAGAGTTGCTAACCCTGTGACCAGCCCAAATTCAAACCGATACTTAAGTGATACCTATATAAAGTTACCTCTCAAGATTCAGTTGGATGTAATACTTCCTTGTATGCTGCTGTAAGCTGCTGTATTCCAACCCAATGATGATTGCAGTTCTTCGGTGGATGATGTGATCCCTGCCTTTATTCTTAACTGCCTCACAGATAGTTTGTGAAACAGTTTTAAGAAATGCCTTTAGTAGTGGAAGCCACTAACAATGTTGGGAGACATAGTGAGAACACCAGTGTTAGCAATGGTGGGAAACTGTTAGGCAGGGCCCAGGATGACTCGAGGCCTAGTAAATTATCACAAATATTATTACAAGTGTCAAGAGAATTGAGCTGTTGAGAGAAGAGATTTTTAAAATGTTGACAACTTGTTTGTTAATACTCATTTTACTTCAATGGCTAATAAACATTCTGGAGAGGGGATGTCTTTGTAAAAGATTAAACACCCCAATTCTTTTAATTAAAGTGAGAAAACTCACAATACATATACTCTGAGATCCCAAGAAAGCTTCCAGAAAATCCAGGGAAAACCAGACATAAGACATTCCTTATGGTTCTAAAGTAAAGAAACAACCAACCAAAACCAAACATACAAAGAAAAAACCAACAACAAGTACACAAGTCCAATAAAACAAAATAATTTTCAGGTCACTTTTAGGTAGTTTCAGGGTCTGCCAATTTTAAATGCTCTCACAGCTTCAAACTCCTTTTGGCAGAATTCTCTTCCAATCATTTGAAACCCATGTTCATTCCATACTTCCTCCCCCCGACACAGCTGGGAACCTGTAATGGCAATTCAAGGTTGCACCACAGCAGTCCAAAATTGGTTCAGTGGCTTTAGTGTCAGCGCCACTTACAGAGAACAGATTTTGAAAAGGGTGCATTTATGTAACACTGTTGCAGGGCATCCGTCTTTGCCCTGTCGATTGTAACAAAACCATCCACTGTGTGTATGGTTTTTTTGAGTGTGTATGGCTGATCTCAGATAGTCATAACTACTGAATCAAAGCCAAGCAGGAGGCACTATCCCTTTGTGAGGAGTAAATCCAGGCTTCAAGTGTTTCAAGTTACAAATGGCAGCCATATTTGTTGGTAGCCATGCCTTTTAAAAGTGTGCTTATCATTATTTCAACTTTAGCTGATCTCAAAAACAGCTGAGTGGGATCTTGCTCATTCACCTTCAGGCAGAAACCTAAGCAGAAGATTAAAGCTTTGGAAAATTGTAAGAGGAATAAATTATGTGATGTTGGAAACTGTTTTACAATCTTAACTGCAAGTAGGAGCTGCCTGTCCTGGGTGTAATTACCCAATTCATTTTCTCCCCTCTCCATTTTGAGACGTGCTAGGGGCCTGATGATGTAAGGCTATCATGACACTCTATTACTTTAATGCAGGGATGGCCAAAGAGTGAATCGGTAGACAACAATGCAGCTCCCAGCCTCTAGCACTGATAATGAATTCCTGCACAGTACTCAGTCACATAATTGTATGTTAGTTTCAAAGTTTAAAAAACAACACACCAACCAATATCTAGCTATCTAGCCAATCATCTTATGGTTGGGGTTTCTTGTTTTTAACTTAGATATTTATCCACCATAGTATCACTGGCAAGTACCATCAGAGTACAGAAGAAATGTTCTATGCTGACCCCTTTGCAAAGGCCGATAGCAAGGCCATATGCAGTTACACTTTACGTAAGGAATGTATAGCAGAAAATAGAAGGTCAGCCATGTGGAGAAATAAAGCCAGAAGAGAGAGTGTGTTTTCCATAGCATTTAGCGCTATGATTGATCTTACTGATACTGTTAGTATAATGTTCATAAGCTAAGCGAGCCCACCAGCAAAAACTGTTTGTTATGTGTGTTTAAGAAAATGCAAGCAAAATAAATTGATTAGATTTTAAATAAAATTTACATTCGCATTAAACTACAACATGCTGAACATTTTATGGGAGCTAAATGACACTATTGCTCTGTTTTTTTTATTTTTTTCCCCCTGAGGGTTTGTTTTCTCCCCCTCTTGGCTTTCTTCTGTGGCTGTTTGTCCTGGTTTATTGGTGTCTGTGGTGTTTAGCAGTAACACCTCATAGCTGGATACAATGATTTCAGATGCAGTAAATCAGAACGTGAGATTCAGTCTCTGTGGGTGTGTGTGGGATTTGATTTCTTGTGAATTTACTCTCTGCTTTTCCCCTTCCTAGCGTCTTTGACAAACTTCTCCATATTTTAATTTAGGGCAGCTGAAGAGATGATGTGGCATTTTTTGCCTGGGGTGGGTACGGAACCGGTCAGCTCCACCTCCTGCAAATGCAGCGGCATCTTTCTGTCTTACACAGAAGACAAATCACCTAGATGAACAAACCTTTAGGCATGATGCAGCGAGGAAGACTTGTCATGTTGTTACCATATGTGGCTATGAGAGCACCAAAGCGGGAACTGAACTGGAAACTTGTGGTCACGTGGGCTCTGTGGGCTATTTGGGTTGTATTTTTGCGCTAGTCATGCTTCCTGGTAAGCACATGTGGTTGCATTCTGAGCTGTGCACTTGCAAGCAGAACCTCTTCCTCTGTTTGATGAGATGAGATGAAGGGAGGTTTTGAGCTGAAACCTGTACCCTGCGGAAATTTGAATATGGAAACTGTCAAACCTTCCTGGCCCTGGGTGAGAGAGATTTCCCTTCTCTCCTTGACCTTTCTTTTACAATAAAGAACACATGCTTTTGAGCAATGACAGTGATCATAAGGGTAGTGTTAAAATAGATGGGGTGGCCTTGAATGATGCATTCTCTTCTCCAGCCCCTCTTTGACGGTGTCCCTTTGTAGTGCAGGCACGCAGAGGAACAGACAGCCTTGAGGGGTATAGAACAGACAATAAATAATCTTTGAGATAGTCTTGTGATTTTTCAGTTTACCTCTCTTTTTGGCTGTAAAACAAACACAACTTCAGTCACAGCTTCAAACAGGAGTTTAAAATCTGTTCCATGTTTTTTGTAGAACGCTGCTGTAAGGTTATGTGATCAGTTGCCATGTAAAGCTTGGTGGCCGCTACCCATTATCCTCTTCCAAATCCTCCTCCCCTCTTTGCTGGAGGTTAGCTGTATTTCCCCTTAACTAAACTTGATCTGAAGGGTACACACATTCACTCTGGAAATTAGGTCACTTGTTTGGATGCCTCATTATGGACTGAGGCACCTAACTTTTCCACATACAAGTTTTGGACATATTGTGTGGACTTCGGTCAGTGCTTCTAGCCACAAAAACTGGGTTAGGCCCAGAGATTGTGGGCTTCTAGGCGAGTTGCGTGCTAGTTAGAAAACTGTATGTTGGGCAGCTGGCGTTTTAAGGGCATTTGAAACCATGCAAGTTTGGGTCTTAATGGTGGGAACTTTTGTGGGAAGCTAAAATGAAATAAGTTTATGACTATAAGGTGTAAACAAAAGTGATGTACTCTACTCAGAGTTTTTTGGGGTAGGTTTGGCTTTAGCTCCCACTGCATTGTAAAGCATTTTATCAAAAGACTGTTGTTCTGTCCTGCCGTACACACCCTCCTGTGTTGGTGGTGGTGGTTGCAGCAGCACACAGGAGTTTCAAGAGATGGTGCCTTCCCCAAAGAGCTTACATCTTAGTTAACAGAATATTTCAGAATTGCTGCATCTCTCTTGAGCACTTATCATGTTTTCCAGTTTTCAGCTGGCTGCCACAGTAGAGAATAGCATAGTGGCCCAGCAAATTGCCATGGGAAATCAATATTTGACCTTGGCTCACTATTTAAACAGTATTAGCACAACTGGGCGTGCGGTCTTCGGCAAGCAGATCATTTAAGGCAGGTATATTGGGTTGCTATATTGGAAACAACTGAGTGAGGTACCATAAAGCTGATGAGCCTAACTCTTTTTTCCTGGATGCTCTCCTTTGTCAAGTGCATTTGAGCAACCATAACTGTTACACAACAGGTTTTTTTTACTCTGTTGGTATATATGAAAGAGGCCATTTTTCAGATTAATTCATCTGAGCCATTCTATGAAGTTGCAGAAGTCCAGTATGTGTATTTACTTCACTTGTCAAGTTTTCCAACAAGCACTTTTGTGTAACCATTCTCCAGGTCTCCTTATTGTCCTCTTCCAGATCTCTCCTTAAAACTCTCTTCTGCTGTGAGGGCTACAAAAAACTCAGCAATGCTTAGACAGCTAATGTGCTGTGATCACAGTATCATCATCTTGTTGTTACATTGTGATTCCTATCTCTCTGTCTGTCTCAGATACTTAATCCCCCTGCCATTACCATAGTGTCTGAGTCCCTCACAATCTTTAATGCATTTATCTTCATTCTGGGAAGTAGGGCAGTGATGATATCCCCATTTTACAGAGGGGAAACTGAGGGACTCGGTGACCCGCCCAAGGTCACACAGGGAGTCTGTGGCAAAGAAGGGATCTGAACCCTAGTTTGAAACTAGGATCTGAATCACAGGACCAGCTTTTCTCATTCCCTTCCTCCTCCTCTTCCCCTTCCCCCCGCCCCTTTGGTTGTGTCCCTCTGTTGTCTCTCCTCTTCAACTTCAGTTGTAAGCTTTTTGGTTCTGAGACTACCTCTTTGATACAGTGATATACTTTGCACAGTGCCTAGCTCAGCAAAGCTGTGGCCTCCAGGTGGTAAAGCCATACATATAATGTTTATACTTTAGTACTTCAGTAGTCGCATTGGAGTTTCATGTGTTTTTGTTCCACTTGGGAGGAAGCGAATAGCTAGGTTTTGAATGTGGATTAAACACCCATTGACAGTCATGAATACTTGTTACGTGCTGTTCATACAGTGCTGTAGATTTGCATGGCCCTGTACAGATAACTGAAATGAGAGATGACAGTCTAAGTAAATTAACTTTTCTGCTTCTTTTACTGCTATGTTTCTTGTGCAGCAATTGGAATGGGATGTTTTGTGTTGTTTTTTGTGCATCAAATCATTCACAAATAACTTACTGCAGAGCCCTGGTGCTGTGGGATGGTGAGTTATGCTCTAAAACAAGAAGAGTGCTGCCTCTCCGCTTGGGGCGAGCAGTTCTCACAGGTAGCATTCACGTGCAAGGTCGGGGCTTGTACAATGGCTTTTGTTTGAGCTCAGTGCCATTCTTTGTTTCTTGCCTTCTAATTCCCTCACCCACTTCACTTGCTTGCAGCTGCCACTACAACATCTTTTAGGACGCAACTCACCGTCCCCTTAGCAGAGGGTGAGAAGTGCCATTGTCCTCACAAGGAAGTGGATGCCAGTGCCTTCCCCAACACTTAAGTGCCTTTTCCCTGGCTGGAATATATTGGGCATAGACACAGCATGAGCTAGTTCAAGAGTTGAATTCTGATCTCATGCCTAGGGTGTGTAACACCATTGGTGTAATTGATGTAGCTCCATTCACCTAAACTGATTTATTGATTTACACTGCTGTAGGAGAGCACAGTTAGGCCCTTTGAGTTTGGTCCCTCACTCAGTAGTCCTGTTTCATGCTACTGCTGTTCTGTCACCAAGCCAGCTACTGTACTGGTAATATGGCTTCCTTTTCAGATGTTCCTAATAGGGTTGTGATGGTTTATATAATACACTTGGGGCAATTCACCTGTGTGCTGTGGCAATGCAAAGTAGTCAGAAACCTGGTTAACTAGTCAATTATACAAGTTTATGCTTTGCTTCGCTGTAGTGGCACAAAGAAGCTGGAGCATGCTGGTGTTAGGTTTACTATCTAGCTGGTATTTGACTGGCCTGGCTGATGGTTTTTTTTTTTTTTATGGATTTGCCAGTTGTCAGAAAAATATTTAATCTACCATTTTTTTTAATGTGGGTCTAAAGATTTGCATTATCATCACCAAACACTGGGATAGCTAATGTTAAAAGTGTCTGTGTCCAGCTAAAGATGCTGCAGTGTTCCCACTTTCGCAGTTTAAGCAATACAGATCAAAACTGTTACCCACCAACATGCAAGCACACCGTGTGTGTTTGTTTGTGTGTGTGATGGAGAGAGAGAGAGAGGGAGAGAAGTGTCATGTGGAAGTGAGGAGACGTGCGAGGCATATTAAATAATGGAAGATCAGGGTGATGGAGCGAGTGATCCTGCTACGCTCCGGAGAAAAAAAAAAGCTCGCATCAGAAGATGCACATTCAGTGACAACTGGCTAAATGAAACAGACTACAAGACTGGCTAGCAAAATGTACTGATAATACAAATACCTGTTGATCAATGATGTTATTCTAATATATATTTGTTATCTCTCTAGATGAGGGTGGGCAACCTGCGACCCACGGGCCACATGCAGCCCATCAGGGTAATCCACTGGCGGGCCGCCAGACAGTTTGTTTACATTTGCCAGGCTGCCCGCAGCTCCCAGTGGCTGCGGTTTGCCATTCCCGCCAATGGGAGCGCGGGCTGCAGGTTGCCCACCACTGCTCTAGATACTATAAGTGGCTGTTGAAGGGGAGGGTTGCAGAGTTGCTTTGTGGTTGAGGTTGAGGAGGGGTTGCCTTGTGTGGGGGGTGCCGGTTTTTTTGCATTTCAAAGGTGGGAACCCTAGCTGGTGAATACCGTCTTCATTTCCACTTAGTGCTTCTCTCACTTGAGGATTTCAGAATGTTTTACAAACAATTAGTGAAGTCTTACAACACCTCTGGGAGGTATAACAGGTGGGTACCATAACCATTTTTAAAGATGGATAAATTGAGGCACCTTCTAGTCAAATCTAGTCATTAAATGACTTGACTATCACAACAAGTCATTAACAGTTGTAGGATAGAATCTATGATTCCTCACTTCCTGGACTCTATTTGTACCATATTGCCTCTGATAAGAATTATTGTTATGAGGTATAATATGTGCTTTATTTGTCCTCTGCTTTTACCATGTACAATGTTGAAATAATTTGTGTCTTCCCTAAAGCCTAGACTTTTTGCTTTATAAATACCAGCTCTTTTTTCCGGCTCTGTTAAAAGGATATTCTGGGTAGCTTTTTCCCATGGCAGTTCAGTGTAAATCTGGAGAGCCACAGAAAATTAATAAAAAGAATGTAGAGAAAGGTAGATTTCAGGGAGAAGGAAGAGGGAGTTTTCTGACTAGTGAATTCTGTGAATAACTCAGCAAAAATTAACAGACCTACTGCAAATTGCATTCTGAAATGTACTGCTTTTAAGAGGTTTAAAAAGACCAGAAGGAGATCATGGAAAACAAATCATTCAGCTAATGTAGGACAAAGCTTATTCCATGGAAGTTATTAGTTTTTGGAAACTTTTTGTAATCTCGTCAGACTTTCTGTCCTAAATCATTTGGGCCTTTTTTCTTTCTTGGCAGGTTAGTGTGTTCAGCCGCTTTTATTTGGCTTGAATAACAAGGTTGTTGAAAATAAAGTCCTTTCCCAGAGGGAAATTTTCAGGAAGTGAGACAGACCTTGGGGATATGGAATCTTGCCACATTTTTGAATAAATTGCAGATCCTCAAACTGTTGCTGATATAAGTAACCAAAGATGAAAAATAATCAAGTTAAATCAAGTGCAGGTGTTAGAAGGTTAGTTGAACTTTGACCATAAAGTCATTTAAATGGGTCAGGTTTTCCATGCCTCCTCCTAGCCTAAAAATGTTATCTACTAACTAAGATGAGAAGATATTTGAGAGAGGCTCTTTCCAGTCTGGATGATTTTATTGGATCAGCTTCATGGTATGACAGTCTTATTCTTAACTGAGAGATACAGCTGGCTCAAGAAGATACAGTAGTTGGTCAGAGATTAACTCAAATTGCAAAATTCAAGTTCAGGTTCAATTTCAAACATTCTTCAAGTTCAGATGAGTTTTTCTTAATTTTAGCAAATATTTATTGGAGAGTCTGCATTTATTCTCCTTGGGACATCATTCACTTATCTGAGACTGCAATCTGCATTTTTAAATGCTTGGGAACTCTTGATTTAGTTTTCAGGTGCCCTGCGTAAGAGTAACCTAGGGAAAGTTACTGGTCCTGCCCAAAGCTTGTTGGGGCAGAAGATTTTTAGGTGTTTCCTTTGTTCTGGGAATCTACAGAGATCTCTGGTCTAATTTCACAAACCACAAAAGGGAGAGGTTGTGCTCTGTGAAGAGAGATGGTGAATGGCAGCACTCCCATTGTATTTTGACAGAAGCATTTGGTGTGCCACTCAAAATGGGTTGTTCTTCCCAGATGGGGAGGTCAGCAGTGTGCTGCAGACTTGGGAAATATTTATTAACAAATAAAGCTTTGCCACGTTTCCATCCGATAATGGGGATGTGCTGAAATATGGGGAAGGGAATAGGGGAAGGTATGAGATGGTGTCCAATTCATTTTCCCTTCAAAAAATTGATGCCAAGAGTATTTGTATTACACTTCTTAAAAATTGGTTAAAATAGACAGAAAGGAAATCTAATCATGTTTAGCTTTCGAATCAATGTACCTTCTTGATCTCTATAGCAGGTTTGAAAGTGGGCCTTCAGTGCTCCTAGATTCCAGCAGAGAGGGGGACACACTTTCAAGGGAGATAATTCTGTCCTATGGCTTGTGGTCTGCTAATTAGATCAGTTGGTTTATTTGAACTGTGCAGTGATTTCTTTAAAATGCAGGCTGAACAAAAAAAAGTTGGAGGCTTCTCTCAGGAACAAGAAGGTAGGTTTCAAAGGTGAAACACTGTCTTTCTGCTTCCCACTTGTATTTTTATGAGCTAGTATGACTCTTTGTTAGCTACCATTTTAGACATTTAGCATTGCTTTTCAGAAACACTCAAACTCAGGTGCAGTAATGAAAATGGAAGTAAAATGCCCACAGAAACCTGCAGCTACTTGTTGATGGCAGTTTGCTACTGATTTCAATGACAGCAGGACTGGGAATTTAAGTAGAAAAATAAAACTGCAATTTAAAAAAATCTTTTAACTTAAAAAGAAAATGAAAATAAAAATATTTATAATGGACATTTGTGGAGCCTGTTTTATAAGTGCGCCTTGTGACTAGTGCAACATAAGGAATTTTTATCTTTATTCGTTCAAAGCAGCTCACTCCCAGTTATAATTTGCATGGATCACCGGAGCCTGGCAGTGCTTGTGTAGTTAAGAATTTGTCAGCATTTTCATATAAACCTTCATTTTTCAGGGGTTTAAACTTGATATACAAGTTGTCATTCTAGATAGAAACAAAGCAAATTACAGTAATTGGACAGGCTTTTTAAGTTGGGTTTTCAGTATCTGTCTATTCCTTTTCTTTCCTCTTTTATTTGCACCTCTACTTTAGAAGGAAAATTGTCATGTTCAGTTCCCTGGCATTCCAAAAGACTCCTCTCTCTTTTCAGAGTATTAAGAAATCATGAGGGTTGCTTGGCATTAAAGGTCCTTACTTGTGTGACTAATGCCCCATTGTCTCCATTAGAGCCCAGTCTTGCAAACACATGCCTACTGGACGCATTGCTTACTACTTAAATTAATTTAAATGCAAAAATTGGTGGGACTCCATCCTCAGTGCAGGAAGCACTATGCCCCGGAGTAAATGTTTGCAGGATTGGTTCTGTGTTGTTAAAATAGAAGGAATTTTACATTTTCACCATGCCTTCTGCCACACATGCTCATTTACTATGTGAATTTTCAGATTTCTCTTCAAAATTTATGAAAAATGGTGTTTAAATTCTTTACAGGTAATATATTTTTACAAATATTCTTTTTGAGTTTAAGACACAGACTCCTTTTTGTCTCTTTCCCCTGCCACAGCTGGAGATGTGACATTGGGCAGGGTGGGCCACTGCTCTGAGTTGGCATTGAATATTCTGTCTCTCTGATGCTTGCTGAGCATCAGATGCTTGGTGGCTGGTTCTTGCTCATGTGCTCAGGGTCTAACTGATTCCTTCCCGATCTCACATACGGCAATTTCCCCACCATCACCCCACCAGGTCAGATTGGCAGTGACCTTGAGGATTTTGTGCCTTCCTCTGTAGCATGTGAGTGCAGGTCACTTGCCAGGATTAACTGAGAATATTTCATTTAATCATTTCCCTCCCATTCTCTGCTTTTGGAACATAATATTCTAGTCTCCTGTAGGCTGTAATGCTTTGGTCTCATTTTGATTGTTGGGTTTAGTGTGTGTGAGTTGGGGGGTGTTGGTGGCCTGTGAAATACAGGATTTCAGACTAGATGATCTAGTGATCCCTTCAGGCCTTAAACTCTATGACTAGATGACTCTAAAAAACAAAGTTTTTAATGATTATCAGCTATATTTGCCAAAAAGGCCATCTGTAAGAAAGAACACTCCAGTCATGTGCCTCTCTTTCTTATAACTTTGTATACAGAAAACTGAAGATTTGTACAATAGGATGGAGTTTGAATTTAGTTGCTAGGTGTCTATTTAAGAGTAATCAAGTAAGTATTACTGGGCATAACAAGGTTTTTCCTCCATAGTTAGGTGCAGAAGATGTCTGGGTGAACTACTGTGTTTTGGGACGTTTCAGAGGTATGTAATCTAATTTCACATATTAGGAGGGAGGGATGTGGTGGGGGAGAGGAGAGGGGCAAAGAGATGTACTTTCATTAGACTTTAATGGGGGTTGCACTGGATTCCAATGAATTAATATCTTAACCTAGAGCAGTTGCTCTCAGACTTTCAAGACTTTCAGGAGTCTGATTTCACTTGCATACCCCTAAGTTTTGCCTCACATTAAAATGACTTGATTATCAAAATCAGCCATAAATATTCAAAAGTGTCTCACCACACTATTATTGGAAAAACTGCTTACTTTCTCATTTTTACCATATAATTATAAAATAAATCAATTTGGAATATAAATATTATACTTATATTTCAGTGTATAGTATATAGAGCAGTATAAACAAGTCATTGTATGAAATTTTAGTTGGTACTGACTTTGCTAGTGCCTTTTATGTAGCCTGTTGTAAATCTAGGCAAATATCTTGATGAGTTGATGTACCCCGTAGGAGACCTCTGCGTACCCTTAGGGGTATGTGTACCCCTGGTTGAGAACTGATGAAGTAGAGAAATGAGTTAAGGATGTACAGTAATTTTACCTTGAATTCCTTTTCTTGAGTTAGTAAATTTAAGGTATATTCTAGTTTTAATATTATTGTGTTTTTTTTAATATAGGAGGGTAGTAGGCTGGAGCAGTGGCTTGCCAAAGAGAAAACCATAAGGAACCATTTATTGTTGACCATACAGGTTTTCCTGTTTACACACTGCGTGAATCTGGGTTCTGTTTTCAGCATAAAGCTGAAGGGCTGAGCATAAAGCCCATGGAGATTTCAGGTTCTTGCCACTTGTGAGTTTGGCCCACAGTTTGATTTGAATCCAAACTCTGTCCGCTATAAAGCTTATACAGGGTAAACTCATAAATTGTCCGCCCTCTATAACACTGATAGAGAGATATGCACAGCTGTTTGCTCCCCCAGGTATTAATCACTTATTCTGGGTTAATTAATAAACAAAAGTGATTTTATTAAGTATAAAAAATAGGATTTAAGTGGTTCCAAGTAATAACAGACAGAACAAAGCAAGTTACCAAGCAACATAAAACAAAACACCTTTTGGAGCATAGGGTTCTTCTGGGTCTGTAATTTGGGCCCTCTCCTTGGAGCTCTACTCTCAGAGGCAGATCATCTCCAAGTCCAGGCTACAGGGTTGGCTCCCAAATCAATGGGATGGGATGGGATAAGGTTTCGATCCAAACTGTTAGTTCAGTTTCATAGGGAAGACTAAATACTTGCTCTTAAACTGTTAATTGGATTTAATATGCTCACAAACAATCATGGGAATCCAAACAAAGAACCAACAGAGCCATGTACAATGCGTCATTCTGAGTCTCCCCGTGAGTGACAATCCAGCGCCAGATATGAATTGATGTGGTGTCCCTCCATAGTGAGGATTGAAACTAGCTTCCCATTATAATTCGTTTCAGGTTATTTGTTTTGTTGTTTGGGAAAACTTAGATTAAAGTAGGTCTCTCTCTTGTCAATTAACTTTTTTAACAAAGCTTTTCTTCATTATGTGTATGTATGTGTTTTCAATGCTAATTGAGGTCCCTTAATGGCTATATGATTTAATGGGCTTAATGGGGATATATGATCTCACACACACACACACACACACACACACACAAGATTGCACATTATAAAGCACAGCATGTATCCAGAAAAATAATTCTCCTTATATGGAAAGGAAAGCAGTGAGATTATTGAGCTGTACAATATTACACACCCTCCAGGTCATCCAAAGAACTGTGATTTCAGATTTATGTAGATTGGTAAAATAAAGTCAGCCAACGTGTTTAAAATGTAAATGCTTTTTTGCTTTTTCATAATTGTGTCTTTGTTTCTCTGTTATGCCAATAACACTAGCTTTAAATAACCAATATTCCCATGTGTTGAAAAGTGATAGTTGCTTTATTTTAAAAAGTAAAAATAAAAGGGATAGTTAATTTCACACATTTGCTGGAAAATGTTATTTTAAATAGTTGAAAGGAAGTTTATAAACCATCCATCTGTAGTGATTCTGGTAATCAAAGAAATTTACACATGAAATTATCTGCTTTCCTGTTACAAAAACTGCATCTTTTGGAGATCTCTCAATTTTATGGGCCAACCTGATTTTTATTTTATCATCAAGTAGTGACCATGCAGAAATTGTTCACAGAGCTGAAGAGAACTGTTAAGGAATTATTAAATGTTGTGATATGGTGCATATGGAATACAGTTTTTCAATCCACTTTTAAGACGTTCAGTCTTTTGCTGTATGGACTGGAAAGTGTGTGTGTGTTAAATCTAAACCTTGTCTTACGAAACCAAATGTGTGCGTATGCAAGCATTTTTTCTAGTATAACAAGATTTGAATTTAAAACACACACATATACACACAACATAAATGGTTGGGAAATAACACTTCAGCTGTATCTCCTCTCTTTTGACCTTGTTGTTCAGAAAATCTAGTATGTCATTTCAGATGAATCTTGCTGCTGAAGTCTATATATTGTACCTGGCTCAGGCATGTTTTTGACACACATCCACATAAATGATTTGATTGCCAGTCCTTTTGACAGCATTTTGAGAGTGGAAGGAAAGAAAACAAGTGTTTTCATTTGTAAGCCATCAGAAATGTCCCCTGGCCCATTAGCAAAACATCATGTAATGTAATATTGCCTAATGTTTTCTTCAGTGCTGTCAAATTTGGTTTATCCAATCTTTAATATGGAAAAAAAATCCTGGAATATATTTTAATTAGGAGGAAGAAATGAGGAAGCCTTGGGTGATGGGTCATTACAGAGCATGGGACATTATTCCAGCATGAAAAGACCATATACGATCTGTGCTCTGATGCAGCCCCACATTTTGTCATTCTTTTCCATCCCCTTTGAAATCTTTCCTCAAAAGCCACTTTTCTAGGTAGGTCCTCAAGCTGCCATGACTGCACATTGATCCGTCTTTGTCCATGTGGTACTTTTTCTGCTGCTGTTTGTACTGCTTGGGTCTTGCAAGAATTTGGGTGTGTAAACTCTGCTCTTTATTTGGCAAGGCTTTTTATATGCTTGCAGCAGGCCTGGAAATGGGTCAAAAGAATAACTTGTACCACCAGTAAGAGTATGTGAGTTCAGAATAAGGATAAAGGCTGTGGAAAAAGAGAGGCAGTTATTAGAATGAAAACAGAATGGATATTCAACCTAATGTCCAAGGGCTTGACTATACAGTTAGTGCATGGCAAGCTGGGGTGTGAATCTATCTTGCACCAGCCTGCCATGCACTAACTATCCATGTGGACTTTGCTGTCGTGTACTAAAAGCTCTCTATTGCGCTTTGATCTATGCTTCTTTGAAATGTGAGTAGATCAAAGTGCATAGGGAACTTTTAATGCGTGGCAGCAGGGTTCATATGTGCCAGGCCAGCATGAGTTAGATTTATACCCCAGCTTGCTGTGCACTACCTGTTCATATAGAGAAGCCCTAAGAAACAGACCAGTGGGCCCACTAGACTGGTCAGAAGATCATATGGGATTGAAGCATACTCTTAATTCATAGATTGCAAGGCTAGAGGGGACCGCTGTGATCATCTAGTCTGACCTCCTGTATAACACAGGCCATAGAACGTCCCCAACATAATTCCTAGAGCAGACCTTTCTGAAAACATCCAATCTTGATTTAAAAATGGTCAGTGATGGAGAATCCACCCCAATCCTTGGTAAATTGTTCCAATGATTAATTAGTCTCACTGTTAAAAAATTAACACCTCATTTCAAGTTTGAATGTGTCTAGTTTCAGCTTTTAGCCATTGGATCATGTTATACCTTTCTCTGCTAGATTGTTGTTAAATATTTGTTCCCTGTGTAGATACTTATAGACGATTGTCAAGTCACCTCTTAACCTGCTAGTCACTGGGATTAGACTAGATGACCCTTGAGGTCCCTTCTAACCCTATGATTCTATGATTCACTTTAAGCTAAATAGATAGAGTGAGAGCTTAACCACTATAACGCATGTTTTCTAATCCTTTAATCATTCTTTTGGCTCTTCTCTGAACCCTCACCAATTTATAAACATCCTTCTTGAATTGTGAGCATCAGAACTTGAGTTTCCTAGGGGCACATCTGGAAATAGTTGGCCAGTGCCACTGATAGCTGAAAGAATCACTCTGGGTTCAGAATAAGGTATAGGTTGGTGAGTATATTTAAAATATAAATAAAAAGCTAGAGAGGTTTTGGTTTTGATACAATGGGTTTAAAATGAAAAGTGAAAGTTAAATTTAAGTGTATTGTAACTGCTGTTGCCCCTTAATACTTGTGAATCTCTGGATTCCCTTCCTCTGGACCTCAGAAGCATTATAGAAAAAGGAGGCTGGGGTAGAGGACCTTACAGCAGCTCCAGACATTCCTATGGATATCCTTTGCTCTGCAGGACAGGTTGGGGGAGATACTACTTGCTCAGAAGCCTGAAGCATTCCCACTATAAATGCAAGAAGTTTTCCAAGTTGAACACTTTATGTACTTAAAGTTCTCATTGAGGGGAAACTTCATGTATCTAAGTTGGCAATGGACAGGGGCCTCAGACCAGGTGGAGATCCTAAACAGGTCGGTCACGTTGGAGATCCTCTCTTGTAGGCCTTAGGGAATCCACTTAAGTCTGCTAGGGCAGGGATTCCTTCCTATAGACTGCTGTAAGGTCTACAGAGGTAGTGTTCCCCTCTAGTTGACCTTAATTTTTTTTTAGATGGATGCAGTGAAATTCCCAAATGAAATTTCAGATGGAGCTAATGAAACTCCAGCTCAATGGCATGTGTTGAAGGTTGTAAACTGTCAAAAAAATGAGCATTAAAGTTTTGCATACACTTTGGAGATCCATTGAAAGAAAAAGAAAACTAGAAAATTCTGAGTTAAAGTTATGCAAAACTGACAAAAACATAGTTTTCAGCTTTAATTTTTGTTTAAATAATGTTTAATGTTTAAAATATCTAAAACAGAGAAAATCACAGTTAAGGTCACCCTTTACTTGGCCTGTATAGTAATGCCCTGAGAACAATTCCTGAATTGCAAATTCAGCAAGCCTGTCACCAGAATTCAAGTGACCTGAACAAATCACACAGGATTTAATTTATAATATCTTTCTCTAATCCCTTGATGGAAGTGCAGCTGCATTACAGTATATATGTACACCTTGGGTTACATTATTCTTTGTTACCTACACGTGACTTTTTGTAACCTGGAGAAGAAATATAGGTGTTTAAAATTGATTGGATTAAATTTCCTATATGTAGAAAAGTCCTGTGAAAGTCCATCTGCTTCAGAGGCAAATATTTTTCATCTGTAGAAGCACAGATGAGCCTTTTTCTGAAATGCTTTGGCATAACAGTGATTAAAAATATGGTGTGATTCCTAAACAGGTATACAAACTGTGGTGTTCTTTGCCTGAAAACATCACTCTCTGGAAACGCCTTCTGTGTCAAAAGATGGATGTGTTCGTATAATTTATGAAAGCAATTGTCAGTAACTTTTGTAGACCAGTCAATTTCAGCAGTCAAATACTTACTTATTCCTTGTCATTTATGACATACTTGATGAATTTTCATGATCAGTTGACATGCTTAGTAAGTGTCAAAACTTTGATTGAGATGGTATTTCTGAAGAATTGTTGAGAAGGGAAAACTTCTACTCCCCTCTTCTTCTGCACAGGCACTTATTTTACATGATTTCCGCCCTTCTATGTACCCATCATGTTAGCCATATTGAATGGCTTTTTGCAAATCTTAGTCGTTTTGCTTGACCTAACCATCCCTATTTAATTTTTTGAGGGGGTACAGTTGTGCCACCCTTATTGAACCTGACTAGTACGTCACTACATGACTAATCTCATTTAAATTAAAGGGACTGGTTGGGAAGAAAGTACATGAGTAAGGGTAGCACAATCTGGTCCTTTGTCATTCGGATTTCCTAGACAAATGGTACTAATGCTGTACTTTACTGGATTATATGTGTATGATGTTTTAAAATGATCAGAAACTTCAGGTCTTCATTCTGAATAAGTAAATACCTCCTTATCTATCTGGTTCATCAGAACAGATGCTTGGAAAGACATTATCAAATCCTTCCTGAAGTCGCTCATGGTGCTTTTTAGAAAAGATTAAATCCTAGATTTAAAGATTATAGCCTGTCTAACTCTTTGCTCACTAGGATTGTAATGGCCAACCTCTAACCTGCAAAGCTCTCTTCCTGCAAAGGACTCCCTCATTTAGGGCAGCAAGGCCAAAACCTCTTCACAGTTCTTTTCCTCTCTCTCACTTACCTGTCTGCCTTAGCGAATGTTAATTACAGCAGATGAAATGGAAAAGGAAAGGAAAATGCGGAGTAACATCCGTGTCCCACTGAAGGCTTCTGATGATTTTAGAAACCACTAAGAGCACAATATTCTTTTCTTATAATCATATCTAATGGCACGAAAGGGATAGCTGAAGGAACTGGAGGAACCACTAGACGTATACACTGAAACAATTTGCACTAATTGTTTACATGAAGTCATAAAGTGTAGCCATCCCAGGGCCTTCGCTTGGCAAATAAAAGTAGGGAGATGTAGGCTGCTCTGGGGAGGTAATCAAGGTTTGGGTGGTGGCAAAAGGAGGAGGACATCCCCGAGCTGACTGTGGAGAGGGAGGGAGTGAAGCTGCCTACATTATCAAAGATTTTAGGCAAAAATAAAACCCCAAAGGAAATCCTATAGAAAATCCTGTGGGAGCCAAATGCAGTCCAGAAGGCCAGAGACTAGCAAAATCTAGGTGGCGCTCTGTACTGCTTCCCCATAGTGACTCGCCTAATCCAACCTTTGCCCCGGAAGAGGATGGCTGCTTAAGCTCCTTTCTGGAGTTGAAGTGTGCCATACACTCTTTCTTCCCTCACCAGAATCCAGCATGTGTCTAAGAGAAGCAAGTTGGCAAAAGAGCTCCTCTGCCGGCCTCTTGGAAGCAAAGGAGTTTTAAAGAGAGAGAGAGTTTGGAGAGCTGCTGGAGGAAATGATGGGGCCCAGATGATTCCATGGGCCTGGAGAGTTCCATTCGAGAGGTGAGTTGGGACAGGAAGAAGAGGAGGAAGGTGCTGAAGAAGCTCTTGCAAGGAGCTCCAGTGCCTACCTGGCTGTTTTGCCTGTGGCCCTGCAGTATCCAAAGGGGAGAGATCTGTTGGCGTGTGTGTGTGTGTGTGTGAGACAGATGGGAGTGCCTACTGGCTTGTCAGTTTGTCTTGAGAACGTGCACCAGGAGTCAGCCCTGGTGAGCCCGGGCTGCCCTTTGGAAGATGCTATACAGCCCGATTATGTCCAGGCTGTGGGACTGGCATCCTTTTTCACACAAGGCAGAAAAGGGTATTGTGTGTGGTTTGTTTTTTCCTTCTCAGTCTGCTGCCCCCTAGGAGCTGAAACTAGCTAGTAAATGTCCCTCATTAATGGGACTTCAGACCTTCAGTTAATTCACTACTAAGGGTATGTTCAGACTTTCACCTTCTTTACCGTGCAAGGTCTGGGAGGACTCAATTAGCACCTTGTTGAACCTACCTCAGAAGGGACTGTGGTTTTGTTTGTCTACTGTATCTCTAGGGGTGACCAAACCCTATTTCTACAAATTAGCCCTTTCTGTTCTGCAGGAGGAGCTAGTCTCTTTTCAAGACAGATACTGCCTTTGGGGGTTTGCTAGCCACCACATGCGTGGAATGCCAGGTTTCTTTTTTGTTGGCAGTGGGTGAACAAGTGCCATCTGTATCCATCTGTTTATGCTCAAATGACTGCAGTATATTAACTAGGTTTTCATTCAGAGCTCCTAGGGGTAGATATTTAGAGATCTCTGATGTAGTAACTGTGTTTGAGGAGAGAATACATACTTACTGCATCTGCTTTGGGATTCTCAAGGTGTATTTTACCACTTGTTTTTCTTTCCACCCTCCATTTTAAACCTTTCTGTGAACCCGAATCCTCCTTTTAATTTGCCAGAAGAAAGTGTGAGTCCATTAGCCTTCTATCTGATTATTGACTCCATGTTGCAGAGGGAGTGTTTTATTTTCTGGAGGCAGCAGCTCTGTGTGCGCTTACGGGAGGGTGCCAAACAGCGTAGGCAGGACGGCTTCAATCAAGCTCCCTGCAAAAATGAGACAAAACAGTAAGTGCTATTGTCCTAATACATTCGACTTAGGCCCTTGTATATACTGCGTACATCAAGGGTGACACATGAGCAATGAGTTTCTTCTTCTTCTTCTTGTTCTTCTTCTTCTTCACTGAAATAGTTTTAAGTTTAAGGTCATTTCTTGGGGTAAAGCTTAGAAATGTGAACATATGTCCTTGAAAAGTCCTAACAAAATAAAAATGTCTCTGAGGAAAGAAATCAGTAAAAGTGACTCCTGTATTGTCTACTTAGATAACTAGAAAACAGACTTGCTTGCCTCTTCACGATATTGCAGTTCGGTTTATCAAAAGAGTTGCTGAACCCTAAACCCTTCCTTAGAGCATGCAAAATCACATAGCTGTGCCTGTCCAGTAGAGTGAAAGTTCTGATAGGTTAAGTCCCACTAATAAATTTTGTGAGTTGTGGAAAAATATTTGTCATACCACACACTGCACCGTCATACGACATTGCTAAATTAGCCTTTCTCGGGGAAGACCAAGAACTTGATTAACTGAGGCAGACAGCACATCGGAGAACCATATGTGTCTCATTGAAACACTGCTTGCTCTGTGGAGGAGAGTCAGCAAACCACTCTAAACATTTGGAGAAGAATTTTCAAAAACTCTCAGCGTTGGCCTATACCTACTTCGGTTGATCACAATGGGATCAAAAAACCCGGAATGGTTTTCCTTGATTATGAATACAAATGAACAGATTTGTATGGAATTTCTAAAATCCAGCTTTAGAGCCTTGGCTTAGATATTCCAAATTGTATTCTGGCAGCCCTGATGCCTATGCCACAAATGAAGACGGGACAAGATCCCATTCTGGGTGACGTGGCATCAGAATTAATTCAAAAGAAAAACCCACCCTAAAATAAGATCATGTTAATGAGGAGGTGCTGTCATTTTTTAATTAAAGGTTTGGCTGCTTTACAAAGTAGGCTCACACCTTTATAATAAGTACTGTAGACTAGTGGTTCTTGAACTAGGGCCGCCGCTTGTGCAGGGAAAGCCCCTTGGCGGGCTGGGCTGGTTTGTTTACCTGCCGTATCCGCAGATTCGGCCGATCGCGGCTCCCACTGGCCGCAGTTCACCACTTCAGGCCAATGGGGGCTGCGGGAAGGGCGGCCAGCACATCCCTCGACTCACGCCACTTCCCGCAGCCCACATTGGCCTGGAGCAGTGAACCGTGGCCAGTGGGAGCCGTGATTGGCCGAACCTGCGGACGCCGCAGGTAAACAAACTGTCTCGTCCCCCCATGGGCTTTCCCTGAATAAGCGATGGCGCTAGTTTGAGAAGCACTGCTGTAGACCCACTGAAATTATATATCCATCTGTTGCATCAAAGCCGTTTTGTTCGCTCTGTCTGTAAGTCACCTGAAAGGCAGAGAAGTGAAGTTGCTCTTCCTGATAAAGGTATCTGTCACCTTGGCATTTAGGCAGGTCACTCACTACAGGGGACATCAAAGAGAGTTTACTGTTTTGTCTTTGCATTCCTTGATAATTCCTAAAAAGTCAACTAGCCCAAACAGTATAATCAAGCTGCTATCAAGCAAATTCCTAGCCTGGACGGTGAGGTGTAAAGTTTCAGTGCATACTTCCTTTTCTTTTTTTTAAAAAAAAAACATTAAGGTATTTGGGTCTGTGCTCATGTGTGCCTTCTGTTTTCATTTGGAGGCTGACTTCATTGCTTGAAAGAGACTCTTTAAAGTCAGAGAGGAGCACATTATTACTATCTATAGAGAGGCTCACTACTAATTCACGGCTGAAAATAAGGCTTAATGAGGAGAGGTTGCTGTGAGCTGGAATCTGTTGAATTGACTGAGATGAGTAATATTTACTACGACTTTAAAACAAAACACTTTCTTTCTCTTCGGTGTAATATATAGTCCAGTCCCTCCAATTTAGATCCTTTATTGTCAGAACTTCCAGTAACACCTTTTTGGTGCAGTTTTGTGCTTTCTGTGTGTGTGTGCCCGCGCTTTAATCTCTGAGGCTGTATTTTTGAGTTGAGTTTGTAATCTCCAAGTTCTCATTGTAAAGAGCTGTGTCTGCCCGGAAAGTAAATTCCATCCTCTTTTCAATGGGTCACATGCAGGGCAGCCAGCCAGTGTGAGTTTTCCCAGTCCTGTTATGCAGGTGACCTAAATCTTTTTACCTGAATGAGTTTTCCTTCTCAGCAGTGACAAATTCATGCTCCTTCCCTGCTCGGCCTTAGATCTTTCTTTTGAGCAGAAAAAGCCAAACTGTGCCAAATTTGTCTGTGGGGTAGCTTTACTTAACTTTATTTCCTGTATGTGTTCTGTGATCTGGAGAATAATTCAAGAACTTGAGCTGAGATCAGCAATTTCAATTTTATTTATTGTCCACCACAGTGCCTTGATGGAGAAGAAACTCTTGTCTATATCTTTTAAACAACATGTCCCTCTCCTGCTCTCCCCTCCCTGCTTATTAATTGTGACCTACTACTAAAGCGCATTGCTAGAAGTACTCAAATATCAAAATACTTCTGGGTGCCAAGTGTTTTACTGTGGAGTATGACTGTGTATAAAGAATGCAACTGCCCAAGTGTTTATAGAGTATAATAGTGAGTTAGGTTGATCCTAGTACTGTATATATGTTTGTTTCTCTCTTTCCTAAACCATACGACCAAATGCTACAGAAGATTACTCTGAGTCTGAATGTTGTGAAGGATATGATGAAAACTGGTTATTCCTTCCTTTCCCCTCAGTCTCATGCTACAAGAATTAGAGGTTACTACTCAGTTAAAGTTATGGTCACTAGAATTGGAAAAAGCAAAAAAAGATGGAGTCAAGTTCTGTGGCTGGCTTTAAAAACAAACAAACAAAAAAAGGAAGTCCATTGCTAATCTCTGTACCTGTGTAAAATCAGACCTAATGGTGATCAAATCCATTTGATTTGGTAATAGTTATCAAATATGGCCTCCAGGTGGATGACAATTCCTCTAAATTGGATCAAGATCTCATGGTTACTGTGACATGGTTACTGAGATTATCGTAAATGGCCTCTGGATTGGATCATAGAGCTGAATACCCTGTTTGAGGATGTGACTAGAGATGTGAAGAACGATGGGTGCCCTTTTCATGGTGAGACCATTAATGTATTTGTTTGAGGTTAGAGCTCAGCTTTGCTCCTGTTGAACGCAAATGAGGCTTCTTTTTGATGGACCACCCCGTTCAGCCAATGTACCATGCTTTGTTCCTTAGTCCTTGACTACTGACATGTTGACTTCTGCCCACCTGTTCTGCAAGGTCAAATAAATTAAGTTATTTAATTATATATATGGCTAGAGAACTGACATAGATGACTACTATTCCTCAGATAAATTCCATGCATTGGGGACAGCATCAACTGACCCACTGCACGGGTCAGGAAGGAATTTTTTTTTTTTGGTATGTGCATTGTACAACTAGCTAGGTGCATTCTAGTGGTTCCTTTCTTCTAAAATATGGTCTTGGCTACTGGAAGTATTAGCATAATAGACTTTATAAAGTGACAGGCCGACTTTGTGTGGCAAATGCTACTTTTCTACACTATAAGTTGTTTCTTGTATTACTTTAACTGTTTTTAGAAAAAGGTCTAAATTCTGGCATTCTGAGCAATTTGCAACATCCCTGCTTTTCTAGTGTTAGCAAGGGGCTTGGTCATATGAGCTAGTATTAGCATGAGACTGCCCTTAGATTTGGCCTTGGAATGCATCCACATGTAAATCTGGGGACTCTTTGCTGAAGATGACCAGCACCATCACTAAAAATATGGAGGAAATTTTCAAAGGCATAAAGGGCAGTTAGGCTCCAAATTCCCTTTAAAATCTCTTCTCATGGGGATTTTGTTCATTAAGAGTACCAGCTTTGTGTGAGGACACACCAGCTGAAATCTTAGTGTTACAACCCTAACATCAGAATTCTGAATAAGTTCCTGTTTATTTCACCAGACTGGATCTGTGAGTTGAAGAACAGACTGATAATTAGTGCAGTATTGTTACCTAGAGAACAAAGACTCCAGAAGGAGTCACCTTTTAAATTTTAGTGCCTTTGTGACAAAACCCTTGCTCTTTTGAATTGTGGAAAATGTGATCCCAGCTCTTTTCTGGTAATCCTTACAAGGTGGTTCAGCATATAGCAGCTTCATACAGAATTTAAATACCCAGGGCCTGAAGTTCCAAAAGTGCTGAGCACCCATAAGGGTACGTCTTCAACGTGGCTGTGTAGTCATGGCACCAGCCCCATGAGTAGCTAGCAGTCTACCCTGCCATTTTACAGCGCTGAAACTTGCAGCACGCAGGGGTGTGGTTTTTTTTCACACCCCTGCGTGAAAAGTTGCAGCGCTGTAAAGTGGCAGTGTAGACAAGGCCTAACGGTTGGCTTCCCTGTGGAGCGGTGAGTGACCTGCATTGCTGAGCCAGGCCAACAGCTCTTATGCCAGAGGGATCCCACAAGAGGCTTAACTGTATTGAGGCAGTATTAGGAGATTCAGAGGACATTGGCTAGGTTTCAGTAATTAAAATGACCATCCTGCAGCACGTTAACGACCATCTGTTACAAGAAAGTTGTTTGGGGGTGGTATTCTGAGTGATGGTTTACATTCAGTAAGTTCCCACCAATTAAAGGCTCTCTCTTTAATGAAAGTTTGCTTTTGCATGGTGAATGGCTTATTGGAAGATTTTTTTTAATGTATTGCTCTGGGTATGGTTAAATGCTTGGAATACTTAAAATAAAATCAGAAACCTTTGAAACAAACTCATAAATATTGTTCTAGTATTCCAAATATATTGCCTCCTGTAAGGTGTGCAATGTAGTTTATTACCAAAAAGTTACAGGAAGATAATTAGAAGTCTGTAGACATTATAAGTTAAACCCCATGTAATATAGTTATTCTACCACCCAGTGAATCCTGAAATAACCTCAAGCTGCTGAGATTTGAAGTAGTTAGTGCTAAGGGGCATATGTTATATTTTTAACAAAGATTAGATAATACGGCTTTTTTGTCTAAAGCTGTGCAGCTGAATATTTGAAAAAGTTTTAATATTTGTCTGTTTGCTCAAATAATGCTGTGAGATTTTCATACTGTGCTTTGGCACCATAATAATTTTTGCTAATGTCATGTAAGTAACAACATTTAAGAGTTTCCGATTTTATTTGAAGTCTTCTGATGCTTTCTCAGTCTTGCTGCAGAGACAGGTACATAGTTTGAATAAAGAAATCTGTAATGGGTGTTGAGCCAGTCAGTCTACAGGCTGAGAGTGTAGGGAAATAACATTGAGATACCTAAGGCTATGGCCATCCTAGAGAGTTTAGAACACAGCGATGCAGCTGCACCGCTGTAAACTCTCTAATATAACCTCTTTACGCCAGCAGGAGAGAGCTCTCCTGTCGGCTTAATTATGCCAACCCAGTGAACAATGGAAGCTATGTTGCTGTGAGAGCTTCTCCTGTCGACGTAGCACTATCTACACCTGCGCTAAGGTTGGTGTAACTTATGTCACTCAATGTGTTGGCTTTTTCACACCTCTGAGCAATGTAAGTTATACCGGAGTAAGTGCTTATGTAGACATAGTCCAACTGATAGACTATTAGGTAGTAAATCATCATGACTGCCCATATAAACAGGGATTTGTACATGCAAAATGGATAACTGGCAACTGCATGTGCAAATAACACTAATGTTTGATAGTTCCTGTTTATATACACAGATACGGCGTTCTGTGGACATAATAAATGCATATGCGTGTTTTGTGTCCCTATGGCAGGCAGCAGGTTGGCCATAAATGTTTATGCCTTTGTCAATGCACAGGGGACTTGCAAATAAACTCCTTCTGATACTGAAAATGGCAAATAACGGTGTAACTCCTCTGCATGATAGACCCCCTTACTGAATAGAGACGGTATGTGGTTATGTATTCTTAGCAGACAATTCATCAGAAGAATTAGCCATTTAGTAAATTGCATGTAGTGACAAGTAATGTGTGTCTAGTTTTTAAAAAGTAAATAACACCTCAGTGAAGTCCATTTATTTATCTGGATTCATACCAATCGATATGAGAGCAACAGTGGGAAAGTGTCAGGCATCTCACTACCATTGAAATCAAGGAAAAACTCATTGTCTTCAACTAACATTATTAGATTGGTTTGTAAGCTCAGGGACTCTTTTTGTTATATGTTTGTACAGCACCTAGCACAATGGACACAGATTCCTGACTGGACCTCCTAGATGCTACTGTAGTATAAATAATTATTAATAATAATGATGTCAGCAAGATCATGCCACGTCTGCAGATATATGGTAGTGTCCTCTTGTTGTTTTTTATAAATTAAGCATTTTGGTTTGAAAATCCTGATTTATGTGAACTGTTTTGACAATTTGTCCCTTACAGGTCTGTCTCATAACCAATGAGATTTTCCCTGCTTCCTCCCAGGTTTTAACTTGATTGCTCTTCTTTCATTCGTGTGTGTGTATTTTTAATCTGTTAAAACAATGTATCTATCTTTGCAGTAAGACTAAGAAGATATTAGAAGACTTCTCAAATTCTTGTGGTTGAATTTGTTATGCTATCATTTAATAAAGATTGCTAGAGATCCGGAGTGCTGCATTCTTCCTAAGAGTGTGGGGGCCATGAAGCCCTCCCCCCCTCCCCCCCCGTGATCCCACCCCGCCCTTCTCTTCCTCCAAGAGGCCAAGCCCCCAGGCCAGGGCAGGTGGAGGGTCCATGGCTCCCTGCAGGTGTCCACGTGGCTCTTACCCCGACCTGGCTTCAGCTTCTTGCCTGGCCTGGGGGTGGGGACTCCGGGGCCAAAGAACCGCAGCCAGACTATGGTAAGAGCTGCCTGGGGAGCCGTGGACCTTCCATCTGCCCTGGGCGGGGGGGCCCAGAGGGTGGGTCCGGGGCTACTCTCAGGTTCCTTCAATCCTAGGCAGGTGTGGAGGGTCCATGGCTCCATACAGCTGCCCGGACTCCCCAGGCCGCTCTTATCTGGCTGGGTTCCAGCTTCCTCCTGTTTAGGAGGCAGGGCCTCGGGGGGAAGAATAGGGGGCTGGCCTGTGGCAAAAAGTGGACGGGCCATGGCCCCTTTGCAGCCCCCCCATTCCGGCACCACTGTTAGAGATACTCTTTTTACGTATAGCAATGACAAAGTGATCTCTGATTTGGGAATACCTGTGTCCAATGCTCTTGTCGTAGACCAAATGGAATCAGCCACTTTTTTTCCACTGTCTCCCTGGAATGAGGTCAATGATAAAAAAAACAAAACAAAACAAAAAAAAACCCCCAACCCACTTATTTCACAGAAAAGTTTGCTTCCCTGAAAGATTTTTATTATGTTAAATAATTTTGTGTCTCTTTCTTTAAGAAATGTCTCAGTACCTGTTGGATACATGTTGATCCCATTCTGCTGTAGTTAAAATGGAATATGTAGTGTTTTACTTACATTTTATTAAACAGCACATTCTAAGCCATTGTTTCTCAAATGTAGCCACCAGGGGCTTTTCTTGTGGCTACAGCATCCTGGGCCAGTGGGGCGGAGGAGAGTGATAGCCCCTCCCTCTTCCTGTTGTTCCTGGATGCACCACCTTAGTGTTGGTTGCTGGGACCACCAGCCGGGGTTGGGCCCTGCCCCCCTCTGGAGACACCTGGGGCACACCTGGAGGAACAGGCAGCTGGTGAGTTCCCCACTTTCCCAGGAGTGGTGGGACTCAGGCTTTGGGCTTCAGCCCTGGGGTGGTGAGTCGGCAGGCTCTGGCAGCAGGGCTTTAGGCTCCAGTCCCAGGCTCTGGCTGCACAGTGGCAGGCCCCAGGCTCTGGCGGTGGGGTTTCAGACTCTTGGGCCCCGCTGCCCTCCCAAGCCCCTCATCCAGGGTTTAATTTGTCCGCAGGCTTGGCAGGGTTGAGTAAGTCTACTGTGAATAGCGATACTTGTATGTTTGTAAATATCACTTTTCACAATGGACTTGTTAGCTAGCAATAAATAAATTACAATGATTCGGACTTGTATTTGTGCATATTTATTTGGTTTTCCTAAAGATAATTAAGTATTTTAGGAAAAAGTGTGAGAGCAGCCACCAGCAAGAGTTGGTGGCCGCACTCTGAGGCCACCAAAAAACCTGTTCTGAGAACCCCTGTCCCTAAGCCCTATCAAATAAGCCCATTCTGGGAAGCAGTGCAGGCCATTCTTAATTGTGCTTGATGGGTAGGGGCTTTGATGGGCTTTGTTAAATTTATACAAGTTGGCTTCTTTAAAAGAAACTTGTAGGTTTGTGTCTTCACAATTCTTTTGAGTCTGTTCTAAAACTGCAGTTAAAAGGTGTGTGAAGTGTACCCTGAAACTTTACCTGTGTTATGTAATGATTAAAGATATTCTAAACCTAGTGGTGAGTACAGACTCTCAGTATTTTCCCATCACCCCGGAACACAGCTGGTAACAGTACAATGTTGCTTTTTCTCATAAAAGTATGTCCTTTGATTTATTTTTGTTAAGTTTTTCTTGATCAACTCGACAGGCTGTTGGAGAATTTCCTAGAAGTGCAGAAATTAACTTCAGTAACTAAAATCCCTGTACTCCTAAATAACCTGATTTCCTTTGTGACATTTGCAGTGAGGCAATCTGATAAGTGATAATGCTATAAACCAATACTCACAAAATCCCATTAGAGCGCTCTTTCCTTGGATTGTTGCATTCTTCTTCTGAGCAGTTCAGAACAAAATCCAGATGCCTCCAATGTCAGGTTGTTAGAGCATGTATGTGCAAGATTGTGTTTGTGGGAGGCAGAGCAAATCAAGATTGGAAATTGTTGCATATTCTATCCTGCATTAGGTTCCTTACTGTGTTTGTGGGCAGGTGAATGATCCAGGGTAGTAGGAAAGTGAGGAGAGGCCTGTTATTTATCCTAAACTTTGAGATTCTTAATATTATCATTAGTTAGTCTTAAACATTTATATTGCTGTAGCACCCTAAAGGCTTCAATCATGTCAGGACTCCCCTGTAATAGGTGCTGTACAAATCCATAGTGAACAGTAGTCATTTCCCCAAAGAGCGATATGTCCTCCCATCCTGTTTTAAAGTAACTTTACAATATTCAGAAGCTCCTCTTCCTTCTATCATAATGTTTCCGCTTTATTACATTGTAATTGGAAAATACTATTCTGTTAATTTAGTTAAGATACAGGGTCTCCCTTAGTAATATTTTTCTCTTCCTGCTGAGCACTACCTTTATGATGGCTAGGAAGACCATCAATCCATTGTCGGTTTTTAGTGATTTCAGCCAGCCCTTAGTAGGTGTACCCCGTGGTCTGATTGCTTCTCCCAGATATAAATACGTACCCTGATACTATGCCTTGAGGCGTCTGTGTGTTGCGGATTCTGCACTTCATTCTGTCTTGAACTCCTGATTCCTGGATTAGCAGTGCCACCGGAAACTTTATGTGCAAATATTAAAGTCAGCTTTCAAGGTCGCTGGCTACCTGTACTGTTTTGGGATTGTGTTGAAATATTCAGTACATAGATTCATAATCCTTGGTTTGAGAGGTAATTATTATTGAGCAAATGTAATGTACAAAGATAGTGAGTATTTTAAGCAGCTTACTGATACAGCAGTTAAAGCATGTTTACTAGCCATAGTAACATTACTTCTGGTTGCCTGTCTTAATTCATTTCACATTAATCTGTCTTGTAGTTGGAAGTAAAATGAATTAAGTCAGTAACTTCAAGAGTTATGTAAAATCTGTACAGTGCTAAATAATTGTGCAGGGTTTTATGTATGCTGCTGAAATTGAATTCTCAATTTGACACAAATTTTCCAAAACAGAGTGTTAGATGAGCTGATCTGTTCCTCGAATAAAAGACTTGAAACTTCCATTCGTTCAAACTCAAACCATTCGAACTCCAAGTTCAAACTCTCTTCTTTCATAGAACATCGTATGCATATTTATTTTCTTATAAGATATTTAACTACACCTGGTGTCTGTCTTTTCTCATTTGTGTATGTATATACGTACATGTATCTCTCTTTATTTTTGGAGAAAATGAGGTGTGTGTGTGCATGCGCAGATATGTGTACAAATCCTTGTGTGTCGCAGAAGCAAAAAGCTTCCCATTCCTTCCCCCCCCCCAAGAGACAAGGGTATGACAAAGTAGAAACATGTATTTTTTATCAGCACCAAACAGGTTAAAAATGACTAAATGGTTTGGCACTTTGCCCAACTGAGGATAACAGATTTGTCTTTCCTCCAAAATGAAGGGAGGAGAAAGAAGGCTGAGCATTTTTCCAAAATTTTATTGGATTGTCTTTGTACCTTCCAAAATCATCTGAAAAGGAGGGAAGGTTTGTCAGGATGAGAACGAAGGGAGTGTGTGACTTGTAATAAAATTCATAGCCTGGAAGGACTGGTAAATCCGTCTGCTTGTTGAGCCTTTTGCAGTAAACTAATGTTTTTACTGTTTATTTTAACAAGGGCCAGTGGGAAAAGTGTGAGCTCCATGTACACACGCACATGCAAAAGCATGTCATTGTAATTTTTGACTTCATCTTGTTTTGGCTTTATCTCTATTGTTCTTGCTTCACCACAAGTGTTTAAACCTCCTCTGTATAGTTGGTGCTACCCATTTCACTGCATCCAGTTGCACTTTGGAAATGAGGTTGCTGCCTATGCTATCAGACTTTCACACTAGAGCTTATCAAATCCATTCAGAAGTTTGGCTCCTACTGAACCCTAGACTTTGCAAACCACAGCTGGAAGAACCTGGTTTTGAGGGCTTCCTAGTTGTTCAATCTGAGAGGCTATTGAAAATATCCATAGGCAGTCTGAAGCCAGCAGTACTCCAGACTTTGTATCCATTAAAAACCAATGGTTTTGTGCTTAATAGCTCATTGAGGAATGTAATACTCAGAAGTGCAGAATCTCAGAGGAACAAAGGGTTCTGTGTGGCCTTTAAATGTAAGACAAGTTGCAGGAAAACTTCCTTTAGCTTTTGATGTACACAGAATTACTTTGTGCATAATTTTGACCTCTTTTTTAACATAAGTTTATCTGATTCTTTTGGGGGGGGGATTTGAAGTCTGTATACATCTATTAGTGTTTTTTTTAAATAAATGATCATGAAGAGCTGAAAGCACTTCAATAGCAGTACACTTAATGTATTAAAGCAATAGCAGCGTCAAATAATGAGATCCACTCTGTTGTACCATTTGCTGCCATTGACACCTCAGAGGAATATGATCAGCTTTCTTGTTCTTAGTCTCATATGTGACTAGTATGTGACCGATAATATTTGCCTGTGGTGGAAGCATGTAAAATTACTATTTCTGGTCTCAGATCCAAATTTTTTTTGTATATGCTGCTTAAACATTGTTCTAATACAACGGTGGAGTCACTGATTACTGTCTTGACTTCAGTTAGTCTGTAGAGTGATAGTGATATAAAATAGGTTGCTGTAAACATTTGCAAGACAATAAACACCATGTCATGATGAGGATTTTGCATGCATTCATGGATTCCTAAAGAGCGTTGATGATTAATGGTTCAGACTGTGTGTTTGTGCACACAACTTCTCTCCCAGTGGAAGAGAAATGGGTGACATGGAGTCTATGTATATTTAACTAATGTAACTTGTGTATATATAACAATGTATATTCTAACTATTATAACTTGTTTTTTTATACATATACACCAGTCCTAGAACAAAGGTTATCAAACAGCATGCAGGGCAATTTGTTCTTTTGGGAATCTCAGCCCAGCACCTAATGTCTAGTTTCCAGAGAGCAATTCTGTCTCAGAAATTGACTCTGCTCTCTACCTTCTCTCTGTTTAAACTTTCCTGTTGCTCACACAACTCCTCCCTCTCCAAGAACCGCTATCTTTACATAGAATCTTGCACACAAAAAAACTAACACCACTACAGCATTTGTTGTACATACATTTGTTTGTACCAAGGCTGAATATTTGTTTGTATGTTAAGAAAAACTTGGAAGACTGCATATAACAGCACTGTCTTGTGTTGCCTTCCATAAAATGTATGTATATAATATAAAATAAAATATCTCTTTTATATGTCATCTAAATGAGACAGCAGGTCAGTGTCTGTCAAAATCATACTGGGGTATCGATTGAAGCAAGCTTAAAAAAATCTTAGTTTTTGCAAAAATATTTCAAAATCTTCCTTCTGAAGTTTCAAAGAGGAATGAGTTTTCATTTTTTAAAGCTTTTTGATTAAAAAAAAATCAGTTTTTAATTTTTTGTGGGTGGTTTGGGGTTTTTTTGGTTTGTTTCCCCTCTGCCCCCCTTTCCCTCACCTTCGTTTGTTCCTTCCATTTTGCCAATAAATAAGAATGGGGTGGATTGATTATGAAAAAATGAAAACTAAAAAAGTCCAAAACTGATTTTTTTTGTCCACATTTTGTTTCAAAAGATCGAAAGTGTGTGTGTGTGTGTGTGTGTGTGTGTGTGTGTGTGTGTGTATTATAGATGATAAAAAGGCCACTTTTTCAGCTAAAAGAATTTTAGTTTTGAAAATTTCAGACAGCTCTAGTGCTCACTCGATATTACCTCAGAACAGAGAGTTCACACTAATGAAGCACCAGAGCCACTTCCTTTAGCACTTAGCAACTTCCTTCAATCCAAATACTGACATGACCTGAATCTACTTAGCTTATGAAACCTAATGAGAATGGATGCAGATGGGTTGTTTGAAATAGAGTGATAAGACAGATGTGAATAGGGTATGAAAGCATGGGATCTGAACTTCTCAAAAATACGTTTTCAACGTGACTCAGGATTTGGTTGTGAAACCACCATTAATGCTAATGGGAGTTGTGTGGCTAAATCTCTGTACATTGCACTGACATGTACTGCATAATACCTAATGTGTTAATATATATGAAAGCTGTCTTTGAGCTAGCACATTTGAAAGATGAGATGGGGCTTTTGAGGCTGTTGCTGCAACACATTAAAGTAAAATTTATGTTGCACAACTTAAAACTCTCAAACAGATGGAACTGGAATTGCTCCCACCAAGCATCTGGTCAGAATGCTAGAGTTTTGTGAAGGAGAGAAATAAGGGAATGATCTAGGAATTCAAACCAGCCCTCTCACCCCAGTGTTAAGTAAGCCCTTCACTTAGTAGGGAGGAAGATAGGTATGAAAAGCTTTCTTCGCTACCGGCATATTAGACTTCGCCTCAGCTGGGAATTTAAAATTAGAATTGTCTCCAGGGCATTCGCATACTGTGGTGAGGATTTCTTGGAATCTTGAAGTACAGTCTGCTTTGGAGTGGAACGTGAAATGAATCCTCTGGTTTTGCAGTTACTATCTGCAGTCATCTCTAGTCAACCTGAAAAGCGTCATTTGAAATTTAAGAGTTGGTCTTTATCAAGTTGCAGAAAAGTAATTCACCAGACCAGTTTAGAAGGGAAAGGGAATATGGTTTCAGTTGTAAGTCTGATAGCGTGTCTGAACCAGAATGAAAAGGGCTTTGAGGCAACACACTTTACAAAAATTCTCCAAGCACTTTATTCGTTCCTTTGAAGGTGTTGTGAGTGCTCTAAACTGTCTGTCTGTCTGTCTAAATTCATTTTATTTATTTAGTTAGTTAGTTATTTTAGATATTTACTTAAATCAGCACCATTCCAGGTCAGATAGGTGAAGGTAGTCATTATATTCTTCTGCCATGGATGACTTCTTAGCGTATGAGCAACATGTGTCAGGTGTTACCAATGATGTATTTATTACCTTCCGAACCGTACCCGTTCATTTGCATCCTCTCACTTGATATGTGTGTATCACATGATAAACTAGAATATGAAAATAAAACATTGGAAGAATTATGTTGTCTGGCATTTTTAATAGAGAGGTCAAATTACATTAACCCTCGTTACATGTGTTGCTCTGTGTCCTGGATGTACATTTAACTCCATTTTATTCCCATACTTCTAGACAGTATCGTCATGAGAAAGGACTGTGAACAATATCTATTAAATCAGGAATTTTCTTAGTCAGTAACTGAACCATAATTTTTAACCTGACCCTTTAAAAAAAATAGTCTTGCTACCCATAATTAGCATTATATTCAAAGCTTGTGCTTCTTGCATATTGTTTAAAGAATTTGGCATAAATGAATTTCGGCTGTGTGACTTTCTTGTAAAGTATGGGTGAACCAAAAGGAATTTCCTGGGATTGTTGCATTTATTAGCTCTGAAGAGCATGTGTAGTGGTGATGCTTAAAATGCTGTGAAAAAGGAACTTTAGATACAAGGACTGCGGTCATTAGCATACCCTTGTGTTGACAGGTGATTGCACATGGAGAGTGAAGCTGTAGCAAAGAAATGATTTTTTCTGTCCCTCCTCTTCCACTTTACTCTCCATAAAGAAACATTTTTCCAAATGTAAGTAGGACAGGAAACTTAACAAAGTTGTCTGTTTTGGGTTCTTTTAAAAGCTCTGTGGAGACAGAAAACTTTTAGAAGTCCTGTTTATTCTTGTCTAAAACTCTGTTATAATTCACTCTATACTGAAGATCACCTCTTCTTCCCCCGTACCCCCTCCCCCCGATACACACAGGCAGAGGGCTGTTCCTAATTTTAATCTCTGTTAGTGTTTTATGAGTCTAACAAACAGACTGTTGTATGCAGTGGTGAAAACGGGTCTAAATTAATTGGTTTATTGAAGAATATTGCATAGTTTGGTCAGAGAAGATGCTGTACATAAGGGATTGGGGACTAGGACAGAAATAATAGAATTAGCAAGGGTTTAATCACAATTTGTGTAAATCTCTTTTGCTGGAGGACATTCATTCTGGCAGGTTTAAGAAGAGCCCAAGATAGAATTGTGTCAGGACAATATACTACTGTTGCTCATGTCAGGATGTAACTCTTCTTACTAATGTATAATTACAGACATCACTGCTCTATTTGTTGCATGGGCCCTTTGGCCTACCCACTAATACATTTTTAACGGCCTGGGAGGTACTGTATGCTGACGGCCTTGGGCCCTTGTTAATTTTGAACCTCAGTGTGCTATAAAGTGTATTACCATAGGATATAATTAGAGGAAAATGATGATTAAATGCCATCTACCTTTACTCTGAACATTTGTTTAGTTAAATCTAGAGCCATAATTTTCTAAGGGCTCTTTAAAGACTCATAGAATGCATGTGCATGGTTATGTGAATCGCTTGTTGTGGCACATCATTGACTAAAGAAATTTAACAGAAATACGGAGCCCTGAGTTGTGTGGTTTGGCAGTAAAGATGTGGAAACTGCCATCTGCATAGCAGCTGTTGTTTCCCCAGTTTCAACTATTTGATATCTCTTGTAGTGTAATAGTCAACATTTTTCTTATTTTGGGGCTTCTGGATTCATCTTTTTTCCATTTGTGAGTCCCCATTTTAAGCTATTCTGGTGAAGGACGGCTACCTTTGCAGCCTGTCCACAGCGTTCCCATGTCACACCAAAAAAGGTTGTATTGAATGCATGAGTCCACAAGCATCAGCCCATCTCAAAATGTTAGTGAATACAGGGTTGAGGTTGTTTGTGCAGCTGGAAACTGGGCAATCTCCCTGCCCGACCACCAGCCTCCCTAGCTCCTGTTGTTGGTAACTCCCTTTTCTCATCTCCCCTCCCTCTTCCCCAATAATCCTTAGGACCCCTGGCTTAAGCTGAATAAAAAAGGAGCAGGGGCATACACTGGGGCTTGTTGTAGCGATGGAATCTTGGGAAGGGGATAGAAAGCAGCTAAGCGTGAATGAGTTAACCATGGAAGTTCAACTTGCTCGGACTTGAACTTCCAAACAATCTTGCAGGAGTTTATTCACCCAAGCTCCTACAGGGTTTATGTAGCCCTAATAGTTTTGCTTGATCAGCTTTGTTCTTTGATCAGAAAGAGAATGAAGTATCTTCTTTCGACAGATTTACAGGGCAACATCTGTTTGAGTGACAAACACTGTCTTAAAGCCAAACGGGGCTTGTGTATGTTATGATTATGAAACAGTTGCTCCTGACAAAAGCACAGGTTTTACAGTTTTTGTTCTATAGGGGTAATGTATTTTGGGGAAGAATAAATCCAGACTGAAAGGCTGCAGTGCAGCTTGAAAATAACCCACCTCTTCAGTTGAAGAATTTTTCTCATTACTGTTGCCTGACTGGAAATAGTACCGAGGGTTAAGTTCACAGAATCTATACAAAGTTTCATTCAAACTGCATTTTATAGACTGGTCTGTCTTTTATCCTGAAAGTGTGTTTTGTCAGATCTCTCACTTCTTTCTGCACAGGAGCAAGTTGACATTTTTGCAAATAGACATTTTAACAACAAAACATGCAAGTTTTCTTACAGGCAATAATGTGGGTCTGCATGGCTTTAAAAATAATAGGACTGGATTAAAATTAAATTTATACTGAGAGAGGGTTATGTCCTTTGTGCTGCTCCAACAGAAGGCAAACATTGCCATATGTATGTAGCCAAGGGCAGAATTAGGCCTCAAAAGGGGAAGACAGCCTACCCTGTATTTGGTACACTACTTCAGGTTACATTTTTAGGCTCTATGCCTTTGCTGAAATATTCCTATCGCAACCTCTGGCATCTTCCAGTTTCTCAAGCTGAAGAATAGAGATTTTCAGAAATCGACTTTAGTCATCTTAAGTGATTGTTTACACCTGGGGAAATTTGTACTCAAGGTCCAAAACTCTGTTTGTAATGTAAGTGGCTCTGAGACGTAAATAAAGATTGTTTTCAAACTCAGATCTTAAAACAAAGTCCTGTAACTTTAAACACACCAAAGAAATATCATATTAAAATGTCCACACTGAAAACAAACTAGATTAAAAACTATTAATTTAGGGTTTAGTTTTCAAAGGTATTGAATATCTCTAGATTCCATTGACTTCAGTGGGATTTGTGAGTGCACAGTAAATCTGGAAATCAGCCCATTTTAACCTCCCTCTTTAGTTTTATTTACTTATTTTTACAACTAATCATCCAGCAAGATGGCACTTGTTGTGTGACAAGGTGCATTTAGAGATGCCCGGCAGTAAGATCTGACTTATTATTTGGGGGCAATTTGGAAATCCCAGCTCATTTGAAAGCTTATTACATTGGGTATCCTCCTTACTTCATTGGGAGCTAAAGAATGCAAATTTCCATTCTGTCAGCTACCGAGAGGTCAAGAGTTTTCCAAGGCCAAAGAGCATGTGATGAGGCCCGTGAGGAAGAAGAAACTAAAGTCGGGAGCTGTCCTGAATTAATGCTAAAGGCCCATGTAGAGTGTCTTGTTGGAGCAAGTGGACAAGAAACCTCCTTTTGTGAAACTACTGGACAATACATTGCTTTGGCTCTTTTTTTTTTTGACTATGGAACCCAAGAGCATCATTGCACTTTTTCAGAAATAAAGGGAGGGCGAGATGGTTACCATCTTAGACAAACTGAAGGTAGAAAAGTAATTCAGAAAGATTATTTAGTGAAAACATGCTGCTGTGGATGAGTGCAGAACAATGAGGTTAGGGCTGAGCCCCAGTGATAATTTCCCACAGCCCCTGTTGATCGACAATCTTTCATTTAAGGCCTTGCTGCCTAGACAAAGGAACAATTCAAGCAGTTGGTGACTCCCCCCCCCCCCCCCCCCCGCTTTCAATTTTTCAGCACATAAGGGCTGCCTGAGGAAGGGAATCCTTGCAGGCCTCAGACCTGCAGTTTTCTTATAGACACAGAAAAGCTCCACCTCAAACTACTATGGGACACCAGATGAAAATGACTGAAAGAACTTACAAGGCTCTTAGGAGCCTGTAGCAATAAAGCAGAGATGAAAAACCCTATATCTACTGAGGCAGACTCATTCTCAGCCCATAGCAAAGCAATAAGAGATCAGGGGATCAACCCCCACAAAAACAGAGAGGTCTTTTTGCCTGAAGCCTTCTGGGTCAATCAAACACATTTATCAGATTTATTTACCTTTCTTGAATTTAGCATGTATTTATGCCTACACTTTTGAAACAAAAGGAAAGGATTACACTTTCCTCTATGCAGCATAGCTTTGTTTAAAAAAAAAAAATCAAATCTGTAATCCCAATACTGATTCCAGCACTCTGATAAAATGTTGGACCTAATTAAATAATTAGGGACAGCTTCGACTGAGTAAAAAGAAAAGGAGTATTTGTGGCACCTTGGAGACTAACAAATTTATTTGAGCATAAGCTTTCGTGAGCTACAGCTCACTTCATCGGATGCATTCAGTGGAAAATACAGTGGGGAGATTTATATACACAGAGAGAGAATATGAAACAATGGGTGTTACCATACACACTGTAAGGAGAGTGATCACTTAAGATGAGCTATTGCCAGCAGGCAGGGAGGGAAGGAAGAAAACCTTTTGTGGTGATAATCAAGGTGGGCCATTTCCAGCAGTTGACAAGAATGTCTGAGGAACAGTGGGGGTGGGGGGCGGGGAATAACATGGGGAAATAGTTTTACTTTGTGTAATGACCCATCCACTCCCAGTCTTTATTCAAACCTAAGTTAATTGTATCCAGTTTGCAAATTAATTCCAATTCAGCAGTCTCTCATTGGAGTCTGTTTCTGAAGTTTTTTTGTTGAAGAATAGCCACTCTGAGTGACCAGAGAGACTGAAGTGTTCTCCGACTGGTTTTTGAATGTTATAATTCTTGATGTCTGATTTGTGTCCATTTATTCTTTTACATAGAGACTGTCCAGTTTGGCCAGTGTACATGGCAGAGGGGCATTGCTGGCACATGATGGCATATATCACATTGGTAGATGCGCAGAAGAATGAGCCTCTGATAGTGTGGCTGATGTGATTAGGTCCTATGATGGTGTCCCCTGAATAGATATGTGGACAGAGTTAGCAACGGGCTTTGTTGCAAGGATAGGTTCCTGGGTTAGTGTTTTTGTTGTGTGGTGTGTGGTTGCTGGTGAGTATTTGCTTCAGGTTGGGGGTCTGTCTGTAAGCAAGGACTGGCCTGTCTCCCAAGATCTGTGAGAGTGATGGGTCGCCCTTTAGGATGTAGATCCTTGATGATGCATTGGAGAGGTTTTAGTTGGGGGCTGAAGGTGATGGCTAGTGGTGTTCTGTTATTTTCTTTGTTGGGCCTGTCGTGTAGTAGATGACTTCTGGGTACTCTTCTGGCTCTGTCCATCTGTTTCTTCACTTCAGCAGGTGGGTATTGTAGTTGTAAGAATGCTTGATAGAGATCTTGTAGGTGTTTGTCTCTGTCTGAGGGGTTGGAGCAAATGTATTTGTATCGTAGAGCTTGGTTGTAGACAATGGATCGTGTGATGTGGTCTGGATGAAAGCTGGAGGCACGTAGGTAGGCATAGCGGTCAGTAGGTTTCCGCTATATGGTGGTGTTTATGTGACCATCGCTTATTAGCACTGTAGTGTCCAGAAAGTGGATCTCTTGTGTGGACTGGTCCAGGCTGAGTAAGCAATGTAACTCCATTGACTTGAGTAAAGTTGTTGCTGCATAAATGAAGTATGAATTGGGCCTATGTTATTTCATTGGATTAAAAAATATTATTTAAAGGTCAGGCTATGGGAAATCTAACTGGATATGCCCTGATGGCACTCGGAGGCAGTGCTTTACTACAAGTAGTCTAAAAGGAAGAGTCTATTTCACAACTAGTGCTGCACCTTTTAGTCTTTATTTCTGGAGAAGATGATCTTTCACAGAACAGGGTTCTCTTCCTGAACGTAAGGAGAAGAGAGGAAGGATGGTCTTGTGGTCAAGGTGCTGGGCTGAGACTCAGGAGACTCAAATTTTTTCCTCTGTTCTGCTACTGACTTTGGTCAAATCACTTAACCTCTCCCTGCCTTTAATTTTCCCCATTTTTAATACTTCCCTTCCCTATCAGGGCAGTTATGAGGCTAAATTAAAGAATGTTTAAGATACGAAGTACCATGGAAAAGCCTATAAATAATTCAAAATAGAAGAGCTTGCTTGAGTTACCCATTGTTCTAGAAGAACAGGTACCACGGAAGGGAAGAAAGCAGGACTGGTAGCTAGATATCTGTTGAAGCTACTGTTTCTCCTTCTACATCATCAGGGTCAGTGACAAGAGCTGATTGTTTCTATATGGGCATTTCAGTACGTTATCTCACAGTTCGTATTTCAGGTCTAAAAGTCCATCGTCTTCTCCTCCCTCTCCATTAGCAGAAAAAGTGAAGAGAGAGTTGGATTTTCAAATTGTAACTAGAATAAAATATAGTTGGCACTGTGCTATTCCCCCGCCTTCTCCCCAAGATACGGTATATTATTTTCTGACAAGTGACAAGAAAATATCTTAGTGCCAAAAAGAATGAATCAGGAAGTAAGCATGATTGCTGGGCGTTTGGGCTTTCCACATTAGCAACCAATGGCTCTGTTCCACTGGGGGAACAAGTCAATTTTAGAGCCATCCTGGTTGCAGATTAGTCATGTTTTCCATCAGCCAAGCAGAAATTTCCCAATCTGCTCCATGTGTATCCGTAGGCAGCCATGTGGAGCAGTTTTATATCCTTGAAAACTGAAATCCTAGAGAACTCGGAATTGGAGTGGGTGGAGGAAGAGGAGGAGGAATCTGCTGTTCACTAATTTGTATAGGTCGATTTGGAATCTGCTAGAAGGGAACAGAAAATGTTAACAACACGTTTTCCAGATAAAGCATGAATATTGAAGATTTTATCTAATGTGAGTCAAAAGGTTCAAGCATGTTTCAGATGGGAAAGAAGCATCATCAATTGATTGTACAGGTCAGCTGTCAAAAATGTCAATCAATTTTCAGGAAGAAATTAAACAGGATTATTAAAGAAAAGAGATGCTAAAAAGAAAAGGCATTTTCTCAACAATGTCACTGGTCCAGACAAACTTAGTTCTTGTGCTTTTATCTATCTATCTATCTATCTATCTATCTATCTATCTATCTATCTATCTATCTATCTATCTATCTACCTTTTATTTTTTAACTCTATGTACCTTCTATCACATACAACATTTTGTGGGCAGCCTGTTTATCTCTAAGCACTACACAAAAACCATTTAATTGAAAATGAATTCAGTAACATCTGATGTTCAGTGATGATCAAGATTTGAATTCAGACTCTCTGCAGAGTGCTACATTTCTACAGTATTTCAGTATGTCAGTATTGACAGTATTTCATCACATCTGATTGTTGACTAAGTTACAAGAATTTCAGTCACTGCCAGATGTACAAGATACTGTAAAATGAGCATTTCTTCTAGCAAATTAAGACTTTGTTGTCTGTGTGTGATTATATTGGCTGAAACTGCTTGTTTGCACAGGGGATTTAGCCAGATTGTGCTGGTCAATACAAACAATAATCTGATTTAGCACAAGAGAGCTCCAGCCCCCATGTCTTGTCAGTCTTGTAATTAGTTATGTTTAGGAATTTTTACGTTAGGCTTTGCAATATTCACTTAGCTTTTATTAGCCTTCAATATAGACGTCTGTCAGACAAATGAAAGTCTTTTACCATCGTGTGCCTGAATGCATTATCTTGCTATGGCATTCTGTCGTGGGTAGGATCTGGAGTGTGATTTTAAACATTCGTACCGTCAAAAAAACAACCCCCAAATGATCCACTCTTCAGCATTTCTCTGGAAGTCTGAACTGCCAGGTAATTCTCTTCTTTCCACTGGTAGAAGCAGAAACACTCACGTAGTCTATCTGCTGGGCATGATCCTCAGCTGGTATTTATTTGGCAAGACTATATTGAATTCATAAATTGCAAGGCTAGAAGGGACCATTTTGCTAATCTAGTCGACCTCCTGTATAACACAGGCCATAGAGCTGTCTCAAAATAATTGCTAGAGCATAACTTTTAGAAAAACATTCAATATTGATTTTAAAAATTGCCAGTAATGGAGAATCCACTGTGACTCTTGGTGAATTGCTCCAGTGGTTAATTACCCTCATCATTATGTCTTTTCAAGTCTGAATTTCTGTAGCAACAACTTCTAGCCATTAGGTCATGTTATAACTTTCTCTGTTAGATTGAAGTACCATGTAGGTACTTACAGACTGTGATCAAGTCACCCTTTAACCTTCTCTTTGTGAAGCTAAATAGATAGAGCTCCGTGAGTCTAGCACTATATGTACTGTGTTTTCTAATATTTTATTCATTCTCGTGGCTCTTCTCTGAACCTTCTTTGATTTATCAACATCCATCTTGAATTATGGACATCAGAACTAGACACGGTATTCCAGCAGCAGTCATACCAGTGCCAAATAGAGGTAAAATGACCTTTCTGCTCCTATTCGAGAATTCCCTGTTTATGAATTCAAGAATTGCATTAGCCCTTTTGTCCACAGTGTTGCACTGGAAGCTCATGTTTAGCTTGCTATCCACCATCACTCCCAAATCTTTTTCAGCCCACTGCTTCCCAGGTTAGAGTCTCCCATCCTATAAGGATGGCCTACAGTCTTTGTGGCTAGATGTTTATAATTGCGTTTCACTGTATTAAAACTCAGATTGGTTGTTTGCACCCATCTTACTAAGAGATCAAGTTCACTCTGTATCAATCACCAATCCTTTTCATTATTTACCACTCCCCCAGTTTTTAGGTCATCTGCACACTTTATCAGTGATGATTTTGTCTTCTTCCAGGTCATTGATAAAAATATCAAGGACTATCCCTGTGGGATCCCACTAGAAATATGCCTGTTCAATGATGATTCCCTGTTTGCATTTACATTTTGAGACCTATCAGTTAGCCAGCTTTTAATCCATTTAAATGTGTGATATTACATTCATATTGTTCTAGATTTTTAATCAAAATGTTGTGCCACGCTAAGTCAAACAATTTACGTAAATCTAGATGTATTACAGCAACAATATTACCTTTACCAACCAAATTTGTAATCTATAAACTAACTTGATTTTTTAACAAGATCTCTTTTCTGTAAAGCTATATTGATTGACATTAATTCTATTATGCTTCTTTAATTCTTTATTAATCTAATCCTGTTTCAGCGGCTCCATTATTTTGCCTGAGATCAATGTCAGGCCTATAATTACCGGAATCATCCTGTTTACCCTTTTTAAACATTGGCACAGCATAACTGTTTTTCCAGTCTTTGGGAACTTACTCAGTGTTCAAAGACTTATTGAAAATCAACATCCATGATCCAGCAAGCTCCTCAGCCTGCTCTTTTAAAACCCTTGGATGCAAGTTATCTGGACTTGTGGATTTAAAACCTTCTAACTTTAATAGCTGCTATTTAACATCCCTCTGAGATACCAATGGAAAGGAATGGTGTTAATACATGATATGACTACATCATCTGTTTCCACCCCCTCAAATGCAGAATTAAAATATTTGGGAATTATAATTTGGGAGCTGTGCTATTTTATATCATCTGAGGATCTGGTCCACTGTGCTGTGTGAATGGTGTTAGCATTTTCACCAGCTTTTTAGTGTCATCAGTGAGGAAGATGGCTCATGCTGATTTTTTTACTGGTCTGCTTGCTTGCATGCGTCTTAGATGTCTTCCTTTACTCTACAGTGCATGCAGATCTTATGGGGATGGGAACCATTTAAATATCTCTAGGTAGATGGTTATATTATTATAGTTAGATATTGTCTGTTAGTATTAGCTGTACTATTATTACTTGTATTGCAGTAGTGTCCAGGGGTCCTCAGTCCAGGAATCAGTGTCCCCTTGTGCTAGATGCTGTAGAAACACAGAACAAAGAGATGGTTCCCGCCCTGAAGAGCTTACGGCCTAAGTATTAAGAGCCAACAGGAGTGTACAAAAAACGGATTGAGGGAATAGCAAGATTAAAAATGAGATGATTCTGATCAAGACAATAAACAGGGGTCACAGTGAGAAAAGGGAAATTGTTTTGTGGGGAATCCTGTTTTTTGGAATGAAGCTGATTTTAAAATTCTATTTTGCAAAAAAATAAGTTGAAATTTTGATGCTATTTGGGGCAGCCAAGAGCCAGTTACCTGCCTCTTGGCCATCCTTATGAATTATTTTCTGTAATATGCAGGCCTATAAAATTTGAGGCAGGTTATTCTACTAGAACAGTGTTTCTCAATAACTGGTCCGTGGACTGGTGCCGGTCCATGACAACCCACCTTGCCGGTCCCTGAGATTTCCCTGAGACAATTTAGGAAGGCAGCAAGCTGATCCCTAGTATTAAAAAGGTTGAGGAACACTGTAGTAAATTACTGAGCAGCCTGTTAGAGGGGAAACTTAAGATACCACTTAAAAAATTGGTTAGTTTATTACACTTACTCAGTACAGTGAGCAGGGGAACTTGGAATGTATGCTCTTTATCTGATGCAACATTTAGGAGATGAATAGTTAAATAATTATCTAGAGCGTGGTTTCCTAAACCATGATACTTTTACCACTCGTAGTATGTGAGCTTGATGTTCCATTCATTCACATCACAACAATTTTTTAAGAAGGTGTTACATGAACCAATGAAGTTTGGAAGCCACTGATCTAGAGACAACTAGGGGTTCACCACTGTGGAATTTATCATACTAAGGAAAGGGCACCAAGGAAGAAAACATGCATAGTGTTAGTGAAGTATTTCTGGATTCATCTGCAGGCAGAAAATGGGTATAGCAGGACCTTTGTGTCTACATGGAACTTTCCCACCATCTCACTACTGCTGGCATAGACAAGGTGTCAGTGGTTTTTAACAACTGTGTCATGTAACAGAGCAAGGTCTAGATGACGCAGTGGTAAAAATGTCATTGATGTCTTATCTACTCTAGATATCCTAGCATCATGCCTTCAAGTGGAGCTGCACTGGTGGTAATGTAACAAATGGAAATTGTAAGACATACAGACAAGGCTAGAGGCATAGCACATTGTGGTTTTGCTGAAGGAAAATGAAATGTGCAAATAGAAAACAATTTTCCCTTTTCTTATTATTCAGTTTACTGCTGTCTCAATGCAATCCGTTCCTGAGTTGGTTACATACCCCTCTGGTGGAAAAGGAGTGTTTTTCAATACAAACATTGGTAAACCAACAAAACACTATATGCAGATCTGAAATATTCAGACTTACAGAATGACAGTATTCAGAGTAGCAGCCGTGTTAGTCTGTATTCGCAAAAAGAAAAGGAGTACTTGTGGCACTTGTGTATATAAATCACCCCACTGTATTTTCCACTGAATGTATCCGACGAAGTGAGCTGTAGCTCACGAAAGCTTATGCTCAAATAAATTTTAGTCTCTAAGGTGCCACAAGTACTCCTTTTCTTTTTTTGAGAATGACAGTAAAGTAGCAAACCCCTTGTTTTCTTATTTGACAATATCATTATTGGAGTGGAAAAAGAATTTCAGGTAGCAGAAATTCATAGATACAAGGACTATAGCTGTCTGTTTGTATATCATCTAGTGCTCTACAGTCTTTGTTATTGCAGGCATACTACCATGAATTGAGAGCCATCTTAACTTCCTCTCCATATAGGGGTTATCTAGCTTGTGCTGATTATGTTGTCATAAGACAAAGGGTCTCCGAAGTAGGTGCATGTGAAGTGTCAACAGCCACTCTGCGGAGAACTGAAAGCTAGGAAAGCCATGGGAGAAAATGTAGTGCTAATAATGTATTGGGCTTATAAACCATGTCCTTGTTTAAAAGATGCATTGGTCTCTGAGGAATGAAGTAATCGGGACTAAGTGATGGTTTGGGCCAAATGTTTGTATTGCTGTATCCTTTCTGCTTTGAAAATTTTTACTAGCCTAAGGCAGATGCCGCCTTGGCAACTTCTTTTTTTAAACAAGTATTTGTAATATATCATTATCTGCTACAATCAGATTTCTTGAATATTTAGCACAAATCTGAATATTTACAATAGCAAAACAAGCATGCTATTTAAAAATTGGTTTTGTATTGTGTGGGTGGTGGGCTATTTTATCATCTATCTCAACCATCAGTTAGAGGCTAACTTTATATGACAAGAGTGCTCAAAATTTGCCCAGCTGGGGCATCATTGACATCTTTCCAGGAGGCCCAGGGTCAGTCCGGATCCCCCTTACTCATGCAAGTAATCCCACTCAAATCAGTTTACTCTCATGAGTAGATAAATAAGGATTTGCTCTTAATTAGCATGAAATGGAGCAGATTTCAGCCACTCTGATTCTTTAATATAGCAAAAAGAAAAGGAGTACTTGTAGCACCTTAGAAACTAACAAATTTATTAGAGCATAAGCTTTCATGAGCTACAGCTCACTTCATCTGAAACCTTTACTATAGCAGTACAACCAGTGGTGATTAGACCTCATGCTGCATCATGATGAGAGCTCAGACACATCTGAGGCTTTGTTATTGCAATGCAGCCTAAACGGGGCTGAGGATCTAGCTTCATGTCATTAATTCACTCGTATGCTTTGTAAAGACGAGCAAACCTCAAAGCATATTAACCATCTTCCTGTCCAGGCCAAAAAACCTCAGGAGAAAATCTCAAGTGCGATTCAAATCCCTTCTTTTAAGTTTTCAGTTTCCAGCTGAAGGCACTTAAAGGGTGCCCAGATTTTAGTACTCTCTTGGGTGGTCTTAGTTGTGCACTGCTTTTTGTTATAGATTAAAATTGGTAGCATATTTTTTTATTAAGAGAGTAAAGCAAATCTCATCCTTAATTTATTAGTTATAATAAATTATTATTTATTAATAGATTCCCCAAATGCTTTCAATAGCTTCTTTTTAAATATTATTTGAATCCCAGAAGTCTTTTTTCATAGTTTATTTTTTATTTTTTTTAATCCATTTCTCATTTTTATCCATTGAAGAGGAGGGACAACTTCTTTCCTGCATTTGATATGTTTTGTGAACACAGTGCTGCTTTCTATCTTATCTTTTGATAGGGCTATTCCTCTCTAATCTGCTGTGTGCATGTAAGATAATGAAGCTTCTCACAAATGTATTGCCACACCACACAAGCTTGGTTATTTTAAAAGTACCAGTGTAAGTCATTTCAAAGTTATTTTTTCCAGCTAACTTTGTGTGGTCCTCTGCCAGCCAGTGCCTAAACTGAAATACATTTGTATTTATGGAATTTCAGTACACTCTGGCGTCTCATGAACATACTCACTTGCTTTGTGGATTTCTCATTTTAAAGTCAGCTTTCAAATGCCATCCTTGAATCTTAGCTATATCTGATTACACTTACTTAAAAATATAAGATCAGTTCTAATTTTCCTTTTCAGGTAGGAATATTTCTTGAATTTTCTGCCATTAGGTACCTTTGGCACCAATTACCATCCAGGAGGCTATATCCATTAGATGGTGAATTAAGTCTAGTGGTGATGCTATGGGTGGGATTGTATTGTGACATTCTACAATGAAAGAAAAGGAGTACTTGTGGCACCTTAGAGACTAACAAATTTATTAGAGCATCGGATGCATGCGATGAAGTAAGCTGTAGCTCATGAGAATTTATGCTCTAATAAATTTGTTAGTCGCTAAGGTGCCACAAGTACTCCTTTTCTTTTTGTGGATATAGACTAACACAGCTCTGAAATCTACAACGAAAGAGATCATTTGTGAATGATAAGCATGAATTATTTGCCACTGATTATTTGAGGGCTTTTAGCATCTTTTCTCATATTGTATCCCCCCCCCCCCCGTTCTTCTCTCCCCCAAAATTCCTTTCATTCCGGTCTGTTTCTATGAAGGCAGAGAATTCCTGTACTGGCAAATAGTTTGGAAGATCAAGAATTTGTCTGGTCATTTATCATGGTCAGTTTCCCAATATTTAAGAAATTGATGAGAAATATCTGGGAATAAATTCCACCCAGAAATCACTTTCTCCAAGTTGGTTCATTGTTTTACATTTAGTAATAGCCAAATTCTGCTCTCCACTGAAGTCATTGGAATTGCACTGAATTTATCCAGGGGTAACTGAAAGGAGAATTTGACCTTTACAAAGGTGATTTTCTCCAGCAAATGCGCAGGAATTAGATTGAGAACAACATTTAGCACTTTTATGGTGCTTTTCATTTTGCATATTTAGTGCCGACAATAATTCAGTAATTATTGCCAAAGCTAGTACCAACAAACACTTTGGGGCTACTCCTGTCTTGATTGGCATAAATAGCAAAATACCTATTGACTTCAGATGGAGCAGAATCAAGTCTCTTTAGTGTGGATGAGTAAGGTTGTTTTGTTTTTTGGATAGCGAATGTTGCAAGATCTATTTATGGACATGATACGCATAGGCTAAATTCTATTCTTAATTGCACTAGTTTAAATCCAGAAAATAGAAGGGGTTCAGTGATGTTATATGTGAGCATACTGACTGTATAAAAAGAAATGGCTAAGACCCAGATCTTGCATGAAGATCCATTCAGGTGCAGGAATGCTGTGCATGAGGCACCGGAAAGGGGTTTTGTACTAGGGCAGGGGAGTGCCTGTGCAGTCCTCAATGCAGGTTTGGACCTAAATGTAAACTCTTAATAATCTTTGATGCAGGACAAAAATCACATCAGCTGCTTTGATTTTAAAGCTGATGTTTTGGGACAAGATTCAACACTGATGAAGTAAGAAATGACCAAACCCGTCAACATATAATTTGAGCCTGACCTTGGACTGTCTCATGTCCATTTTCAATGTTGGTAATAATGAGCACTAATATTCACCACTCTGAACAGGGGAAAAAAAGAAAGTTATAGACAGTCTCTTAAAATCTGTGTGGAGGAAGTGGGAGAGGAATTTGTCGCTTGCCTCATACTGGATAATGTAAATATTTCATTTAGTTTTAAGAAATAACCTTTGAAGTGAAAAGTGGCAGCTGAAAAATGGCCTGAAGGATGGAACTGAAAGACTTCTGTTTACAGTGGTTTGTTGTTTGGGGATTAAAATTTAATTTTTAAAAGTTGGGTCACTTCATATCTACCAAATACTAACAGCCATAGTAGTAATTATAAGGCTCCCAGTATATTTTATGTTCTAAATAGCTACTGCCAACAGTACCGAATTTAATCCCTTTCAATAATTTTGAAGCACCTTAGAGACTAACAAATTTATTAGAGCATTTGGTGGAAAAAACAGAGGAGAGATTTCCACTCTATATGGCTAAATTCAGTGCCTTGCGACACGGCTGCTCTGAAACCAATAATTTTGAAGTATCCGTATGACAGGATAAGAATTACATTGCTACTTCTTTCCCATCCCAAACCCAAAGGCATACAGAGATTCTTTTCAGATTTACAACTCACTGCAACCTTTCTCCTAGTCTCGTTCTGATTATTTCATGGACTATTCAGCCTTACAAAAACTGTTAAAGCTAGAGATACAGCAATAAATAATTACATTCTACTATGGAAGTCATGGCTAAATGAATACAAAACAGCTGTGTGTGGATAACATGAAGGTTGTGACACATACAGTCAGAAGCAGGGGAAAACCAAAGCAAAGACAGTATAGCCAACTCATTCAGTATCTAGTCTATCTGTAAATTTATTTTGTTGTGGTAGCAGAGAAGTGGGAAGTGTAACAACATGAACTGAGTGAAAGTGGCATCTCAGACTTTGTATTCCTAACGTTTGTTTTTGTAGTTTCTAGTTAATAATAAATGGAATAATCTTTCATGGTGAGTCATTTGAATACACAGAATCCTTTGCAGACATTATGATCTGGTAGGGAAATACTTAACTGTACATAGTGGGTGAAATTCTGTCCTAACTTACCCTCTGTAATGTCATTGAAGTCATTATTGTCCATGGAGCAAATCGGGAGCAGAACGTGACTCCCTATCGACATAACAGGAGTGGCCAAACTTACTGATCCTCCGAGCCGCATATGACAATCTTCAGAAGTTCGAAAGCCGGGGTGCACCTGATGGGACTCAGGGCTTCAGGCCCACTGGAGGTGCCTGATGGGGCTCAGGATTTTAGGCCCGCTTTTGCTGAAGCCCCAAGGCTTGGCAAGTGCACCCTGGTGGGCAGAAGCCCCAAGACCCCCCCTCCCTACTAGACAGAAGCCCCTACCTCACCAGCCCATTGTAAGGCAGAACTCCCGAGCTCTTTGGCCTACCCCCACCTTCACCCCCCAGTCTGGTAGGTGGAGAAGAAGGGGATGTGGGGGGCCGCACTTTAATGGTAAAAGAGCCGCATGTGTCTTGTGAGCCACAGTTTGGCCACCCCTGCTATATAACATTTGTATTGAAAAACAGATAGGTGGTGCATCACATGAAGGAACTGACTGATCTTTTAGTCTGAAAACTTAAATTCAAATCTTGCTAAGGTCAGGGCATTTACAGTGCTTGCTGGTCTCATTCTTGTCCTCTGCAGATATTTGTTAACAGCACTACTGGCAGTATCTGCAGTAATGTTCCAGGCTTGAAATTTCAGGAGTATGGTAGATCGGGAATGAGGTACACTGACAGAGGGAACTTTAATAGCATATGCTTAAGTTGTGCCTGCCTCTAACCACTCAGGCTATGTCTACACTTAAAATGCTACTGCGGCACAGCTGTGTGCCATTTTGTGTCCATAAAAGGCCCTCTCTAGCTTAGGACCAATACAAACCATTTCGTAATATTCAGGTTCTTATCCTGCCCCCATCACCGTGGGATTTGAGCATCTGTGGTGGTATGCAGTCAGACTCTGGCACAAGGCTGCCTGGCCTAACTTATTGCACTTGATCTCTGGGTATATACAAAAGTCTTAAGGTTCACTGTGCTGCTAATTTGGCACCTTCATTAGATCTAAATTCGTTTAAAAAACTGTATGAGCAATGTCCAAGAATGCATAAAGCATTTATTAAGGTTGTTAAAATTTGAAATAATTTCACATTATAACATTATTCCTAAGGATGAACAAGGAGGCAATTTTATTTAGGATAAAATGTATATGTAACCTATTAATTTTATCAAAATGTCTCCTCCCTGGATTTCAGCTGTACCCAAACTGTGTATTTTTAAGTCATACAAGTAGATCAGTGATATTTTTGTTCACAAAGCCTTATCTGAAGCCAAACTTATCATATTTTGCCTGAATCCAGATTTGTTATCTGAAAATGGATTCATCTCTAATTATTAGAATATTGGAAAATCAAACATCAGAACAAGTGAGAAAACTCACACTTCAGCTTTGCCCTTGTCCCCAGCTCATCCTTTCTTATTGCATATAGAAACTAACACACCATTTTCTTTTATGACCTGCAGACATCTGTCAGTCTAAATATAAGTGGACACAAAAGTTGGAGGGAAAATGGCTTGGTTTCCATTTTTTGGAAATTGAGACAGATGGTTAACTCAAAATTAACGTGATCAATTAACCTCACATTCCCTCTCTCCTCTTCCCTCCCCTCAAACAAATAAATGTTCTTGGACCCAAAACTAAGCATGCTACATTTGGGCTGAAATGTACTTTTATTGTGAAGATTAGAGCTGGGTAGCTAAAATTAAACTTACAATGGAACAATCTCATAGCTTTATAGAATCACTGCCATTTCTCTAGTTTAATGAGGGGCAATATACTGCTACATATAACCTTGCATGTGATGGTTCAGCCTGTAACAAATTTTCATGGTCAGATTTATTAGTCCTTGGAAAAGGGCTTAAAAATGAAAATTCTAAGCAGCCCTCATATTCCATGAACAGCAGTTCTGTTGTTATAAGAAACTAGCAGACAACTGCTCCTTCTGCTGTTGTGTGCTTCTCTGCATGGAACTGCCCTCTCAGCATGACCTTGTGTCTGTGTATGCTATAATGAGACATAGCGGTGTCTGTTCCGTTTATGAGTTAAGGGCAAGGGTTGGGGAAAAAGATTCCTCTTGCTAGTGGTGAGTAGAATGCTCTTCTTGGCAAATGGGAGGAGAAGAAAGGGGGATCAAGCTATACATTTTCCCCCAATTTTTTAAAGCTTTCATTAAAAGAAATTTCTAGCCATTATAATTTGAAAGATAGCCTTTCAAATCAGACACTGGCACAAAACAACGCACTGGCTTCTGCCTGAGTCTGCAGGCAGGCAGCTCCTCTATCCCCACGGTTGCTATAGCTTGTCCCTTTCCCAAGAAGCTGCAAAGTCAAGCTGACAAGATTCTGCCTCATGGTATCATTGAGGTCTAGAGCTTAGCAGGATGCCTGTGGGCAACCAGAATATTCAGTTAGAATAGTAAACACTAAAAATGAGGAAGAGGTTTGGAAGGATATAAATCCTCATGCTTCAGGGTATAAGACAACCTCCAACTACTGGGGATTAGGAGAGTCTTTGCAGGGGCCTGTTATCCCTTAACTTAGAATATCAGGGTTGGAAGGGACCTCAGGAGATCATCTAGTCTAACCCCCTGCTCAAAGCAGGACCAATCCCCAATTTTTGCCCCAGATCCCTAAACGGCCCCCTCAAGGATTGAACTCACAACCCTGAGTTTAGCAGGCCAATACTCAAACCACTAAGCTATCCCTCCCCCCTCCTATTGCAGCTTTTCTTGAAGCTTCGTCTGAAGCATCTGGTACCAGCCACTGTCAGTGTCTGGATATGGGACTAGATAGATCCCTGGTCTGATCTTGAATGGCATGTCAAGGGAGACTTTGTGGCAGAGCAGGGATTGACCCCAACATCCTGTGTAATCTTGGGCAAGTCACTTAGTCTCGCTGGGCCACAATTCTCCATCTGTAAAATGGAAATGATAGGGAGGTGCTATCTCATAGGAGTATTCTGATGTATTTCTCCTCAGTTGTTGGGTTTAGTGTGTGGGTGCAGGGTGATGTTAATGGCCTGTGACATTCAGGAGGTCAGACTTGATGTTCTGGTGGTCCCTTCTGGCCTTAAACTCTGACTCTAAACAAACAGCGTGGCGATCGGATACTATAGTGACTGGGCCATAAAAGTACTTTAGAGAGAAAGACATCCTGGCAGAAATCCCAACACACTTTCTCTTCTCAGCAGCTGGTTTAAGGAGGGAGTGCCTGGATCTAATGGGGCCTGCTTCCTAATAAAACTGTAATATAATCTTCTGAAAAGCCAAAATGGGTTCTTATTAAAATTTAAAATAAAAACAATCCAAGGAACCCGTAACTTAAAGATCCTCCGTTCTGGAATTAAGTTTTCCTGTTAGTCTGTTAACATGAACTTTTTCTTTCATGGGTTTTCCAAGTTGGAGTTCTGTCTTAAAGTTCAAAGAGGTGTGAAGAGCCAGCATCAATGCTGTTTGCCTAGGGAAATGAAAGGATAATGGTGATTCATATAATCAATATTTTAGCCATGTAACTCTGCTTCTTTAATAAGGCCCAGATACCTTTGTCTTGATAATGTTAGTCAGAATAATCTGGTGTAATGAAACCTCATTGGAAGTCATTGAATTGTAACAAAGGTTCATTTCAGGTACTGGGTATGGGTTGCACAAAGAAAGTGAATCTCTGAAGGACAGCATGTATGTGGGGTGTTTTTATGCATTGATTATAGCACAGGTTGTAGCTCTGTATGGGCAGAGTTTTGGTCACATTTCTTGTCTGCTTTCAGAAATGTACAGTTTGGGTGTAAGTTAACTAAACTGGCCTCCCACAAACTGTCTGAAGTGTACATTTCTGAATGGTATGAAGCAGTAAATCAAAAGCACAAGTAACAGACTATCTATACAGGGAGGAAAACCTCAGATGATACATTAATCTTACATTTTTCAGGTGGAAGTTGATATTTATTCAGTTACCTTTGTAGATCCCTGCTCATTTTATTATTTAAAACTTTTTAGGTTCACTGGGCTACATTTACAAAGTAACTTACATGTGGTGATGCTCAGTGCTTTCTCTCTCTCTCTGTGGTCCAATGATTCTTTCATTAGTTTATCCACAGTGGAACAACTTCAACATGGGGCCAGAGAGAGCAAGCATGAGAGTGACTCAGATGATGGTTAGCGCATTCATGGGGGAGGTCGGAAACCAGGATCCAGTCCCCCGTCACCCTTGCATCAATTTTTTAAATTTATTTATCCAGTGGAATAGCTTCAACAGGAGAGACTCTGGGAGTCCCACATCACAATATCCCGGAGCCCAGTTCACAAATCCCTTTTCCTGCTCAGGTGGAGGGGCAATTAGAACCAGGTGTGTCTCACATCCCAGGTGATTACCCTAACCACTGGCCTAAATGTTCTGAGGGCTTCTCTCCATCCCCAGTTGTTTTTTGTAAGCTCATCTATAGGGGTCTGATCCAGTAGGTGAGGGCTGAACACACTTACCAGATTGGGCCCCGTAGATGAGTTAGGCAAAGAAATGCCTATGTTCCCCCACTGGAGCTGGGTCCTCTGGACACCAGGCATGGGGCTGCAGTGTGCATGCTCAGAGACAGAAACAGAGGTGCCTGTGAAACATTTACTGCAAAAATGTAGGTGCTGAGCGATTTTAGGCCCTTCCAGGGCTCAGGGGCAGCTGAGCAGGGGTTTTGTGAATCCCCTTGGGGCTTTGTTCTGGGATTTAGGTGCCCGAGTCCTTTTGTGAATCCAGCCCATTGTGTTAAAGCTATGTACTTTCACTTTAACTCCTTTACCTCTTCGAAAAATTTAGTTCTGCTCTCTTTGTCCCCCCCTCCCACTCCCCTTTTAATATCATGGTTATGTCCACATGGAAAATGTTCCTCAGACAGATAATTTGATAGTTTGTTACTATATCCAGTGATCTTGTGAAATTCAGCACAGACCATCTTGAAACCAGTGGATGTTGATGTGAAACTTTGACCTTCTCTGAATTAATAAAATACTTCTAGCTATTTTAGACAGGAAGCTGGAGTCATTTGCACAGTGGGGGTCTATGCATTACAGCTGTGTTACTTTTTGGTTTGTGTCTGCAAACTTTATATTAAGTCTCTGCTCTTGATTCATCTCTTAAACATCTGTGTTAACTCATGGAGCTCTGGGAGAGCTGGTGCAAGTGTGAAATAGAAATGAACTGAAACAAGTCTGCTTAAATGGGGAACCTTCTTTTTATATAAATCAGGCTGGATTATAGTGATCCAAATAAACAATGATTTGGATGCATACTTCCCTGCAGCACTCTTTGATTCTATTACACAGCTCTAGAAAGATTAAAAGAGTCTGTTTAGTATCTGCTCAAAGAAAGAGATGGGAGCAGGACAGTGGAAAATGTTTGCAAGATTGTAAATCTGTGTTATATTATAATGGCTTGCACAGTTTGATACAAAATGTCCTTAATATTATTACCTGTATACTATTGATTAGCAGCTAACAATTGTACAGCTCTTAGAGTGTACTGTACTTTTACTTCTGTTATGTCTAACTTTTGTTCTTTAATCCTAATTCTATAGAGTTTTGTGTGCTTTAAAGCATTTTGAAGAAACAACAAACGAGTTATCAAGTACAATTACAATGAGTGAACTAGAAAAATCAGACTGCTAATATAAAGAACCCCTATAAGCAAGGGTATGATTGGGAGATGTTTTTCCCTCACTCTCCTCCTTTTTTTAATGTGCTCTGAAGCACATGTTCTAGCAAAACTTATGCTTCAGGCAAAGTTCAAAGTACCCTGCCTGACTGCAAGGCAAGATAGAGGGAGGGAGGGAGGGAGTTGGCTTTCTGTTCTGCACCTTCCTCTCGGGTGTGGGGAGAGCTTTAACCGCCAGGTTTGAGTAAATCAGACTGCGTGTAGGCCATTTTTTTTACTTTATTCTCATGTTTTAAAAATGAAGTATCGCCATTCAGGCTGTTGTTTTCTGCCCGCTTTTAAAATAATTGAATGTTCTGAGGAAAATACCTAGTGCTCTGGTTGTGTGTAAATTTTATCTCTTTCTGAGCTGGGTATAGGATTCTCTATCACTTCCTGTCCTAAGCTAGTTGTGTGGTGTTACTGTGTGTATGGAATGAAGAATTCCATTTCTCCATTCTCCCCATAACTGGCAGCGGTTCAGATAATCGAAAGTAAAATCCTGGCCCCATTAATGTCTATGGGAGTTTTGCCATTAAGTTAAATGGCACCAGGATTTCACTGAGAGTCTGTTAATTGCTGTGAAAGCCTGTATAAAAGCTTCAGCTGTTGAAATTTGGATGCAGTGTGGTCTGGAGGAATGGGTGTAAAGGTGGTGAGTCAGGAGGGCCTGAGTTCTAATTTTGACTACCACTGACTTGCTGTAGGCCATGGGCGGTCATTTTGCCTTTCTATCTTAGTTTTTCCTTCTGTAAAATGGGGACAATGATAAACCTCGCAGAATTGTTGTAAGGATTGACTGCTGTCAGAGCCTGAAAAGTGCTCAGCTGTTGTTTGTTGTTTTCCCTTGCTCAGTCTTGGTGAAGTATGGAAACCAAGTAAGGACTTAAACAAAACCCTCAATAAAACAGGCTGTGCAAGGTTGATACAAGTGGGCTGACACATACGTTCTTTAACATGGGCCAAATCCTGCTGTCCCTAGGACCAGATCCTGCCACCTCTCCAGAGGGCATGACCGTGTGGATCTGGCCCATCTTTAACTTAAAGGAAGAAGCAGGTTTTGGGGACTTTCCTGGGTAGCTCTGCTCCATGGATATAGTCCTAAAGACCTTAAATGATAAAGATTAATGTTTGCTAATGTCCCGTAGAATCCTTAGTTAAACTATCTTGTAAAGCCCTAAGCAGAAAGGTACATTGGTATGTGCTACAGGTAAAAGAAAGTAGTGTCTGGCAGTCTTCACAGATATTTTTCAATGTGCACTGTGTGTCTCAATGCTCCTTAGTGAATAGTAGAGAATAGAGTGGGATTACTGCAAGCAAATTGAAAAGTCACATTGAAATAGGGGGATGGAGAGAAGCAAAGTGCTCTTTTAAAAACTTGTAGCATTTCTTTATGTGCTGTCCAAGATAGCACAAGATAACCTCGATCAGATCCAGACCATGCCTCTCGCTTTCTTTGACATAAAAAATTATGTGCTGTTAAAGAGGGCTATACTTTGTGACCACTGATGGAAAACGTCAGTTATTCAGCCTGCAACATCCATTAGGAAAAGGAGACTTGCAGCATTTTCTTGGGAAAGTCTGATTCATCACTTCTCTGCGTGCCTGGACAAGGAAAGGGTCATATTTCTGCTAGGCACTGAGGGGGTTTCTAACTTGGATTTTCAACTAGTTGAGATGAATTGAAACCCTCAGGGAGCAACTTCACAGAATGTAAAATACTTTAATATTAGGGATATTTTTGGCCTCCAGAGTTTTTCTTCTATGGCATTTATGCAAGCACGCATTCCAAAACGAAATTAAACCAACAAACAGCAAAAGTCCCTTGAAGACTCTTAATTAGCCACTCAGTAGTGTTCAATACGCAATTAGAATATGCATGTAGGTAAAATATGACTGCAGTGCATAAGTTTTTGTTAGAAGTTGCAGTCCGTAAATAACATCTGGGAGCAAGTGAGAGAATTTATCCGTGAATATCTTTTGCTTACAGTGTATCCACCAGCTATTTGCAGCACTAACAGTTGCTATAAATTCCGCTCAGTATAGTCTTGTAGTTTTAAAGCACAGGTTTAGGATTCAGAAGATTTGGAAGATCGTGGCTGTGCCAGAGACTTTCTGTGTGACCTCAGGCAAGTCATTTAACTTCTCTGTATTCAAGTTTCTCTATTTGTAAAATGGAGATAATACCTCATAGGATGTGCTGAAGCTTACTTTAATGTTAAGAAAAGCACATAGAGATCATCTGATGAAAGGCACTATAGAAGAATAATGTATTAAATCCTAAATTGGTATAGTTCTTATTTGGACGTACCTCAGTTGCCAGAATACTCATCTAACGGTCACTTGCAAATACCTAATTAATTGCGAAAATATCTGGACATGTCTTGACATGGGAGAGAGTATATTTTACAGAGATGACCTTGATCCTGCATTTATGCATGTGTTTTAACCTTTTGCATGTGTCAGTAGCTGCATATGTATTTGCAGGATTGAGGTCAATAAGACTAGAAATACTGACCTGCAAGGGAAATTTGCATTAATACAAGGTAGAGCACAGAAAGACTGAGATTAATGCATTTATTACAGAGCAAGAATATCTCATAATATAAATAAGCTTTTGGCCTTCATTTTCCAAAAGTGATTAGTGATTTGAGTGCCCATCTTCAGACATTTTAAAAAGACATGCTTTTCAGATGTGTGCTGAGCACTCTTGAAAATCAGCCTGCCTTAAGATGTCTTAGAGTTGGGCACCCAAAGACTGCAGCACCCACAATCACTAGCCATTTTTGAAAATTTAGCTCTTTTTTGTTTAAGAGCAAAAGGGAATAGAAAAAAAATCATATTTGGGAAGAATTTGTAACAAAACAATTAAAATATTTTTTCTTTGCATATATCAGTTTGTAAAATTCATATAAGTTACCCAATTTATAGGGACATTGAAATAAGTTATATAATCCTCTCCTTCTTCCCCCAGCATTTATAATTCAATTAATTATAAATTTTCATTCATAATTGTACTTGCACAAATTTTCAAATTAGGTTGAAGTTTTGTAAAACTGATTTTAATCAATATTTTGAAAAAATCAGGTGACATATTCATTTATCTCAATGATTAAATCACTCCTACCTGGAAAGAATTATTGTTTCCATCCCAGCCTCCCCCCACCTTCTTTTAAAAAAATGTGTAGTTAATTTGCCAGCTGGGACAAGGACCTTCGCTGCACCTATCAAGCCAATTTTCTCTCAAGACATTACAATATTATGTGAAAACCAGATATTTAAACAATAGGGGATATTTTATTTCATGCATAATTATTACGCACTATATCTTGTTTAGATCCTAATGATACTAAGTACCTTTGAAACAAATCCTCAACCTGCCCAAATGAAAAACACTTTGCTTTTTCAGTTTCACTTATGCAGCAATGATCATTAACACGTCTTGGGAAGTTCAAACCATCTCTGATTAAATCATAGCACACCATATGGATCTTCCATAAATAATCCTTTCAAGAACAGGGCTCAGAGAACTATGAAAAGAAAATTACAAAAAGCAGACTCATTGACAGCCATGCTGTAATTAAAGGTGACCTGCAAATGGTAAAATAATAAGGGCCAGATTCTCTGGTCCACTCCTAGGCCTTTGCCCCACTCCACCCAGACAAAGAAAGTGGAAACCAATATGATCGTTATTATGGTTATTGTTTCTTATTTGCATTGCTGAGCATCTAGAAGCTCCAGTCATGGACTGAACCCAATTGTGCTAGGGACAATGCAAGCACACCACAAAAAAGCAGGTACAGCTAACTTCTATGTCAGTCTGTTTTGCAACAGCCAGCATAAGGGTTTGTCAAGGGCAGACAGAAAGGGCAAACGGACATGATACTCTCTGGCTATCCCTGGCTTATTAGATGGTCCCTTGAGGTCCATAGCCAGCCAACACGTCTTAAAATGGCACTCAGGAGGTGTGAGCTTTAACTTTGGCTTTCTCCTATCGGTTGTACCCAGGATATAGCTGGGGCAGTTGAGAGTCTGCACCCAAACTTGCAAAATTCCTTCAGTTTCAATAATCTAATTTATTTGCAATCCAGGTAAGCAAATTCAAGTTGCTTTTAAATTAAATATTTTAAACCCATAAGTCTCCCTTCATTAAGACTTAAGTAAGTCCACCCTTAAGACAGTGATACGATTTTACAGGAGCACCATCAACTCAAAAATCACATTTCTGTGACCTATTTTTTCTACTGTTATTACAATAACAATTTTAAAATACCATAACTTAAAAGGATTAGACAAAAAAGTTCTCTCTCTGACTGTTTACTTCATGCCTGTGTCAGTTCTGTTTTTCCCCGTCTCTAATCAGTTTTCCCTGTTTGCCTGGGTCTTGTACACAGCAACAGGAAGCAAGTTCTCAAAAATAGGAAAATGGGATAGTAAAACTAAAAAAGTTGGCAAGGAGACTCAGGCAAGTGAAATTTTGATTTTAAAGTTGACCGTGTCCCTTGAATTGCATAAAATCCCTTATATGTATGAAATAATGTGTATTTAATATTTGAATAGGTTTTAATTATACACTGGCCTTGAACACCATGTCAATTGCTAAATCTCATTTCCTGTATATGTTTGGGCATGCCAACACTCCTCTGAAGATTTATTAATAAAAGATCATACTCATAAAAATGGTTTTCAATTCTTGGATTAGATGAGAGAGTGGCCCCGTTACCTCTGCAACTACCCATGGCCAACAGTCTAAAGCAAATTACTTCACTCCTCCAGTGTAACCAACACAAATTAGAACAAACTCCTTCCCTACTGAAACATTGTACAAAGTAGAGTCTGCCCTGCCATCTGTGATGGATTAATGGTCAAGTTTCAAACGGGCAAATACATGTATTCTGAGGACTCTAAGAAGCAGTTTTTATTGCTGTAAGAAGAATTAAGAAATTCAAATTTCAAAAATCCTGAGAGGGCGATGCCCCTTGTCTTCTGACCCACTACTAGACTTTTTTAATCTCCAATGGCAGAGAGTCTACAACCTCCCTAGGTAACCTGTTCCAGTGCTTAACTATCCTTACAATTAGAAACTATTTCCTAATACCTAACCTAAATCTAAAGATGCTGGGGGGCAAATTAGCAAAAGCTGACGTAATGTCTCAACTTGCATCACTCAAGTCCGTAGGTGAGGAGTCAGGCCCCTCCTGAACACTGCTACTCCATGATGGAGGATGGGGAGAGAAGTTGCCCAAATACACCTGAAAAGTCTAGGTAAAGTACAGGAAGAACCACCCTCAATTTGGCATCTTCCATGTAGCACCATCTCAGATGTGCTGATTGCATTGATGTTGACTACAGAACATAGTCCAAATATTTTTTCAGATATTCTTTGGGAAAATATTTGAGAACTCTGATAATGCCAAGCTTCATCATTTTTATCCTACAGCATTTAAAGCCATTAAAAGCAATTATCAGGGTTGTCATGCCGTCCAGTATTATTAATTGAAATATCTTCACGTTTTGATTGAAGTTAAATGATAATCATGAACAGGTTCGCAAAAAGAAAAGGAGTACTTGTGGCACCTTAGAGACTAACAAATTTATTAGAGCATAAGCTTTCGTGAGCTACAGCTCGTAGCTCACGAAAGCTTATGCTCTAATAAATTTGTTAGTCTCTAAGGTGCCACAAGTACTCCTTTTCTTTTTGCGAATACAGACTAACACGGCTGCTACTCTGAAACTTGTCATAAACAGGTTGTAAACTTTGAATTTAATCTTCACTTTTATATGTGTACATAGAATATAATTTTTAAAAAGTCACTTGCACACAGTAAGGAAGCTTTTCCTGAATATATATAGGTTCCATATTTACTGGAAATGTAGTCTCTTTTCTTGAGCCATGGTGTAGGCCTATCTTTCATCTGACATACATACTAAATGGAGTTTTGACCAAACAATATGCCCAAGTGTTCATCTTCTCTCTCTCTCCCTCCCTCCCCCCCCCCCCGCGCGACTTGGAGCTTCTTAAATTGTTCTGCACTTATTCCGTCCACCTGACTGAATGCTTTCGATATTCTTGAATTTCTCTCCATCTCTCTTGTGTTTAATTCCTAAACTTTTCTTCCAGACTAGCTTTTTTGCTGCCAGGAATAGAGTGGACATAAGGAATTGGGTTTTTTATCGGCACCAGGGGGAAATCAGGTGCTGCAGGAAGTGGTATTAATAATTCAGTAGCTGGCACTCTTCCCTTGAGCCACTGCTGAATCAGTGTCCTTGAATGGTGCCAGTTTGGGCGCTGTACAACTGGCTTTGAATGCAATGCAGGACTAACATCTAGAGTCGTGAAAATGTTATAAAAATTTCTTGAGGTTCATCATTGTTTGGACCAAATAACAAGTTCTATACAGATTTCTTGGGAGCAAAAAATATGAAGCAGAATTCACTACTCTTCCAGGCTCACTAGCATAAGTGAAGCTGAGGCACGAGATCTTAGATCAGAATTTTCCAGGTGTTGCTTCAGTACATTTAACTAAGAATCTGGACAAATTTCTTCCAAAAGAAATTTGAAAGAAAATCAGCATCAAGAACTGTGACAACAAATAAAATTAGTAAATAAAAGCAGATGCAATGAAGGCCTGTTAAGTATGTAGCCATTATCTTTTACATAGTATGAAGAGGCGTTAAGTATGTAATTCTTTTCACTGAGATTATTATTACTGATTATTTGTATTTTGGTAGCACTTAGCATCCGCAGTCATGGGTCAGGATCCCCACTGTGCTAGGACCCATGCACACATAATAAACACACAGGCTATATAAATTGCTAGTCCTTTTTTTGTTTTATGCAAGCAGCTGTATACTTTTTTTTATAGAACATGTGATATCTGATCATAATGGTTTCTGCTGCAGTGTTTGCCCAGTCTTGAAGTAGGTGAACTGGTTTGGACAAAATGAAAGCTGCCCCCAAAATAAACCTTTCTGGGGAATTTTCTGATGATGTCAACTTTTTTTTTTAAACTTTAGAACATTTCTTTACTTACTGTTTCTGATCAGTTCAATCTATGTCTAAATGGTTCAGTTCAGGTTTGGCTGACTTCAGAGAGTTAAGATGATTTGGGGAGTTCAGATAAGCAGCTGAACTTCTCTGTGCATTCCAGGGTTGAAACTTTTGCACGTCTGAAGAAGTGCATCCCTATCCATTCATTCTTACTCTGCTGACATGTCCCAGCATGCAGTCTGCTAGTGCTGTCATCCATTACTGTTAAGTGGTGAGGAACAGCATTTTAAAATTGTTAACTCCGAAGAGGCAGGGTCTGTGTCCTCCTATATATTTGAATATCGCCTAACACAACATGGCCCAGATCCTGATTGCAGTCTCTGAATGTTATTGTAATGTAAATATTTAAATATAAACAGTAAACTGAGGAGGCAGCATGGGCCAATGGCTATGAATGTGGGCTGAGTCAAGAGATCTGAATTCTTCTCTGAGATAAATTCCTTAGTTAGTTCTTCCTTGTGGTCTATGTTCCTGTAGATCCAAGAATAGATCACATTTTCCCTGTGTGAGGATTTCTGTCCCCTTTTCTCTTGTTGCTCTATGAAAGAAAACAATACAAAGGCAACAGGGGGAAAATGACTGATTATACAAGTGAATCAGTGCAACTGACTATGCACAGAGTTAACAGAGAAATAGAGAAAAATATTTTCCTTTAATTTGTTTCAGTTGTAGTAATTGCAGCTGTAGTCCTAAGAATAGCAGTTTATATATATATAAAAATACAGAAATGCAATTTTTAAGAAGTGACTTATAAGTTGACTGCACCTTGAAAAAAAAAATAGGAGCAGACAAGGAATTATTGCACGTATTGCATACCTGTAGAGGGGACGGTACTCTATAGCTATTTTTAAAATCGATATTATGTATCATAGAATAAGTCATAGCCATGTGTATTTTTTTTACTTAAATATATTTTCTGTGTGAATTTCAGTTTGGTTTGGGTAATATTATTTCATTGAGCAAATGATCAGAGCAGTGCACTAGATTTTAATCAAGTCTTTTATTTAAAATGGCACTCACATAGCTAAAGTTTTCTAAACATATTTTCATAATCTTGATTTCATATTGGGCCAGGAAATGAAGAGTTACGACAGATTGCTAGTTTAATTCTACAAAGAAAAATAAGTAATTTGGGTAGAAAGAATTAATTCCATTCCAAATGTTTAATTGGACAGTAATCAGTCTATATGATCTCTCTGTTATTACTATACCAGTGTTGGCCAATGCACAGTGCTATACCATTTTGAATCCAAGAATAAATCATTTTTACTATGTAGGTTTCAGTAAAATATAGTTTGTATCTTTTATGCCAAGATAAACTTTTAGACTTTATCCTAAAGTTGAGACGGGCATTTGCAGCATTCATTTATGTCTCAGTGTAATTTAAAAATACTGAATTCTTCTCTAAAAAAATGAAACCCTTAATGATGATCAAGCTTGGATGGAGTACTTGAGCATCTTGGTCAAATTCTACTAAATGAGGATCAAATTTTATAGACAAGTATGCAGCTAAAGTCTTTTCCACAAGTGAGGAGTAGAACTGGGAATCTACTTTAGCCTTGCCTTTCCCACCAACCCCCCAACTCTTCCCACTAGTCCTTTACTTGCCTGACTGTAGGGCACGGGTGCGCACAATACAGCTGGAACAACTATGACAGAGATGAACGTGTGGTAACCCATTGGCATTGTAACTGTAGTGTATTGCGAACCAGTGGGGTTTATGGGAGCTTCTAAGAGAGCTGGGATTGATTGTTAGGTTTAGTGATATTCAGGAGGTCAGATTAGATCATCTGGTGGTCCCTTCTGGCCTTAAATTCTGTGACGTATGTTGAGAAAAATTGAGCCTGCCCTGATGAGAGAGAGAAAATTGGGTTAAGAGCCAACTGTATTTGTACCTTTAGTTTCTATACATTCAAAAAATCTTTCCCCATTTATTCAGGCAGCAGGGTGCTACCAAGTGAAGCTTATGTTTTGACCCTCAGCTGCCATTTCAGTTTACCCTTTTGTTACCCATCATCCTTTCTTTTCTAGGAGAGGAAAGAATTTATGGATGCCAATGGGCTGCCACGGTGAGCATCAGGGAGAGAGGTCACTGAAAGTTTGGCGGGTTGCTAATTAGGTTTTTTTCCTTCATGAATTAGTCAAAGCTAATTAGTGTCTTTCTCTGCAGAGCTCCTGATGCAAACATAAGTACAGAGCAGTTACGGCAGAATTCTTGAAGGCAGCATTTTATTATTAACAACAACAATAACAGCAAGGACTTAACTAACCCCTTTTCTCTTCTAGATTGCTGTTGGGTTTACAAAGATGGGTGTGTATGTCTGTTTCTAGATGGTGCAGTTGTGGTGCACTAAAGTAAATAGACATGCCCACGTTCATTAGTGAAGCCAGGTCACCTGACTTCCAACATTATGCCCTGCTCACCAGACCACACTGCCTCTTTCTTAGGAGAAGAACTAGCTGATCTCCATTTCTTACTCTTGGGAGAACTCTGGCCAAAAAATTAAAAATTCTGCACACAGTATTTTGCAATTTTGCATATTTTATTTGTCAATATAACACAATGTAATCATGCTGGTTTCATTTATTTAGGTAATTTATTTAAACTACAATACAATGGATGGAGAATGGGAGTGATGAGCATTGGAAGAAATTTCCAACCCCAGTTGTCTAATAGTAATGTAGCTTGGTTTTACTCTTTATTTCTAGTTATAAGTCAACAAATATATGCAGTCATATGCTCAGTGATACATCATAGGCAAAGGAAGAGCAAGTGATGACTGGGAAATCAAAGTCTCAATTTATATTGGCTACTGTCCATCACCAGCAAGGTCAATAGCAAATAGTTCATGGAGCACATTTTTTCAGTCCAAAAATTTAGACCAGGTCTAATCACTAAAGCACTGTCCTTTACACCACTCTGGCAATGTAAAGGAACCTTAAAACATTTACACCTGTTTTATACTGTTGGGAGAATTCACAAAGACAGTGTGAACAATTTACTAAGCAGGCAGGCTGCTACATTCAGCTCTGTCTGAGGGGACAGAGTCCATCACATGCCTACCTCCTCAGAAACACCGCAAAGCCGTGCCTCTCCACACTAAGCATGCCTCAGTAGCGAGTGAGAGGGACTCTGTGTGTGTGTGTGTGTGTGTGTGTGTGTGTGTGTGTGTGTGTGTGTGTCTGTCTGTCTGTCTGTCTCTCTCTCTCTCTCTCACATGTATGACTGCTCAGCCCCCCTCCCCTCCCGACGGTGATTTATGTCTCGGCCGGCTCCTCCAGGAACCCAGACTGACATGCTTGTACTTCCAGGGCGGGGCGTGTGACCGCCCTTGCAGCTTCCCTTTGCTTCCCCATTAGAAGTCATTTTTCTGCGGGGAAGCAAAGAAATCTGCAGGGGACATGAATTCTGTGCACATGCAATGATGCAGAATTCTCTGAGGAATAATTTCTGGAAGTGAATGAGTCAAGCTCAAGGGACTCTTATTCTGCAAGTATTATAATATACTGTGATAGTGGTCTAAAACCACTTTGGTAATAACGCATTTAGGCCATGAGAGTAGATTACTTCAGGTTTCTGGGTTTTTTGGGAAAAATAAGGATTATATGCCTCTCTAAATGAGGGAAGTAGTGTGTGGAAAATGGCTTGTATTTGCGAGAAGAGGAAACCATGGTGTGTTACCGTCTTGTTCCCAAAAATTCTTCCAAAATCTACAGAAGCAGGAAGAGGGTTACAGTACTGAGCTTGTTCACGTCTCAGAGGGCTTGTGACATAAGCAAGTGTTCCTTGTAGGTTATTATTTGGGTAAAGTGCTTTCGAATTTGATTGTAGATCTAGTGAGTTATGCCAGATTCACTCTGCCACTGTCGGCACCAGTAGAGAATCTTTATTTTCAGCAGCAGCCGCCGCCGCCGCCATCTCCGATGGGGATTCCATGCTTGTTCACTGGAGGAGACTGTGGCACTTGTAGATGGATGCTGATTAACCTCCAGGTATCTGACATGAGGCTAACTATGTGAAGAGGAAAATTACTGTGTATTTCTCTATTAAACAGAGAAACACTGTGGTCTAACATACTGAGCCTTGGAGCCATGAATTCTCACTTCCAATTCACTGTGTCCTTGGACAATTCACTTAAACCTTCTTTTGTAAGGCTGTAAATCTGGAGTAACTTCACTGAGATCACTAGAGATCCTGTGAATTTACATCAGTGTAAATCACAGGGAAAACAGACACCCATCGTTACAAAACAGGGATAACCGTCCTTGCTTGCCTTTCAGGGGCATTTTGAGGATTAATTAGTTAATGTTTATGAAGGGCTTTGAAGATGTAAAGCATTATACAGCTACTATTGCTTTATCCTGTCTTACTCTTGGCTTCTGTACTGCTTCTGTCATAAAGGTTGTCACTTCAGCAAGATGGCTGTCGACAGCAGTCAGCTCAGAGTTGTCAATTTTAATTAAAATCTTATGTTTCAAATTCAAGTCACAGTTTTAGACATGCTGAGATATGCTTTATAATGTGAACTTTTCACATTGCTGGTGCTGAATATAATGGGGAGAGCTTTCGGCTTTCTGGAATTCCCTCTTTTTTTGTATCAATTGCAGTTAAATTAGCTACATAAAAAAATCAATAGAATCATTTTGATGTATATGATATTAAAAATTAGCTTTGAGTACTGAACACCAAGTGCTCCTGAAACTTCCTAATGTGCTCCTTACTATCTGGCAGTTGCGTGTTTTCAATTGTTCCTATCTCTAAAAAGTCTTTTCTCTGTTGAGAACAGCCAATTTGTAATAAGCAAAATTTCAGAAACATTAACTTAAAGTAGCAGAATTATCAGGAATATTAGCTTTTAAAGTTCTAGCAGTATTCTGGCTGAATATGTATGGCAGTTTCTTAGAAACTGCATTGAGGTTAATTCATTGAATGATGTAGTTTCTTCTTGGAAATGTACTGAGTGCAAAGAGGATTTGTTTGGATTTGAAATGTCCCATGTACTGTGCTGAAACTTTATCACATACGGAAATTAATAATTCAGGTTCTGGAGAATACAGAATATTTTTAAAAGGAGTCCCATCCTAAAAATGGGCAGTTTTAGACCTTGCTTTTGGCTGTGTGTTATCAATGCTACCCTGTATAATGTCCATGTGTGTTCACGCTGCAAAGATTATGGCTCAGTTTCACTTGAGACACTGTTCTTTTATTCTGATACGGTTTTCCTTGGTCATGGGCTTTCCCCTGAGACTAGTTCTTTCCAATTCTCTTTTAACATGTCTCTCTCACACATTCAGCTGGAGATAAGAGCCAGATTCTAATCTGTTACACTTGGGTAAATCTGGAGTCCTGTTCCTTCTCTGAAGGCAGTGGAGTTTCCTTCACATTTATGCCTGTGCAACTAAGATCAGAATCTGGTCCAAGGTGTCAGGGTTTTCCCCCCTGCTTTCTTGTGGTTTTGTTTCTGGAATGCTGCTACTTAGAGAAGACGTTTATTCTTGCTGATACCTAAATCAACACAGATGTTCTACAGCCCTGAGGTTTCCAGTGTAGGCTAAAGTTAACATAATTTTGTAAGTCAACTATCCCAGAATAGTTTTGATTTTTCTGTTTACAAGGGATTCTTATAAAATCAAAAAATTTTGCTTTAGCATAATGGCTCTCTGATGTGTTGCTATACCTTCCCACTCCCTGCCTTCCCTTCTTAAGTAGTTTAGGAAATTTGGATACCTACAGGGTAATATTAGAAGAGAGGTACTTGAAAGTAAGTAGAAGGTTTATTTTAAGTGTGCATGTGTTTTCTCTCTCACCTTTTGTCCTGATTCTATTCAGTTTCTTAAGTGTTTAAAAGAAACAAACATATGAAGGAATGGACCCATTTGACCCTTTTAGGCTTATGTAGTGTGTACAACAATAAGTCCAACAAAAAGTCAGCACATTCTTTGCCTCAGTAGAATCCAGCACTGGCTTTGCTAGTCTTGTCACTGGCTCAGTATTTAGAAAAGCTAGCACTAATGGCGGGTTAAATATGATAAGATCACTTCTGTATCTAATCCTGATAGATTTATCTAACTGAATTCAGTTTGTATTTGTAAGGAAACATGTTTCAGCGGAAACACAGTTGAGTATCTTAAACTGTTCAGATGAGTTGCTTCTTCCTCTTGTTGGTGTCAGTATTTATAGTTGTGTATAACAGCCCCTCAGACCAGTTTCCAATGCTTAGATATACACACATATTCTACTGTAAGGTATTGAACTGTTTGACCTTGGCTTCTGGGAGTGACCTTACAGTTTCAAAGAACACATATGGGGAATATTTGTCCTAATCAAATGAGATGTATTGACTGTGTCAAGGGGTTGTCAGCTTTTTTGTTATGAATGTAGGTTTTGACTTTCATTCTGTAGCTAAACTGTAGTGCCACAAATGCATACACCAAAAAATATGGCCAGTAAATAGTCATGGGAGTGAGTATGGGCTGGGGAATGAAGGCCTTCTGGGTGTGCTTGCTGGGAGCAAAAATAAAGCTCTGAAATGTAGCCATATAAGGAATTATTAGCTGTTTTAAATAGGTCTCAGTGGAAGCTCACCACTATAAAGTAAAAACATATGTTGTGTTTAGATCACTTCATCAGTGGCATTGTTTTGCTGGTTGGATTGGAATGGTTCACAGCTTAGATAAAAGCAGTTGATTAATCCATTCATCTGCTTGGGTCTAGACAGGAACAGAACAATCATTTTCCACTGTTCTGTATTTATTTAATTTTTGGGTGGGGTGGAATGAGTTTGCATTTCTTGGTATAAACAGTAATTTTTTCCCCATTCAAAATGGGGCCTGAAGGGAATGCCCTTCTCATCCTTTCAGCTTATATCTCTTGTTTCTAGTTGTCCCATGAGGACCCAGTAGTGACTTTTTTTTTTTTAGACTTTAGTGGTCACATGGCAGTGAATATAGGTTTGCTTCAAGAAGCACACACCTGGAACCACTAGCATTTCTTTTAAATACATTTCTTAAAAAATAGTTAATTGGTTTTTGTCTGTTGCACACACAACACTACTACACTTAAATATCAGCGGTCATCCCAAGGACTTTGAAATGTTTCACAAAATATACATACATCACCCAAATATCTCTGGGTTAGAGAACCAGAGCCAGTAGTGTAGAAGGCGATCTTAGGCCAAGGACACCAGGGTAAATCTCAGTTCTTACAAAAAAATACCATGGAAGCACGTGTTTAGCATTTATTAGTTGAGACTTTACAGAAAAATTGTTCCACTTCAAAATAGATTAGAAGAGGTATGGGGAAGCTGCACACTGCTGCAGTTACGTATGTTATGGTGACAACAACTATAGAATCCAAATTCTCCTGCTTCAAAAGCACTGGCCTCTATTGCTTGAACTGAAGAGAAATCTCCTTTAGCTTTTGGCTGTGTGGGGCCCATGATACAGTTGAGTAGTTCTGATTCCATCCAGCAGAGGGCAGTGGTGCATTTATTGCACTCTCTCATTCTCTCTCTCTCTCACACACACACACACACACACACACACACACACACACACACACACACACACACAAGCCAGTGTGTTGCAATTTATCTGACAACATTTGTATTCTACAAATCTCAGTTGCTTTGTTCACTTTTAACTTTAAAAATCCTAGAGGGGCTCAGGACAATTGCGAGAGACTTTCAGAGGTACAAGTGGAAGATAGGTTCGCAACTCTCATTGATTTTTTTCAATGGGAATTGGCTGTGTAAGTGTCCTTTATGCTTTTGAAAATCTTCCTCTTTATCTCAGCAAAAGTATTACTTTTAAGAGGGCTCGCTCTCAGATTTGAAAGGCAAATAAGTACTTTTAAAAGAACTGCCATTTTAAAAAATCCTCTGCCTGTATGCATAGAAGAAATCACAGTGCAGCCTGCCTTGCACTGTTTATACAACCTGGTTTTAGAACTAAACACTAACCAAGAAGTTCAGTGTCCATAAATGGAAAGGCCCAATGGCACAGCTGTGTTATCTGGGGTAGGTTAAAGCAGAGATCACTGAAATGAGTCTCATAATCCTCTAAGAATTGAAGGGCCAACAGCTGCCTAAAGCATGATTCTTGTTCATAATGAAAGTGCGCTTAAAGTTGGTTACTGTGTTTGGGGAAGACAAGGCAAAAATTTCAGAAAAACTGAAGGGCGGGAAAGGAGTTGGTGCATTAGTTTCCTATCAGAAGGTTTAATTCAAGCCTGGCTTAATAACTTAAAAAACAAAACAACCCAAATCTTTAGCAGGCATTTATCTTTCTTACTGGAGCTTTGTGCAGCGCTTTGAGGGAGGCCTTGTACTGAGAGCTCAGGGACTTTGGCCAAATTCAAAGGGGAAATTAGGACCCAGTCGTCTCTCTCTGGAGCCATATCTATCCCCCATTACCATATCATCTGACCACCTCCTAGTCTTCAATGTATGTATCCTCACCATATCCTTGTGAGGTAGGGAAGCACTATCCATGTTACCCCTGGAGAACTAAGGCACAGAGAAGCTCAGCCAGTTGCTCAAGGTGAGACAAAGTCCACAGTGGAACTGAGAATTGAACTCAGGTTTCCTGAGTCCCAGGCTAACGACCAAAATAGTCTTTTTCTCTATTTTGAAGTCTGTGGCAAAGTTCCCATTGACTTTAATGGGAGCAGAGTCAGTCTTCAGAGTATGGCCTTCCTACTGGTCCTGTTGGAGTGAATGCTATCCCACTTCCTGTTAACACTAATGGAAAATTCCTAATGGGAAAAGGATACAACCAGTAGGCTTCTATAGAAATTTCAGAGGGTTTTATAGAAAATAATCTATTGAATTTGATATATAATGTGGTTTGTTTGTAGCTCTGTAGCACTGATACTCTGTTATTCCATAAGGTGGCCCAAAATCCTATAGGGAGGTCATCACTTTCTATTAAATCCTGGTTTCAGAGTAGCAGCCGTGTTCGTCTGTATTCGCAAAAAGAAAAGGAGGACTTGTGGCACCTTAGAGACTAACAAATTTATTTGAGCATAAGCTTTCGTGAGCTACAGCTCACTTCATCGGATGCATCGAAAGCTTATGCTCAAATAAATTTGTTAGTCTCTAAGGTGCCACAAGTCCTCCTTTTCTTTTTATTAAATCCTGTAAGACTTTTCCATAAGAGAATAAACACTTGGGTGGTGGGAGAGGGCATATTTTAAACAAAAAAAATTAATGTAAACTTATTTGGTTTTAATGTAAAAATAAGAATACTTTAAAGGTGACTTTACATAGTCAAAGAAGCATTAAAGGAGTGATTCTGCTGTAATTTTATGTGTGTGTGTCTACATACATATTCCTTTGTGTGTATGTACATGTATACATATGCATATTTTCCTTCTCGTCCTGGGCTGGCAGTATTTTGATTGCAGAGCAGAGACCATTCCCTAAACTTCTGCAGTCAGCTCTTTCTCCCATCACAATAAAAATTTTGAAGAAGCACTCAATTCTTCTAGAGATGAAGCAGCTGTAGGATTTCTAATGGGGAAACTGTGCTGAACACAACTTAACCAAATTAAAAAATAAGCTTTACTTAAGAATGAGTGACTGACAAAGGGTTTGATTCCCTTCTTGCTCACACTGGCGTAAATTGGGAACAAGTCCACTGGAGTCCATGAAGTTGCAATGATATAAATAACAGTATAAAATGAGAGGTGAATCACACCCAGCAAGTCCCATGCAGAGATGCCAAATGGAAGCACAGGATCATCAGAAAATCCCGCAGAGAAACTTGAAAAGTTAATTATTAGGGACATTTTTTTTCTTCTGGAACAACGTCTGTTGTTTACCGAAACAAGTTACAAGCCTGCACAAAGCCTGTTATGCACGTTGTTGGCCAAGATCATATCAGCTTATCAACTTGTCTCTTTCTGTTTGCTAGTCTTGTATGTTGTCCTATTTTGTGACCTCCATTTCACTACCCCACATTGACAGCTCCCTGCCCCATATGCCTTTCCATGTGAGGAAGAAGGGTTTCTGTGGCTAGTAGTAAGATAAATAGGAAAGAGAAGGAGAATTCAGCTTTCCTTTTTGGATACTGAGGGAGGAGGGTTTTGTCTTGGCACCTTTAGAATATGTAGCAGAGTTCTTGGGTTTTGTGGGACCAATGCAACTTGCTTTCATGGCTTCCTTTGTGCAGGTCTTAATGGGGAGAACAATACCATACAGAGAATGCTGTGCAAACTGCCATCTTATCTGGCCTCAACAGGAGCATCGGACTTGACCTTGAGGAGCTTTTCCCATTTCGAGGGCGGGGAGAATGTTCCAATTGAACTTCATTTCTAATCCTAGGCTAAATAATAGACATAATCATGCCCCAGGGAGACAGCCCAGTACTTTTTCTGTGAATTCACAGTTCCCAATATCTAATCGAGTAAGAAATTATAATGGTGTAAAAGGAAACTAGGAAATTATTTGAAAATAATATAGACTGCTGGCATACAAAGCTTGGTAGGCATCTGCCCCCTCACACACCAGTAGTGCTTGTGAAATGGGAAGAACAAGAAGAGAGGGCAAAGCCCACAGTGAGCAGATGCCAGTGAGATGCTGAGAAAGCAATGGGAGTGCATGCTGGGGAATTCACATGAAGAAAGAAGTGGTGGTAGCAGTTGGCAATAATTGTGGCACATAGCATTGTGCTCCACTTCCATTCCAGCAGAGGTTTCGTTGGAGCTATGAGAAATACAAAGGAACAGTTTCCTGACTCGGCTGAAGGGGCATTCCATGGCTCCCGATTGCAGAAGCAATGCACTGGAAATGTTTTTTCATCGGAGAACATGGAAGCAAAAGGTTTCCACAGAATTACAATGAATCAGACATGCACCATGTCAGCAGTTTTGGAAGGAGATCTCTTTTGTAGCTTTGTTTGAGTGTGCGGGGGAAGGGAGGAGGTTGCTGATGCTGTTGAGATTTACTAAAGAGGAAGTAAATATAAAGGGGCTAGCTTGTGCCTTTAGGCCAGGCCTATGCTATAAACATACGTCGATATAACTATATTGCTCAGGGATGTGAAAAATCCACCCCCACCCCACCCACCCCCGAGCAGTGCAGTTATACTAACCTAACACCCAGTGTAGACAGTGCTATGTTGACAAGAGGGCTTCTCCCATTGACATAGCTACCACCCCTTGCGACCGGAGAAGCTCTTCACTGAAGCACTACAGTCAATGCTGGGCTGTGCTGTTGCAGCGTTTTCAGTGTAGACCTACCCTTAGGCACAGCCCAGAGTAAAGGGTGGTTCAGAACTGTACTGACCCTGGGATAACACTGGGATGAGCCCTGCTCACTAGTGATCAGGGAGAGCAAGTCCACTGCTATCAGGCACTGCCGTCTCCCACCTTACTCATCATGCAAAGGGGACCAGAGGGAGCATGCTCTGCCTCCCCACAGCCAGCGTGGGGCACGATGTGCCTCCTAGCAGAGTCGGGAGAGAGTTGTCCCCTGTGTGCAGGGATTGAAATTCTCCCTGACCGTGGGAGAGTCACACAAGGCTATCAGAAAGCCTCTGCTGTGAATCCACGCAATGGCCAGTCAGAGAGTGAAATGGTTAAAGAGAAAATGTATGGTTCCATTAGAACATGCCACGCAGGGCTGGGTTAGAGGACAAACATGACCTTGTACTTAACTTGTGTTGGTTTTTTACAGTGAAATGTGAGGCTGCTATCAGAGGAGTAGCAGCTAAATTTCATATGGCTGGAGCCCTCAGAAAATCAGAGAGAGTTAGTTGATTGCTGAAAAAATTTAGGTCTATTATGGCAACACCTAGAGGCGCCATTGTGCTTGGTGTTGTATTAACAAAGTGTGAGAGATGGTCCCTCGCCCAAGAGCTTACAGCCCAAATAGAAAAGACAAAGGGCAGCAGGGGTAACAGAGTCACAGAGAGGTGAAGCAACTTGGCCAAGTTCACATAACAGGTGAGTGGCAGAGCTGGAAATAGAATCCGGGTCTCCGGACTCCTAGCCCTGTTCACCAGACAATGCTGGATTTCAGTACAGAGTTAAGTGAAAGGTGACATGTCCAGGATGGGAGGGTGGACCAGAATGTGCTTGCTTGTCTCCTGACATTCAAATTATCTTTAACAATGTAGAAAAAAATTTGTAAAGCCCCTCTTGAACTCCTCCCTTCTCTAAGGAAATATGAGTTCATTGCATTGTGTGAACAGTATTACAGAGGAGAACAATTGCTTGTCATGTCGCAATTAAGCTTTGTGTCCCAGTGGTGTAATGCCCTCCCAATCGTGCCTGGGATCTATATACATGTTTTAAGAGGGGGCAAGGAGGCTGCCATCTGACTCAGATTTAATGTATTTCAAGTAATAAAAGCCACACAGTTCCCACGAACTTGTCAACTAGCTGTTCATATTTTCAGCATTACCTCTTTAAGAGCAATCTGAGCAATCTCTGGCTGTGGATATCGCAGTCATTACAGAGTGACTTCAGAAATGTTAGTCAGATTATGACACTGACTTCCTGCTTGCTGAGTAATCAGTCTGTCCCCTGGTTTGTGGTAAATTCTCTGTTTGCTAACACACCCTGTGCCTTTCCCACATAGCTGTACATTACATGGGTTTTTTTTTTTTTTTTAAAAATTAAATCTAAACAAATACTGCAAAATGCCCCAAAGTCTGTTGAATCTTGGGGATTTTTTTTAACAATTATTATTGTTTATATGTGCCTAATGGGGAAATGGTTCGACAAGAGTCTGCTTTGTGCTACAATATCTGGCCATGTGCCCGTTTATATGCTTTCTGAGACTGTATACAAGCAGACAGCATTGAAAAACGAGGAGGGGGTACTGTGGGGAAACAAGTCAGTCAGACTTAATAAATCAGGGAGATTCAGTAAGATTCCATTTGAATTGACTCTGTGCCAGCCGTATGCTATACATCATACATCTGGGTTGAAGCTGACGTTTTAATGATTTTATTAGTTTAGGAAGAATACTTTTTATTATATGTGTCTTCAATTATATTAAGTACTGCGTGAAGTTCTGATGAGCTTATATTGCCTTCCTGTATATATTACGCTGTGTGCCTTCTATCCAAGATCCTAACAGTAATCTGGTGGAATCCTCTTAAATAAGGAGCTGTTAAATTAATAAAGCTGTTAATCACATAAAAAAAATCTTGTGTGGAAATGCCAAATCAGAGCATAAAGGTTTTGAACTGGGAGAGTCTTGTAGGGGCAGGTAAAATGGCACCTTACATTACAGAGATCCATTTCAAATGATGATTTTACACACTGTTCACTATCATCATTTTTTAGGCATTCTCCATGCTTCGGCTTCAATCACAATCACTTAGACTGCATTTTTCATCTAAATTCTTAATCCTCTCAGAACCTCTCTGTACTATTATTATGATCCCCTTTACACAGATGGAGAGGTTAAGTGACTTGCCTATGGCCTCTTAGGAAGTCAGTATCAGAACTGGGATTTGGTTCCGGGGTGGCATTTCTGTGCTTAGTTCTTGAGACTGTGATTCCATTTTAAATATTTTTCTGTCAACTAAATATAAATTATGGGGTGAAATTTTCAGAAGTGACGTAGGTACTCAAGAGCCTATAGCTTAGGGTTTGTCTACACCTACAGTGTTGCTGCTGTATTGGTGCAGGTCTGCTGCTTGAGCGCTAAGTGAAGACACTACCTATGGCGACAGGAGAGCTTCTTCCACTGGCACAGGTTCACAACTTCCTTGAGAGGTGGTAGCTATGTTGATGGGAGAAGCCATCCCATCAACATAGTTCTATCTACACTGGGAGTTCAGTCAGTATCTGCATCGCTTCAGGGTGTGAATTTTCCACACCCCTGAGCAACACAGTTATATCAACAGAAGTTTATAGTGTAGACCAGAGCTTATTGAAATTCAGTGGAACGTAAGTTCCTAAATCTTTTTGGTGTTTTTGAAAATATTATCCTACATCTTGTACTGTTTAGGCTATCATGGATGGGGGAAAAAACCCACTAGGCAGGAAACCATGCTACAGCAATTGCTTCCAAATGTTGATGCTATCACACTTTAAACTAAAGGGTAGACAATAGGGCCTAAAAGTTAGTGATAGGTAACTCCTAGTGAAAAATAATAATTGAAAATGGGTTTTTGTATATAATTAGCCACTTCTGTCTGTCTCTACAGGTAAATAGATCTCTGATTACTACAGATCATGGTTATAATATAATTAGTAACTGGGTTAGGTATCTGCATCTGTGTTTGCATCTGTGTTTGGCTGTACCTGTATTTTAAGCAAACAGGGTCATAGTCAGACAGTTCAGTGGCAGAGTGGATATCTTTTTTAGGGGGGAAAATGTTCACTATGGCTCAGCCTTTCAACACAGGATGTCCCTGTTTGAAGTTCCTGTTTCCTTTTAAATGCAGTACTTATGTTTCAGGAAGTAGTCATGATGATATTCTGTTTGTCTAGTGAAGTTTTGTGCCTGTCAGGCTCAGTGTTACCAGAAACCAGGAATTGCAATGGAACCAGTTTAAAAAAAAAAAAACCCCTAATGAGTCGATGTGTAAGGGCAAAGTCACTCTGTGGAAAATATATATGGAAATCACACCTTCAGGGCCCAATTCTGCCATTGATTATATGTACACATAGTTCTCATTAGAATCAGTTGTAGCTGGGTTCACGTAATCAGTAGCCGAACATGAAACCTTAATATCTTTCCTTGGAACATTTTGTATTGACCAAAATCTAATTTTTCACTAGCAAAGCGTAAAACTTATAGCCCGTCTGGTTATAAAGAGCCAACGTATGCATAGGTTGTCTGCTTGAGAACAGCAAGAGAGACTGAAACAATAGCACTAAAAAAAGATTTTTACCATACACACTCAGTCACGTTCACCTTAATGGGGAGTTAATTTTAGTGCCTCAATGACAGCTGTTTCTATCTACCTTAGAGTTTGTACTGGTTCCCATCAGTGCTAACATTGCTGAGTTCTATGCTGCTGAACCAATTACATCCTGATTGTTTTGCTGCACATTCAGATCCACTAATCTGGACTGATGAGCTGCAGCTTTTGTCTCGTGAATGGCTGGCAACAGTATTAATACTAGTAGCTGCATCAATGGCTGAATGTTTGGTCTTGTCTCCCTAGTCTTGGCTCTGTTTCAGAGAGGCAATCACAGCAGAATGTTGGGCTCAGAAAATCTCTCTTTAAATAACAAGGTGTGTCAGATGGAGAAAAACTTTAAAAATAGACTCTCAAAGTAACTTCAGGGCTTCACTTCAATCCACTATTGTGAGCCATCTTGTGTGTTTAAAATATATATCCGGCTTAGAAGGGTCAGCAGAAGAACTTTCTGAACTCAAACTTGTCCTAGGTTGAGCTTGATAGTGACCTGAAAGCTGTTGCCATCTGTTAGCTATTTGATGGCCTCAGGCCACTTCTGAGTGGAGAGGAATCCCATGTTGCACTGACTATACTCAGAGCCAGAAGAGTACCCAGAAGTCACCTACTACAGGACAGGCCCAACAAAGAAAACAACAGAACGCCACTAACCATCACCTTCAGCCCCCAACTAAAACCCCTCCAACGCATCATCAAGGATCTACAACCTATCCTGAAGGACGAGCCATCGCTCTCTCAGATCTTGGGAGACAGACCAGTCCTTGCTTACAGACAGCCCCCCAATCTGAAGCAAATACTCACCAGCAACCACACACCACACAACAGAACCACTAACCCAGGAACCTATCCTTGCAACAAAGCCCGTTGCCAACTCTGTCCACATATCTATTCAGGGGATACCATCATAGGGCCTAATCACATCAGCCACACTATCAGAGGCTCGTTCACCTGCACATCTACCAATGTGATATATGCCATCATGTGCCAGCAATGCCCCTCTGCCATGTACATTGGCCAAACTGGACAGTCTCTACGTAAAAGAATGAATGGACACAAATCAGACGTCAAGAATTATAACATTCAAAAACCAGTTGGAGAACACTTCAATCTCTCTGGTCACTCAATCACAGACCTAAGAGTGGCTATACTTCAACAAAAAAGCTTCAAAAACAGACTCCAAGGAGAGACTGCTGAATTGGAATTAATTTGCAAACTGGATACAATTAACTTAGGCTTGAATAGAGACTGGGAATGGATGAGTCATTACACAAAGTAAAACTATTTCCCCATGGTATTTCTCCCTCCCACCCCACCCCCCACTGTTCCTCTGATATTCTTGTTAACTGCTGGAATTAGCCTACCTGCTTGTCACCATGGAAGGTTTTCCTCCTTTCTCCCCCCTGCTGCTGGTGATGGCTTATCTTAAGTGATCACTCTCCTTACAGTGTGTATGATAAACCCATTGTTTCATGTTCTCTGTGTGTGTGTATATAAATCTCTCCTCTGTTTTTTCCACCAAATGCATTCCATGAAGTGAGCTGTAGCTCACGAAAGCTTATGCTCTAATAAATTTGTTAGTCTCTAAGGTGCCACAAGTACTCCTTTTCTTTTTGCGAATACAGACTAACACGGCTGCTACTCTGAAACCTATACTCAGTACTGTCATCCTTGCTGGCAATCTCAATTCAGCCCAGCAACTGAATGAGTATGGTGACCAAAGTGCTTTCCAATGACTAGGATATTCCCAGAGCACTCCCAACTTGACACTTTTCTCTTTTAAATGAAGTTAGTTCACCAACACAGCTGAACATACCTGCCACACACTGATGTCCCTTCAGTTGCTGTTTCTGGACCATATAATCCATCTGCCATTAAAGTAGTTAAATCTGGAATAGCTCTGTCTGATTATTCTGTTTAAATCTGAGGACTCATGCCAATTTAAAAAAAAAAACAACCCCCCCCCAAAACACCCACACACAAACTTAGTGCCCCATGCCAGCTCTTTTAAGTCAAGTAAACCAAAAAATCTTGAAATATCCTTATAAAGTTAAGAAACACAGTTTTGCCCATGTGCACAGTGAGAAATCAACAAGAACAAGTGATGTTGACCTCAGACCCCAGGCAGAAGGAATATCTTTAATCTCATGTTGTACTGGATTCTTAATCTCCCTTACATTGCTATGTCTCATTTGCACATATTTCCCTGTGTATATACAGATAGGGGATTTATTCAAATATTAATCACCCTGACTGATAATGGAGATTTGTGCACCTGACAAGTTGACATTCCAGCTATGCAAGTCTCAAAATTTACAGAGAGACAGCCATTACAGACAACCCTATCTAAAGTGCCTTTTTAAAGGGAATATATGGTAGGAAAACTTGACATTTTATATAAGAGTTTGCAAACTTTTTGTTTAAATAAAAGTATGGGGGGAGTGTGGGTCTTTGGCATGCTCATTATATTTTCTTATGTGTTGATGTCTCAGGTTTTAAAATCCAATTGGTGTTAGATTGTCAAAAGTTGTTAGGATTGCCTTGGGGACAAGTGACATTTGAGTCTCACTTTCTATTTTTGTACAGAACGTTATCTACTGCATTACATTTATGAGCAGCCAAAAATGGCTTGATTGATCATCTTGCGGGACTGGCAATAAATGACATACTTCTCTGTTGTCAGGACAAATAACGTCGCTGGCTGCCTTTACGTTTCCTCCAGTGCATAGCTCATCAGCGTACATTATGAGGTATGAAAGACAAGACTGGGGTTTGGTTTTCTTTTCATTTTGAGATAGCACATCTTTTATTTAATCCCAAACTGCTGACAGAATCCACTTTGATTTGTAACTGGTCACTCTAGCCTAATTTCAGGATGTACTATGAAAATTGAAAATATAGTATGGTGGGTCTGCACAAGAGATTCTGGGCAAGATTCTATACCCAGCTAAAGTCCACTCTATGACACTGTAGCAGCATGAAGGAAATGGAAACAGCTCTCTGAAAATTCACCCAGCACAAGGGTGGTGCAGGGATCTGTAGGGGACCTTATACCAAACTCCTGCACTGCCTCTGGTGTGCATGTGTGTGCCAAGGGAGTGCTGTGTGGCCAGAAAGGGCATGGAGGAGGCAAAGTGGTGAGTGGCTGGAGTGCTTTGCATTGGAGACTTCCTCAGTGGTCCACATTGGCCCCTAGAGCAGCCCAGAATGTGGAAGGTGCAGGGGTAGTTTAAAGACACCTTTTTGTCTTCCCCCTCTCCTGGACTATCCCTAATCTAATAAAGATATGTTATTCTGGCTCTCAATTTAAGAGTTGGTTCAGCCGTTCCAGAAACCATTGTAGGAAACCTGTTCTGAGTGTAGTTTACACTGTGTTCTTCAGATCCGACCACTTTGTGTCAGAGAAAAGATGCTAACAGTTAAAAGTTAAAATACAATATCCACTGCATCATGAGACTTGACTGTATAAGCCTCCTATGTAAACAGAAAGCACCAATTTGTAAAGCTCCGTGGTTAAATAACTGGTGCAGATTAATTTTTTCCAAATGTCAAATGTCTGTATTTAAATTTAATATGTACGTTAAAAATCTTTTCTCCCTTTGTTAGCCTTTGATTTGTAATAGGAATCTCTCCCATGGAGTCAGCTAGAATTACTACTACTTGTAAAAACCTTATTTCTAAGAACCCTTCTAGGAGCTGGGAAAAGGTTTGTTCCCTAACCAGGACATACTCACCCCCAGACTGCAACCTTTACAAAGGCCTTTCAGCTGGCATTTGGTAAAGTCTCTGCAGAATATATTTCTTAGTTGACAGGATCATGTTCAGATGAAAGCATTATGGGCATTTCTGACACAGAAGAACTGTCTGTACGTTGTCTGTCTGTACAGCATCAGCAGGTCTTGGCTAACAGCACAAACCTTAAAGAAAAGGAGTACTTGTGGCACCTTAGAGACTAACAAATTTATTAGAGCATAAGCTTTCCTGAGCTACAGCTCACCTCATCGAAATGCATCCGATGAAGTGAGCTGTAGCTCACGAAAGCTTATGCTCTAATAAATTTGTTAGTCTCTAAGGTGCCACAAGTACTCCTTTTCTTTTTGCGAATACAGACTAACACGGCTGCTACTCTGAAACCAGCACAAACCTTGTGTGCTTCTTCATCTCTCTTCCCCGCTCATTATTTCAGTTGTCTCGCTTAGGCAGGGCCTGTATGCTTTTTGTTATAACACAGGCATAAAAGCAAAAGCTCTGCCCTTTGTTTCCCTTGCGTTCTCTCCCTCCCCCTGTCCAGGGTGCATCTAGGAAATGTTCCCCAACCTAGCTCTGTAATGCTATTGTTTTAACTTGGACACTGTGATTCAATGACTTAATTATTTGAAACATTGACAGACCTGTCAAGAGACCTGGGTGCTCTGATCATATGGATTTCCAATCATGTCTGACTGGAAATCAGATGCTTAAGCAGGAACTCCAGTGATAGGAGATACTGTGGTAATAGGCTTCTTTAGAAATGCAGATTGAGGGACAGACTCTCCCCATGAGAGACCTGTCAAATTAATGACTTCAAGACCATCTCCTACATTTCCATAATGTGCGCATATGCACCTTAAATACAAGGGCACTACTTCCGTTCTATTGCTGCTTTTGCCTGTAATTCACATAGAGTATGACTTCATTTTGACAACTTTCTAAATCTCATTGGGAAAGTCTGAATCCTTGGTTTTATAGGTCATTTAGAGTCAACTAGAGGAGCATGAGGGGTATTCAGGGTGCAGTTGCACTGTGGGTGATGATTGGGAAAAATGTAAACAGTGTCTTTAGTTGTATGTAGTAGTTCTCCCTCTATCTTTGTGGCTCACTCTTTCTATTCCCAGGAATAAAATAAATAAATATAATAATTTTAAAAAAACATAGTGTCATACGTAACAGGTACAACATATAAAGCAAATGATTAACATTGTTTTTTCACTGCCAACATGTCTCTCACAATAAAATGTTTAAAAATTACTTTATGCAAATAAATTGGGAAGACTAACCCCAGGAGGATTATTCTTTTGCTAGGCCTTTACCCTACAAATCTTTACCTTTGTGCATGACTCTACACGTGTTAATAGCCCCATTGGACTGCAGTGTAAAGATATTTATGTGCAGAAGTATTTGCAGGATTGGGTCCTTAGTGAAAAGTTAGCATTGAAAGTGCTGCTATTCATTGCTACGTAGCTAAGAAAGGAGGGCGATGGAGTTGGGGAAACCCTTTACAAAGCCACTGAAATCTAAAAGTAGCTTTTATTGTAGGATCCAAATAAAAAGACTATTTAAAAAAGAAATAAGACAGTCAAACTGAACCAACTTGTAAACATTCCCCCAGGTTCCAGTCTCATTGCAAAACATTTGAGCTTCATTCTTTTAGTTTATATGATGCCAGCTGAACCCCGAGATGTATTTGACAGCCTTGTAATTCTCCTACCAATCATTTATTCTCTGTTTACATTTGTATGTTATGACCTCGTTCCCTGGGCTGTTGAAGATAAATGTCCTATCAAAACTAAATCCATTGTACATGCCCTCTCTGGGTAACGTTTAGCATTTGGAAGTGGGACACTATATTTTTCTTGGCTGGACCATGGTTATAACTCATGAGAACCAGGCTTATCCTTAGAGGATATGAAGTTTCCACCCTCATGAATGAGCAGTAGCATTTCACAGTCCCCCATTATTTATTTCCCTTATTAGTTTTTAGTTGTAATAAAATAAACAAAACTGTACAGAACCATAACTTAGTGCTGACAGGCCGAGAAGCCTGGCTGGGTTCTCTGTTAATGGCCTTCGTATTTCTCAGAACTCTTTTTTTTTTTTTTCCTTCTTTTCTTCACTTTATCAATTGAGGAAGAATAGCTGGAGTCTTTCTGAGGCTTGTAATAGAAACTGAGGCAGCAGCAGTATATGTGCTTTGTGGAGAATAGCTCTGAGCCATAGAGAGAGAGCTGTGTGGACAGAATAACCCAGAGATGATCTCACTCAGGGAACTGGTTTCATATGTCTAAAGCAGCGGTGTCCAATAGAAATTCGATGCTAGGCCACACTTGTGGTTTTGAATTTTTCTTATTAGCCACATTATAAAAAAGCCACATTAAGCCATGTTATTAAAAAAGCCACACGCATTAGCCACAATTCAATAGCCTATTAGCCACATATGGCTAGTGGCGAACATATTGGACGCTGCTGGTCTAAAGGTTTTGCTCGACATGTTAATGGAAGATAATTTGAGGGAGATGACTCTTTTGGTTGTTCTCTGAAGCACATGCTAATTTTGATCAGACAACAGCAGTAGTTTAGTTAGAGTAGATATTAGGAGTTTGACTCTAATGAACATGGTTATGGTGTGTGCAGCTAGCTTTGGGCTGCTAAGGTCAGGAGTAGTGGTATATCATTTTCATAAATTCACAAGAGATTATGATTGTATTTGTCTTGAGTTTATAACATTGTAATGGACAGTGTGCTCCTGGTAATGGAAATAAGATCTAGGGGAAGGATTTATGGGTTTTTCCTGGTGCTGTACATATTAATGGAGACAAAGGCTTTTAAAAATAAATATATGGAATATTTTATAAATAAATAATCCAATATTATAAATTGTAAACGTGTGTTCACCGGTGTATGTGACACAGAGAATACCCTTAGAAAGTTCCTTCTGGGGCTGGAGAAAATAAAGGTTCTGGAGATATTCCCTTTAATTAAAAATGGTGAATATCACTGGAACTGGTAATATTTCAAGAACCAGAAGGAACTTTTTAAGTTCATCCACTAAATGTATATATAGTGAGATTTACGTATAAACAAGTCTGGGTATCAGGAGTGCGTATTTTGTGTCTGCTTGTGTGCATATGCCCATACAAATGTGTGCATCAGTATACACATTTATAAATATAGTGTTAACTATAAATTGCAGGTGTAACTCTAAACCACATGGCTTAAAAATATCTTCAATTCTGTGCTGCGAGATGGCTGAAAGAAATAGCATAATGTGCAGAGTCTCAAACACTACTTAAGTTCTGGGATTTTGGCACATCCATTAACAAAGAGACCCTTTTTTGCAGTTGTTTTCAATCATCTTTAGTTTCATGGATAATTCAGAAAAATCCATAAATAATTGGTAAGATTGTGCAATCCATAAAATCTTCTACAATAAACTGAATATCATGAATTTGATGTTTTGAACAATAAAAAATGGGAAGAACATGACATATAAATAGTTTTAATTATTAGTATTTCATATATTATTCTAAAGGATCCTAAAATTCTTATAATTTAGTAGTCTCTCAAACAAAGTCTTTGCATCTCTATTTACCCATTACTGAAATGCAGCCACCTCTAGGAAGAAAAAATATCAGCTGTTTAACAGCCTGCAGCCATATGGATCCCTTACGAGAACAAATGAAGCTGAGTGCAGCATCAAAGTGAAACAATGGTGGGAAGTTTCTGTAAGCTGAATACCTAGGTTGAAATTTGCCGGGAATACTGGAAATAATTTGGTTTTCTGCAAAGGGATCTTCACTGACCATGTGATTCTCCCGCTATACAAGTATACATTATGACAAAAGTAAAGAAAAGGGTATATGCAGATATATATGAGATAGAGATGAGCCTGAGCTGCAAAACCCAGATGTGGATTTCAAAACCAGACAATTTTTGGGTTAAAAAAAAAAAAGTTGTGAAATATTTTCCACTTTTCATTCCAACTGGCTCTTGCCCAGGCCCTTTTTCTAATATAAGCTATGTAAGAAAAGTGCTTGTTCTGTTCCATCTCGTATTATATAAAAATATATATGAAATTATTAATAAACTAAGGGGAAATTAGACTAAAAACTGTAGGAGCATGAACCTCCCGAACTGGCCTCTCTTCCATCGGGTTATCCATTCTAGGAGAAGGATATTTCACATTTTTTTCACTTTTTTTTCCCTGGTTCTTCACTTGTGGATTTTTTTTGTGTACTGCTCTCTGAGCTTCTTATTTTCTCTTTTCCCTGTTTTTATACTTGCAATGTATTGTGAGCCTGACATACATCATCACCATCTGATAACCTGAAAACAAATTGCCTCCGTAAACTGAATCACACCAGCCCTATGAATATCCCCAGCATCTATTGCTATTAATGACCTTTTTTGTTCAGTCCCCCAGACACTGGTCTTAACATCCCTGCCTAGACATGACTCACAGGATAGACATTCAAGCATGAATGACAAATTAGTTTATCACAAATATATGAAAAAAGAAATGAGGTGCGACGGGTTTGAGGCTAGATAGGCATCTAAAAAGCTAGTGTGACCTTGTGTAATGTGCATGCCAAGTTGTGTCAAAAAGTGCTAATGCTTCCTGTCCATGAGGGAAATGGGCTTTTTGGTTCCCTGGGAACCTGACTTCTTTAGATGCAAATGCTGAATAGCTGGTAAGTTCTGACCCATTTCTATTTACAACTATTCCAGCCACTCCCAAGGAAATATTTTAGGGAGCAGGGAAAGGAAGAGACCAAAGAACAAACTTAGACACAAGAACTCGTGAGGCTCAGGGTTCTCCCCGCCCCCTTCTTTTCAAGTCCCCCCCCTTCCTTTTTGACAACAGGTTTAATAAAAGACAGGTCAACCATGCTTGACACCTTTTGTGGCTGTCAAGCTGTTGAGGAGGAAGGGCAGAAAACAGGTATGTTAAAAATGGGATGAGCACTTCCTTTCTCTCTCTGGGTTTGTGGGCGGCCAATCCGCCTCATTACAGCCACATACCAGAGAGAGAGAAAGGAAGTGCTCATCCCATTTTTAACACCATGTTCTTCAGCAAGTTCTCTGGGACAAGGACTGTTTCTTGTTATATGTGTGCACAGTCACTAGCATGATATGGCCTCGATAGGTCCTTTAATATTCTTCATGATACAAATAATAATAATTGAAAACCTTCCGTAACTGAAATTCTGCTTGGCATTGAGGACTGTGGCCTCTGTCATCCCCTCATCGTTATCAGCAGCATTTGTCTTCTGCAAGGCTCAAGTATCATTATCCCCATTTTGCAGACAGGGAAACTGAGGCACAGAGGTAAAATGATTTGCCCTAGGTCTCCCAACAGGGCAAGGAATAGAACGCAGGTCTCCTGAGTCCCAGTCCATTAGGCCCCACTACTCCATCACTCCCTAACCCAGCCACCTCTTCGTGTCATCTACATGGTACATCTTGCCTTTCAGACATTAAATTCTTGGGGCAGGATGGTTCATGTATTATATGTTTGTACAATGTCTAGCACGATGGCACCCACCTCACTGTGGCCTTTAGGCTCTACAGCAGTATAAACATTAAATAATAATATTTGTACATACACATATCAGTGAGTAAGTTACAAAGTGCAATCCCAGTACTCTTTCATTGGGGTTTTATAATAGCAGGTATTGGAAGAAGTTAATAAGCACAATAGGACTATTACTCTGCAACCATCGCAGTCTGTAAAAGGTTCTTAATTCTTCAAGTTGTTTATTGCAACATCCACTCGTCATCTCATACTGTGCAGCCTGGACTTGTTTCTCTGTGTGTCTTAAATTTATACTGGGCACTATTACGCCCTTTCTCAATCCTGTTGGACAGGACTGCACTTGCGTGGTTAGATCTCCTATTTATTCTACCTGTTTAGGCCAGCCCTGACCATTATTTTTTCTCTGAAGTACATGATATAACCCATGAAGCCAACATGAGGTCACTGTGAGCCATACAACGCAGTAATTACCGGCAAATGCTGATTGTCTTTGTGCTCAAATGATTTGAGAGGATGTTGCATGAAGGTGTAAACAGATCATTTCCTTTTAGCTTCTGTTAGCTGTGCAACCAAAGGGAATCCCACTCATTTAGCATCATTCCAGTTCACTTTACAGCAGTGCTGTCAGCCAAGAAATACCCTGGTGAGCTTGTGGTCAGAAGCAGCGTAGAGAGATTTTTTTTTTTTCCTAAGTAGCACAAGAGCAACAGCTCTCCCATCCCCAAAGAAAATTACTCTTGTTTTATACTTTCTGTGCTAATGGCTATCTGTGGACTTTGTTACATAGTTACAGTGCTGGGAGGTAAAAGCTTTAAAATAAATTGCCAGATTTCTTTTAAATTAGTTCACAGAAATTAAAATTAATAGATCTCTTCAAACAGAGGGATTTTCCTCTTCCGCCTTACCCCCTTTCCCTCTGCTCAGTTATAAAGCAAGACCCAGGGGAATTGCAAGAAAAGAGCGTGATTCAGAGAGGGTGGAGAATGTAATTGCTAAAGGCTTCAAGTTTGGACAGCACATGAAAGTTTGAGGGAGATGTTCATATTCTTGCCAAGCACAGCTGAAGTCATACTAAAATGGATTATTGTCTTCAATGGAGAAATCTCGTTGATTGCGGGTAGGGTGGTATTCATTTTGTATATGGATTTAAGTGAAGTTCTAATCAGCAATTTTTGTGGGAAAATCCTTGTTTTGTTTTTTTTAAAATGTGCGTGGTTGATATAGTAGAATGTCTTTAATTCATTCTATGTGGGGAGAGCCATTGTGAATTACCAATTTTAGTACATTAGCAGGCATTGTTTACTTGTGGTTTTGTCCTTCTCATTCTACTCCTGGATGCATCCCCTTGACCCTGATACAGTATCTAATGCAGTTCTTGCTGCCAGCCAAACCGAGCTATGTTTCAAGACAAGGTTAATAAGAATTCTGGAGTTTGATCTCCACCACATTGTGCTCAAGTCAGATTCAATTGTGTTGCCAAAAAGGGAGCGGAAACGGGGAGAAAAGGGAAAAAAAAAAAAAAGAGTACGTGCAAATTAAAGTTGGCCTTTTAAACACATCCACACCCACACCCCTCTAATCAACAGCGTTACAGGTGTCTGAGATCATGTTCACTGCTCCTCCCCATCCCCGTTTAAAAAATAGCCATCCTGCCTGGACATAAACTTTTGAACTGGGCATGATACTAGTCCTCAGTGCGAAAGGTATCTGTTTTCATGCTTTCATATTGCAAAAATACCTAAAATGACTAGGATCAATTTTTTAAAAACTCACATTTGGATTGAAACCAAGTATGGAAATGCTGAGGCATTTGTAGGGAATGAGAGAAATTACTTCTAATGGAAAACCCTTTTCTTCCTGCACAGAGCAGTTTTCAGGACTGGGATATTTATCAGTACAATGTCCTGTTTATACTGTCCAAGTTCAGTGTCTGGCAACCTGTTTTTAAATACCACCCTTATCAGAGCCACCTGTTATGACTGTACAACCCACAGGATTACAGAGGTATGGACCACAAGCTGCTACGGCCATTTTGTCTGAAAGAGGCCCATGGTTTTATTTTTCTAGGTCTTTCCCCTGTTGTCTTCTGCACATTTTGTTTCATAGTTAAACAGAGGCAGTTGCCATTATTTGGATGATGATAGCTTTTGTGATTTCCAGAAAGCCCTATAGGATTTTGATTTTTTGGGGCTGTAGAGAGAGTGGCTGTTGTTGATTTTTAAAATGTAAATAACCCATCCACCCTCTCCCAAAAAGAAAAATAATCCTTGATTAAAAGTTTTAATTTGCATGTTCAGTTTCAGCTATAAATTGGGTAACCCTTATTTTAATTACTCACATATTTATGTCATTTCCCAAAACTCTATTGCTAAGTAAGGACAGGCATCCTTTACCTTTAAATGTATAAAGGAAGACTATGGTTTAGCCAGGCATCTTGGATAATGAATGTGTGTGTGTGGCAGCCTCTCTGGGCTCTGGAGACTGGTATCAGAGTTACTGTGACCTGCAAATGCACTCTAGATTTTAAAACACCTCCAGTAGGCGAGAGGAGGAAACATTTGCAGCGATGGAATTATCGGTCCCATTACCACCCAGGTGTCAAGGAAATGAAGCTTTTCCACTACAAGATCACCGTAAATCACATGGGGGGTGTGGGGAGGGGATGACAGCCTCGTTAGCATGGGCAAAGTTACTATAATTTATGTATAAATACGTCTGCATCAAGATGTTGTATCATTCAGCTACCCTGAAATGTCTTTTTACACACACACACACACACTTACTTGTTGGCTTTCAAACTTGCTTGAAACCAGCAACCTGCTTTTCCTGTTCCTCTTTGGTTTTGTTTGAATAAGATCAGGGTGCCACTGTAGTCTGTCCCCGGTCTGTGGGCGGCCAGTCCACCTCACTATGTCTCTGGGAGGTCGCCTGGCATGGGGAATCAGTGGGCCAATGGGAGACGTGAGCGAAGGTCGGCGATCAGGGCCGAATGACAAACAGTTACAGAGCCCCAGCCCCTGGTCGGGTGGGGCAGCAAAGAGTTTGAGGACTCAGGCTGAGCAGCAAACAGTCAGGCCTCCTAGCTCTGATGGAGGGCCGACAACCGTGGGCTTCTTGCCTAAGAGAGGGGAAGGCTGACCCCCACAGATTGGGGTGGCAGGGGGGATGCAGGCCCACCCACTCCACTGCATCCCGGCCCAGGGCCCTAGCAGTGGGAGAGCGGTCTGCCCCTGGGTCAGCGGGGATCCTGACTGCAACAAGCTGACTCACTCGCTGGCAGCGTTGCAGCCAGACAGGGATCAGCTACCCATGGGCTACTTCCCAACTCCCCCTCTGGGTATACCTGGCTCTGTAGAGGGTCGTCCTGGTTGTCGGGGAAGAAGGCCTCTGTCAGGGCTTGCAGCTCCTCCATGTTCAGGTCTGAAAGAGCTCCTGCCCAGTCCTCAGCTTTCTCGGGGTTTGCGACAGCCTCCCAGCTCGGGAGCTTGCAGGAGGCATCTGGCTCCTCCGGTGGCTGGGCCCCAACTGAGTTCTCCGGCCCACCTTTTATACTTCCGGTCCCTCCCACTGACCCCCGGCAGGAAGGTTGAGGGTGGTGTGGCTCTGCCCACCAGGGTTCAGTGAGGGGACCCTCCCACTCCGGGTTTGTGGGCAGCCAATCCGCCTCATTACAGCCACATACACAGGCCCCAAGTCCAGCTATGGCCAGGTGATAAATAAGCATTCCTCAGTCATCTGTGGCATGATCCCTTCTTCTGTGGCACAACTCCTTTGCATACAATGTGCAGAAAATGTTTGTGTAACCCCATATTGGCCCTTAGAAATAAATGTACAAGGCACACAATTTGCTGCCTCTTTATTTGACCAGTAAATAAACTGTCCTACACAATTTCCTCTCCTTCAGGTGCTGCATAGTAAGCTGTGAAAGAAAAAAAAATATGGCTCTAACTCCACTCTCCCATTTCTTGTCTGCTATAGCAGAGTGTCACAGCTGTACTTGGCTACACTGTGCCTAATGCTTTGCAGATTACATTATGTCTCACATGATTACAGGCTGTGCCATCAGCTTCCATAAATTCTCAATATTTTCCTTCTGGGAAGGAATTTTTCTTATGATTAGGCTTGGCTTTAGAAACGAGTGACCGTTTCAGTGCTTCCCTGTGGCCATATTGTTCCCTGACTGATGAAGGGGCTGATGATTGTCAGGTTGGATTATGTGTCCAGATTAACCCATTCAGGTTTAACTGCCTCTATGTGTCCAAGTCCAGATTTGTTTTATGAAATTTGATTTTTTCAGTTCCCTCTTAAAGTTTTTGTTTTCATGGCAAGATCTTGTACCACTGCCCATCACAGTAGTAATTAGTGATTCAGAGCACTGAACAAGTACAGCAGAGCAAGCTTCCCTACACTACTTGAGTACTGTGCTACAGACTTGTTTTGGCAGGTCTGTCTCTGGGAGGGAATCCATTTACGTTCCAACCTTTCCCTGTCTTATTAGATCTCAAAGAAGAGTACCAATACAGCGTCCTTTGTGATTTTAAAATTAGTTTTGTCAGAACAGATGTTTTTCTTAAAGCCTCAGCTTCTGTACTCCTGTGATTACATGAGAATCTTAGATTTTATTTTATTAAAAAACAAAACACACCCTCCCTACAAATATTCTGGCCCTCATGGTTTCAGAGAAATGCTTGGAAACGTGACCTCCAAAAGCTCAGAAACTAGAAGAAAATAATAAAATTTTGAATTAGTTTTATCTTTTGGATCAATCTCATTATTTTAAACCAATCTCATGATTCTGCGAGGCTGACAATTTGACAAATCTGCAATGCCTCTTTGGGAGAAGAGGCATTATTCTTCTCTCATCCACCTACCCACCCTCCTAGCTACTGGTGGTGGCTGAGAGACTTCATTACATGGGGTATGTCTTCTGTACTGCTAGAGATGTAATTTCCAGATCAGGTAGAGGTACACATGCTAGCTGTGATTGCTATTTTAGCATGCTAGCTCATTACAATCCTGTCTGAGATCCTAGGTACATACTTGGGCCTCTAGCCACGGCAACTTGGATGGTGGCTAGAGGCCCAAGTATGTACCTAGGATCTCAGGCAGGATTGTAACTGGGGGGCTAGCCTGAGTCGCTGCAGCTACACTACTAATTTAAGCACATTAGCTCAATCAAAGCTCTGAGCTGGAAGGCACTGAAGTTGTTTGTCTGCAGATTCATGAAGGCAGTGCTGCATTGATACATTCAGTTCAGGTTTTCTTGGCAACTATAAGGACTGGGATTTTTTATTTTGGATGGAAGCTTAGATTTTGCAGAAGTTGTTGGCACTCACCCAGGAAGGCTTCTGGCTCACCAGGAGGGAGGGAATTTTTCAATCTTTATTAATTAATAATAATAATTAGTACTAGTATTTAGTTAATATAGTACACTAACACTTTTAACAATACCTAATTTATTAACTCTCCGATTCACTTATCCAAGCTAGAGGGCTGCTGTTTAGTCAAAGTGTAGACTTCTAAGACATATGAGACTCTGAGTGACTGGCCCTGTCTGTGTTCTATCTCGAGTAGGTTTATACACAGAAATCAGCAGCTCCCATTTTTCTTCTGTGTTTTCCTTTTTTCTACATGGCCAGTAGACCATACCTCAGACTGCAGCAAGGAGAGCAAGAAGGAATGCAATTCAAGCTTTGCTCGCAGGTTGGGAGCACACTGTAAGCTTCCCTTTTCCCCCCCCCCACCCACTGTGTTAAATTTCCCACTCACTGGACTATCCTCTTCAAATACCTTGCAATAAAATAAGAGCCTCAGACCTGTTTTTCAGGCTGTGGATAAAGAAAAGTCTCAGAAGGCAGTGGCTGTGAGCTACAGAGGTCTTTGTGCAGGTTAGTCTGCGCGTCCTCGAGGGTTCCCTTAACTTCATGCCAACTTTATCTTGGCTCCACACACGAGCCTCTTTGGATTCGCAGACCTAGGCAAAGCCAGACTGCAACTCTCTAAATTATAACAACAAGTGCTTTGGTTTATAACTCTGGCTCTGTAATCAAGTCCAGTATTAGAGATTTCCATGGGGAAGATATAAGATTCTAGTAGGCGAAATGCCTTTGGAACCTTTTTTGCTTTCACTTGTAGATTGGCTTGTAAAATACTAATTATACCATGTTCTTCTATGAATCCTTTTGTCCAAGGATTTCTAAGCCGTTCACAAACATGAATGAATTAAGCCTCGCAAAAACTCTGAGAGGTAGGTAGGTAGGTATACCCATTGTACAGAGGGGAAAAGGTGAAATGACTTGTAACTCACATACAGTAAGTTAATGGCAGAGCTGAGAATAGAATGCAGGAGTCATGACTCCCGTTCACATCCTCTGATAACTACAAATACTTGAGTAAGCAGCCTTGGATAGTCTATGGCAGTGGTTTCCAAACTTGTTCCGCCGCTTGTGCAGGGAAAGCCCGATGGGCTGGGCCAGTTTGTTTACCTGCCGTGTCCGCAGGTTCGGCCGATTGTGGCTCCCACTGGCCATGGTTCGCTGCTCCAGGCCAATGGGAGCTGCTGGAAGTGGCGCAGGCCGAGGGACGTACTGGCCACTGCTTCCAACAACTCCCATTGGCCTGGAGCAGCGAACCGCAGCCACTGGGAGCCGTGATCAGCCGAACCTGCAGATGCGGCAGGTAAACAAACTGTCCCGGCCCGCCAGGGGCTTTCCCTGCACAAGCAGTGGAACAAGTTTGGGAACCACTGGTCTATGGCTTTGTCCTGACAGGCAAAAAGGTAGTTTTTCATTAATGCTAAACTTACCTGACTGAGCTAACGTGATTATAACGGGTGTATTTTTCACCTGTCAAGAGATATCCTAAAAGAATGGTAGCTCTCAGTGTCCATTATGGAATGTTAGTAGCTTGTCCTTCATTTCTCGCTGAAAGTCCAAAGCTGTGAGTATGCTTTCTGGCATCTAGCAGGAAAGATACTGTATCTTGACAATAACCTGCACTGTACATGAAACATTTGAGCTGTTTTCTCTTTCATTTAGCCTCCGTTCTTTTCTGAGCACAGCAGGGAAAAAACATAATTAGTTTTGGACAGCGTAGGCTGGAGGTGTTACCTAAAAACCCTACTCCAACTTCATCTGAAATTGAGCAGTTCTGAAGACCTAGCTATATAATATCTTATTTTGCTGGAGGGCCACAAATAGACTTTCTAAGCCTACCCCAGCCATTTTGATCTGAACTTTTTATGTGAGGCTTACTACAAGCCTACAGATATTCCAGTTAGATCTAGTTTTATCATCACCTTTATCAGCTTCACAAAAAAGGAGCATTTAGAGGAGGGGGGGATTCAATGTATAAGTTGTAAAAGGCTTTTTTGTGGAAGTTGACTGACTATGGGTTGAAAGCACAGGCTCAAGGCCCCACGGTTCGGATATTCCTATTCCTTTGATGACCTTTCAGAGGCCAAGCAGGATTTTAAGGCTTGTCTGGGAGCGAGCCTCCATCATGCTTTGCAGTTAAGATAGAGATGTCTAACGAAGAATGGAATTTTATTGTGCAGTAACCCTTAACCTATTTTGAAAGTTATTGTAAGATATATTTTTATCATAGACTAACTGCAAGATATATAATAGATAAAATTATCCAAAAAAAGTATAATAACTGGGTCTGTGGATATGGGGAAAGCAGTGGACGTGATATATCTTGACTTTAGCAAAGCTTTTGATTCGGTCTCCCACAGTATTCTTGCCAGCAAGTTACAAAATAATGTATTGGATGGATGGACTATAAGGTGGATAGAAAGCTGGCTAGGTTGTCGAGCTCAACGGGTAGTGATCAACAGCTCGATGTCTAGTTGGCAGCCGGTATCAAGCAGAGTGCCCCAGGGGTCGGTCCTGGGGCCGGTTTTGTTCAACATCTTTATTAATGATCTGGATGATGGGATGGATGGCACCCTCAGCAAGTTTGCAGATGACACTAAGCTAGGGATAGGGTCCAGAGTGATAGGGATAGGGTCCAGAGTAACCTAAACAAATTGGAGGATTGGAAATCTGATGAGGTTCAACAAGGACAAGTGCAGAGTCCTGCACTTAGGACGGAAGAATCCCATGAATCGCTACAGGCTGGGGACCGACTGGCTAAGCAGCAGTTGTGCAGAAAAGGACCTGAGGATTACAGTGGACAAGAAGCTGGATGTGAGTCAGCAGCGTGCTCTTGTTGCCAAGAAGGCTAATGGCATATTGGGCTGCATTAGCAGGAGCATTGCCAGCAGATCGAGAAAAGTGATTATTCCCCTCTATTCGGCACTGGTGAGGCCACATCTGGAGTACTGCATCCAGTTCTCTTCCCCCCTTCCCACCCCCCTCTCCCAATAGACAGAACAAGGAGCAATGGTCTCAAGTTGCAGTGTAGGAGGTCTAGGTTGGATATTAGGAAACATCATTTCACTAGGAGGGTGGTGAGGAAAAAGAATGGGTTGTCTAGAGAGATGGTGGAATTTCCATCCCTAGAGGTTTTTAATGCCTGGCTTGACAAAGCCCTGGCTGGGATGATTTAGTTGGAGTTGGTCCTGCTCTGAGCAGGGGGTTGGACTAGATGACCTCCTGAGGTCTCTTCCAACTATAATGTTCTATGATTCTATAAACGCAGACTAGCCACTAGGTATTGAGACAGTTGGAAAGTTACAATGGAACAGAGAACCTTGGTTCTTAAGATACCAGCTTAAGATAAGGAAAAGTGTGCACCAAGAAGAGAAACTAGATAAGGACCTGAATGATACACAATAAAGGTAACAAAGGTATAATTGCCCCTAAATCATAAATGAAGCAAGACTATTGGCAGGTTGGATGCAAAGTGTCAAAAACGACAGGGAAGGTCTTCCACAGCTGTTGGTAATGTATGCCTTCTTGTATGAGCTGTCTTTGCTAACTGTTTGATTAATAAATCCAAGCAAAGCTTACTTACCCAAGGTCTGATGTCATTAAACTAATCCAAGAGAACACCTCTCAGTAAACATTTAATCATGATTAAAATTCCTACCAATTATTGATTGTCAGACTATTGATTATTGATGGTTAATTATAAATATCTGAATGCCATCTTCAAACAGAGAGCCAGTGTGGAGATGAACCACGGAATATGGAAAAGTATTTTTGGTGTCTTTAATGGCAGAGAGGTATTGTTTTTACTCCACATATTGGATCAGAAAAAACAGATATACATTGGATTCTAATATTCCTGTATGATTTCTCCTTAGTAACCAGAACATTATAAAAATTAACTTGAATTAACTTCTCTCTCAGCAACTGAAAAAACATTTGTTTGTTGGGTAGTTAATATCTAAGTTCTTTAAAAATAAAATCGCTTTGGTTTGTTATAGGTAGGCTTGGAAGGGCGTAGGTTTTTATAGGTAAATATTGGTAAACATTGACTTAACCATACACACACAACCCAATGAAAAATATATCCATTGATGATCAAAATGTAGAGATTGGTAAAATAAGAAAAATGCTGCTTGAGAACTTATTCAAGTTTGATTTAAGGATATTTACTTTGTACATTTTGACATGTTGACAATTTGTGCTTAACTGTTAGAAAGCTTTCACTTTTTGAATCTCAGCATCTACTGTTGTTAAATAATTATTGGCTACCCCCCCATTGTCTGCCACCCCCATAATTTCCTGCAACTTAGAAAATTTAAATTTATCAAAATCAATTAAAAAAAATCTGTTATCTGTCAAAATGATTTAAAAAATCAGTCTGCTAAGCCTATATATAGCTTTTCATTTTAGCCTCTGAACAAACAAACAAGAGTTAAAATGAAAAGAACTCCACGTGTGCTCAACTATAAAGGTAGCTGCTTTTTAAAGTTCCATTTGGCTTTCATGGGATTCCAGTCAGTGCGTGTTTACCAGGTGTATGTTTACAGCACGCCTCTTGAGGGAATGGGGAGGGGAGGTTGTGGTGTTGTCAAAATTCAGCTTTCTGAAGTCTTGAGAAAAAGACTTTGCAACCAGCTGTAGCGTTTTTAAAGGGAATTCTTTGGGGATGCAAACAAACAGTTCTTCTTTACATTTCACAGGCATGAAACAAAATACAGTGTTGCAACAATGGACTGTTTTTAGAGGGGTTTTAATAATGGCGTGTTGTTGGTTTTTTCTCTTCAGTTTCCTAACCTGCAGGATAAATAATATGAAACCTCCCAAGTTGATTCAGTTCTTTTTAAGAAATTCTAAACCGTGTTAAAAAAGTGCAACTAGACCCACTGATTCAATGAATGGAGGAACTGAGGTACAGGAAAGCTAAATAACATGCCCAAAGTCACACAGGAAATTCGTGGCAGAGCCAGGAATAGAATTTTTGTCTTTAACTACAAGACTCTTTTCCTCTCGATTGTGCACTAACCAGTTTCTTAACGTCCCTAACAGCTTTTGATTGTTGTTTATCAAAAGGGCTGTTATTTAACTGAGCCTTATCATAAATTAAGAACACAGATTTTTTTCATCCATTTTCTTTATGAGCTCGATTTGCAATGAACTGAAAAGACTGAGGTTTTCTGGAAATGGTTGAGAAGATTCCAAAATATGGTTTCATATTAGCCTCTTTCAAGAGAGAAAAGGAGTACCTGTAGCACCTCCTTTTCTTTTTGCGGATACAGACTAACACGGCTGCTACTCTGAAACCTTTCAAGAGAGAGTATTTTTTGGCTCCCATATAAGCTGTAAGCTTTCTGTGGGTAAACAAAAAAATGTTACAGAAATTTATTAGAATATTCAAAAACTAGTTATCAAATGGTTAAGGGTCTTATACAACTCCACAAAAAGAGGATAATTGGGAGTTATGTTTAAAACTGCAGGCTCAATGCCACTTTGTGCCTAGACTGCTGCTGCAGAATATATTGCATAAGGTCAGATTTTCAGTGTGCCTCTAAAAATGTGACCTCAGCAACAGGCTTTGTGAATAAACAGGAGCTAGACATGCAAAATAGCCAGTTTATGCATGCAAATGTCTGTGCACACATGCAAATGCAGGCACCCATAAATACTGCATTTGCATTAGGCCACAGTACAGAATATTAAAGGAATGTTAATGAGTTTTAAGAGAATTTTAAATGCCAGGACTAATTTCCTAAAAATAATGAAACAATTATGAAAGCTGATGAATAAAAATAGATATTTGGCTCTTGCAGACTGTCTGCTTGCGACACTGAACTTCAGACCATCTTGACCATAAAGCTAGGAGTTTAGAAATTCAATTTTACTCACCCCTCTGCCACACACTCACTGTGCAACGTTGGGCAAGTTTCTTAATCTCCCCATGCTTCAATTTTTCCATCTGGTCACAAATAAATAAATAAATAATGCCTAGTCTCTCATGTAGTGCTTTTCATCAGTGGATCTCAAAGTGCTTTACAAAGGAGGATGGTATCGCCATCCCCATTTTACAGATGGAGAAACTGAGTCACAGAGGTGAAATGACATGGCCATAATCCCCCAACAGGACAGTAGCAGAGCTGGAAATAGAACTCTGCTGTCCTCCGTCCCAGTCTAGTCCTCTATACTAGTCTGAATTCTTTAATATTTATAAAACACTTTGAGAGCCTTAGACAAGTTCATGCAATGAAGTTGAAGTACAAAATGTTTTTGTTGTTTATTAACAGCAAAGGAGAATTAGCAAAATCAATCTACCAATGTCTAGTAAAAACTATGAGACACTAGCATTGTGCTCAGCCAATAGCCAAACTCCAATTAATTATTCATTCTATTTTTTTCATCTTTTTTATTATTTGCAAGCCAAACCCCTTAGTCCCTGCTATGTGTTTAAATTATTGGAAAAAATGTCATTTTAAAATTCTAATTTCTCTGAGTTTTCGAACCACAAAAGAGCATTTGAAATCCGTTAATGCCTCTCCAATACATTTAATTGAAATACAAGATGTTCTTCAGACTTTTGTTTTACTGTTGATCTGGGCTAAGGTGTATAGAAATCTTGGAACATTTTACAAACTGCGAATAAGGGTTTCGCAAAAAGAAAAGGAGTACCCGTGGCACCTTAGAGACTAACAAATTTATTAGAGCATAAACTTTCGTGAGCTACAGCTCACTTCATCGGATGCATTTGGTGGTTTTGTACCAAAATAAGGGTTTGTAACTGGATATACTGGCAGACACTTAAGTAAAACGTTTATTGTTAGCCATTCATATTGTCAGAAGGAAACTTGAATCTTGCTAAATCTAATTATGTACAATTTTTGCCAGGGTTTGTTATGTACAATTTATGCCTGTGCTGCTGTTTGATATGTGTTTCTAAGGGGAAGAGTTAAAGCTGGAGTACGCTGCCATTGATATGGCATTGCCTTTGACAAGAACAAGGAGGTTTATCTCAAGTGTAATACCAGACACTGTCTACGCCGGGATGGGCAAACTACGGCCTGGGGGATGCATCTGGCCCTTCAGATGTTTTAATCTGGCCCTCAAGTTCCCGCCGGGGAGCAGGGTCCAGGGCTTGCCCCACTCTGCACAAGCTGCGGCTCCTGGAAGCAACGGCATGTATCCTCTCCGGCTCCTACACATAAGGGCAGCCAGGGGGCTCCACGTGCAGCCCCCACCCCAAGCACCGCCTCCACTGCTCCCATTGGCCGGGAACTGTGGCCAATGGGAGCTGTCTGGTCACACCTCCATGTAGGAGCCGGAAGGGGGACATGCCGCTGCTTCCAGGAGCTGCTTGAGGTAAGCGCCAACCGAAACCTGACTCCCTCCCGCGCCCCTACCCCCTTCCCAGCCCTGATCCCCCTCCTGCCCTTTGAACCCCTCGGTCCCAGCCCAGAGCATCCTCCTGCACCCACAACCCCAGCCCCACCCCAGAGCACACACCCCCAGCTGGAGCTGCACCCCAACCCCTTGCCCTAGCCTGGAGCCTGAACTCATTTCTGGCTCCACCCCAGATCACACACCCCCAGTCGGAGCTCTCACCCCCCTCACACCCAACCCCCAATTTCGTGAGCATTCATGGCTGGCCATACAATTTCCATACCCAGATGTGGCCCTTAGCCCAAAAAGTTTGCCCACCCCGGTCTACGCCATCTTCCTAGTAGAACAAAAATGAGAATTTGTTCAGGAAATTCAGCTGTTTGTGTTTATGTGAACAGGCAGATCGATGGACACACACACACACACGGCGTGCCATGAATGGGCCTAGTAATCTGGTTGCAATTCAGTACATGGTCAAGGACCCCAAGCTCTTCTCCTGTTCATGTGTGTGTATCTTAAGTTACTGTGCTTCACAAGATTTTTGATCAGCCTGGAAAAGTGGCTCTCACCATTTTCCCATACTGTGACCCTGTGTGATGCCAGAAAAAAGTTTTGGGAACGCCCTTCCTGCCCCCCTCTCCCCCATCCCATATGCTTTGGCACATGCCCACCCCCATCTAGCCATTAAGAAGGCGACCCCTTGAAACCCATTCATACCTCAGGTTGAGAACCTGTGGTCTAAAATACTAATGCTTCCTGGGGATAGGGCGGTGAATTCTATTAGAATTATATTAAAATAGATGAATCTGCGATGCTAAATCTTTCTCATAGTCTCTCTCTCTGATTTATTTGTTGAAAGATCCCAGCACTATTTTCACACATACACACCCCTTTTTATTTTATTTTCCTTTATTTTCCATCGTAGAGCCGTCTTCATTTTTTGGCTAAAATGTAGTGGCTTAGTTTTGTTGGTCTTGCAGTCTCAAGCTGCAGCAGCTTCATAAAAAACCTGAAAAAGCCATATAGTGGGAGGGGCTTATCCAATCTCTCTCTTCTGTGAAATCAGCCTTAACCAAACTCCTTCATCGCTGTTAGTTAAGCTCTTAGTGAACACGAGCCCTCTGCTCCTACTCCTTATTACAAAGTGACTGTTATCTGGAAACTTCTCTCAGAGGTCTGATGAGCCAGGCCCAAACTGCCTGAAGGTATCCAAATGAGGAATAAGTTGAAATGCTTTGTTCTTTAATTAATAAAAAATTAACCTTAGATCATTCACTGTTTTCATCACTCAGAGCAACATTTATTCATAGAGAAATGGTTAATATTTCATACTTTTTTTTTTAACAGCTACAAATGAGATACATGAGGGACACCATTCGCCAAGGGATTTTCTGACCATTTTTTCTGAACTGTATATATTTTTTACATCCTGTAGGGATTACGTGTTTCAACATTAATGTTTAATGTTGTTTGTTCCCATTTGCCAGTGCTGCTCCTTTGCACTAGTCACTGCACATTACAGGAGCTTTTCTTTTATTGTAAATTATTTAAAATATGGGGGAGGTTGTTTTGTTTTTTGGGTTTTGTTGTTGTTTTCTGGGAAATCCCTATGTCTGGGAAGTGCTTTCCAGTGACTGGCTGATTTTGGGGAAACAGCCACTTTGCAGTCATGGATGTACTTGTGGTACTCCCCGAGAGTATGATCTAATTATTAAATTGGAGCAAAAAGGACTGGATTCCTAGGTTCTATTCTTCACCTTGCCACTAAGTTGCTGTGTACCCTTGGACAAGTCACTTAACCATTCAGCTTTATGTTACCCATCTGTAAATCAGTTATTATTTCTAGAATAGGAGAGAAAGGATGATCTTGTGGTTAAAACATGGATCTAAAATCTAGGTTT